>NW_020664417.1:19407507-19462663 GCF_002925995.2 Terrapene triunguis | reverse complement strand
CGAGAGGTTCACAGTGTGGGAGGGGGCTCTGGGCTGAGCCTGGGGCAGGGGGTTGGGATGCAGGATGGGGTAAGGGGTGCAAGCTCTAGAAGGGAGTTTGGGTGCAGGAGGGGGTTCCGGGCTGGGGCAGAGTATTGGGGTGCAGGAGGGAGTGCAGGGTGTGGGCTCTGGGAGGGGGGTCAGGGCTGGGGCAGAGTGTTGGGGTGCAGGAGGGGGTTTCAGCTGCTGGATCTGGGAGGGGGCTCAGGGTGGGGGTTGGGATGCAGTAGGGGGTTCATGGTGCAGGAGGAGGTATGGATTGCTGGCTCCAGGTGGGGGCTCAGCGCTGGGGTGCGGCTTCCCGCTGGACATCATTTACTTCCGGTGGCTCCTGGTCAGTGGTGGGCACAGCAAGGCTAAGGCAGGCTCCCTGTCTACCCTGGCCCCACACCGCTCCCGGAAGGGGGCAACACGCAGGGGGTGGAATAGATGACTTGTTGAGGTCCCTTCCAGTCCTATCATTTTATGATATAATCCCCTCAGCTTGTGTTTTAGATAGAGTCCCAACCTCTACTTCAGACAACTCTGAAATTAGCTGGGAAGCCTAAAGACACAGCTAGAACTAACAAACACCTGCAGTAATGTTATTTTTTCATAAACATGCAAGACTTTTGTGCCTTTAAGCTACAGCCTGCATTAGTGGTGGTTTAGAGGTGTGCTGTCCCAGCAGGATGTCCAAGGTATAGTGAAGCAGGAACAGTGCTCTCAGAGCAGAGTGGTGGAAATGTGGCCACTGGTACATCCCTTTACAGGCATTTGTTTCCCTCTGCCTGGCTGGCTATGCAGAATGGTGCATGTTCTTCCATGTGTACTTTTCAGAGTTTAGCAGAAGCAGCACTAAATTCTTATAAGCAGGGACTTCAAAGTGCCATTTAAAGTGCCCCGCTCCCCCTCCTGCTGACCTTCCTCCTCTTCCCCTCTGAGGTGCTTCCACCCACCACCAGCAGCCTGACCCCTCTTGGCCTGTGACCTCCTGAACCACTCCTCCAAATTTGAGTGACAGAGGGGCAGGCAGGCCAAATTTGAGTAAGTGGCATTGTGACCTGGTGCATGGAGTCACAGAGCCACTAAGGTTTGGCTGGGTCAAAAAATGGTCAGTCATGGCCCAGCTGACCCCTTTGGCTCTGCAGCCTGTGCTTGTAGGTCTTGCTCCCAAGGAAGTGTAGGGATTTGTAAGCTTATCTATCGTTACGTGTTACGTTAACCAATTACCCACCCCAAGGTGAGAGTTTACATGTACTTTAATCTGTGAGAATTCAGCCCCCCAAGATCGACTGCAGTAGAAAGGTTACCAATAGAAGGGGGAAACTCACAGTGCACAAGACTACGTAGTGCTTTTTCTATAATTATTTTTACTAACCAACCAAACAATACACATACTGCAATCTGGTAAAGGAGAGAGACACCAGTACAGACTGTATAATATTTGCATTACTCACACCAAGGTCTTATAGGAAAAACCCAAAGTGCTTGTCTTCATCCTCTCCATTGTCATCTTGGCATCTCCCCTCGACAAAGGCACACAGGGTGGGATACAGTTTTCATAATGTGTTACGTTGACACCCACTGGGGTTCATACATATTTATGAAAGTTTTAGCCCCTTTTCCTTATTTGAATTGCCACATCCCACTACTTTTCGGGTTTCCCGTTTTTCACAGGGTAACTCATTAGTTCCCCTTGTACTCATTAACATTTATGTCACCTTGTCACCATGCTAACAGGTGGCTACCTTAAGGAAGTCTCTAACATTTCACCCCAGCTACCAATGGTCATCTTGTGGTATCTGCTGATCTCTCATAGACATTATTGTCCAAACTCAGCAATTATTTTCAAAACATCGTCATATCACATAGACACAAGCTCAGCAGGTTTATTATTAATGTACTTATGGAAACTTGTCCTATGGCCTAATTTGGTGATGCTAAATATCTTACAGGCCTAATGACAACATTAATTAATACTTATATTTCACCTCCTAAAATCGGGTATATATCCTATATATACCCAATATCTTTTATCCTTGGCTACAGATTACAATTGTGTCCAGCGAAGAAAATCTTCCAAACATATGCCAAGTGTAAGTCAATACTGTGTGTGCCAGAATCCATTGACAATCTGAAACAGAAGCTCTGAGATGTGTGAATTGTGCCATTCATCTCCCTGGGAGGTTAACTTTGAATAATTATTTTAATTTATATCTGGTACAACATAGAGGTTCTGTTCAAGAGCGAGTCCTTGCCCTGAAGAGTTTTACATTCTAAAAGACAAGAGACAGCAAAAGCTAGGGAGAGTGGGGTACAGTATACAAACAAAGATCTAATTATGCCAATATCAGTGTCTGCTATCTGGGGATTATGGTGGACGAGAAACTGGATATGAGTCAACAGTGTGCCCTTGTTGCCAAGAAGGCTGATGGCATATTGGGCTGCATTAGTAGGAGCATTGCCAGCAGATCAAGGGAAGTGATTATTCCCCTCTACTGGGCACTGGTGAGGCCACATCTGGAGTATAGCATTCAGTTTTGGACCCCCCAGTACAGAAAGGATGTGGACAAATTGGAGAGAGTCCAGCAGAGGGCAATGAAAATGATTAGGGGGCTGGGGCACATGACTTATGAGGAGAGGCAGAGGGAACTGGGCTTATTTAGTCTGCAGAAGAGAAGAGTGAGGGGGGATTTGATAGCAGCCTTCAACTACCTAGAGGGGCGTTCCAAAGAGAATGGAGCTAGGCTGTTCTCAGTGGTGGCAGATGACCGAACAAGCAGCAATGGTCTCATTTTGCAGTGGGGGAGGTCTAGGTTGGATATTAGAAAAAACTATTTCACTAGGAGGCTGATGAAGCACTGGAATGGGTTACCTAGGGAAGTAGTGGAATCTCTATCCTTAGAGGTTTTTAAGGCCTGGCTTGACAAAGCCCTGGCTGGGATGATTTAATTAGGGTTGGTTTTGCTTTAAGCAGGGGGTTGGACTAGATGACCTCCTGAGGTCTCTTCCAATGCTAATCTTCTATGACCTAGCTGTTGTTAAGTATCTCACAGCTGATTATTACTACATACAACTAATATGCTTGTATCATAAACTCACATGTTTCCAAATGCTCAAAGTCCCAACTATTCTCTACCCAGTTTCCCCTTGACAACTTCTAAAATTCAGTTATGCACTTTCAAAAATCTGCATCAAATTAGGGTGGGACATTTAAAAACATTCAGTATTGGCTTAATTCTCCCCCCATTGAAGACAATGTTAAAACTCCCATCTACATCAGTGGGAGCAGCATTAGACCAATTCTGTGCACTTTTGAAAACTCCACCCTAAAAATGTAGACAGACCATCAAATAAATTAGATTTTATATTAAATTTAATAACGGGAGCTTCTGTTGCTGTTATATTCATTGGCTTATTTTGTATGTCAAAAACTTCAATGCCGGGGAAACCATGTAAAAGTGTAAGAGAAACCAGATAATCTTTTTTTAAATAAAGATTAAAAGACTAAAATACATGCTACATGGAAAATTCTCCATAAAAATACAACTACTAGTATATTATGCAATAAATAGAATAATGATAAAGAAAAATTCAAAAAATCATATTTCTTCATAATCAAATAGTGAGCTACAAGAATATTTAAGAACTAAACGTATTACATGTGACCTAGACTAGTGTACTTCTTAAAGGCTTACAAATTAGAATACTTTATATTATTTTCCAGTTACAACACCCAAGATTATAAAAACCTGCAAAATACTACACTCACCATCATTTCAAATATTACAAGTGCAACAGATGCCATTAAAAAGTTAGCATTTGAGTGGTATATGAGATTATCTGTTTTCCTCCTTTATTTAGCAAAGGAAGTATACCTGATAACTAAAACTGGTTGAAACATTTCTGATGGAGCAGTTTTTCATGAGAGAATGCTGATTTCACACAAACCTATCAATTCTGTCAAAATTTATGACCGGAAACTGAAATAAAACAAAAAAGATCCAAAATTTCAACTTTTCATTCCAATTCAGAAAGAAACCAAATTTCAAAATCTCAGAATTTCCCGTGGAATGAAAATTCCAGTTTTCAACTGGCTCTATCGATATCAGTAGTTGAAATTTTGGATTTTTTTTGGCAACATTTAATTTTGATTTTATCAATTTGACTTTTGTTATGCTATGATTTCTAATATAATATACAAGTTGGCTTGTATATTATGCAATATTATAAAACTTGAAAATTGCGATGATAAAAATCAAAATGAATAATTGATTTCAACCTTAATGAAATTAAATGTTTCAGTTTCCTGTCATAGTAGTTGTATTTTTATGGAGAATTTTCCATGTAGCATGTATTTTAGTCTTTTAATCTTTATTTAAAAAAAGATTATCTGGTTCCCAGTGGATATTACTATTATCTTGGCTGGGAGGTTAGGTTAGGAAAGCAAAACAGGGAAAAGAGTTTCCACATATTTCATAACTGGGTGATTTACAAGGTGCATTTCCCTAGATTACAACTGGGAAGGAAACTTTTTGAGATTAGTAATTAAAGCCCATTAGTCCAAGCTACCTTTTGAGCAAAAAAAGAGGAGCACTATTAGTAGGTGAGATCTGAAGACCATGTCATGCCTTTCCAAACATTATAGGCTTCATGTAGTGGCCCTGTCAGATCCCACAATTACCTTAGGGAGTTAGTCAAGAAATATCACTAACTCCTGTCTTTAGGTTTATATGGGGACTGCTATTTAAAGATTGTTGTCTACATCAGAGGATCTGAAAGGCAGAAAATTGACTTTTCCTTCCTGTAAAATGGAGTTTTGCTCATCAGATCTCATCATTTGGAACCCTACCAAACATTGATTTTATGTAATCATATAAAAAAACCCCACTGTTTCTAAATTATTCTACAACTGCATTATTTTATACAATAGCTGTTTTATTCTAGTTGCATGAGAAGTTAATGTGTCAGTTAGCTAAGGAAGCATTTGACTGGAGAGTGTGGCATAAGAGGCTTAAGAAGTAGTACAGTAGGAGAAAAGGTCTTCAGATGCTGCTGCTTTTCCCTGCCAGTCAATGGCCAGAGGGAAGCACCTGTAAATCCAGATTGACAGATCTGAAGACTAGACAGATTGAAAAGGCTTATTAGATAATTGAGTCTATCCCCATCCAAATGCAGGATGTAGTTTCCAGATAAAGGACAGCATATTATTACATAGAAATAATATATTGTTATTGATATTGAACTGACAGTTACTGGATTGAATTGATGTTACAGAGATTGTGTATTTTCAATTCAAATTAATACAATCTAATAAAATCTGAGAGTAACTCCTGAACATACAGCATGAAGGAGAAAATTGCAAATTGAATTGATTGAAAAATATAGTACATCTTATTAATGTTTATTCTTATAACAGGAAAAAAAATACTGGCGGGCACTGTGAATGTTTTGAATTAAGTGCTCCAGCAGATACTCCCAAAGGAGTATTGTAACAAAAAATATTCAAAACTCTTATCATTCTGTTCTTTTCAATGAATCTAACTTCCCTGTATGTTTATACTTCTTTAATGCAATAAAGTAAGTGTATCCTTTACATTTCTAATCTTAAGAAAAGATAAACGGATCTGATTTTCACATTAGGTTGTCTCTTAGTTTTAGTAGAATTTTTAGGGTCCGGAGACAAATTAATTCTATTCATATATTGTAGTGAAAACCTCTTCAAGTCACAGTAATGCATTAGTGCAAACTCTAATAATCATAATTTACATGTTCCATAAAAGTTTTATGGCCTAGGCATAAACAGTCTTATTTTTGACTCTTCAGGCATTTGGGGTTATAACTTTTAATTGAAGACAGAGTTCCTGAGATTAGTTCAAAAACTTCTTTAGTTATTTTATATTTTAAAAATTAAATTGAACTGTAGAAAGTAATTTATTAGAAACTTTTTTTACTTAGGCAAAATGAATTAAATATTTTAAAAACTTGCTATAATTCAAATGAATTAAAATATATAATCCTTTTTCTATAAGTTAATTGTTAACATTTTTGTAGCATCAAGTATTGTTCTCTGCTTTATGTACATGTTTGTAAGACTACGGCATTTAATGAAGAGATCTTTTTAAAATATTGATAGTCACAAGTAAATTAAACTATGTTTGATCTATGTTAAAGATTCAAAGTCCAAGGTCTTTGAGTAGAACTTAGAATAAAAATGTAATTAGGTTACATCCCTAAAGTCTGATATATCTTTAAACAAGACCGCAAATGAAACTTTATTAAAACTTCATATGAATTATTTCATTGCTTTTTTAAATTCATTTTCCCTCTCTTCTCTTTCATGTCTACTACTGACATTGCTGCTTGTATTTTACCTGTCTTTTCCAGGGTATTTTAATTATTTACTGCTTAATGAGTAGTACTAAGACGAAGCTTCATTCAAAGCTGCCTGCTCAGAAACAGATTTTTTGCTTCTAAGGCTACGTCCTCACTACGGGGGGGGGCGAAATAGCGTAGCTGAATTCGACGTATCGGAGCCAACTTACCCCGCTGTGAGGACAGCGGCAAATCGACCTCCGCGGCTCCCCCGTTGACGGCGCTTACTCCTACCTCTGCTGGTGGAGTACAAGCGTCGATTCGGGGATCGATTGTCGCGTCCCGATGAGACGCGATAATTTGATCTCCGAGAGATCGATTTCTACCCGCCGATTCAGGCGGGTAGTGTAGACCTGCCCTAAGCTTCACAAGGTCTCGGACTACTGCAGCTGGGCCTGCAGTTCTCACCACATTATATAAACTTTTCTGGAGGCAGGATTTACTCCTAGTAATTGACAGAGGAGACACTGCTTCTAGAGATGCCTTCTCAATGGGACTGATGGCCAGTGGGAGTGGCCTGGCTGTCAGTTGAATAATTTTTTCCTCAGTCTTCCATTGTTGCTAAGATTGCCTTAAATCTAAAAATCATTCGTTTTCAACTTCTAAGTCATGATGGAGGGGCAGCCAAGCCAAATTTGAGTGGTGTGTAGGGTTGTGACCCTCTATGCCAAGTCAAATTGCCAACCAGCAGCACTTCTTGGTTGAAATACAGGATAAAAGGCATCCTGTACTGGTTTAGTATGGGACAGGGTAGTTTTCATTTCAATAGAGGACATCACTCGTAATACAGGACTGGTGGCAATCCTAAACTGTTGGTGGGTTCCCATAAACACACACTTTTTTCCGTAACAGATGATTCCTTTCCTAGGGGTGTCAGAAATAAAAAGGTGCAAATACTAGTGCTGTCAAGCGATTAAAAAGATTAATCCCGATTAATTGTGTGATTAATTGCACTGTTAAACAATAATAGAATACCATTTATTTAAATATTTTTGGATGTTTTCTATTTTTTCAAATATATTGATTTCAATTACAACACAGAATACAAAGTGTACAGTGCTCACTTTATATTTATTTTTGATTATAAAAATTTGCACTGTAAAAAAAGAAATAGTATATTTCAGTTCACCTAATATAAGTACTGTGATGCAATCTCTTTATCATGAAAGTTGAACTTACAAATGTAGATTATGTACAAAAAAAACCTGCATTCAAAAATAAAACAATGTAAAACTTTAGAGCCTACAAGTCCATTCGGTCCTACTTCAGCCAATCACTCAGACAAACAAGTTTGGTTATATTTGCAGGAGATATTACTGCCCACTTCTTGTTTACAATGTCACCTGAAAATGAGAACAGGCGTTCGCATGGCACTGTTGTAACCGGCGTTGCAAGATATTTGTGTGCCAGATGCGCTAAAGATTCATATGTCCCTTCATGCTTCAACCACCATTCCAGAGGACATGCATCCATGCTGATGATGGGTTCTGCTCGATAACGATCCAAAGCAGAGTGGACTGATACGTGTTCATTTTCATCATCTGAGTCAGATGCCACCAGCAGAAGGTTGATTCTTTTGTGGTGGTTTGGGTTCTGTTGTTTCCGCATTGAAATGTTGCTCTTTTAAGACTTCTGAAAGCATGCTCCACACCTCGTCCATCTCAGATTTTGGAAGGCACTTCACATTCTTAAACCTTGGGTCGAGCGCTATAGCTATTTTTAGAAATCTCACATTGGTACCTTCTTTGCGTTTTGTCAAATCTGTAGTGACAGTGTTCGTAAATCAAACAACATGTGCTGGGTCATCATCTGAGACTGCTATAACATGAAATATATGGCAGAATACAGGTAAAACAGAACAGGAGATATACCATTCTCCCCCAAGGAGTTCAGTCACAAATTTAATTAACGTTCTATTTTTTTAACGAACATCATCAGCATGGAAGCATGTTCTCCGAAATGGTGGCTGAAGCATGAAGGGGCATACGAATGTTTAGCATGACTGGCACGTAAATACCTTGTAATGCCAGTATCTCCCGTCAATGTAAACAAACTTGTTTGTCTTAGCGATTGGCGGAACAAGAAGTAGGACTGAGTGGAATTGTAGGCTCTAAAGGTTTACGTTGTTTTGTTTTTGAGTGCAGTTATGTAACAACAACAAAATCTACATTTGTAAGTTACACTTTCACAATAAAGAGATTGCACTACAGTACTTGTATGAGGTGAATTGAAAAATACTATTTATTTTGTTTATCATTTTACAGTGTAAATATTTGTAATAAAAACTAATATAAAGTGAGTACTGTACACTTTGTATTCTGTGTTGTAATAGAAATCAATATATTTGAAAATATAGAAAAACATCCAAAATATTTAATAAATTTCAATTGGTATTCTACTGTTTAACAGTGCAATTAAATGCGATTAATTTTTTTTAATCGTGGTTAATTTTTTTGAGTTAATTGCATGGGTTAACTGCGATTAATCAACAGGCCTAGCAAATACCATTGGAACAATTACTTTAAATGACAACACAAAAGGTTAAACCAATAGTTCCTAAACCAGCACTGAAGGATAGTTCAGTACAGTGGTATAAATATAAGAGTCCTGTAACCCCTGCACATCATCCTGCTTCCCCCTGCCGTGGCTATTGCTGCTCCCCTGCTAGTAAGTCTCAGCCCTCCAGTGCTAGCTTCCAGGCTGTTTGCTGCCCAGTCTTCCCTCTGTAGCCACTTTTCAGGCCTCCAGGCTGCTGCTTCTGCTCTCACAAAGCCTTTGGCTCTCTCTTGAGATTAATGTCCTTCGACCATAGGAAGTCCTTTTTTCTTTTTGTACTCTGGGGATTATGGAGCCTGTAAGGAGTCCCACTGACTTCAATACAATCCACTTTGCCTCAGGAGTCCAGTCTAGCCTATCTATTTGCTGAATTAGGGCCTTGTTTTATCATTTTGTATGCTATTTATTTCATCTTCCAGCAAATTTCCACTGAAGATTTATAAAACCTCCGTAAATAGTGGCTTATATTGGAAACTGTGACAAATCCGTAACTATTTCAGCATGAATAGTGCTACCATAATTATCATAATTGTATATATGAAACTAAAAATAATATCAATAGTTCAAGCAGTTAAATTGAAATGGAAGCCAATATCTTTTAAAAGTGGCAATAACATTTTTCTTTTTTGCTATCACTAAATATTGCTTCTAGCAGACTTTGTGTACGTTGTACAGTATAATAATTTATTACAAAAGATGCCCACTGGTTTTAGATTAAAACGCAACATAATATACATGAAGCTTTATTGTTCCTTTAAACGGGTTGTTTTAAACTAAAGTGGAATATTTTGCTAACGTCCCAACAAATGTTTACAATTTAGAACTAAATGTGCTTTCGGCTTGTACTAGTATTGCTGAAGAAATGTGCATTATAGACCTGCCACATTTTTTTCATACAGTTGTTTATACTGCATTATTTTCATTGGTAAATGTACAAGCTGAGAGAAAAGGAAATAATTAGGTACTTTCAATATTGCTGAGGCATGGAGCTAGAACAGGTCAGTCAGTGCATCTTATTGTGACATACTAAATTACCTGAACAATACTAGAAGCAATCTTTGGACCTAATTAACATCCCACCTAATTAATGTCATCTCTGTATGTACAGACCTCTAGACAGAGTCATACTTTATTTATGTATTAAATATCACATTATTAAAATTTGCTATCTTTAATCTCTGTATTGAAAACTTAAGATTTCTGTGCTGTTTTCTTAAGTGGGAGTAACTCTTCCTTTTTTTTTTTCTCCTTCAAGTAATCAATGCACTGCTGAATGAGTTCATTTTAATGCACTCAATCATGCCTCTAATGTTTGTAGCTTACGGGCGCAAGCATCAGTAATGCAGGAATGTTATATGGCTTTAGTCTGGCCATTTCATAAAATATTCATGGAATCAAAAATGTGCATCAAAATAGCGGTTGGGAGAATTACATTTATGTGCCTGCTTTTATGGCAGCTTCACATTTAAACCCATTTGTGTTAATATCTAGTCAATCTTTCTACTTAAAAAAAAAGGAAAATGGTAGTGATCATATACATCCTTCATAGTTAATATTTGTCTAAGATATCTGCTGTGATATAACATATATAAACTTTTGGAGTATTTTGTAGGAAGGGGATTTGTAAAGGAATACTTGGGTAATATTCAGAAATATAAAATGTTTGTCTACCATGCTTTTAAGTTTATATCATGTTGAGTTTTGTTCTTTGAATGAATGGATGGATTCTCTTTTTTGTGGGCTTTCGGTAAACTCATACTCTTCAAATAGTTTTATTCAAAAGTAAACTTTCCTTCCATTGAAAAACTATAACACAAACCTTAGTGTGTATACATCTAGTTAGAATGAAAATAATAATGATTTATAATATTTAATTTATTTAGTGGATGAATGATGCTTTGTATGAATATAATTGTTTAGAATGGGTCTCCTACTGTAAAAAATATGTAGTTATACCACTTCCTTCCAATTATTAAGATGAATTGATTACTGATAGCTTTTTGATGCCTTGTCCTGGGGCCCCAGTAAATTATAACATTTTTGTAGTACTGCTATATATTTTATAAGAATTACATTTGTGATTCTGACTCATTTGATTAAATGAGAGAAAGTATCAGTATTTCTCAAAATTCAAGTTTAAGACACATGGGGATAACTTCTGAGCACATTGCTTGGGGAAATTAGACATGCAGCTACTTTTGTTAACAATAACAATGGAAATAATTTCCTGTGTAACATTTTGAAAATATGTGCTATAGATTGTCTGGAAGCAATCATTTTTCTTCATGGAATCTGAGATAGATATATGGGATATCCTTTCTCTTCTACAAAATATTCTTGAGGATCCCTCCCGCTGTCTGTCCCTCTTCTTCCTTTGTCTATCTCCCTTTCTTTTCTCAAAGACAGTAAAAATCATTTTAAAACTAGCCTTCCCGTCATTGAATTGATATAAAAAGAAATCCTAACTTTAAAGCAGAGATGCTGTGTAACCAGCTTCCTTTCCTCCTAATACTTTCCATAATTTTTATCTATTTATTTCTTTTTGAGTTATTACAAAAACACCTATTCAAGTGCTCTAGCTACTTGTGCAACAAATAAAATAAACAACAATAATAATAAAAAACAAAAATAACACAACACTTAAAATTAAAATACAGAAGACAATCCAACTAAATACACAAACTCAAACTGAACCAACTAGCCAAACAGAATGAATAAATTGATTCCCCATCACCCTGAAGATTTTATTCTCCCCAAGCTTTTGACTGTCTATACTGAAATGCTTCAGAGAACGGATAGGCCTTGCAGGTGAAGATGGGCAATTTCAGGTTATTTTGGAGTGAGGAGTCAATTCCAAAAAATGAAATGTACTACTAACAGTAACTTCCCAGTTAATCCAAGAGGACTTCACCTTGAACTCTTTTGCTGATTGCAACTGTGATTCTCAAGTAGACAAATCCCAGGCCTGTTAAGTCAAAACATTTCACTTTTTCTTTGCTTAGGAAATTCCCAGCCTATTTTTAAACTTATATTTCTTTTTATTTTCTGTTTAGCATCTTCACTCTTGTTCTTCTGTAACCAGATTGAGTTACTTGTGTTTTCAATCTTGGCTTCTTTTTTTGTGTCTGTAATGGAACCACACTTAGATGCATTTTCACCTAATTCTATCTGAATGATACCAGAAAGCACAGTCTGCCTCTGTATTTTGGTGCTCACTGAGTTCTGGCAACAAAGATGTCAGGACAGGGCCCTTATGGCTAGTTCAAAGGCCAGTGGGATATATGGAATATATTACTTCAGTTTCCGCTCTGTTAGGAATGCTCTCAAGGGAGTCCCTCAAATATGAGGTTGCCCCTCAAATATGAGGTTGCATGGGAGAACAGAACCACCATATACTGTAGCTCCACGCATCCTAAACCACCATATCCTGTAGCTCCAAGCATCCTAAACAGGCAATAGAAAGGTATGCTGATTCTGGAAGTTCACCTGAATCTGTCCATCTAAGAGATAACATCTCAGAGTCTGAGGAGGAACAAGTACATTAGATTCACCTTCAACATCCACCTCCCTGGATGACTTACTTGTCACCTCTTCCTGTCCCTAGAAATCGTTTCTCCTTAAGGTGTTGTTTTTTTTTTCTTTTTAGTTTCACCTGAATAAAACCATATGTCTGCCAGTCTTTTCCCTCCATAATACATCTGGTGAAATTAGGTTGCATAAATTGAATGGCAAAAGAGCTTTGCATTATTACCTGAAAAGACTCAAGCCCTTTCAAAAGTCCAAGCCATTTGTTCATGGACTTTAGGGGAAAAAACAAAGAGGGAAGTGAGTTGTGCCAGAGACTAGCCAAGTGCATAAAACTCTATATCCAGCTCTTTGAGTCAGAGCCTCCAATTCATCTTCATAGTCATCTATCCCAGAACCAAGGACAGCTTAATCTCCAATCTCTGAACCTAGCAGCTTGGAGTGTGGTATTATGTTGACTTTTGACTTGGAATGTCTCTGAGCAGTTCACCAGATTGTGATAGAGGTTGTGAAGTTTCTTCAAGGAAGACTCATGCTTTGAAATGGAAGATAGATATTGTTATGGGTCTTTAAGAAGTCTTCCTCTATCTGTCACTATATTAGGCTATCAGTAGATTGTCCACTTCCCTGGATTGACTGTAATCACAGTCAAGATTAATTTTGAAGCTGTATCAATTTAGCATCTTCAGATTTTGAGTCTTCATACATCCAACAATTTAAGTTTTTGAAAGAACTAGTACATATCTTCCTATCTGTGTATGAGCTATTGCTTATGTGGGACTTAAATTGCTTTAACAAAGCTGATGAAATTCCATATTGAAACTTCTTGAAGATTGTCCCCTTTACCAGCTATCTTTGAAAACAATGTTGTCATGGCAGTAACTTCAATCAGAATTTTTAATGAGGAGCAATCCTTGATGACTGACCCTTGTTACACAGCATTCACAGGTATAAGATGGTACTTTGTCCAAACTATAAATTCTTTACTAAGATTACCTTAAAGCTCCTTCTGAACCAGTCTACCTGTCTCCTAGCATTTTTCAAAGCCCACTCTTTACCCAGGGAAAGCTAGTCTCCATAAATTAGAAGTTAAGGAGGCTTTGAATTACTATCTTGGGAGGACTAAATTCATTCATTGTAAGTCTACTAGGCTGCATGTGTATATAAATCCAGTAAGGGAGAAAATCCATTCAGATTGTTGAAATGGATTAGACTTTATCTTCAAACTTGTGTTTACCTTATCAGTGTTTCAGTAACTGAAGATATTAGAGCACATTTGAAAAGTTCTATCTTCTACTCCTTTCTTACCTTCTCAGAATCTTTCAGCCTAGGATCTGGACTGTGGTCCTTTACACACACTTGATTTTAAAATATCATATCCTCAAGGTATGGTTTCTACTTTCCAGAAGATTCTGACTTCTGCTTCCTAACATTGTGGATCTATACAGGCAACCTACTCAAAAACTACATTTACTAGTAAGTAACTTGTAGTTTGGGCAACAAACTGTGAATTGAAGGTAAAGATGACTTACTGATACCTGTAAGATCTGGAATATTTTTTCCATTATTAATATTTTTATTAAGTTATGAGTTGATGATTTTTGGAACCTTTGTGAAGTGAAGTTAGAAACAACTTCTTTTGTAAGAAAATGATAATATGCAAAATGTTTTGGAATATTTTGTTAAATATACTGCTTATATTTATGAATTAGTTGTGTTTTTCAGGTCAGTTCATGAAAGCTGCTGAGCATTATGAAACATTCCATCAATTGACACTGGGACGGATGTGGAATGATGAGACAGGCCATACTTACAACTCACTGGCCTGTGAGCATCTCTGGAGAATTTACACATTACTAGCAGACAAAATGCTAGAAAATAAAGAACACCAACAGGCCATCAAAACTCTAATAAAAGCTTTTGAAATGGCAAAAAAAGGTGGGTGGAAAATAACACTTTCACATTCCTTTCTTTAATGTGCAGTCTCTGATTTTCCCAGGAGTAAGGTAAAAATCGTCAAGGGTTTGAATGATTATTTCCTATGAAATTCAAAGACAAATGCCATCAATACACTTCCAAATCTCACTGTAAAACAGAAGTGCCTTCTTGCTGACAGCAAGGAATCCATTAGTTTCTTGAAAGCTTTATCTCCAAAAATGCAGTCTTCTGGGACTATAGTGTTGTAAAACAATGAACCCATAATCAGAAGTAAGGTCATTTACAGAAGTTGAGATTTTTGTAGGTTAGCCACTGTTGGTTTTTCATTTCCTTAGTAATGTTATCAGGCAGATCACTCATGTTTCATTCTACATGACTGATAAATAATTATGGAAAGAAAACCATTTGTTTTCCTACTGCAGCCTTTCCAGTATACCTGAAATATTGAAAATAGTTTTAAAACTTAAAGTTCAGGAAATGCTGTATATGATGGCTAACATGACAGTCTTAGTGTTTTGACTATCTGTAGTAAGAATCCAAAAGCTGATGGAAAGATGAGGATGCCATTTGAATATATGATGTCAGATGCTGAACAGTTACAAAGCAGCTGCTTATTTATGGGGCATTATTATATATGAGAGGGAGTAGAAAAGGGAGAGTGAACCATCACAGTTGATTTTAAGAAAGTACAGATTATTTTTCTGTTTTTTGGGTTATCTTAATAATGCTTATTTGTTGGAAGATGTCATTAGATTCCAACATCTACAGTTTTCTATGTTCTGAAGGAAAAAAATGATTTTATGTGTTTCCCAGAATTAGAATGGAAGATATTGTATAATCACCTTTATTCAATTAGCATTGTTATGCTAACTTTGTGGCAGCTTTAATAGTTTTTTGTATAAGAATTATGGTTAATACACACTAGTAATTTGAAATTTATCAGGAGAGAAATTTTAATCTAAATGTTAAGAAAATATATACAAGTATTGATCAATCAGTCAGTCCCTAAGAAGTAAGTGGAATCAAGCTTCAGCCAGAGTGGCCAAAAAAAAAAAAAATTCTCCTTATGTGTTTAGTCTTGTAAAATAAAATTTGTGAGAGTGAAATAAAATAAAGTTTGTTCTGTGTAATATACAGAACAGTATAAAATGTATAGAATTAAGCATTAACTGTGCTATTCATTATTTAAAACAATATTGAATTATTTCTGTTTGTTTTCTTTAGTCATATTGTTTCTAAAGATCTAATATTGTTAAAATTTCTTTATACTGTTAAAAAGTTAAATACTTTAAAATACCTTAAAAAAGCTTACAAATCTATATTGCACTCCCACACTGTAATTTTCTGAGGATAAAGCAAAATGTTTTTTTAAAATTTACTACATCCTGGATCTGAGGTTTCCATTCATTCCATAACAGTCCTTTTGAATGTGTGTCTTTTTTGAGTGCATTTGTCTGAATGTTGATTGGGTGGTTCCTTCTTTCTTTGGATTTGGCCCTTAAGCAATCTGTCCTACTTCTTTTTCAACACAGAAGCTAATAGTTCTCTTTTGAGACTTGCTTCTTCAGAACCCCACTCCTGGGAGCATGTGACTCAATAGTGTGAGTTCCAAGACCATTTAAAGCAATAACTGTTGCAAATAGGCATATATTCTACCACAAAACGAAACCTTACTTGTGTCATGCTTCTTATTATCTATTTATATAGTCAAGAGAATTGTTAAGAGATTATCAAAGTGGATCTGACTCTGCACTGAGACCACCAGGCAGATGCCACAATTTAGAGCTGGTCAAAAAAATTTGACCAAAACTTTTTTTTGGGAAAAAAAAATGCAGATTTGGCAATTCCTAACCATTTCACAAATTTATGTTGACTTCACCAAATTGTTCCAGTTAAGAAAACCAAACCAACTTTTTGGTTTTAAATTTTCTTTAATTTTGTTTAATATAGAAATTTAAAAAATGCTCTAACGCTAAACAAACTTTTTTCAACTTATCAATTTGCTGAAATTTTTGAAAAAAATTCTTTTATGGGTTGACCCAAAACACCTTTTTTCCCCAATTTTTCAGAATGCCAGAAAATTGAAAAATCCATTATTCACTGCCAGATGGCCTTAGAGCTAAACATGTGTCTTTGAAACTTGTGGGAGTTCTGCAATTCACACCTTTACTCACCATTATTCTGTAGATATTTAAACAAGATAAGATGCTCATTTCAGAAGGGCAGTCCTTCAATCTCTGTTCAAAAGCCCCCTCTCTCCCTCAAAGAGGCCCTTATTCAGCAAAATATTTAAGTACATGATTAAGTTTAAGCTAGTGCTTAAATCCATCTCTCTTCAGCATTCAATCCATTCCACTGGACTTAAGCCTGTGGTTATGTGCTTTGCTGAATCTGGACCAGAAACTGATAAACAGTTTCTCAAGATTCAGGCTCTACAGAGACAGTTCTTGAAGGAAAAAGAAAGGTTTTGAGTGTGTTTCGTCTATAGAGCCATATTTGCTCATCCTCCTTCCGTGCCCACTTGGAATCTTAGGAAAAAGAACAGAAGGGTTTGGGATTGCCTGCTTTTATAATTTTTCCAAGTGTGTTCAATTCTTTAGGTAGGGGGGTGTCCTTATGGGCTCAGCAATTATGACTTTCAAAGATTTCAGGACACTTGGAGCCTAAACACGAACTTCCATGAGTGTGGATCTGTTAAGACAATATATTAGGAGAACATCAGTTAGAGGTAAATAATCTTCCTTTTTCATGTGTAGATGTTTATACTGCTGCAGGAGTTGTGAATTTGTTGACCTTCAGGACTCATTTCAGTGCTCATTTTCTAGGCTTTTTATGTGTTGAATGGGCAGTATTGCGTGATGAAAAAAGGTTTTATATTTTGGACATTGATTCCAATTTGTTTCCTTTACTAATCAATTTTTGTATATATCCCCAAACTCTGGATGGGTTAATTTTGAAAAAATTATATAAATAAATTATTGTATATTAATTAGAATATTAAATATACAGGCCAGGTTTCCTTTTGCTGGAGCAGTGCAAAGAGCCAAGAAAGCAACCCATTTGGCCAGCTGAGAATTCCATTCGCTGTTGGGAGCTCTCGGTGGGGCCAAATTAGCTTACCTAACTCATTTGCCACCTCCAGTCTCTGGAATAAGGAAGAGGCACATCCAAAATGTGCTGTACTTCAGTTGTCCACCATTTGTGTAGCATTTCCTGGAACCATTGCCGGCTAGTATAGATTACAGCAGCTTTCAGGCTGCTCTAGCCTATGCCGGTGTGGAAACCTATCCTGAGAATCAGGGAGCTGTAACTGTCTCCCTGACTTCTTTCTGCTGCACCAAGTTTCTCTTTGTACGTAGCTAAATAACTATACGGAGATATTATACTGACCCTGTAAATGTAAGGTGTTTCGTGACTGTCTTTGGAGAGGTGGTGGCAGTGCTGTGAAACAATTCATAGTAGAGAACCTTATAGCATGACAAACTGTGTGCTCTGTCTCATGAAAACATTTGCACTTCCTATGTTTGTGGCTTTTTTTAATTGAGTATAAGTGCTCTAGATAAACATGGAAAACATCAATGTTATAAAGTGATAAATGACAAGCTATAAGGAAAAATTTCATATGTTATTAAAAAATGATGTACGTTATTTTCAAGAGCTGTCAGTAGTAATGTAATTGTTTAGAACTAAGAGTTATTATAACCCAACTCCTCCCCTTTAGGAGGTGATAAGAAGATGGAAGGAGAAGCTGCCTATTGCTTAGGGCTAGCCTATCATTCTGCTGGAGAAGAACAGACAGCAATAATAGTGAGTTTACTTAACGTTTCTTAACATGCATTTTATAATTTGTCTGCAAGCAATTACCTTGGCTTTGCTATTAAGTGACCTTAAATAAAGGTAGATTTTGATTTGCTATTTTTAGTGAGGAAAGTTTTTATTACTGTTTAATATTTATTTTATGATTTTACTACAATTGCCTGTATGAAATATCTGCTGGGAACAGATGGTGAATAGGATGGGAAAGAGTTCTACATGTGAGAATTCTGGAAGGACAGGACCAATAGTCCATCTCTGCCTCTTGGATCAGTTTTAGAGGAAAGATCAGTGACAACCGAGTATGCTTCTGTCAATCACTGCTGTATCTCTAGGGAAATACGCCAGCATTCGATGATCAACTGTAACAATGTTATGGGGAGATCCAGTAGTATGAATATGGATGTATTTTGTCCTTGTCCATGGACAAACAAAAGGACATTCATCAAAATAACCAGTGCCATCTCTGTGCGTGCCCAAGCCTTAAACTCAGTTTGGAGGGATCCAGTGTTCTAGCAACAGACATGTTTCGTGGAGAGGACTCTTCACTAGTTTATTTTATTAACTTGCTCAAAAATTGAACACTGGAAACCGGATAATAATTGAAGTTGGTTGAGTTGAGCAATGATTTCTTCAGTATCAGCTTGTTTAGTGTATGCTTATAGTTGATGATGGATTCCCTCTTCAAAGGAGGCATTGATAACTTGATGTTCCAGAAACTTTCTGTTATCTTTTTCATGATTCTTCAATGCTTCTTGGATTTTCTTACATGCAGATTGACTGAACTGTGGAAAAGAAGGTGTCATGTTATTTGTCCTGTTATAGATGTGTGGTTTCTGGTGTTCAGAGAAGCCTACCTTGATACTGCGGATGATCAATGTGAATAGGCTGATAAATCCTCACACTCAGAGGTTCTGGGTTATGAAGTTGAATGAAGGCATTTCAGATTGAAAGAGCAGTTTCTGATCCAGAATACTTTACAGAGTGAGATTTAGTGGTTGCAGTGGCAAAGGAGAAAGAGGGATTTTTTTGGCTTTTTCCAGGTTCTGGAATAATAGATTAGACTAGAATTCCTTGTGCTGAAATTTTTCTGCATGTCCACAAGTTTTTGACCACAAACACTCCAAGTTTTCTTTCCTTCCTGCTGCTGCATTAACAGGTGTCTGAGAGCTATGGGAACAATGACCAGAAAGACCGGTAATAGAAATAAAGAATTTGGCATGGACACTTGATTTGTTCATGACCAGGAGAAGCTCCTTGACCAACAAGACAAGCATAGTCTTCGTTCCATTTAAAGGCCAAAACCATACTTGAAAGCAGCCCAAGATTATCTGAGGACTATGATATTGTCAGACAGAGTTTTCTCATCACCATCTCTTGCATTATTTTTTCTTAAAACAGGAAGGTTAGAAACCAGGTGACCATTTACTAACCTGTGGCTTTTTGACCCTGGATCAGATAATTGCTTTTTTGGAGGATGCTGGAATCTTTGTTCTTTCAGTTAAGATGCTCAGCTTTATATATTAATGTGTTTTATAATAGTTTTTAATCAACAGATAAAAACAATTGACAGATGGTAGAAAACAAAATTTGCCTTTTTTGTTAAATATGAAACACTCCCTATACAGTACAGAATGTAAATGGGATTCACTAGGGTGGATCATAAAATACTTTAAGTATCCTCACTTATTAATATTTTCATCACTTGTGTGCTAATTAAAATAAACATATTAAATAGAGTTTAACTTATGAATGTTGTATAAAATTGTGAGATCAACTCTTTACATAAACTGAGAAGACTTGCATTTAGAAAAATAGGTTAGTTTTCACACACACAAAAAACACGAACCCACATGAGAATGAGAAAAGAAATAGGTAGTATTTTATTTCATGGATTCTTTTCATCCTCAACTGTGATCAGCATATACAACAGTAAAATATCAATGGTTTCAGTGCCATTGAGCACAAATTTTCTTTACTCTCCAATTAGAAATCATTGCCTAAAATTTACCCTTCTGTTCTCAATTTAATGGTCTCTGTATCCAAGGGGAGCTCAGATGCTTACAGAGATGAAATCATTGCATCCTGTTCCCAGAGGACTACTGCTTATCATTACACATAACATACAAACAATACTGCTAGGAGCCAGTTTGCTTCATGGTAATGTGTAGTTCATCACCAGCTTCTGTAGCATGCTAAAGAGGTCTTGCCACTCAGCTTGGGACTATTTGAGTGTAGACTCAGGGGTCTCAGCAGTTATTTTCCTGCTTTGCATCAGAGTTTTCATCTTCTTTATCCTTTTGTGCTGTGGCCCACCTCAGGCAGTCTTCTTCTAGGGGAATCTAAAAGGAACAGCTGTTACAGATACCATTTCCTCAAATTGTTGCCATTTGGTTCCTTTTGCTATTTAGTGTGTCACTCCCTTCCCCCAACATGCACACACACCAGTATGCATATAAACTTTTCTCTTTCATTATCTCTTCTAACAAAGTGGAGAAGCATATGTTCAAAATATTCATTATCTGACACAGTAATTAAAAGGTTGAAATTATGAAGCTACAATCTGTTATATCAAAAATATAGCCTCTTTGTCTAGAGAATGGAATATTTTCAGTGAATAGAATTTTGTATTGCTAAGCATGTAGTATATAACCTGACTAATTGTTGATGATAAATTATTTATTTGATACGTGTAACCTCAGTTTTGCAAAGACTGAGGGCAAGTCTACACTATAATATTAAGTTGACCTAAGTTACCTCAATGTACAGCCACTGCAGTAATTAAATTGCTTTTGCATGTCCGCACTACACTCCTTGTGTCGGCGGTGCGTGTCCTCATCAGGCGTGCTTGCAGCGATTTAACTGTCACTGTAGGACATTGTGAGATGGCTTCTGAAAGGCAGCAACAGTCGATGTAAGCAACGCAGTGTCTATACTGACACTGTGTTGACCCAACTACATTGACCTAAGCGCGATGCCTCCAGCAGAGGTGGAGTTATTAGGTTGGTGTAGTGGGAGAGATACATAGGTGGGAGAATATTTTAGTGTAGACACTAACAGAGTTAGGTCAATGTAAACTACCTTACCTCGACCTAACTCTGTAGTGTAAACCAGACCTGAGCTTAGTGGGACTATTCAAGTGTGTAGAGTTAAATACGTAAGTCTTTGCAAGCTTGAGACTTAACTCCATTTAACATCTTTGTGGTATTTTTGTGTGTCAAGCAAGGTCCGGTTTATAATTGTGTCTAATTACTTTTGCCATGCTTGGAAAAAAGTATAAATGTCTGAAATATAAAAGTCTACTGTGGATTTTGCCATGAAAAGGTTAGCTGGTTGCTGTCTAGACTAACTTGACAGTAGGTCTTGCTATAGATGCTTCTCTTCAAAATTGTATTGCTAACCAAATATTTGTTACAAATATTTTCATATAATTAGAAATCTTGTATATGGCAAAGTAACTTATTGCATATTTGATATGGTTTTTTAAAGTTAATGTAGATTTTATGGCTGGATTTTCAAAAGTGCCTTAAGGAGTTAGGCACCCGATTTGACTTTCAATTATAGTTGCATGCCTAACTGAAAATCACAGTGTACATTGTGTACATTTCTTGTCTAAGCATTCACAATAGGGACCACTCAGAAATAAAATCCTTATAAAATGGATATTAAATTCTATATTCCATATAAGGTATGTTTTAATGTGCAATAATATAGGGACTGCAACGTTCAACACTGCAAAAAGAAACATGATGATTTATGGCACAATATCACACCCATGATTAAAACTTATAATACTTATGTTCTTAAAGCTGATGCTTCAGGGTTTCAGCTGGCCACCAGCAAGGGGCAGGAAGGAATTTTCGCCCCAGTGTATTCCGGGAGGGTTTCTTAAACTTCTTCCTCTGAAGCATCAGAGATGGACATGGTTGGAAAAGGGACATTGGGCAGAGTGTACCAGGGCTCTGAGGTGTCTGAGCATTCTTTCTCTCAGGGACTTGCCTGGCTGCTTCTTGATGACATGCTCAGGATCTGACTGATCACTATACGTGGCATCATGAAGGATTTTCCCTCAGGTCAGATTGGCAGTGAACTTAGGGTGGTTTATTTTTGTTTTTGTTTTGCTTTCTTCTGCACCATGTGGGTGCAGGTCACGTGCCAGGATTAGCTGAGTATATCTCATTTAATCATTTCCTTAGGGACTGGTGAACCTCAGTACTTCTTGTTCTATGTCTGTGGCACATAATAATCTAGTCTCCTGTGGGTTATAATATTTTGGATTTATTTCAGTGGGTGGTTTTAGTGTATGGGTGCTGAGTGGTGTTGGTGGCCTGTGTTATACAGGAGTTCAGATTAGATGATCTATGGTTCCCCTGTCCTTTGTTTCCTGATTTTAGGAGGTTAATATTGTTATTTTAGATAATATGGGTTATAAACTCACCAGTTGATCTGATCAGAAGATAAGATTCTTGTCCCAGAATCAGGCTACACAGAGTTTGCAAGGACTTTCGGAATGTAAGACAAGGATGCTCACACTTAGACAAATGTAGCCTTAAAGATTTTTATTGAGATAAATGATATAGTAATTAAATGGTAAAATAATCAGAGTTACAAAGGCAACAATGTTGTTCTAGATGTACATGTGATATTATGCACTATAAACTTTTGATTAATCTACTCAAACCCTTCCTTGATAATGTGGTGGTAAAAGACAAAGGACCAGCCTCGCCTCTGGCATGCCAAAAGAGTTCAGTCCAGGTTCCTCAGTTCTTGAGTGACCTCCCACTCAAGAATTTAGGAGCTTAGGAGAAACTAAAGAACTGAGAGCTATAAAAGACTAAATAAGCTAACTTAGAATTTTACTTAACTAACTGACTTAAAACTTACAATTGAGAACGAATAGACTAATAAACAAAAGGATAATAAACAAAGAACTAAGAAGCCTACTTGGCATTGTGGGTCACCCCTCATATAGAGCTTGAACACTTGAGCCCTCCTTCTATGTCCAAACTTAGTTTCCTCACCTACAGAAAGGTTGGGGTACACTTACTCCATAGGCTGGTACATTTGTACATATTGATGATATATGCCTACATATTAATGACATTAGCTTATTCTCACATTTGTTATTTCTGGCCGAAGTGGTTATTTCGGTTATTTCCAACTTCTTTGTGGTGTACCTGATAAGTTTAAAGAGGGTATGAACTTAGGTAGCCCCCTCATATCACCCTGCTCCAAGGCATCCTTTATCTATCTATGTTAAGGGTTGCAACCATATATGGACCTTATGCTTTAGGTCATCGCCACTTATCTAGGTGAAAGGTCCCAAGCATATATATGCTAACTTTGCCTTAGCTCAACATACAGGATGTGACCTGTAGGTCCCTTGAGTTATAGCCAAAAATACTCCTATAAACCTGTTATACCCTATTATAATAAAACAAATAACCAAACCCATAAGAAAAGAAACCAATAAGAAAAGAGATATAGGCAAGCCCTATAGGCCAAACCTTAAACTCTAAGACCCTAAGTTTTCTTAACATCTTAAATGATTCTATTAAAGTAATCAAAGAGGATTCCCAAAGTAGTATGATACACTAACCTGTATATCAGAATCAAATGAAAATTTCACTTCAGCTCACATAGGCAATTAGAATATAAATGGGTACATATGAAGCAGGTGGCCCTAAAATTAATGTGTACACTGCTATATAATGAATTTTTCTAATCATGTTTGTCATGCCCATCACTGTGGTATCTGCACGATTTTTTACCTGCTAGGGGGAAGTTCTACAAGATCACAAGATACACCTGATTAGGTATGCACCATTCTCAAAGTGATTTTACCTTTACGGGAATGAGCTGCTTTCCCTTGACATTCAAGATAATAAATAGCCCCAGTATTGTCTGCTATTGTCTGTACCACTGATCCCTTGCAGCAAGGAAGAAAACATTTTGCTGTCAGATATATTGCTTGATTCTCGAATATATTGACGAGAAGCCTGAACTTCAGGTCAAGTTTTGTCTAGATGTTTTCCTAAATTTAGGTTTGAGGTATCCGTTCCTATCACTACACATAGAGATGCTTAGCAAACTGGAACTCCCAAAGGAAATTATAAGATATTGTCCACTGCATGGAGGATTTTTGAATTTGCTGAAGTATTATCAGCAGTGGTCTGTCCCTTCCAGTTCTATAATTGATACTTAATCAAGATTGTAGGAAATTTGGCAAATGGAGTCACATGGATGCAGAAGGCCATATAGCCTAGAAACATTAGATAAGATCTGATCATACCTAGACTCTGCATTCTGATTGTTTTTGAATATCGGTAATTCTTTAAGGGAAAGCAGTGGTGTTCCTCCTCTGGAGTGTGTGTGTCTGTTTTTGGGGGGGGGGGAACTTTGCATCTGAGTGAAGGAGCACTTCTGATTGATAGCACAGTACATATAGGTCAGAAGAGACTCTTTGTGTAAATCAGGGGTTGATGAGACAGTTGTCCAAATATTGATAAGTTTTTAAGGTTTACACATTTATGAGGTGTGCCACCATTACCAGGCATTCGCTGAAGATTTGAGGATTCGTAGCAAAAGGAAATGGGGGCACTTGTATTGGTAGTGATCATTGCCCACAAAAAAGTTTCTCTGTATTACCCTGAGTGAAATGTGTAATTATGAATCTCTCAGGCTGAGAGTCTTGAACCAGTCCTACAACTTCAGGGAAGAGATGATTGTTGCCAGGGTCACCACATGAAACCTGAACATTCAGTTAATTTGTTCAGCTTCCTCCAATCTTCATCTGGAAAGAAGATCTAACCTTTTAATTTGGATTTGGTGGTGCTAGGCATTTACCAGTACCATGAGGGATTTCGTTGATTGCTTTGTTTTAGAGAAGCATCTTCATCTCTAAGAAGTTTCTCATTACAGGGATCCCTGAAGAGGGATGGGAACAGAGGGTTGAGTGGAGTGGAACTGAATCGAGTGCCCTTTCTCTAAAATGTCATGACATTTTCTCCCTTCAGTGCTCACCTATGACACCCAAATTTGCATCTTAGTGATACTGCCTCCCACCTTGTTTGTCTTGGAGCAAAACAGTGGTTTTCCTTTGGGGTCTGTGGTTAAAATGCTTTCCTGTTTGCTCAGCTAATGGTGTCAGAATAGCTCCATCACTAATGGACTGGATTTCTCTTGGGTAACATGCCCTTTGAGGGGAACCCCCCTTAAAAGTGATGCAGTTAAAAAAATTAGAATTAACATAAAATATTATGCCATGGGAAACAAGAAAAATAGAATATACTGAAAGCATGTTACTAGATCAGAAAATTATCATGCTTTTGGAAAGCCTTGATACAGCAGAAAATAATAGCATTTATAAACATCCCTTCTTACAGTTAATAGCCTGACTTTTTTGTCTCAGGGTTGCTTCTCAAGAGTAGGAGACTCATGTCTCTTTTAGTTCTCAGTTTTGATCACTTAAACCCCCATTTCCCCCCTTCCCCAGACTAAAAAGATGATGAGCTATAGTCTTGGCCACCTATCCTGATAGATTAATCTAAAATAAATCAACCTTTCAGCATAAACACGTTTACATGACCATCAGTATCTGTTGTTGGGGAATTTGTGTCACAGGCAGTAGGGGAATCGGCACAATGAACAGGTGTCAGGAAGTCTAAAAGACTGAGTATTTCTCGATATCAGATGATAATGTGTGAAACTTGCTGGCTTTGTTATTTGTGTCACATCTGTGCAATTTTGCTTTAAGTTTCCAAACCTAGAGTTTCATTAACTTTTATGCATTGCATATGATTCCCTAGACTTCACATAGTTATTGAACACAAGATTTTTGATTGTCAAGTTTTATTATGAAACTACAAAACATGCACACAAAGAATTAATAGCTATGCAAAGACGGTAAAGGACCATGGCTGGGTTCCTTTGTGCTACCAAACTGGAAATAAATAATAAAAATTTGTTCCTGATAATCAGTGAAAGATTCTCTGCAATCTAAATAATTTTCACAAAATGTAGCTGGTTTAGCTTTCATGTTTGAACATGATGCTAGCAGAGTTTTACTTGGTTTTCAGTTTCCTTGCAGAAGGTTCACATAGCTGTAATATCAAACTGCCTGACGTGTTTGATCATTGAAGGCACAATCATAACACCAGCTATTCTGAGGTGCAAGGGAGTGAGAAAGTATATGGAGCCCTCTTATTCCCATGCCGTGTCTTCACTACTATTTCAGCCCAAGTTACTTAACACAGTTTAGCTAACCCATGTTAAGAATTTTTCTTTCATTTGTGGTGAAGACAAACCCTATGTGTCCGCCAGTGCAGCAGAAGGTGTAATCATTGCTAAGTATAAGGCTGGTGCAGATTACATTTTCCCCATCCCCTATTATCACAGTGGGAGTCAGGAGCCAAATTGTGTGTGCCCTTTATACCATGCCCCTTACGCAGAGTTTGTAGCAGTTTAAAGCCACAATTAAGCCCTTTTGTCCCATTTGAGGCTTTTGAAATCTCAATTGTTTCCTTCCATGGGTCAAAATAGGTACATTAAGGGACATTTTCTGCCACTTATGGTGAAACTGTTCTCTGGTGCAGTTAGTTAAAAATGACCACCCTTCCATTTCCAGACACTGTTTCAATCTGTGTCATTCTCATAGGATAAAAAAGTAAAATTAAATACAAAACTATATAAGAGTGAGTTATTTAGTGCTCAATCTTTTTATTAAAAAGTAGAAATGTAAGAACTCTGGTGTGCAGGGCTGAGAAAGATCTGGAAATGTTTTTGTGAAAAATTTTACAGTTCATTTCTCAGGTGATTAGATACCCACAAAAACTGAGCTTTTTGCATGTTTTGAGAAATGGAGGATTTGCACCAAAAATCATACAAACCCCATGAATTTGTACGTTTTTGTTGCAAATCCACCTTACTTTAACTGAAATTGACTTTGTGTGAAAACTTCAAAACAGTAGGTGGATTTTCATGAAAATAAGGCAAATTTCAATTTCTTAATGAAATGCAAATATCGTTAAATTCTGAGGAGGCTTTTTAGTTTGATTTCAAACATTTTCCATAGCACATATAGCTAACATGAAAAGAGTGGGCATTTTAAAAGAATATTATAATTGAATATGAACAAACTGTTATAATGATTAGTTTCTTAAATTGTTATAATCAGGCCCCCAGTTCAGCAATTCATTTACTTATACATGGTCTTAAATTTCAGCCTGTGAGTAATTCCATTGACTTCAGTGGGATTACTCATGTATTTAAGCACATGCTTAAAGTTTTTGCTGGATTGGAATCATAACAGCTATATAAGAGTGAGGGGGAAGGTCTACTGTCTAGACTTAAAGAATTTAAACATTTATTGTTTGACAGACAGATGAATAACTTGAAAAGCTAGAACATTGCAATATGCCAATTTATACTATAAAACCCTAAAGCTTGCTGTGGCATTGCTAGCAGCAGTTTGTTTTACTGTTTTACTTTCAGCTTTTATATTATTTTAGAGCTGATCAAAAGAATTGGTAGCAAAGTGTGAAGTAAATTGTACATCTAAATAAATCGATTTAACATTCCTTAGTGCTTTAAGTGATTTTAGTAATATTAATATTTAAAATATTTCTTTCTGAAATCTTTTTATGACTACATATAGCAATAATGGCCACCATTTCATTCTACTGTTTTTCATAGTAGAACATTACACAGTAAACATTGTAAAATTATTATCTTTTCGCATTGAAATGGATGCGCAGAATTGATTTAAACTGTTTATTTGCATGTAAATGACTCAAGTTTTATTCAGTCAATAAAAATATAATCTATTAATCCATTCGGTATATTTTGTATATAGGTTAAGACGTACAAAAAATGCAAGGTTTCCTATTGAATTAGAACTTTGCCTTTAACTTTCATATCTGCACAGAGAAATTAGATTCTTTAAATTGCATTTTAAATTTTATAAAATGCTTTCCTAGCTTATTTCCATTTTTTTTCCTCTCTATACAATGCAACTTTGTATTTTTATTTGGTTTTTTTTTAATTTAGGAAGATTTTTATTATATAAACACATTTTTATGGATAGAAATAAAGATATAAGTAAGCGTTAAGCAGAATATTGATAGAAACTCAGTGGTAAGAAGTTATGGGCACTGAAGCATGTACATGCATACACTATGATATTAGGGTCTTAGGAGGCTACAGCAATTTGACAGCCAGGTATATTAGTGTTGACACAGCTATGTGATAAAAGCAATTCAGACATCTGGATCACAGTGTTGCTCTACAAAGGCATTTCTGAACAGTTCATGCATTTGTACTTACCCAAGTCCCCAGTCTTGTCCACCCCTCTCTCTCTGTTTCCTTCGCTGCCTCTGTCTGACTTTGTCTTGTATGTACTTGAGGAATCTCATTTTTCCTTTATAAGTCACCTCCATCTGCTTATGTGTCAGCGTGGCCCTTACGACACACATCATATTCAGACATTCTCAAGATGAAGGGCTGTATTCTTATCACTACCTCTGTCTCAGCACTGTTTCATGCTTGTCACTGCTCAGCGCCACACTGGCTTGTTTTGTCAATAACCATTTATTTGTTGCTGGAATAGTAGCAACCATTACATCTGACCTCCCTGTTTCATCAATTATGGATAAATTATTGGATGTGAACATCTGCAAAAGCTTGCTGTTGAACTCACCTCCTGGCTGGGATTAGATAAAGTATTAAACTGTTGTTTATTGTCAGGCCAAAAGTCTACTGGGAAGCCAGGGAATTCCAAGACTAGCAGATCCCCATCAGCAAGCACCAAAAATTGTTTAGTATTGCCACTGTTTCCCATAAGATCGTAGCCATTTATTATTTACACTTATTACTAGTTGTTATAACATACTTGATAAAAGCTCTTGGCAGGCATAGTGTTTGTAGCCATTGTCACATCTGTCAGGATGGAAAGGATACATAAATTGTTTTTTCCTCTTATATCAGTGTTAAAGGATAACAGATGAAGTTTCTTCCCTCCAGACGGTTATACCATGTTTTATTTCGAAGAAATATGTCCGAAGTGGCTGGTTTTGAAAACATTACATTCCAGTTCTAAATTAGGGTTACAACAACCTTTGCTATAGTAATGGCTCATGCAATGAAGATTTCAAATTGTACAAAAATACTATACTAGAATGTCTGGGATTTTGAGGCATGTATAGACTTCTGCACTAAGGGAACTGGTTGGGATATTTTTGTATTGTGTCAGACCTTATATGAAGTTCAGTAAGGGAGATTATAAAATGACTATTTTATAAATGACTGAACTGATACATCCAATGCAGAAATAGAATCAGAATTAAGAGTTACTGTTAGTGCTGATTACAGCACAGAAAATCATGACAAGGAATAGTAGTACTGATGAAGAAAGAAGCATAAGAAGGAGTATCAATAACAAAATATTAGAGGGGAAAAGTGACCATAATTAACCTTTATTTAATCACCTAATAAATGTTGTGTGTCATTAAGGCTCCAATGCAGCAAAATGCTAAGCATATGAGGTGAGATCTTGGCCCCATTGAAGTCAGTGGGAGTTTTTTGTTACCCCTTGAAATAAGTTTTGATGCTAAATTATTTGTAATTACATCCTATCAATTCAAATCCATTCTGCCAAAATATATACATTACATTATACAAAACATACATTATGTAATATATATTATGTGTGTCAGCAAGAGATTTGTGGAATATTCTTCTTCTTTCCAAGGCATTAATCCTGCAAGCACATATGCACATTAATAGCTTGAAACACATGGTTTCAATGTGTCTACTCACATGCTTTACATTACTCACATGCATAAATGTTTTCAGGATTTGGGTGTTAGACTGCTAGTTCTTTGGGGGCAGGAACTGTATCTTCATACTTGTTTGTACAGTGTCTAGAGGAATGGGGCCTTGATCCTTATTGGGGCCTGCAGGCTCTACCATAATAAGTACATTAAAAAAATCTCAGTTTGCCTTTTGACTTCTTCCACTTTGCAATTAAGTCCATGTAATTATTCAGCAGGAGCCACGTCATAAAACCCATACTCAGATTTTGCTTAGCCCTTACTCAGGTAGGTCTGTAGGCATGTAGACACTTAACCAATCAGTGTAAAAACTGATAGATGAAATGGATATACACACACACACAAAAATTACATATGTAGCGACTGGGTGAAAACAGAGTAAGGATCACAAGATTTGGCTCCAGAAAACAGAAAAATAATATTGAAAATTAAATATTAGAAGTATACTTAGTAAATAAAATAAAAGGAGCTTGATTGCTTGCTTGCTCAGTATAGTGAGACAGTTTATGTCCTGTTGATCCACATTTAGAGGGCATTTCATACTGTGGTAGAGCTCCGACCTTGTCCTCGCGCTTCCAGGCAGTTTATGCTAGCTTTAGAGGCTCACTGCAACCCTGCACGTAGCCCTTCTCTCTCTAGGGCCAGGGATACAGTCTACTGAGCCCTTTTCATCATAAGCCAGCAAGGAGGTTGGTGAGAGAACCCTCACAGTCTCTGTTGCTCCGATGGCCTCATACAAAAACAGTTTAGCCTCCTGTCCTGACAGGGGCCTGTCTTCCCCTCCCATGAGGTGTTCCTGTAGTGGTGGGTTGGGGGGAACCCAGGCCCACCCTCTACTCCAGGTTCCGGCCCAGGGACCCTAATGGTAGCAGCTGTTGGCAGTCAACCTTTCACTGCCAGAGTTGCTACATTTCCCTGGGCCACTTCCCCACAGCTCTCCTGCTTCTCCCTTCTTCACCCTTACCTTAGGGCTCCCTTACCAATGACTTGAGGGTGTCTTCATTAACCAGCCCTTCAGCTGTACTTGCTCTCCTCAGCCTGACTGGAGTGAGCCCTTTTATAGTATCAAAAAGGGCCTTAGAGTCAGGTGTTCACATTACCTTAATGGCCTCACCTGACTCTTTGCAGGTTAATTGGAGTCAGGTGTTCTCATTAGCCTGGAGCAGCCCCTGCTCTGGTCAGTCAGGGAACAGAAAACTGCTAATCCAGTGGCCAGTATATCTGCCTTTGACTATTTTGTTGTACCCAACTGGCTTGGATCAATCACAATACATAAGAACGGAGCAAACCAGGGTCAGAAGGACATATATCACTCCCAGCCCTCTGAAAATCTGAAGAAAAATTGATGCAGCTTTGGTTTGCAGTAATTTTCCTGGAGAGACCTTCTGTTGTGTGGAACCTCTGCTTTAATGGGGTTATAGGAGCGGTTGCAGCAGAAAGCCTCAAAGACAATGTGGAGGCATAGGTCCTCTGTTTTGGTGATGCTGCCTTTGGAAGATCCTGTCACCCGAAAAGGTTTGGAGACCAGCTCCCTTTTCTTCTGGATGGGGTTCAAACCCCACCGCAAAACAGAAGAAATGAAAGGAAACTCCAGGACGGAATATTTTGGTAAATTTTCCTTCCTGTGATCTGACCCAATGTTTTTAAATACAGTAGTAGTGTGAGCTGCCTTAAAAAAATCAACAAAATATAAATTCCTTTGACATCTTTTGTAGTATTCTTACTGAATTGCAGATTAAAATGCCCATGAAGCACCAGTGTTTTTATTTTAACTGCATAATATGTCTAAAAAAAGATTCTGTTTACTGCCATGTCAGAATTATGTGCTTTTTCTGGAAGTGCATGAGAGGCATTAAGTGCACATTGCATCATCTATCTACCAGCACCTATTGTTGGCTCCAGTAAAATACCCTCAGATGCTGCTGCCCAGTCTGGGTCTTAGCCTGTTACTGCAGCGCCTGTCAGAAATCATTAGCTAGTGATCTCTTTGACTAATGTTGCGGTTGATTGTCTAAATCATGTTCAAGAACTGGAAATGAGGCAGAAACATCTTTACAGCTCACCGACTGTGAAATGGCTAAACAGGGTTAGATTGTCAGAAATCAAATTAAATGTATTTCCAATAAAATTTGACAACAATTTAAAGTGCAGGTTTGGAAGCAGAATTGTATTTTATGTTTTTAAAGTTACAGTAGTAGAAATTAGTATCCTCCTGTCATGTTTTTTGCAAGAGCAAATTGATAAAATATTGATAGCAGCAGTAATCTTTTGTTAACATGGATAGTCATTTTTCCAACATAAGTTCTCACCTTAGAGTCTCACTTTTGTGTCCTTTATCACCATATATTCATATCATAGAATCATAGGACTGGAAGGGACCTCAAGAGTTCTTCTAGTCCAGTCCCCTGCACTCAAGGCAGTATTAACTATTATCTTCTAGTCCATCCGTGACAGGTGTTTATCTAACCTGCTCTTAAAAATCTCCAATGATGAAGATTCCATAATCTCACTAGGCAATTTATTCCAGTGCTTAACTACCTGACCGTTAACAAGTTTTTCCTAATGTCCAACTAAAATTTCCCCTTCTGCTTCTTGTCCTGTCCTCAGAGGTTAACGAGAACAATTTTCCTTCCTTCTCCTTGTAGCAATCTTTTATGTACTTGAAAACTGTTATCATGTCTGCTCACAGTCTTCTCTTCTCCAGACTAAACAAACCCAGTTTTTTCAATCTTTCCTCATAGGTCATGTTTTCTAGACCTTTAATCATTTTTGTTTCTCTCCTCTGGTCTTTCTCCAGTTTGTCCACATTTCCTGAAATGTGGTGCCCAGAGCTGGACACAATATTCTAGTTGAGGCCATATCAGCAGAGAGTAGAGTAGAAGAATTACTTCTTGTGTCTTGCTTACAACACTCCTGCTAATACATCCCAGAATGATATTCACTTTTTTTGCAATAGTGTTACACTATTGACTCATATATAGCTTGTGATCCACTATGACCCCCAGATCCCTTTCTGCAGTACTCCTTCCTAGGCAGTCATTTCCAGTTTTGTATGTCTGCAATTGATTGTTCCTTCCTAAGTGGAGTATTTTGCATTTGTCCTTACTAAATTTCATCCTATCTACTTCAAACCATTTCTCCATATCATACTCCAAAGCACTTGTAGCCCCTCCCAGCTTGGTATCGTCCACAAGCTTTATATGTGTACCCTCTATGCCATTATCTAAATCATTGATGAAGATATTGAACAGAACTGGACCCAGGACCAGTCCCTGCAGGACCCCACTTGATATGCTCTTCCAGCTTGACTGTGAATCACTGATAACTAGTCTCTGGGAATGGTTTACAAACCAGGTATGCATCCCCCTTATAGTAGCTCCATCTAGGTTGTATTTCCCTAGTTTGTTTACAAGAAGGTCATGCAAGACTGTATCAAAAGCCTTAGTAAAGTCAAGATATACCACATCTATCACTTTCCCCCTATCCACAAGGTTTGCTACCCTGCCAAAGAAAGCTATTGGGTTGGTTTGACCCGATTTGTTCTTGACAATTCCATGTTGACTGTTACTTATCACCTTATTATCTTCTAGGTGTTTGCAAATTGATTGCTTAATTATTTTCTCCATTATCCTTCTGGGTCCTGAAATTAAGCTGACTGGTCTATAATTCCCCAGGTTATCCTTATTCCCCTTTTTATATATTTGCCCCTTTCCAGTCCTCTGGAATCTCACCCGTCTTCCATGACTTTTCAAAGATAATCACTAATGGCTCAGATATCTCCTCAGTTAGCTCCTTGAGTATTCTAGGATGTATTTCATCAGGCCCAGGTGACTTGAAGATGTCTGACTTGTGTAATTAATTTTTAACTTGTTTTTTTCCCAATTTTAGCTTCAGATCCTACCTCATTTTCACTGGTGTTCACTATGTTAGACATCCAATCACTATTAAACTTTTTGGTGAAAACAGGGAGAAAAAAGGCGTTTAGCACTTCTGCCATTTCCACTTTTTCTATTATTATTTCTCTGCCTCATTGAGTAACGGGCCTCCCCTGTCCTTGGTCTTCCTCTTGTGTCTAATATATTTATAGAATGTTTTCTTGATACCCTTTATATCTCTAGCTAGTTTAATCTTGTTTTGTACCTTGGTCTTTCTAATATCATATTCCTACACTGCCTACTTCCTTGTGAGAGGACATCAAGGTGTACCTGTTGAGGTATTATGACAGATTCTCCAGTGTTGCAATATATTTGTTTTATATTGTTGGGACTCTACTGAAATCAGTGGGGTCACATTGCTGTAAAATTGGAGTAACTGAGCAATGGATCTAGTCCACAGTGCCTATCATTATGGACTGTTATTGGGATGAGGAGACCTTCCTCTAGTGTTCCTGAAACATAAGCTCCTAAATGTTCAAAGGATTGTGTGGGGTTTTAGCCATACAGTTGTCATTGATGTTAACAGGATTCAAGTGGCTAAAATCATTCACCTTGCATGTACTTACAACTTGTAAGTTTAGGAGAGCACATTTTAGTAATATAATACTTAGTGAATAAAATTGGTATGGTTTATTCTCTGAAGCATAAGGGTATGTGTGTGTTGTTTGAACAGTTTTACAGTTTTACTATATTTGGTGCTTTAGTATCAAGCAAAAAACTTGTTTATAAATTACAAGCTTTCATGTTGATTCAGAATTAAAGATAGACAAAAAAGTGATTCAAATGCATTATGATGATGTGCCTCCCTCTTTCTCAAATGTACAACCATAACTAACTTTTTATTTGGCAAAGGACATAAGGGTGACCACTTCAGCCCTATTTTGAGGATTTATGTGGTATATAGACTGAGCTTGCTTTCTGCACAAAAAAGTGACTTTCAGCCACAACAGACCTGCTAAGACCCAGGGAGAGAGATGTTGTTCTCAGAACCAGCCTTTCTAAACAGAAATGCTGTTCACTCAAATATTCATCCTGTCCTGTGTCTTAACATAAGTCTATGTCCAGTGATTATCCTGGTAAGAGTTTGATACTCACTTGCAGTCTGCTGTTTTAAAAAATCCTAGCCTTGAGGCTTGACACTTGAGGCAGTGTTGTGGAGGAAATGATACGTACGGGGAAGGAAAGATCAAAGTCAAAGATAATTCCAAGTTTATGGAAAACATAGGTATGAGTAGGAAACTTTCCCCACCTGTTGTAAGATGCAGTCCACAGGCACTGTGTATGATCAAAACTCATCCTCATTTTGCGATTTGACATTCAAACAAATACATTAATAAGAAGATAACCTAAAGCCAAGTCCAAGTTTTCTCTCCAGATTTGGCTGCTCCTAAGGTGCCTAGATAAGAGCTACTCATCCCACAGCCTTTCTGTCTCAGACCCAAGATCTCTGCCTTTTTTATTTCCTCCCGCTAGTGTTCTCTCATTGTTGGCAAGGGTTGTGGGTCACATTGACTTTAGCCCTAGTGTGCAGGGCAGATTACTAACCCTTTCTTGCCCTGATCCAGTATGGGATTTGTCCACCATATCACAGGAGGCAAAAGAGAGGTCTAAGTTGGTAAAGGAAATGTATTTGTGTTTGAGGCTGCTTTTCTTGCTCAAAGAAAGCACTTAATGTTTTGAGTCATATAGTTGCAGGAGGTTGAGATAAAGGCATCAGTATACTTGGTCAGCACAGGCTAAGGCCTGGTCTACACTAGGCTTTTATGTCGAATTTAGCGCCGTTATATCGAATTAACCCTGCACCCGTCCACACCACGAAGCCATTTAGTTCGACATAGAGCCCTCCTTAAATCGATTTCTGTAATCCTCCACAACGAGAGGAGTAGCGCTAAATTCGAAATGGCCATATCGAATTAGGCTAGGTGTGGATGGAAATCGACGGTAATAGCTCCGGGAGCTATCCCACAGTGCACCACTCTGTTGACGCTCTGGACAGCAGTCCGAGCTCGGATGCTCTGACCAGCCACACCCCGGGAAAATTTGAATTCCTTTTCCTGTCTGGGCAGTTTGAAGCGCAGTTTCTGTTTGGACACCGTGGCGAGCTCAGCAGCAGTGGCAGCAGTGGCAACGATGCAGAGCTCTCCAGCAGAGATGGCCGTGCAATCCAATAGAAAGAGGGCCCCAGCATGGACGGATCGGGAAGTCTTGGATCTCATCGCTGTGTGGGGAGATGAGTCCGTGCTTTCCGAGCTGCGCTCCAAAAGACGGAATGCAAAGATCTATGAGAAGATCTCTAAAGCCATGGCAGAGAGAGGCTACAGCCGGGATGCAACGCAGTGCCGCGTGAAAATCAAGGAGCTGAGACAAGGCTACCAGAAGACCAAAGAGGCAAACGGACGCTCCGGATCCCAGCCTCACACATCCCGTTTCTACGAGGCACTGCATTCCATCCTAGGTGCGGCCGCCACCACTACCCCACCCCTGACCGTGGACTCTGAGGATGGGATATTGTCCGCGGCCGGTTCCTCAGCGGACGGGGAAGAGGAGGAAGGAGATGAGGAGGACGAGGCAGTAGACAGCGCTTACAACGCTGATTTGCCCGACAGCCAGGAGCTCTTCATCACCCTGACAGAGATCCCCTACCAACCCTCCCCAGCCGTTACCCCAGACACAGATTCAGGGGAAGGATCAAGCAGTAAGTGTTTTAAATATCCAAACATTTATTTACAACATAACTGGCATATTTAAAATATTAACAGTAGCTAAAGTGCTTTAAAACATGTAAACATTTATTTGCAACAAAACAGGAAGATTGAAAATATTAACAGTGGGTAAAGTGCTTAAAAACATGTAAACAGGAAAGTCAAACAAAAGGGGAATCAGTGCAAAGTGTATCATGATTACTCCGTCTTTGGGCGCCTCAATATATAGTCCGAACCATTTTAAAAAAATCTCACAATGTCCGCTTCATGATTATAGTGCCCAAAACCCTGCAGTCATTTGTCCCTCCAAGGGCACCTAAGCCAAGAACTGGTCAATGTAACCGGGGATCGAGGCGACATCCTCCGGGGAGAACTCCTCATACACCTCCTGCAGGTGTTTTTCAAGCCTCATCAGCAGGTTCCTGGGCAGGGACAGCTTATTAGGCCCCCCGTGGTAGGACACGTTTCCCTGCCACAACGCCAGCAGGTACTCCGGGATCATGGCCTTGCACAGCAGTGCAGCAAATGGCCCCGGTTTCTGCAGGCTGTCCCGGAGCATCTTCTCCTTCTGGCTCTCGGAGACCTTCAGGAGGGTGATGTCAGGCATGACTCCCTGCTGTGAATTAGGTAGGGGAAAGTTAGTATTGGGACTGCTTGCCCGTCCCTTTACAGAACTGCAACCGCCGGTTTACAGCCACGCGGTTTACAGCCGCGAGGGGCTGGGACAGGGCCAGAGTTCATGCTTGCAGGATTGCTGCCAGCAGAGACTCGCATTGCTTTCTATGTGAAAGGAGGCCAGTGCCACTCTTAAAGTTTTAAGCGGCCACAAGTCTACGGCTTACCATGTTTGCCATCTAGACAAAGTCCGGTGTCCTGCCCTGCTCCTCAGCTCGCCACAGCAAGACCGCAGGCACTGTAGGCGAGGGCCGAAAATTCGACCTTGTCCTCAGTGCGCGTGTGATAGGTGCTCTGCATGGTCTTGTTCACAGAGAAAGACTATGTTCTCTGTTCACAGATACATTGCTCTGTCTCAGGAATTCACTCCCTTTTTCCAATTCCCACAGCCACATCTGCCCAGAGGCTAGCGCACATTAGGAGGAGGAAGAAGAGGACACGGGAAGACATGTTTGCTGAACTAATGGAATGCTCCCGAGCACAGGCAGCCCAGCAGACACAGTGGAGGGAGAACTTGTCCCAAATGCACCGGGCAAACATTGAACGGGAGGAGAGGTGGCGACAGGAGGACAGGCAGGCTACTCAAACGCTGCTTGGACTAATGAGGGAGCAAACGGACACGCTCCGCCGCCTTGTGGATGTTCTGCAGGACCGGAGGCAGGAGGAGAGAGCCCCGCTGCAGTCTCTCTGTAACTGCCCTGCCCCGCCACCAAGTCCCATACCCCCCTCACCCAAAGTCCAAACACGGAGGGGTGGAAGGGGCCGGGAAAAATTTCACTCCACCCCTGCGGACTGCTCTACCACTAGAAGGCTCTCATTCCCCAAAATTTGAAAAGTCCTTTCCTACCCGCCTCACACAAGACCCCGTCCAAGTTTCACCCCCCCGTTCCATGTGCGGTTGTTAATAAAGAATACGTTTCTGTTCATTTCTGTTTCCATCCTCTTCTTTTGGAGGGGAGTCTGTCTGGAGGGGGGGGAAGGGCCTTGGTCATTGGACAGGACAGTCACCTTTAGCAGGGGGCAGGTGCAGCAGCAGGGCACATATACAGTGCAGTGACTAGTTATCCTGGTCAGTCTGGGAGGTGGTTTTCATGTTCTGTGTGGTGGGGGCGGTGGTGTTGCTCTGTGACTTGGTGGCGGGGGAGGGCAGTTACAGATCTTATGCAGCGGTCCTTACCCTGGATCACAGAGCCGCGCAGCAGGGGATCTGTAACCCTCCTCCCCCTGCAAGACAGTCACATAGCCGACACATACACGCAGTCCCGGCCAGGAGGGCTGGCAGGCTCCGTTGAAACAACCAGTCCACCATCGCGGAGCCTGTCATTCCTGGAGTTTAGAAGCATCATTTGCATCACAACCCTAAACCCGCTCCCCGCCACAGTCTGCGTCCCAGGTTTAAAACATTCCCGTGAAAACAGTAATAAAGACAACGGTGTCCATGAACAAAACAGAACAGATTTTATTTTTTGGGAAGGGGGTGAAGGGGGTATGTAATTGGAGAGGATAGTCGACGGCAACTGGGTAAAGAAACGGGGGCAAGTTCAGCTTCTGTGTCCACAAACTTAAAAGTCAATGGGTACCCTGCTCAGCCTTGAAACTGGCTTTCAAAGCCTCCCGGATGCACAGCGCGTCCCGCTGGGCTCTTCTAATCGCCCGGCTGTCTGGCTGGGCGTAATCAGCAGCCAGGCTATTTGCCTCAACCTCCCACCCCGCCATAAAGGTCTCCCCCTTGCTCTCACACAGATTGTGGAGCACACAGCAAGCTGCAATAACGATGGGGATATTGGTTTCGCTGAGATCACAGCGAGTGAGTAAGCTTCTCCATCTCCCCTTGAGACGGCCAAAAGCACACTCCACTACCATTCTGCACTTGCTCAGCCGGTAGTTGAACAGTTCTTTTTCTGTGTCCAGGGCGCCAGTATAGGGCTTCATGAGCCAGGGCATTAGCGGGTAGGCTGGGTCCCCGAGGATCACTGTAGGCATCTCCACATCCCCAACAGTTATCTTGTGGTCCGGGAAGTAAATACCTTCCTGCAGCCGTCTAAACAGACCAGAGTTCCTGAACACGCGAGCGTCATGAACCTTGCCCGGCCATCCGACGTAGATGTTTGTAAACCGTCCCCGATGGTCCACCAGTGCTTGCAGCACCATTGAAAAGTACCCCTTTCTATTGATGTACTGGCTGGCCTGGTGGCCCGGTCCCAGGATAGGGATGTGAGTCCCATCTATAGCCCCACCGCAGTTTGGGAATCCCATCGCAGCGAAGCCATCTATGATGGCCTGCGCGTTTCCCAGGGTCACTACCTTTGACAGCAGTACCTTGACGATTGCCTTGGCTACTTGCATGACAACAACCCCCACGGTAGATTTGCCCACGCCAAAGTGGTTCGCGACTGACCGGTAGCTGTCCGGCGTTGCAAGCTTCCAGAGGGCTATGGCCACTCGCTTCTGGACAGTCAGGGCTGCTCGCATGCGGGTGTCCTTGCGCTTCAGGGCAGGGGACAGCAACTCACAAAGTTCCAGGAAAGTCCCCTTCCGCATGCGAAAGTTTCGCAGCCACTGGGATTCATCCCAGACCTGAAGCACTATGCGGTCCCACCAGTCCGTGCTTGTTTCCCGGGCCCAGAATCGCCGTTCAACAAAATCCACATGCCCCATTGCAAACGTGATGTCCTCGGCGCTGGGTGTCGTGGTTTCTGACAGCTCTGTGCTACTCTCCGACTTCAGGCCCTCACTCCGCTGCCGTAGCCTCCTCGCCTGATTTCTCTGCATCTGCCTCTGGGAAAGGTGTATGATAAGGTGCGAGGCGTTGAGAACGGCCACAACTGCAGCGATGGTCGCAGCGGGATCCATGATCGCAGTGCTGTGGCGTCCGCGCTGTCACTGATCAAAAAGTGCGCGAACTGATTTCCCGCCGGCGCTTTCAGGGAGGGAGGCAGGGCGGTAGTGACTGACGGATGACGACAGTTACCCAAAAGCACCCTCGCCACAATTTTTTACCCAGAAGCCATTGGGGGCTCGACCCAGAATTCCACTGGGCAGCGGGGACTGCGGGAACTGTGGGATAGCTGCCCACAGTGCACTGCTTCCAATGTCGACGCTTTCCCTGGTAGTGTGGACTGACAAAGTCGAATTACTGTCCTTAGTGTAGACACACACGTTCGACTTTCTAATATCGATTGCACATATTCGATTTAACTAAAATCGAACTACTCTCGTAGTGTAGACATACCCTAAGAGACTTATGACAAAATCAACGCTTCAATTATGATTTTTCTTCCATTAATTTTACTTCATATTTTCTTTTTCAGTGGTTCAAAACAAAGTGAATATAGCTATATCCTCTTATTTTGAGAACTGTACAATAATTTAATCAGTTCAACTGCACATAGAATATGAACTCATTCCACAAGATTCCAAAAGTACAAAAGTATCAACCTTTATTTGAAGAGATGTTATAATGGACCTAGCAACATCAAGTTCATGCATTTCAATAGTCTGCCTTCCTCAGAACCTTTTGTACAAAGCAAATTTTTAAAAACCCACTTTAAACCCCTCCAATAACTCTAAACCTCATAAACCCTACCTTCTGCTCTTTTGTTTTGTCAGCAGGAAATTCATCAATCAAACTCATGCAGGTACCAAATAAACCTCTGTAATGTACATTAGCAGTATAGATTATCCTGTCTAGTCCAGTTTGTTATATCATTTATATATATGCAAACACAAAATGTGAGAAAATAGAACGTGCTTGCATTTTCCTTGCAAAGGAAATTACCAAAAGTCATGCTAAGTAGTATGCAATGCATAGTATTTTATCATAAAATGCATTTTTATTTCATGCTCTCAAGTAAAAATAAAGTAAAATCCATTTCTTCGCTGTACTTGTAGTAGTTGACTAAATTCTGTGGGTATTTCAGCATTGCAGCAGATATACACAAATGTACAGTTACTGTATGGCCTTCCAACCCTATTGACTTATCTCCTCCATGATTGTTGTGATTTCATAGCCACTGAACATTCTGTTCTAGACAACCATGTCCTCAGCACAGATTGGCTAAGAAGGGGAGGGATAGCTCAGTGGTTTGAGCACTGGCCTGCTAAACCCAGGGTTGTGAGTTCAATCCTTGAGGGGCCACTTAGGAATCTGGGGCAAAATCAGTACTAGGTCCTGCTAGTGAAAGCATGGGGCTGGACTTGATGACCTTTCAAGGTCCCTTCCAGTTCTAGGAGATAGGATATCTCCATTTATTATTATTTATTTATTATAAGAAGGAGTGTAGCTAGCAGCGGAATTATTTCCTTGACATGATTCCTACAAATAAGCTATTGCCAAGTGACAGATCAATTTGTATAAGGAAGGATAGTGTGAATTTCTCTAGGTCTGAACAGACGTGTACACATTTAAAGACAATGAGAACATTGTTCCCTCCTCCAAATGCCTACCCCAGCTCCTTTGCTAATGTTTGACCCTTCCTCGCTCTTGCCCACTATCAGCAGCCAACTGGCTTTCCCAACCCTGGCTCAGCCCTTTCCCCTTCATCCTCTGCTTGACTCATCAGTGTCTTCTCCAAGCTATGGCACCCCAGTAATCACCACGTTCAGCTGCAAGTCCCCTCACTGGTGCGATCCCACCAGGCTCTAACCAGCTACATTCTCCTCGCACCACCACCCCACTTTATCAACATCCCTCACATCCTACTTGTTTTATTAACTTACTATCACCTAACCAAACTACTGGTCCCCTTGTAGAGGTATACAAGGGCTGGATTAAAGCGGTCTGTGCTATAGGCACACCATGATATGGACTTCCCTGTAGCATGGGTCAGCCACATGGGGACCCCTTCACTTTCTAGGCGAGACAACAGGGATTCCCCAGTATTTACCCCAGCAGTCAGAGTGTATCTGGGTGGGTGGATGGGTCAGGACTTCTGCAGTGATATTTTCTTGCCACAAATACTCTCCTGGGTGGTGTTGGCAGGATGCCTCCCATCAAAAAAGTAGGTCTTGGAGTTAACACCCTGTTGTGAGATGCATGAGGCTCCTCTTCTCAGAGCTGGTTGTTTCAGGCTAACTGCAGACTCTGGCATTGGTAACACTTGAGTCATGTTTTCAAGCTTGTCTTTACAACCATGAAGGCCACATGCTTTTTTCTAAAATAAAAGTTACAATTTTGATGTAATCGTATGACTCCAGGACCTGGGGTTCTGGCATGAGTCTATAGTGCCTATATCTTAATCTGTCTCTTTAGGTACACAGTACCTCCTGATGTTTTCCCTCCCCAGCAGCTGTTAGTGAAACCTTGACAATAGATGAGGCTCTCAGGCGCCATTCACATATTCCGCTTGAGTGAACACTGGGCACACAGAGAGTACAGGGACAATTCCACGTCTCCTTTCCTTTGAGGATTCACCTCATTATGTGGTAGATCTGCAGTGGCAGAAGTTGGTGAAACAGTCTAAGGTGGACCCATACAGTATATCTTGTCTGTTCCCTTCTTCATGTTCATGATTTATTTGGTCTATTTTTCTGCAGATCTTTTATGTGCAATTTGGTATTGCGTACACAAATATTTATCTCTTAAGCATCCTGTTTTGTGAAAGGGTTACAGTAAAGTAGGCCATATTCATCCCACTAGGGCAGGCATACTTCTCAACTTGCCAAGTCCCAAATATGGGACACAGTGGGCCAGATCCTCAGCTGGTACCAATCAGCTTCAGTGGACCTATGTCACCAGCTGAGGCTTTGGCTCAGTGTGGGACCTTGACCCAAAATGAGGGACACAAAAAAACTTATTCAGACAGGAAAATTAAAATTCTACAGGATTAGTTCCTTTAGTGTAAATAGCTCTTTCTGTAACCTCGGTTGCATGAGTCTTTATTTTGAATAGCTTTAAATAGTTTTCAACAATATAAGTGACAGCATACCGAATTTGTGTGGAATGTTTGTAACTTTGGGACCAAAATAAGTAACGTCCCTCAAATGGGGGACATTTGAGAATTATGAGTGCCCATTGCACCTCCTTGTACAAGCAATGGCGTCAGCAATCCAGGTGGGAAAACCATTCTCTGGGGAGTGCAAGTGAGGTTACAACTTCTGCCTTCTCTAAGGATTTCTTCCTAGGGGGAGCAGCTTTACTTTCTTTTGAGAGTTACCAGGGCTGGCCTTACCACGAGGCGAACTGAGGCAGCTGCCTCTGGTGCCAGAGGGGGGGGGGGGGTGCGACGCCACTGGGACCCAGAGTGTAGAAAATTGTATCTGCTGCTGGTGCATATGCATTCTCTCTGCTCTAGATGCACAGAGATGGTGGAGTGCTGTGCTGGAGGAAGGAAGGCACATGAGACATAACAGGCAGGCAGGAGAAAAGGTGAGAGGGAATAACAGAAAGCAGCAGGAGCTGAAGGGAGAGAGAGGAGGAGGAGCCTCTTATGTACCTCTCTAGCACCCCTAGGAGCCTGGACTGATTAACACCAGCTTCTCAGGGAGCTTCCTGTTTCCTGCTGCTTCACTGAACCTACTTGAGGAGAACAGGCAGTCAACTGAAGTAGTAGGAGCCAGTTAGTCCCTTAAGATGCTGATATCTTCCCTCATTCAGGCCCTGCTACCAGCCTGCTTATTTGTCGCCTTCAATTGAGTGTTGAGAGCCACTATAGCTGGCACAGAACAGCAGTCATGAGTGAAAGAAGAAAACACCCTTCTGGGGCAGCATTCAGAAAAAGAAAGAAAGCAAAGGAAGCTTTTCTATCTAAGCAGGAAGGAGCTCCCCTGAGATACATAGACACAAATGTTCACGGTGGGCCTTCTAGCCCCAGTGAGTATGTGAGTGGTGAGGAGATGCCTGATCTTCCAGTTAGTCAGAGTGCAGGTGACCTGGCAGCTACTGCAACATCTATATCTCCATCTCAAATGGATGTAACCATGCACATTCCTGAAGAAAAGTGTAGATCAGAAAAGAGTGTGGTGGAGGCGCAAGAAACAGCTGCTGCTGAGTTTAGTTCCTTAAGTCTAGATGATCCAGGACTGTGGACCCACTTGAGCAGTAGCCTGAGTGACTTCCTTGTACGTCATGGGCCACAGCAAGTGAAAAATGTCATGTTCCCCAAAGACAATGAAAATAGAAGTTTCCATCCAACACATTACTGGTGTGAAATCCCCAATGGTGACAAAGTGGAGAGGCCATGGCTTATGTACTCAAAAATCTAGAATGCTGCATACTGTTTTTGTTGCAAACTCTTCCAGTCTAATGTTCCAGCCACATTGGGTTCTACAGGAACAAAGGACTGGAAAAATCTGACTAGAAATCTGGCATGCCATGCGAAGGCAGCAAATCACTAGAGAGCATTCCATAGGTGGAAAGAGCTTGAGATGAGACTAAGGTTAAAGGCCACCATAGATGATCAGCATCAAGAGAAGATTGCATCAGAGTCTCCTTACTGGCAAAATGTTCTGAAAAGGTTCATTGCCATTGTGAGAACGCTTGCTACCCAAAACGTAGCACCGCGTGGCACTTCAGATCAGCTGTATGTGCCAAACAATGGAAACTTCCTTAAAATTGTACTCCAGGAGCATCTAAGAAGAGTCACCACCCAAGAAATGTACACACACCACTACCTTGGAAAAACAATTCAAAATGAGATCATACAGTTACTGGCAACAAACGTCAAACAGAAGATTGTGGCAGATCTGAAGTCAGCAGGATATTACTCTGTTATTCTGGACTGCACACCTGATATCAGCCATATGGAACAAATTACTTTAATGGTGTGTTTTGTAACAACAACAGAACCTAGTGAAAATGTCCCTGCAATGGTGACTGTCGGTGAGCATTTTCTAGAATTCATTGACATTGGTGATACTACAGGAGCTGGTATGATAAATGTGCTTCTTAAAAAGCTGGAAGATACGAGAATTGCGATAGCTGACATGAGAGGTCAGGGCTACGATAATGGTGCCAACATGAGAGGAAAGAACAGAGGAGTGCAGACACGGATCCGAGAGTTAAAGCCTCGAGCTTTTTTTGTCTCATGCAGTTCTCGTTCATTGAACTTGGTGGTCAGTGATGCAGCATCAGCTTTTAGTGAGGCTGCTGAATTTTTTAATGTAATTCAAAGCATCTATGTATTTTTCTCTGCATCAACTCATCGATGCCAAATTTTGAAGCAACATCTGGGAACATCCTCTCTGATACTGAAACACTGAGTGCCACACGATGGGAAAGTTGAGTGGAGGCGATAAATCCTATCAAACACCAAATTGGGAAGATAGATGATGCCATAGTTGCCATTATGGAGGATAATGCTATGACAGGTACTGTTCATGGGAGAACAGTGGCAGAGGGAAATGGAATCACCAGAAACATACATAAATTCAAATTTCTGTGTGGCTTAGTGTTGTGGCATGACATACTGTTTGAAATAAATGTTGTAAGCAAGAGACGCCAAGGTGTTGACCTTGATATATCTGGAGCAATAGACCAACTGGACAAAGCAAAGTCATACCTACAGTCTTACCGGTCAGATGAGGGATTTCAAAACGTTCTGAAGAGTGCACAGAAGTTGGCAGAGGAACTTCACACTGAAGCTATTTTCCCACCTATTCAAGAACACAAGAGTCACCAAAAAAGAAGACCTTTTGATTACGAGGCACCGGATGATCCCATAAGAGACCCCAAAAAACAATTCAAAGTTGAATTCTTTAACCAGGTGCTAGATTGTCAAATACAGTCAGTTGAAGAACGTTTCATGCAGCTCAAGGAACACAGCAGTATATTTGGGATGTTGTATGATATTCCCAAACTCCTCACTATACCTGAAGAAAACCTACACCAGCAATGCAGGACACTAGAGACAGTGTTGACATATGATGACGTGTGATATTCATGCGAGTGATTTAGGTGATGAACTGAAAGCCCTTTCAAGATACATTTCAGCAGGAACAACTCCAAAGGCTGTTCTGGAATATATGTGCACAAATAAAATGACCACCCTCTTTCCAAATGCTTTTGTTGCTCTGCGCATACTTCTAACACTTCCTGTAACAGTTGCTAGTGGAGAACGCAGCTTCTCCAAGCTGAAGTTAATAAAAACACGTCTATGCTCCACAATGGCACAGGAGAGGCTGGTCGGCCTTGCAACCATCTCAATAGAGCATGAGCTGGCCCAGACTGTGGACCTTCAGGAAGCAGTTCAAATCTTTGCAATCAAGAAGGCACGGAAAGCACCACTTTGATTATTCAAACAGATAAAAATGCCAATGTTTACTATGCAGACAAGAAAAGTTACATTTGCTGTTCATGCGTTTGAAAGTTAAGTGTTACTTAAAATTTTTGAACAAGGCATTTAAAGTTGTTAGTTCTCCTTTACTGGGGTAGGTAGCAGAGCAGTACCATGAGAGGAGTATAACAGGAAGAAGGCAGAATTGAGACCTTTCAAAGTTTTGGCCCAAGCGAGGGGGCATGGGGCGTCATTTGAGCTCCCCGCCTCAGGTGCCAAAATGTTCTTGGCCAGCCTTGACAGGACCCCCAAATTCTTTAATTCTGCACCATTGAAGACTTTAATTTGAGCAAGCACTCAGTCAAGAGAGAATTCCAAGCTGGTGCTACGAGCCTTATGACCAGTGTCATCTGTTCTCTTTTTGACATCTCATTTGCTTCAATGCTTCAATTCACAATGCTCTTCATATTCAGCAGAATTACTTCCTGTATTTTGAAGAATTGAAGCTCTGTTGATGAGGTACTGAAGAGGAAATAGTGCAGAATACACATTGGCAAATGTTGCTTTCCAGTGCATACATAGTTTTGATGACTCAAAAATAGAATGAGAATCCATGGAGGGTTGGATCAACTACCCCTACTCAGGCCTATACCAGACATGCACAGTAGACAACAAGAAATCTGAGTGGTAGAAGCAACAATAGGAGTGCTGAAATCCATGCTCACTGATGCTTGGCACACAGATGTTGTTCTTCTTTGAACCCTCTACTTTACTTTACCAGATGAAGAGAGATGGGCTCTTAATACAAAGTGCCCTTTCTTTTCCCACAACATAAACTGCCCTAGACAGGCATCGTGGGGTAGGTAAGGTGCTGTCATATGTCCCTTTACACCTCCCATCCCCCTTCAGTCTGGTAAATGACATTCACTAATCCTTTCTTGGAAATGTGCAAAAAGGATTTCCATAGATAGTCTTTGGAGATTTCCTGTGTCCTCATGTGTGTAATAGGCTGGGTCAAGGAACAAAGAGGGAGGGAGGAAAGAATTGGATTTCATTTTATATGCCTTCTCTCCTCATCCCCATTGAAAAAAAATGGATGAAAAAGGGAAATTATGCAATACAGATGATGTCAGTGTTAAATTAAATTAAGATCATATGTTTCTTGGTGGCAGCTGTAATCCTTTGATTATAGAAGAGGTCATGTTAATGGAGTACATTCCAAACAAGTATTAACAAATTGCTTGTGTGCTGGAATAATTAGTAGTGCATGTAATGAAATGATCTACAATATTCTTTTCTGATTAACCCTTGCTTAATATACAGCCTACAATTTATTCAATTTCCTTTGTCTCAGAACTGTACCAAAAGCAGAGTTCTCATAATTAGTGTTTTAAAGAAACACTGAAATGCACATTTTCTATCATATCAAAATATATCACATATGAATGCAGAATGCTGTCTTAAAATATTGACTCATAGATTTCTTTAAAAATATGCACAGCTCCTAAAATCTATTAAATTATAGATAAGCAAATTATTTTGTAAATCGCATATTTGTTTGGTTTTCTGTAGTACCAAAAGAGTGATTTAAGGAAATTGGACATCCTTATGTTTATTACTTGTAATTGTTGCATATACAAAAATGAAATAGTGATAAAAAGTAGCACTCTGTAGATAATAAAAATGGCATGTTAGCTCCTTGTATGGACAGATTGATTCTAAATCAAAAGCAGTAATGTTTGATGTTATTCTTTTATTGTTTGTTTTTTCCTGCCTCACAGACTCTGAACACCTACAAAGAAATCTCCACAGAACTGTGTGATATTGTTGGCCTAGGTAGAGCATATCAAGCTATAGCCAAGGTCCTGGTAAGGTAGGTTAGCACATCCTTGTCTTGCTGTCAGTGCAAATTCATTCAACTGTGAAAGACTTAAATTGTTAGAGGTCTGTCAGTTCCCATTACTGACTGCTTAAATTTTAAGCAGTGCCCTTCTTCCAGTAAGTGACCCTTTCATCGTAAGTTATTTTAAACCAGCACAGTTTTTTAAAAGTGCATGATCAAAGCTTTTCCTGTCTTTTTTGTTTGTTTGTTTGTTTTGTTTTTATATTTTCAAAAAGTTAGGAAAAGACCTTGCTGAAAGACAGAAATTCAGTCATATTTTACAGGTTAAAAGGCAGAAAGCCTAGAAAAGTATAGTATGCTCCAGTAAGTGTGCCTCAGTGTAACCTTTCAAGAACTCTTCTTAATAGAAGTTTCCATTTATTGTTCTACCTCACTTTTTCCATCGAGACATTTGTGTTTTGAGCATGTATGGGTAAACAATTTGTTGCAAATATAATTCTTCTCTGTTGTTTCAGTCCAGCATTTTGAGCCTTTAAAAGCCTCTGCCTGATGGATTAATTTGAAATTAGAACTTTTACAAAAATCATTGATACAAAATAATATAATGCAATTAAATATGATCAATAAAAGCAAGGAAATTCCAATTTAAAGTTTATGGATTGTCCTTGACTCATTCTGTTGTGCGTAGGTATTGCAGGATACATGATGTATACATACTATTCCAAGACTCCAACAATATCTGCACAAATCAGCCTTTATGGGAAAGAGAGCACTTGTACAAGGCAGGGATGGAGAGAGAGGGCTGACCAGACAAACACAACTTACATTTCCTTTCTCATCCTGGTTGCCATCAAAAGGTCCCAGCTTTGCCTACAATGAGCACTTTCATAAATTCCCCCATTATTTCTCTATCACCAGTGCAGCACCACCATTGCTAACAACAATGGGAGAGCTGGATCTGACTGTCCACTGGTTCTTTTACCACTGTGCCATCTAAATCTGCTCTGAGCAGGGGAAAACTTGCTGCCTGACTTACATCAGCCAGACTTATCTCTAGCAGTCCCTTTACTGCCAACAACCCTATTTAGAACTGGGCTCTGAGCAGAGGAGAGAGTATCATCCTGTGACTCTGTGGAGGCAATACACTTGGAGAACAGAGTTACTATTAAGTAACTCCTTTATCTTTTTTGTGACATCTGGTTAAAAAAAATTAAAGCACCTAAGAAATTTAAGCCCTTAGGTCTCATTTTCAAAAGTGACTTAAGCACTTAGCCTAAGGCCAGATCTACACTATAAACTTACATCGGTATAATTGCTTTGCTCGGGGGTGTGAAAAATCCATACCCCTGAGTGACACAGTTATACTGACCTACCCCCAGGTGTAGACAGCGCTATGTCAACAGGAGGGCTTCGAAATAGCTACCACCTCTTGTGGAGGTAGATTAATTATGCTGATGGGAGAAGCTCTCCCATTGGCATAGTATCATCTTCACTGAAGCATAACAGAGGCCACAGCTGTACCAGTGCAGCTACCCCGCTGCAGCGTTTTAAGTGTAGACCTACCCTTAGTCTCATCGAAAGTCAGTGAGTCTTAGACTTCTCAGTCTTTTAGGTGCTTTTGAAAATTTTACCCATTGTCTCCACAGAGCTCCATTGTAGGAGACCAGCTAGCACTGACTCCCTAACATGAACTGAGAAGTCCTGCTAACTGAACAATGACTATGGCATTGCCCTCCTGAAATCAGCATCAGTTCTTGATGCAGTGTTGAGAGACTAGTGACTCATGAAAGTGTGAACTGAATTTCAAGATTTTAGATAATGGCACACTGCAGATTCTTGCCATTGATGCTGCTACCTCCCTAGCTCAGTGTTTCCCAAGATGTTTGGTACACAAACATCAGGTAGGTTATAACATGATTGGATGCGTGGTTTTATCCACTTAAACAGCTTTAGAGCTGAGCTGTCTTCATTGGTAGATTTTTCTCCAAAGTCCACAAGTACTCTGACTTGCTAAACAACTTCATTCTGATTAAGTAGTAACTAGAAGCTCTTTTATCATTCATGGTATGTACCCTCTCTTCCCCAGCATGCCTATGGGGATTCTGCGGAAAATACAGACATTGATATAGACTGAGGTGAAACTCTGATACTGTTTTTTCAGAAATTTTGGGCAAAGCCTGCATATCACATTGTCATTGTGAAATGTAGTATAAGGTGGAAGGGTCATCAGGTCCTGCAATTCCAAGGCCCCCTGGCTGACTTAATGGCCATGAAGAATGAGAACTTCAGCAAGAGGGTGGTACAGACCACAGGATCCCATAAACTTAAAGGGCTCTTCTGTGAATTTGTGTAGTGCCACAAGTGCCAAGGATCAGCAGAATCCCAAATGGGAAGAAACAGGTCTGTAACATCCCTTTAATAAATATTCTAAGAGGGGATGGTTACATTCCATGATATAGGCAGATATAACAGCTAAGTAGATGTTAGTGGAAGCTAATGACAGCCTTAATACCATCAGAAACTAGAGAAATTCTAAAATAACTGAAACTGGCCATAAAAATGGGTCCAGGTCTTTTTCTTAAGGTAACATTTTAAATTGCCTTGCATGGAGACAGGTTTCAGAGTGGTAGCCGTGTTAGTCTGTATCAGCAAAAACAATGAGGAGTCCTTGTGGCACGTTAGAGACTAACAAATTTATTTGGGCATAAGCTTTCGTGGGCTAGAACCCACTTCATCGGATGCATGAAGTGAAAAATATAGGAGCAGGTATAAATACATGAAAGAATGGGGGTTGCTTTACCAAGTGTGAGGTCTGTCTAACGAGATAAATCAATTAACAGCAGGATACCGAGGAAGGAAAAATAACTTTTGAAGTGGTAAGAGAGTGGCCTATTACAGACAGTTGACAAAAAGGTGTGAGTAACAGTAGGGAGAAATTAATATTGGGGAAATTAAGTTTAGGTTTTGTAATGACCCAACCACTCCCAGTCTTTATTCAGGCTTAATCTGATGGTATCCAGTTTGCAAATTAATTCCAGTTCTGCAGCTTCATGTTGGAGTCCGTTTTTGAAGTTTTGTTGTTGAAGAATTGCCACTTTTAGGGTCTGTTATTGAGTGACCAGGGAGATTGAAGTGTTCTCCTACCGGTTTTTGAATGTTATGATTCCTGATGTCAAATTGGTGTCCATTTATTCTTTTGCGTAGAGACTGTCCGGTTTGGCCAATGTACATTGCAGAGGGGCATTGCTGGCACATGATAGGATATATCACATTGGTAGATGTGCAGGTGAACGAGCCCTGTATGGTGTGGCTGATGTGGTTAGGTCCTATGATGGTGTCCCTTGAATAGTTATGCGGACAGAGTTGGCACCGGGGTTTTTAGCAGGGTTTGGTTCCTGGGTTGGTGTTTTTGTTGTGTGGTGTGTAGTTGCTGGTGAGTATTTGCTTTGGGTTGGGGGGCTGTCTGTAGGTGAGGACTGGCCTGTCTCCCAAGGTCTGTGAGAGTGAGGGATGGTCCCTCAGAATAGGTTGTAGATCCTTGATGATGCGCTGGAGAGGTTTTAGTTGGGGGCTGTAGGTGACGGCTAGTGGCATTCTGTTACTTTCTTTGTTGGGCCTGTCTTGTAGTAGGTGACTTCTCGGTACCCTTCTGGCTCTGTCAATCTGTTTCTTCTCTTCACCAGGTGGGTATTGCAGTTTTAAGAACGCTTGATAGAGATTCTGTAAGTGTTTGTCTCTGTCTGAGGGACACCATCAAAAACCAGTAGGAGAACACTTCAGTCTCTCTGGTCACTCAATAACAGACCTAAAAGTGACAATTCTTCAACAAAAAAACTTCAAAAACAGACTCCAACATGAAGCTGCAGAACTGGAATTAATTTGCAAACTGGATATCATCAGATTAGGCCTGAATAAATACTGGGAGAGGTTGGGTCATTACAAAACCTAAACTTAATTTCCCCAATATTAATTTCTCCCTACTGTTACTCACACCTTTTTGTCAACTGTCTGTAATAGGCCACTCTCTTACCACTTCAAAAGTTATTTTTCCTTCCTTGGTATCCTGCTGCTAATTGATTTATCTCGTTAGACTGACCTCACACTTGGTAAAGCAACCCCCATCCTTTCATGTATTTATACCTGCTCCTGTATTTTTCACTTCATGTATCCGATGAAGTGGGTTCTAGCCCACGAAAGCTTATGCCCAAATAAATTTGTTAGTCTCTAAGGTGCCACATGGACTCCTCGTTATTTTAAATTGGTTCCATTTGGCCATATAACACCTCCTAGTGGATGGCTTCTGGACTCTAACAGAATAGCTTTGATCTCTTTGGACAAGCATAAATCTACTTGACCTTAGAAATCTAGCAGCAATACTGTCAGTAGAAGTGACTTAAGATTTGAGAGCATTCCCTATTCTGCTCAGACAAAGTATCATGACTGGATAAAGATTAATGAGAGCCAATAGTTCCAAGAACCAGTTTTGCCCAGCCCAGATGATCATGACTAAGATCACTCTGGATCTGTTTTGTTGAATCTTCCTCAATATTACGTGGATGAGGGGAAATGAAAGACAGGTGTAAAGGAGCGCTTTCCCCAATGTAAAAAAGGGCATGTGATACACATTGTAGGTCCCCATTCACTCTCACACAGAACTTTGGATGCTTATTGTTCTGACCTGTGTCTGGATGACCCCACTGGAAAATACTGGATGAGCCAGTGAAGGTTTGAATGACTTCCCATCATGATTCATAACCTTTAGAAAGGCAGATTTCTACCGACTCAGAAAAATAGTAGGCAAGGTCCTATGGAAAGACCAATTAAGAAGAAAGGGAGTCAAAGTCAACATCAAGCTATTCCGATGCAGAGGAAAGATAAGAAGAGCCACAGGAGGTCAGTGTGGCTGCACAAGGAGCTTCTAACTATCTAAAAACCAAAAGGGCTACATACAGGAAATGGAAGGAAGGGCATGTCCTCAAGGAAGTATACATGGAAATAGCATGAGTGTGTAGGGACAAAATCAGGAAAGCCAAGGCAAAGAATGAGTTACATCTGGCAAGAAATGCTAGAGACAACAAGAAGGGGTTCTTCAAATATGTAAGACGAAAAAGAAAGATCAAGGACCGTGTGGGATCACTGCTCAATGGAGAAAATGAGCTGGTAACGAAAGATGATAGGAAGGCAGAGCTGCTCAATGCCTTCTTTGCTTCAGTCTTCTCCCCAAAAAAATAACAGGTGATCAGACAACTAATGAAGTCAAGGGAAGGAATGCAGTAAATATGGGATAAGTAAAGAACACATCAGAGATCTTCTGACCAATTTGAATGAATTCAAATCAACAGAGCTGGATGCTATTCACCCAAGGGTACTGAAGAAATTAGCAGAAGAAATCTCAGAGCCACTAGCAATAATATTTACAAAGTCATGTATGACAGGAAAGATTCCAGAAGGCTGGAAAAGGGCTAATGTTGTGCCCATCTTTAAGAAGGGGGAAAAGGAGGAGCTGGGGAAATATAGATGAGTCAGTGTGACTTCAATACCTAGGAAGCTGCTAGAGCAATGTATAAAACATTCCATTTGCAAATACCTGGCAGATGAAGAGGTAATCACTAGCAGCCAACATAGATTTACCAAGAACAAATCATGCCAAACCAGCTTGATTTCCTTCTTTGACAGGGTAACTGATTTGCGGTAGATAGGGTGAATGCGATGGAGATAATATACTTGGACTTCAGCGAGGCTTTTGACACAGTCCTACATGACATTCTGATAAGTGAGCAGGAGAAATGCAGGCTCAACAGCACTACCATTAAGTGGATACATAATTGGTTAAACAATCGCAAACTGAGAGTCACTGATAATGGAATGATGTCGGGTTGGAGGGAGGTTTCAAGTGGGGTTCCACAGGGGTCTGTTCTGGGTCTGGTGGTGTTTAACATCTTTATTAATGTCCTGGATTTAGGAATAGAGAGCATACTGATCAAGTTTGGAGATGACACAAAGCTAGTGGGGGTTGCCAATACTTTGGAAGATAGAGCTAAAATTTAGAGAGAGCTTGATAAATTGAAGAACTGGGCTATAGACAACAAAATGAAATTCACCAAAGATAAATGTATGGTGCTACACTTAGGGAAGAAAAACGAAATGCACAAATATAGAATGAGGGGAAACTGGCTTGGCAGCAGCACTGCTGAGAAGAATCTGGGAGTTGTGGTGGATCACAAACTCCACGTGAGTCAGCAATGCAATGCTGTTGCAAAAAAAGCAAATGCAATATTAGTTTGCATTATCCGAGACATAGTATGCAAGTCCCGGGAGGTGATAGTACCACTCTACTTGGCGCTGGTTAGGCCTGAGCTGGAGTACTGTGTCCAATTTTGGTCACCAGTGTATAGAAAGGATGTAGAGAAACTGGAAAGGATCCAGAGGCGAGTGACAAAGATGAGCAAAAGGATGGAGTGCAAGCCTTATGAGGAAAGGCTGAAGGAACTGGGTACGTTTAGTTTGGAAAAGAGAAGGTTAAGGGGGGACATGATAGCAGTACTCAGATATGTGAAAGGACACCATAAAAAAGATGGAGAAAAGTTCTTTTTTGCCACAGAGGGCAGGACAAGAGGCAATGGGTTCAAACTACAGCATAACAGATTTAGATTAAATCGCAGGGAAAACTTCCTAACTGTAAGAATAGTAGGACAATGGAACAGACATCCTAGGGAGGTCATGGAAGCTTCTT
>NW_020664417.1:19338712-19407497 GCF_002925995.2 Terrapene triunguis | reverse complement strand
TTCACTGGAGGTTTTCAAAAGGAGGCTGGATCTGGAGGCTTGGATGATTTAGACACAAGAAATCCTGCATCTTGGCAGGGAGTTAGACTAGATGAGCCTTGCGGTCCCTTCTAACCCTATGATTCTATGATTCTAACCTTCAGACCCAGGTTGCTGGTGCGGAATAGACCGGGTCACCTCATTTTGAATGCATCATTCCACTGATTGCCTCTTAACACAGCAGAGTTGAACAAGCTTTTCTGGTCATTCAGGTAATAGATCACAACTGCAGTATATTGCCCTCTGATCCATGGGGAACCAGCCTGTTGTCCCATATATTTTGCAGTTTTATATGGAGTCTTGGAGATCCTAACCATGCTACTGAAGCCTGATTGGAGGTTTCTAGGCCTATCATTATTTGAGGTGCAGTCTGGTATAAGGGCATCACCTTCAAGATAATCTCTGGTGGTGTCCTCTGTAGTAAGAGTGGCATGTTGTGGACACTGGGTTTGTACATCAGATTCAGCCACCCTTGCAAGACTTGCTTGAGCAACGTCACAAAAGGTTCAGGCTTCCATAATGCCTAACACTTGCAGAGAAAGCTCCATTGGCTCATTTAGCCTGAATCGAGAAAGGAAGAGTTACTGCAGGTATGTAATACCTTTTACTGAAGCAATCATAACTGCCCTATGGAGTCATCAATGCCAATGTTGTAGAGAAGCTACATATCTCACAAGTATAGGAGAGTAATATCTTAGGAAGCAGAACATGTATAGTTATGCAAAGCATGTAGAATATTTGAAAAATGTGCATTTTTGAAAGAACCATAAAATTATAGTTGATTGAGATGGATAAGACCTATTTATAACATTATTAGTGCATCTTACTGTCCAATGCAGAGTTGTTTCTGACAGACTGTATTTTAGTGCTTTGTCTGGACTAGTTTTAAATGTCTCAAGCTATAGGCTTCCATAACTTCTTTTGGAAGACTATTCTACCATCTAGTAGCAGAGCTCTTTAGTAGTGTGAGAATTACCTTTTTGTTATTAATCAAATTAATTTCCTTTTGCCTGAGAGAAATTATATGCCCTAGTAATTTTTATATTTTCTATAAATGGAACATAAGGTCTTTGATGTGAAATATCCAAAAATGACCAAAAATACATCAAAACATTTCTATTAATTCATGAGATTAAGAAAACCTTTTTACATTTTCTCCTGTCACTGATTCCATTTGCCTTATTACTTTCAGCCTCTAGCCCACAAACTTGGTGGCACAATCAACAAACCCCTTAGTGGCTGTTTCATCTCTGCTCTATTTGATTTCTCCACTCTGAGTAAATGATTAAGTTTTCATGCATTGGTTCAACCAAAATCTATGTTCACTCAACCACATCCTTTATTGATTACTTCTACTGCAAACAGTAGGCCAAGTGTGATATACATAATTGGACAGTTGTCAGGGGATGTGGGTGTTAACAGTCCTGTTTTCCCAGTTGGAAACTGGAATCACCTTGATACACAAATATTCTGCACTGTTTCATTCTCATCCTTTGGACCGAGGAGTTCTTTTCCTCAGAATATATGTTTTTAACTCTCTAAGGTCTGGTTGAATGGATTTAATGATTATACCATATAATATGCTGTTCAAGTTGCACCTGTGCACTGCATATAGAAAACTAGAAAAACTGGAATTAATATTTGTCTAACACTTTAACCTTGTCCTTTAACTTATATAAATCATGTGCCATGCTTCTGTGTGGAAATGTTTGATTTTCTCCCCTTTGGAAGAAAGATAGGTTTCCAAATATGTTTCTAATTCTAAAATTCAGAAACCTTTTGACATTGGGCAAATGTTTACAATTCAGTACATTTCATATTGTAGTGCTGTTTAAATATGTTCATTTAATAATTTTGATAAATAGAATTCTACTCATTTAAAAATATGTTCTTTACTCTAACATAACACTTGAACATTTTAAACACCCTGTTAAATTCTGGATGTTTTGGCAGCCTATTGCAGTAGTGCATCTGACTCCACCTATCTAGAGGTGGTCACAGCAAAATTAAAGATTTGCATCAAAGCTTCACTGTTTTTTCCTGTTCAGTGGCAGGAACTTCACTGTTCTGATTACTCTGTTTGCATAAGCCAATTAAGGAACCATAGCAGACATAGCACCATCAAATTCTGGAAACATGTATCCCTAATATGGTTTATATTAAAAGGATTAGTTTAAATAAACCTCAGTCAGTCATTTGTTGCAGGAATATAATTTAAAGGTGTTTTAAAATAGTATGAATTTTCATCACTTACAGGAACTTAAATTTGTGAGGTTCTAAATTAGGACTGGATGTTTTTTGGCTGGCTTGGTGACTTGACATATAGCATGCTGCACTACTATGTTAGAGACTCAGGTTCATGGTTTATATTGAGGTCAGCTGCAGTGACAGTCAGCCTTAAAGAGAAAAAGAGTGCAGTGCTTCATTCGTAAACAAACTCGAGCATCTGGCCTAGAGGGCAGAGATACTATATTGTTAACATGGCCAGCTTTATTAAAAATGATATGTGCAAATATTATTGTCAAAGTCATTAGCCAATTTTCATCCTAGATTGGGAGTAACCTCAAGTAGCCTGAATCTCAGTGGAATTGGAAGTGACACCTGCAATCCATAGTCTATAGGGTAGCCTGTATGACTGCAGCAACTGTTGGTCTGTGCAGCCAAACAGCAGCATTACATCCTGAAGGAGGCTACCAGCTCTATGGTCTACAGTGTTAGTGTCATTATATTGCTGCTGCTGTCCAAGAAGAGAGAGGATTCTAAAGCAAACAGTGGCATTCATGAGTGATGGGGGCAGAAAAATATAAAAGCAAGATTCTCACTGACACTAATATGCTTAGTCCCCTCCCTCGGCATGTTATCTCAATTTGGTCACTAGGCGAGGTCTAACCTATCTACAAAAATGTGTGACCAGATGCTGATTAAATAAAACAACATTTTAGAGTACTGGAAACTCAGAAAAGCATTGTAAATAATAACCTACCTATTTTGTTCATTCTTGGTACTAAAAATAATGCAACAATATACTGGAAATTTAGGAAATGTATTTTTTCTTATTGTGTACAGAGGACCTAATTCTGCCCCTTGTCAGCTACAACTGGTTAATAACATAGTAAAAACATCCTGATTGATTAATAACTTAGATTGGTTAATAATTAAATCACACAAAGTTTTAATATCATGTGCTGCAAAGAGCTGCAGGAGACACAGTAAAGAGCCACTTGTAGCTCACGAGTCTCAGTCTGAGTATCACTGCCCTACATGCCTCCATGGAGGCAGCAGATATGCAAATGAGGACAGAATTGGGTTCCAAATTTCACGCCAAAGCAACTTAGTAAATACAGTTTCTAGACTTCTGTACTTCAAAATAAGTCTGCTAAGGGAAGCAATGACAGATTATCAGCTATAGTCTATTGAGGTGTATGAAGAAACAACCTCAATAAAAATTTAATTGCAATCTTTGTCATTTGTTTTAGTCAGGGAAAAGTGACTGAGGCTATTGCGTACTTGGAAAAGTTTGTGACAGTTGCCAAGAGTGCTCAGCTAAGCCGAAGTCTAGTGGATGCATGCATATCCCTTGGAGATATTTACAATGAAAGAGTAAGTATTAATTATAATGATGATGCCCTACAGTTGATTGTAATTTAGGGTCAAAATCTGTGTTCTTGTATGAGAGACTGTCCCATCAGAATCTGATGAATGTATTGATTCAGATAGGAATTTCTCCTTTATTGCCAAATGATTAGGTATGGATGTGAACTGGAATGCCAAATCTGAACACTTTTGGGTAACGTTAAAATGTGTTTCTAAACCCAGATCCAAATTTCACAATAAGGATGTAATTCTGTAATGAGTCAAACCAAAACCCCAAATCCAAACAACCCCTATATTTCAACTCTGTCAATGGTCTGGGTCCAGATATGCAACTTGGGCACATCTATACAAATTAACAATTAAATCACAAATAAATATCTTATAGCATACCACTGTACAGTATAACTACTGCTCTTTGAAGATTAACAAATGGACAAATAAAAATTCTAACCTACGACACTGGTGGAGATTTAAATCTTTTAGCCTAATTTGCTATGTGAGCTCTGCCAGCATAATTCAGGAAGTGACTTCCAGTAGAAGAAAGTCCTCCGGGGGAGTGTATCAGTAGTGCAAAATCTTTTTCCACACACACGTGCTCGCATGCACTCACACACATTCTACTTAATGGCCTTGGTTTGGTCTGTGCAACCCAGAAAATAGACAGTGCTGGACAAGGCGAGGTTGGGGTACCCATGAAATCTGCTGATTTAACTTATCTCCCAGACAGCTTCCTTTTGAACTAGGCCTGATATTTAAAACTGTCCTGTGGTGAAACCCCAAATGAAGGCACTAGCTGCCTTTCTTTCCATGTAATAAAAGCCTCTGCCAGTGCAGCTGCCTATGCAGGGACAAATAAAACCTGAAAGAGTATTCAGAAAAAAAGTATTTGATGCTAACTGTTTTTAAAACATTTTTGAATTTGAAATGATACATGGAATCATGTTGAAATAATAAGTAATAAAAGAAAATTGTACCCATCTTGTTCAGCCCTGCTAGTTGCAGAAGGTGGAAAGGCACTTTCACCATGAATAAATTCTATATAAATATTGAAGATGAAGTTTTAAATTACTAAGAGCATTTCTGAGCTGAGGCTACCATAGTGCTGAAAAAGTGAGGGAGCTCTATGGGTATGCAGCAACCATAAATCTGGTATTTCCTAACTTTCAAATGCTTGATTTGGCGACCTAAATAACATTCTTTTAATTTATTCTACAGCTGCATGTCCACCTTAGAAATTGCAACCCCCAAATGACTCCTTACTTTTATGTTTTATCTTATACAGAATTCCCAATGCAAAGGTTACTGTCCTGTGGTGTTGCTTAAGCAATGAAACAAAGTCTATGCTGTAATCTTTGAATTAACCTGGGACTTCAATATTACAATATTCTCATTTAAAGATTTGCTCCTTAATGCAAATGCAAAAGACTCTGCCTTTATAAAAAATGATCTTGAAAGCCAAAGAATTTGCAAGGTATATAAGAAATATATTTAAAATGTACCTTTATTGTAGTTTAGTGGATTTGGAAGTCAGAATAAAATAGGCTTATATCAACAGTAGAGTTAAATATTTCCCCTCCACAGTTCAGGCAAGTGTTGCAAAATATTTAACTCAAACTCTGGTTAACTGTCATTTACATTCTTCTGGCATCATTGCTGATTACCAACTGCATTCAAAGTGATCTTCTGTAACAACTAGCCTTCTCCTACATGTTCTCCTTAAGTTTTGTTTGTGATATCAGAATTCAAAATTGATTGGTGTCTCAGCACTGAATCATGGTATCACAAAAAGAAAGAAATACAGAGAAAGAATATTACTTTTAAATATTCTTGGGGATTTTTGTAAAATATGTTACTTTAAAAGTATGGCAATATTTCTTTAAAACTAAAAACGTATAGTGAGAGCTCACTGCATTATGTTAAATGACATCTCTTTTCAAACTGTCATTCTGAAACAATGTATAAGTCTCATGAAATTAAAAATACTAAAGCAAAAGCATATATCTGCTCTGCAGAGTTCTTTCCTTCATTTGGTTCATTTTTAAGGGATGTGTTACTTTTCTTGTTACAGTTATTGTTGTTACTATTTAGTTTTAGAAATCATACTACTTGAAACATCAATAGCAAATTATATTTCTACTTGATAGGAAATAGGGTTTTCTTTTAATGGTATATATCAAATAACATATAGTTTAACTAGCCTTAGTTTAGTATTAGCTCTTAGCATAAATATAGGAGTGATTTTGCAAGACTAAACAAGTTCTGAGAGTTCTAAATCCTAGTTAGTCTCAACAAAAATTGAGGAAGGGACAGTCCACAGGAAAATAGTGCTGGATTATGTGACTGAAAAGAACTCTCTGCTCCAATATGCAAGCCAGGTTGCTACTTCTATCACTGAAGAATTTTTTCTAGTGATTGGTGTTTTTTAAATCATATCCCATTAAGCTGCATATTTAACATCAGAAATACACTTTTCCTTTTTACAGTGCTGACCATGCTCATGAGTTTTTGTATGCATAAAAAAAAAATCACATCTACCCATAGCTCCTTCTCACCAGGAAGCCCTCTAAACCTCCACAGTCTAATCAGACTCCACAATTGCACAGGGGAATTGAAATCTTCAGTGGGGGGGGACGGACTTAGTCAAGTTAAAAGTAAAGGGGTCAAGCAGCTGACATCTCTGAAAAAGACTCATGTGCCAGGAAGGATGTACCCAACAAGGGCTGCAGAATTCCATGGGGCTTTGAGGGATGGAAACTGATCCACTATGGCTGCTAATAATAGGAACATAGGAATTGCCATACTGGGTCAGACCAGTTGTCCATCTAATATGTGTTCTTGGTCAGTGGCCAGTTTCAGCTGCTTCGAACAAAGACACAAAATGCCTGTAAGAGGCAGTTATATGATAATTTGCCTCCAGGGAAGGTTTCAATCTAACCCCACTAGTGAAAGTTTGGCTTATGCCCTAACACTTGATCCTTTATATCCCTTCCAAAACATTTATCTATTTTTAAAATATTTATGATTACAATTTGGATATTCTTGTTACTCATATCAGTGTCTAATCTCTTTTTTAAATCTTAAACTCTTGGCCTCCATGATATCTTCTGGCAATGAGTTTCACAGGCTAACTCTGCACTGTGTGGAAAAAATATTTCCTTTAATTAGTTTTGAATTTGCTGCCTTTCATTTATATCAAATGCCCTCTTGTTTTTTGTTTATGAGAAAAAATCTTCCCAATTTATCTTTTCTGTACCATTTGTTGTTTGGTGTGCTTTAATCATGTCGTATCTTATCTCCTGTCTAGTGTAGGCAGCTCAGTTTTTTTACTCTCTCTTCATAGGGTAGTTTTTTCATGGCCCTAGTCATTCTCATGATATATCTCTGAACCTCATTTATTGCTGCTGTATCTTTTTTGAGGTGGAGTAAATAGAACTGAACACAGTATTCCAAGCGAGGGCATACCATTTATTTATATAATCTCGCATTATAATATTTTCAGTATTCTTTTCCATCTCATTCCTTATGCATCCTAACATTTTGTTTGGTTTTATTAATATATTATATTTTATTTTTAAGGCTGCTGCACATTGAGCAGATGTCTTCACTGAGATGTTCTTATGGATGCCTGGCTCTTTTTCCTGAGCTGATACAGTTAATTTATAACCCAATAAGTGTTATAAGTAATTCAAATTATACCCTCCAATGTGCATTTGGCATTTTTCAACATTGAATTGCATTTACCATCATGTTGCCCATTGACCGACTTTGGTTAGATCCTTCTGAAGTTCCTCCCAGTCTTCCGTGGTCTTGACTAACTGAAATAATTTTGTGTCCTTTGCAAGGTTGCCACTTTACTACTCACCCCCTTTTCCAGATAACTAAACAAACAAATTAAACAACACCGATGCCAGTACAGAATCTTGTGGCACCCTATTTTTAAAAACTATAGGTGTGCCACTTGCTACCCTCTGTTATAGTATCTGATTTTTATGAGAGATTCCATATATTTGCTGGCAACTCAGCCACTTCAGTTTCAGGTTCCTTCAGAAACTCTATGCTGTATACCATCTGGGCCTGGTGATATATTGCCTTTTAAATTGTCAGCTTGTTCCAGCATCCCTTCCTTAGACACCTCCATCTCAGATTGTAGTTCGTCTTTATTACCAGAAAGAAATAGGTCCAGTGTAGGCATCTCCCCAACATGCTTTGTGGCGAAGATAGATACAGAGAAATCATTTACCTCTCAGCAATGTCCTTATTTGATTTAATTGCTCCCTTTACTCCCCTGTGGTGCAGACCCATGGATTCTCTCTGTCTTTCTGCTTCTGATGTATTTAAATAATTACTTATTTGTTTTTATTTCTTTTAGCTATTTGCTCTTCAGATTCCACTTTAGCCCTTCTAATGCCTTCTTACATATTGCCTGCTGTAGTTTATGGTCCTTTATTTTGGCTCCACTAGTGTTGGATTTCCATTTTCTGAAGGAAATCTGTGGCTTGAATAACCTCTTTAACCTTGCCATTTACCCATAGGAGTTTACATTTTTCCCTCCTGTTTCCCCCCTTTTTTTTGTATAGAGGAGTGCATGCGTTCAGAGACAGTATTATCATTTCCTTATTTCTAAACATTTTAATTTCTATACTTTTGACAGTAGGGGATTTGACTAATTTCCTTGTTTCTTAAAAAAAAATCCCTGTTTCTAAATGTGTTAGTGTCACCATGCTAGTTTTTATCCTTTTCCTCTCCCAAGGATGTTGAACGTATTGAATTTCTGGTTACTGTTACTGAGTGGCTCAGCTATAATCAGAAATAGTATTTACCATTTATATAGAAGTTTACATGTTCAAAATGCTATACAAATAGGACTAATAAATACAGTTCCCCAGAGAAACAAGTAAGTAAATCCTATTATCTGCATTTTACAGATTAAGAAACTGAGGCAGAGAGGTGTGAGTTTTCCAAGATTACACAGTGAATCATTCTGGGGGTGGAATAACAACTGTGGCTTCTTTAAGGTTGTGAAGGGGGAAGTACAAAGCACTAGGGTAAAGATGTGCTAGTTAAAAAAAGTAAAAACCTCTTCTTCACTTTTCTCTTCCTTATTAGGGGAACTATTACAAAGCCTGTGAATATTTCAATCAGGCTTTTGAGGCAGCAAACACTCTAACTGACTTGCCTCTGGTGGATGAAACAAAGGTTTATTACGGCATCGCAAAAGGTCATAACATGATGGTGGTAGTTAACAGTCATACAGACGCTGCAGATCACGTCAGCATTGAGTACCTGCTGGCATGGAAGGAGAACAGAAGTGACATGTGCACTGACCCTTTTACAGTTGGTAAGACATTGGTTATGAAACGCATTAGTGCTGCATTGTCTTTAATGGTTGTCATTTTTCTTGTAGAGTTTTATTAAATTATTTGCTGAGCTTAATCCTATTGGATTACCCTTGTACTGTATGGAGGTTGGATGTGCACTTTGTTGTGCATTTATTTAAAAAAATTAATTAAAAGAGGTTTAAACAATACATAGAAAAGAAACAGATAGTGGTAATCTATTTCAAATGCTAACTCTAACATTCGCAGTGCTGTTTTTCAAATCATCACAATTACAGACAAACAAGTGATGTGTTAGTTTAATCAAATGAAGATCTGAAATTTAAAAAATCTTCTCCTGTAGTCTGTTTTTACAAGAAAAGGGTTAATATAAACTCTCTTATTAAGAATAAGAAATACTTTCTCAGTTATCCCTAGCATGTTGGACTTCTTATAACCCTGAGCACTCAAGCACATTTTTGGCATCTTTGCCCACGGCACTGATATCACTTGACCAAAGGAATTTAAAAAAAGAGCTTTTCCCCATTTCCCTAGTGTAATTTCTTGTATCAAATAGGGTAAATGTGGGTGAAGTGGGATGGATCTTTCTTTCACTGTTTAAATTTTCTTTCGTTTTTTTTATTTCCTTCTGTCTTCTTTAATGAAAGGAAGAATGGTAATACAGTACAAGCTGTCTAGTTCCTTGTTATCTCTAGTAATCACATTTAGGCATTAAAGCGTTGATGCTATTTTACTGAGGATAAACCTACTGTGTATTCTCAGGAAATAATTTCCTCTGCAGATTCCTGTGCTTGGGAGAATATGCACCTGGAATGATCTAGGAAGGAATGACATTTGTGGCATACTGCATGATACTCCCTTGCAGTAAATGTTTGGATCTGCAAAAATGCCATTTATAAAGGACAGTGCCTCAATTTCTTTTTTACTCCCATAGGCAAAGGATCATTCTGTCTGTGTTTTCTTGTTTGTCCTCTTTTTCCCTTTAATAGAATTAGGACAGCTAAGTGTAATTGTAATATGTAAAAATAATTGGTTAGGCGTTTTCTTGCTGAAGATTTTGGCAGCTGAATTGGAGACAGTTGGGTGTTGATACCTGGGACAGCATGGGAGGTAACTGAGAATTGTGGGATGCTATGATATAATTGGATATTTCTGCTCAAATGACCAGCAGTGGAAGAGTTAACAATTAAATTATCATTAGGTTTGAGTTCCATATCTCACTGAGATGATTATGGCAGTTCACACTTCTGAACTATGTTAAGGATGTTTGCAGATCCAAGAAGGCAACAGCATATCTATTTACATTTGGGTCACATATTCAAAGTTACACAGTATACGTAACTATGTGGGCTGGGTGCAGGGGGGTTTTAGAGTGAAAGCTTAGATTCTTTAGCACAATTGTATGGCAAGGAGTGAGCAAACAGGAGATTCTGCTGCAAACTCCATGGAATTGCAGAATGCTCAAGGCACTGATTACATTAGAAAATTTCTGACTCCAAAGGGAAAGGGTCTTTGTTCTGAACTGAACAGGTTTGTTTCAAGATTCAGTTTTTGTATGATGACACTGGTAGCCACCATGCCTTTTATCGCTTCACAGGACTGGTTTAGTGCTTTCAGCCTGAGAGGCATTCTTTCACATTTCGTTCACTACACACAGTTTGCTTTCTGCTCAGGAATCAATAAAGTCCATCTTTACCCAGACATAGAAATTAACACTCATAGGGACCGGTCTAGATGCTTCAGTGGTTACTGCCTTTTAGCTCCACAAGAAATATTAAACATTCAAAGAAATATTGCTTCTATAAATTTGCAGTTACGTGCGAGGGAAGAGGGTAATTTTTTTGAGGTCTCATGGCTTCTTGCATTCATGGGAATCCGTTACACATGCTGATTGTGAGAAACCTACAGTCTTGGTTGAGTGCAAATGGCAAACCAGAAGTCAGCAGTTCATAAACATCGAATGCAAGATTCCGTCATCTGATGGATAGTGTCTTCAAACATTCTTTAGGATTTTTTCCCCTAAACCTCTCCAGAATGGTGATAGGCAGTTGGGCTGTACTGGAGAGTTCTCTAGAATATCTTAATATTAATATTTTGTGTAAAGCCAGAGAAACCCAGAGTTTGCTTTAGTGTATTGTAACTTAGTGTGCCTGGCATTAAGAGCTATGTTCAAGTATTTGGCAGTTGATTCACAACTCAGTATGCTCAGATACAGTAGTATAAACTCAGATGTACAACTCAAGAGCAGTGTATTATCTCAACCATTTGGGGTCGGACTCTCACTTAAACTGTATTATGAAGACAGAGCACTGTGGGATTGGTGCATCGTTCATAACTTTTTTACAGCTATTCATTTGATAGGGGGAAGCTAGTCTCCTGCAGACAATCTAAAAACTTTACAATCAGCTCAAGTGCTCTTTGAAGACCGCAGTCAGGTAGCACTTCAGTGTAGATCTGCTTAGCTACAAGGTCAAGCACAAGAAAATGCACTGTAGGAAACAATTCTGCATCTTCATAATGATGAACTGAATGATCTAATAGATCTTTTCCACATATAGATTCTATAACATCCGATGTCCTTAGGATTGATAGGAGCTGGTAGGCATCCAGGTTCCCTGATTTTATGTTCCCTCTAGACTTAAGTCACAACCAGTTATTTTCCTTCCCTCAATTTCACGAATTTCCACAGTCAAGAGAAAGGTATTTGCTTAGCATCAGTGAGAGTTTGCTCAATTCTGATCTTCCAATCTCCTGACCATGCCATTAGAACCAGCTTTCTTTCTTCCTCTGTCACCAGGCCTTCCATCTTACAGGTAAGGTCAGATTCCCCAGGGAGATCCAGACTTATTCCATCTGAGAGTATGCATCTTGGCACCTTTTAATGTGGCTCTTGAATGCTGTGACAAAGTGGAACAGTTTCCAGTGGAATGCAGGAAGTCAACTACAAAAAAGGTATTTGCATGGAAGAGGAAGAACTCCATAATGAGAGTTCACAACAGCAACATAGATATCTTGTCTTCCCCAACTCCTCAGATTGAGACTATTTACCTAAAAATTGTCAGGTCTTTTTTTGGCTGCTTTTAAGGGTCAACTAAAAGTGATCGTAGCCAATCATTTTATAGTATGGAAACCAGTAATTTGGGTTTATTCAACTTGTGTTTGGAAGGCTTTGAACTTCTGATCTGTGTTTACCATCTGGCTTGAGACCCACCTCCTTCCTAAATGTAGAACTTGGTTCTAACAAGGTGTCAGGGAACAGACACTGAGGTGCAGAGCAGACACTTTCTATATACACCTCTACCCCAATATAACGCTGTCCTCGGGAGCCAAAAAATCTTACCGCGTTATAGGTGAAACTGCGTTATATTGAACTTGCTTTGATCCGCCGGAGCATGCAGCCCTGCCCCCCCGGAGCGCTGCTTTACCGCGTTATATCCGAATTCGTGTTATATCGAGACGTGTTATATTGGAGTAGAGGTGTACCACCAACAGAATATGAGTGTACTGCTGGTGTAGGTGGTCTCTGGAGGAACACCCCAGTGTAGAAGAATCTTCCAGTAGCACAGATCTATGTTAATGACTCCTTTTACAATTTTCTGACATCCATTTAGGGAGATGGTCAAGGGGTAATAGTCTCTGTTTAGAGACTATCCAAGTGGATTAGACTCTGTATCCATTATGATCATGTAGATGTCAAACACCAATGGTTTTTTTTTCTTTCTTTGAGGTTTGCCCAGTGATACCTTTAAATAGTATAAGTGTTTGTTTTGTGTGAGCCTTATATCCCCACTTCTCATGCACCCACTGGTAACAAGCTTTCAGATAGAAGTAAGCAGAATGTGATTTGAAAACTCCTTTACTCCTTTGCAAGTGTGGTATGAGAAACAAGTTCTGCCTTCTTGAATCCGTTTCCTTCAAGCTTCTCTGGCCAATTCACACTATGCTGCTTTAATGTCAAAATTACCACTCTAGTTCCAGCAAGCTCCAGGCATCCTATGACTACTGCATATTTAGCAGCTCTTTCAGGGCTGTATTCTTTTTCTCATTAGTGTCTCCAGGCTTACTCTCATGATACCCAGACTACATCCAAGAAAATCTCATGTCACACTGTCAGCGCAATCTGTAGCATTTTCTGCATTTTTCTTGCCAAATCGGTATATGGTGCTGGCATTACATTTTTGAATATCTTTGTGTGGCAAAGCATAGGTTTGGCATGAATTCAGTATTAAGACTCACCAGCTTTCTGTTTCAAGCATTGACATCATCCTATCTTCTAATAATAATATCTATGCATTCACTGATGAATTTTCAGTTGTCACTTCGTTATTTTGGAAATTTCTTCTGTGCTAATAAGATAGTATCTCCTAGTTAATGTTGCAAACAGATCACATTGATACTCTGCAAGACTATTCTCAGTCAAATTGAGGATAAGAGAGTTAAAGATATCATTTAGTGGCCTTCCTTATCCACATAGAAATATAATACAAGGAAGCAGGGGTACAGCGAGCCCTCTAAAAGCAAGTTGTAAGTTTCCATTTCCAACTGTTTTGTATGCATCATTGCAGCTAAAAATTAATAGCTTCTGTATTCTTGAGTGAACTCATTAGTTGGGCTGTTCACAAACTATGACACTTAAACTCAAGAATTTCCAGATCACCCTTTCCTTTCTTCCCTGTCCTCTACACCTTTCAATCAGTATTCATTTTCTTCATCAGTCATTTCAAGAACCCAACAAGATGAACCATCAATTACCGAACTTTCCTCAAAATTAATGAATAAAATGGATACTTTGACAAAGTTATGGACAACAGGGATGGGATTGTCAGAGAACAGAAACATGTTTCCTTCATTAGTATATCAATATCCTTTGCTTGTTTGGCCTTAATTTCGGACCCAAACACTAAGAAAGTTATTTAATGCCATCCTAAGTCACAGTGTGTCTTTACTAACCTTTAACGGAGGCATATATAAGAAGTTATTAATACAGGATGGCAGCAAAAAGACACTCAGATCTACATCTGATCCCATGTTAAAGCCCAAGAAGTAACTCATGTATCACAGGGTCCTTCTCACACTACCTTGTGAGCAGCACTGCCTAATCTGTTTTTCTGGACTCCTATTCACAGACACACACAGTCTGTTTCTTCTTACACCACAGGTACCTTTAATCCTTAGTTTCCAAACATGGCGGGACTTAGAACAGGTATACAGCAGGAGGAGATTTCACACAGCTTTCTCTCTTCCATCTGAGCTCTCCCCTTACTTCCTGTTCCTCCCAATTCTGTAACCTCCCATTACTAAGCCAATTACCTCATTAGCACAACAATTACCACCAACTGTCAGTAACCCCACCAGGAACAGGTTGATTTATTTCAAATAAGCCTATAGCATCCTCTGTGACCAAGATGCTACAACTAGTACTCTGTCACATAGCTCCCCTCCTTATTTCAATTGAGACCTTTTCTGGCCTTCCTAGTCTGAGCCCTGCCCTCTTTACAGGTCTGGGTTCTGTTGGGATTTCCTGGGCCCTCTCAGTCTGGCCTTCCATGGGCTGCCGGTGAGGGTCTCCTGCATTCCAGCCACAAGAAGTAAACTCCGAGAATGGAGATTTCCCCCTCATGTCCATCTCTGCCCATAGGTCATCACACCAGTTGCATCCTATGGGCCTTTCCTCTAGTGTCCTTTTCCTCTGATTTATATCTACTCTAGTAAGTTGTCCCTCCAGGGCTTCTATGTCAGGATTCCTCTCCACCCCTGACTTACCTTGCCCCAGGGTCAGGTAAGTTCACCTGCCAAGGCCACTTTATCAGGACCTTTCTCTCCCTCCTTGGTATGTCTTTCATCCTGGGCCTTCCCCCAGCTTGCTCCTCCTGACAGTTGGCCAAACCTCTGCCCTCCTGTGCTGGATGTCTCTGATCTTTCTCTCTTGAATGGTGACAGGGCACACTACTCACCACTGGACAGTGCCTCCTCCTGGCCATTCTGCGGATTAGCTCTGCCATGCCAATGCCTCTTCCTGCAGTTGCACTTTGTCACTCCCTGTCGTTCTCTCACTCTGAAGCTCCTCTCTCGCTCCGGGACCTGCAGCTTTCTCTTCGTGACTCAGCCCTCCAGCTAGGTGACTAAGTGGTTTCCCCATCTGGGGTAGAGTCCTCCAAAGTCTTTCTGCTCAAGTAGAATCAGACATTTCTCATGCCTGCCTCCCTGCCCCTGTCACTCCTGCAGTCTCTCTACACTATTGCCAGCCTCCTGGCTTTGTAGAAGCTCCTGCCTGTTCCCTCAGAGGTGAGCTTCTTTCTAATCAAGGCTCTCCACAGAACCTAAATCTCCCTTGTTTACTGCTTAATTGGGCCCACCTGACCTAATTCATGTCTCTCAGGTCCAGTGTGTGATTACACGCCATCACATGGATCCACTTCCCCATCCCTCTTCCTCTCAAGTCCTCTAGCATGTTATTCTCTCTGAGCTTGTTGTCTAGAATCATTACACAATGCACCTGGAAAATTTCCTTACATGGACCCATTGTTTGGGTCTCCCTCTTTGTCCTCCGCTCTTTTTACATAAGGGGACAGAGTCGAGTCAGTTCCTATCATCACTGCATACAGCAACAATTTTACCACACCCACTCTCTGCCACTTAAAATTTTCCTTCTCCTTCCAATGGAACGACTGCCAGGACATAAGTATTTTTTTTCCCATATACACAGTGGATTGTTATTGTCTCCCCATTTTGTTACCTTGATTAAACTACAGTGCCATTTCATATAAGGTTACATGTGGCTGCCGAATCCACCACACCCCATGTGATTCTCCAGCCTACTAGGAACTGTCATTATTCTAGGCCTGCCTTTTATGCTCACCCACCCACAAAACTCTGTGAACCCACAGTCCATGTATGGGCAGTCTTCCTTTAAATGTCCTTTGCCACCACATTGGTAACAAACCACTAAGCGGGCACTAAGGACACTCTTGTTTGCCTCTTGCATCCCCTTCCCAGGCTTTGATGAAGGCGGCTCCTCAACCATCCATTCCCCCCTCCCTAGTGTAGGGGAACAGACCTCTTTTCATGGAAAATCTGCTTCCACATACTCCTTTGTTAGTTTTACATGACCTCTAGTGATTCCAGCTGATGACTTTGGACCCAAATTCTCATAGCCTCAGGGAGGCTCTGCATAAACTGCTCAAATATAATTGAGTCCCTTATGCCTTTGTGTCCTGTCTGTCTGGCCTCAACCACCAATTGGCCCAGTCAGATAATTTTTGCACAAAAGTCTTGAGATATATCCCATAATTCCATCTGGCTATTCTGATTTTTGACAGTATTTTTCCGATGACAGGCCCACCCTGTCCAGAATAGTGGCCTTCAGCATATCATAGTCTTTGGCTTGGTGCTCACTCAGTGCCCTATAAGCCTTTTGAGCCTTGTTGGTCAGATAAGGGGCTAGCCGTAGTGCCCAGGCATCCTTGTACTATCAAGCACTGATAGCCACCGTCTCAAAAGTTAGCAAAAAAAACCCCATCAGGGTGATGCCCTGGGGCCATCTTACGTAGTCAAAGTTCCACTGCCTGATTTCCAGTTCCCTCATTGGAACTCACCAATCTGCAGTAGCTGCTGCTGTACGCTGAGACTGCTCATTGATAAACTCCTGCAGTGCCCACTGCTGCTCCACCTGCCAACCCAGAAGTACTTTCCTCTCTGTCTGCTGGGTATTCTACCTCTCTTTTTTGTTCAGTTAACCAATGCAGCATCTAATCCATTGCTCCCCTGCCCTCACGGAGATCACCTCTCAAGCCTCCTTCTCTTCACCAAGAGGGTTAAGATCATAGACAAGTCCCCACATGTCACAGAGTCCTTCTCATGCTACCCTGTGAGCAGCACTGCCTAGTTGGATTTTGTGGTCTGTTCACAAACACACACAGTTTCTTTTCCACCATGTGTGTCTTTAATCCTCAGTTTCCAAACATGGCAGGACATAGCACAGGTATACAGCAACAGCAGGAGGAGCTTTCACACAGCTTCCTCTCCTTTCCTCCACACAGCTCACCCTCTGAGTTCCTCTCAATCCGATATCTTCCCATTGTTCAGCCAATCAATTTATTAGCCCAACAGTTGCCACCAAGTTTCAGTAATCCCCACCAGTAACAGCTGATTGATTCCATTCTCTCTACTGCAGCAACTTCAGTGACCAGGGTGCTACAGCTAGTGTTGTGTCTAACCATGGCTGATGATAAAAAATTTCTTAGATCTTCTAAAAAGTAATCTCCAGACTTGGTTCCTTCCTGAAACAACAATAATTACAATTAAATGCTGTACTCTGAAATAATGAAAACTTTGTATGCAACCCTATAGATTTGCACACAAAAAAGATGCTTCAGCAAACTTGACTGTATCCTATTGAATTCTTAGCAGAAAATTAATAAATAATATATGGCTACATTTTCATATTCATACTTCAATATCACAATTCTGTCTGGGACAGAGTTAGAGAACTGGGACAATCACTGATTGAACCCATGGCCATTTGTCCTTTTTGGTTTACGAAAAAAGGAAAGCCGCTGGTATAACACTAACCAAAGATGTCTACAGATAGCAATGTAGCCTTTCAAATAAAATCCTTATGCTACAACCCTGAGAAGATCTGACTAGTATGGAATTTCAAGATTTGCCTTTTCCATCTTGTGTCTTGTTGAAAGGATAAATGTGATTTTAAAACAGACTGATCAAATAAATGAAATAGACAAGCTGTAAAAGCTGTGCAGTTATGCTCACTTCAGAGACCTCTAAGCATACCATTAGCTCGCAAAGCAGCAGTGGTCTTCTAAGTAGATGTCACATAGATCATGTTAGTCTCTAGGTAACATAAACCATTGACTCTCCAACTATCCTCACTCATTTTTATATCTTTCACAGTGACCTAAGCAAATGATAAGAGCTCTCCCCATTCTACTAATCTGCTTCAATGGTGCTATTTTCCATTTCCTGCTTTAAAGAAATAACTTCATTTATATTACCATTCTGAAAAAAGCTGTAGCAACTTCTGAGAAGATCCGTAATCATTAGACTCTGCTTAGTTTTAATAATCAGATTTTAACTTTCTAGAATTTTTAGAAGTTGAAAGATGCAATTTACTATGAAGCGTATGGGCCAGATCCTCTGTTGGAGTAAGTCAGCATAGTTTCACTGAGGTCATTAAATGGTCATAACTCTCTGTGTTCTTGTCTACTTCTTTAATTCTTACTCCTTTGGACATGTGAGATTAAGGTCTGAATTTGAACATTTCTGATCCTTGCTAACATATGGGAAATGAATAGATTTCTAACGCTATTATTTATGAATAATCTATAAAGCTATACTGATTTACACCTACTGGAGATCTGGCCCATAGACTTCATAGTAAATTACAATTGTCAACTTCTACAAATTCTAAACATTTAACATTTGGTCATGGACAATAAGTAGATTCTGAGAACTTAGGGTCTTCTCATGGATTTTTACATTATAATGTAAATGAGATGGGTACCTCCTCAAATTGTAACGATAACATTGAAACTGTAAAGTGAATCACCAATTTAAAACAAAAAGTTATGTCTGCAGGAGCAAAAACTAATATAAGCAAAAAAAGTATCAAAAAGGAATATTAATCCATTGTAACAAACAAATAATGTATATTGATGGCACCTGCTCACCTCTGATTTATGACATTGGAAGCAAATATGTAAAACATTTTTTTTAAATGGTTTGGCTAAAAACAGATTTTCAAGAGTGTGTTATGTTACAGCATACAGTAATAGATCTGAAGTTCAAGCCATCAGTCATATCTTTAAACTGACTCATGAAGTCAGTTTAGCGGTATGACTGATGGTTTGTACCTTAGAGCTATTTCTCTATGCAATAGTGTAACATTTTCAACATTTTTTTAAAAAATGCCGTTTTTCAAACAAATTATCCATCCTATTTATACAAGAACTAGGTCTGCTCACTGCCAAGTACACTTCCAAATGGGCAATGACTGTATTGAGAAGGCCTAACTCCTAGATAAATAAGAAATTTTCATTCTTTGCTTCTGCCAGTCTCGTGAAGGTTTTGCTTCCTGGGCAGGCTAGGTCAAGAGATTAATTTCAAATTTTTGATACATTTAGTTTTTGACCTCAGCAACTCTGACAAGTGTAATTATAAAATGTACCCTATGGTTAAACTTGGCAGAAATCAGTTTTTATTTGTTTTATAATTTTGACAGTCAGTGTTGATATTTAAGCATTTTCAATATCTTACTGAGTTTAATTTTCACAGTTGTGCAAAACTATGGATGGTAAGCATTTATATTTTATCAATTGTAAATTTTCAGTTGCTAGAAATTAGGGGGGGTAGACAGCGGGGGGGGGGGGGGGGTCAGACAATAATCATTTAATGACCGTAGAGGTTGAGATTCAAAAAAATAAACTTTATACCCATTAAAACACAAATTATCCACATCACATCTCAAAGTATACAAAGTAAATATCCTTAAATAAAAGCAGCATTTTTCTTACTTTGCTTGTTTGTAAATTTCTATTACTGATTGAAATATTTTTCCATTGGTTTCTGTGTGTGTACAGTGAGTTGATGTATACCATCATTTACTGATAAAAATCAAGTCTACTTATGGTGTTTATATGCAGTACTTGTATGTTATTATCAGACCTACCTTTCTTATTCCCTTATTATGACTTCTTAGTCCAACCATTTCCCTTATTTTTGCCTATTTGATAGGCATACTATCTGAGCTAAAGAAGCAAGTAGAAAATGGAATAGTTGGGTTATTTGCTCTAAAGGAGACCTTGTTCCATAAGTTTGAGTAGCAGCCGTGTTAGTCTGTATCCGCAAAAAGAACAGGAGTACTTGTGGCACCTTAGAGACTAATAAATTTATTAGAGCATAAGCTTTCGTGGGCTACAGACTACTTCATGGGATGCATGTAGTGGAAAATACAGTAGGAAGATATATACACCGAGAACATGAAACAATGGGTGTTACTATACACACTATAAGGAGAGTGATCAGTTAAGGTGAGCTTTTATCAGCAGGGGAGAAAAAAAACTGTTTGTAGTGGTAATGAAAATGGCCCATTTACAGCAATTGCCAAGGAGATATGAGGAACTGTAGGGGGAGGAAATAAGCATGGGGAAATAGTTGTACTTTGTGTTGGAGAACACTTCAATCTCCCTGGCCACTCAATTACAGACCTAAAAGTTGCAATATTACAACAAAAAAACTTCAAAAACAGACTCCAACGAGAGACTGCTGAATTGGAATTAATTTGCAAAATGGACACCATTAAATTAGGCTTGAACAAAGACTGGGAGTGGATGGGCCATTACACAAAGTAAAACTATTTCCCCATGCTTATTTCCTCCCCCCCTCCCCCCCCAGTACAGTTCCTCATATTTCCTTGTCACTTTTGAACAGATTAAATTATAAGCAGAGCTGGTAACTATGCTACGGGTAAAGTTGCCAAACACTTTCCCTTATAAAACTCTGTTCTTCTTTGAGTGATTGCACACGTCCATTCCACCATAGGTGTGCATTCAATTCATGCACAGTTGGCGCTTTTCCCTCAGCAGTACCCATGAGGGTGGCACGAGTGCTCTCTGCTGCCTTGTGCCACTGTGCACAGTTATAAAGGGTGGAGCCACCCCTAACACATACCCCTGTTCCTTCCTACCATCTGTGATGGTTGTTGGAGATGCTATTAGTTTTAGGCTAGTTTAGAGTTTTTGTACATAGTTTTGGATATAAGATTAAATTTAGATTAGTAGTTAGTAGCTTGGATTTATTGGTTCCCATTTGGGTACCGATACCAAACTCAGGCCTCATTCTCCCAGCTTCAGGTCCTGTCACGCTTATAGCAAGTCTATCCCAATGAGTGACCTGCATCCCAGCTGCCTGAAGTATCTGGGGAAGGAGCATGTGAGTGACAAATGTCACATTCGTAGGGGGTTCAAACCCCACTCAAAGAAAGGCAGGCCAGCCAGACTTAAGTGTCTACTGATGGAATCTGCACTTCACCCACCATCAAAGCCTTCCCACTTGGTGCGGGTACTGAGCATGTCCACATTTGTTAGGAGTGCTCCGCCTGATCTAACTGAGTTGAGAGGCAAATCTTCAGTGCCAGTAACAAAGATGAGACAACGTAAGTCTCCTGAAGACTCAGTACTGGAGTCTTCAAAATCTTCAGGGCAGGCACCAAGTAGAGGCAAGAACACAGAGGTGCACTCAGAAAAGAGGCACTCCCAGATGTAGTCCTTAAGCCAACGAGGGTCATTGACTCCGGACCCCAGGACTGGCCCTTTGAGACCTGTCCCTGAAGTACTGACTGTGTCATCATCAGCGCAGTTTTCGGTACTGCAGAGCCAAGAGCCTTTTGCTGGTGCTGTCTATGCCCAAAACTAATGAGGCAGCTCAGGAATTGTTGAACCTGTCAGTTCTGGTTTCCCCAGCTGTTCAAGACTCCCATCTGGTACAATTTTCAACTGTTCCAGCTCCAATCCTAATGCAGCATTTGGTATTGGCGGATGTACCTGTCAAAGGGGTTCCGTCTAGCAGGAAGCCAGTAATGATCTCGCCAGTACCTCCATCTCCAGGCTTAGAACCAATCTCTTCAGTACCGATGGTGTCAGCTCCTCCTTAGTTGGAGGAAGCAGAGTCTTCATCAGAATCCAAGGTCAGCTCGTTCTTGTCTTGTCCTGGATATGTTCAGCAGCCTCTGTGAGGTGCCTGCCCACTGTGAAACTGGTCAAGCCTCAGCATTCCAAAGACATCAATGTTCTGGACATAACTGGGTCCCACCTCCATATCAATGGCCCTTTTGGAATCCTTGGGGCTTCCCTCCACAATCTAGAGCATTTCTGTTCCCTTCCATCCTTCAGCTAGGTGTCAGGAACATCTACAACAGGGTCATCTGCCCACCACTGGTACCAGGAGTGGTGCTGTGCATGAGGAAGTTCGTGCTCTGGATTGCCTTATAGAGAAAATGGAGGAGGCTCCACCTCAACAACCTTTGGCCTCTACTCTTTCGTCACCTCATGAGCAGTGATAACAGTCTGCTTCTTCCCCACCTGATACTTTTGGAGCTCATCAGGACTTGTTGAAGAGGGTGGCTGTAGCTCTGGATATCCATCCAGAAGAGGTACGGGAAAAGTAACACAGGCTGGTGGACATTTTGGCCTCGGCTATCCAGGCTGTCAGGGCGCTATAGCAGACCCCGTTTTTTCTGTCTCCCACTATAAAAAGGGTAGAGAGCAGATATTGCGTCCCTTCTCAGAGACTCGAGTGTGTTTCTAACTATCCCCTTCAGGGCTCCCTGGTAGTCTCTGCTGCTAACAAAAAAGAGAGATGGACACGAGATCTTGACACCAAATGGAAAGAAGCTAGACCTGTTTGGAAGGAATCTGTTTTCCACGGGAGATTTACAGTTTAGAATTGCAAACCAGCAGGTTCTACTGGGTGGTATGATTTTAGCCTGTGGGATAACATCTTAAAATTTAAGACAGGATGAGGTAAAGCAAGAGTGGAGGGAGGCAAGTTAGTTGCCAGAATGGCCTTGCAGGCAGGTCTAGATGTGGTGGACTCTGCAGCTTGAGCTATCCCTGTACAGTGCTCCTCATCAGCTGCAGTCATCAGGTCTTCCCAGTAATATAAATGAATATAAATGGTAATATAAATGAAGTTATTTCTTTAAAGCAGGAAATGGAAAATAACACCATCAACAAATGATCCAAAACCTCCCATTTGAAGGCCCCTCACTTTTTTCCATAAAAACTGATGAGAGGCTACATAGTCTTAGAGATTTACGGGAGACCCTTAAGTCTTTTGTATTTATACAACAGTGACAAAAAGAGAGCCATTCCACTCACAGATTCCCCACCGTTTGCACCTTTCATTCCTTGTACCCAGAACCTATCCAGAAAAAGAGGCAGATATTATAAAAAGTGTCCTCCATCTTCCTCCTCTTCTGCAGCTGCTGGTTCATCTAGGCAAGCTGGGCCCTTTAAACAAACATTTTGATCTGTTGGTTGAGAGCAGTCTACCATTCCCCAGAGTTCCATCTTTCTCTACCCCACTATTTGCCAACCACCTGTCCCACTTCATAAGAGTGTGGTCCCGCATCACTATGGATCAGTGGGTTCTAAGCACAGTGAAACTGGGATACACCCTTCAATTTGTTTCTATTCCTCCTTCCCACTCCCCTTCTCCATCCCTCTTCAGGGCCTTGGAAGAAGTTCCTATGTAGCTCAGGGAAAAGGAATTTTATTCCTTAATCCTGAAAGCGAAGTGGGGGTGGGGTGTCTCAGACTTATTTTACATATAAGAGAGCTAAACAAGTTCCTAAAGAAAATAAAATTCTGGATGGTCACTCTAGTTTCTAATATCCCTTCCCTGGATCCAGGCACTGATATGCTGCCCTCAGCTTAAAAGATGCTTATTTTCATGTGACAATTCACCAGAGCCACCAAAAATTCCTCAGGTTCGTGGCCAATGGATCCTATTACCAATTCAGAGTGCTGCCTTTTGGACTGCCAGCAGCTCCTTTTGTGTTTACAAGGTAAATGGCCATGATAGCAACATTCCTGCAAAAGTCAGGAGTCCATGTAATTCCCTTACCTTAGGGTGACCATACATCCTGTTTTAGCCGGGAAAGTACCTTTTTAAAGCCCTGTCCTGGCCATCCTGACTTCTTTGGCAAAAGTGGGCATTTGTCCTGTTTGCTCTTGCCAACTTGATCAAATGCCCACTTTTATCAAAAAGGAATGTGTGGGGAGGAACGTGTGGGGGAGCAAGTGACGATGTTTGCCCCGCACAGGTTTGGAGGCAGGTCTCTAGCAGGGGGCAGATAGGGCTTAAGCCAGCTGCTCGCATGGGGGGCAGGCAGGACTGGAGTGAGTGGCTCGGGCCAGCCCCCATGGAGGGGGGCCTCAGGTCAGCCCTGCATCATGTCTCATTTTCTCTTTGGGAATATGGTCACCCTACCTTACCTAGATGACTGTCTAGTAAGAGATTAGTCCAGGTCTTTGGTAGTGTGCAGTGTGCTCACTATACAGTCCACCTTCAACACACTGGGGCTTTTAATCACTATGGAGAAATCTGCCCTGACTTCTGTTCAGTGAATAGAATTTATTGGGGCAGTTCTCTGTTCTACAAAGGCCAAAGCTTTCCTGCCGGGGTTGAAATTCCAAACAATGCAAGCCATTGCTCTAGATCAAAAGGCACATCCCATCACTACAGTGTGAAACTGTCTCAGGCTTCTAGGGCACATTGTGGAATTCACTTACATGGTACAGCATGCCAAGCTGCACTTCAGGAAACTACAAGGGTGGGCAGCCTCAGTGTATTCACCAGGACATCATCTTATGGACATGGTGATTCAAGTACCTACTCAGGTCCTGTCCTCCCTGTATTGGTGAACACAAAGTCTTTGGTCTATCCAACATCTAAAGCTCAATATAAATGTGAGGGAGTTTCAAGTTATCCATTTGGCTTGCATAGCATTCCTTCCATATATCAAGGGGCAGAATCTGTTGGTGCTCACAGAAAACACAGCAGCCATGTTTTATGTAAACAAACAAGTGGGCTCAGTCAATGAAATTATGCCAAAAGGTGATACTGCTTTGGAATTTCTGCCTGTTCCATCAGCCTGAAAGCTGCTTACATTCCAGAGATTCAGAATGTAAGGTCTGTCAGGTCACCTAAGCAGGTCACTCGCAAGTCACCATGAGTGGTGTCTTCGTCCAGATGTGACCAAGTTCATTTTCAGCTGGGGACTCCTCAAGTGGATCTATTTGCAACAAGAGCAAACAAAAATATTATCTCTTTTGTTCCCAAGTGGGTCACAGCCCAGGTTTATTGACATATGCCTTCCTGCTATCATGGATAAAGAGCCTGCTGTATGACTTCCCTCCAATTCCCTCCAATTCCACTCTTGTCCAAAATCAAAAAAGATCATGCTCACCTTATATTTATAAACCAAGCATGGCCCCATCAACATTGGTTCTTGCCTTTACTAGCCCTATCTGTCAGACCTTCACTGTCACCCCCATGGGACACAGATGTGATCTACCAGGACCATGGCTGCCTCCTTTATCCCAGCCTACAGGCCTTCCACCTGGCAGCTTGAATGCTTCAGGGATGACTTCCTTAGAGTCCTATTCAACATATATCAGACTCTTATGTTTCTGAAACAACAAGGGTTAACTAGTTCTATCAGAGTCCACCTTGTGGCTATCTCAGTTTTCCACCCTCCAGTGTATAATCACTTTTTTTCAATGTTCTGTCCATCAGGTTTTGGAAGGGTTTGAACAGATTCTATCTACAGGTACATAGCCTGATGTCCCCAGACAACTTAAATTTTGTTCTAGCGAAGTTGGTGGATCCTCCTTTGAGAACTGGGAACTTGTTCTCTATTACAACTTTCTATGAAAGTGGCTTTTTTGGTTGCTGTTCTCAAAGAACAACAGATACAGAAAAAGTTTAGTAACCATTTCTTTTTAGTCACCTATAACTTTGCCAAACTTAACTGCCTTTATACTTGGAAACATAGTAGAAAGTACTATGGTAACTTTTTATTTTTAGCAAATGAGGAACACACACAAAAAGTAACAATACACTTTTTTAAAATTCTCTAAAACATCACTACAACAGTTTTTCTCTAAAATACCCGGCTTAAAATAGCTGATGTGGTATGGTATAAGAGTTTCATTTGACTTCATTTGGAGTTATCTACATAACTAATTCATGGCTTTGAAATTCATTTGGCAAGATTTCATTACTTATGAATGGCAGAGCCACAAGTGAAATATGCAGGTCAAAGTTCATCCCAAATGAGCTCTGAAGAAACCTTTATACAGTACTTCACCATGCCATCATGTAGTTTATGTACCATTATTGGGTGATGGCATCCATATAATAAATTCCTTTATTTAGCCAACAGTGGGTTAATTTGTACAACCATGTGATAAACTGAATATAATTTGCATCTTTAGCCATCTAGCCTTCTCTAAAGTGCACTAATTCATTTCTTCTAGGAATACATCTAACATTACAAATTTCTTCTTTCCCTCCATTAATAAATTAGGGCCATCCTCTCAAATGAGTGCTAATAAAGCCATTATGCCACAACATACCATCAGAAATATGTGTTTTTCTCGAAAATTGGTTCTGATTTGCTCAAATAACATGCCTTATAAATCACATATTACATATGCATAGTAAATATTTATCACTGATAACAGTATTTTTAACAGTGATCGTTTAACTCTGAGAGAGAAGGTAAGGTACATTGCTCTTGCATGTAACTTATCTATGTATGCAAACATTTACTGAAGATTTTTAGTGAATGAGGAAAAGATCAATCTCTGTGCATCTTGAAAGTGGATAATGAGCCATGTATAGAAGTCCAATAAATAAAAGTCCTACTTTATTTACTGTACCTTTTTGAAGGTGTTCATTATTTAAATACACATCTTGTATGGTACATAGTGATTTGGTTGGGAGTCTGCATAAGCATTGCCTCATTCGCTGAATGTCTTGTGTATACATTATTTTCATGGACTCTGTGTACTGGAAGTAATACTACAAGATTTTATACATGTATATAAAGTTTCAGAAAAGAATTATATTTATATATTGCATTATTAGATAATTAGTTTCTTATTTCAAAACTATATTGTAATTAATATGTACAGGAGGCATATTTAAGGTTGCACATGCAGACTTAACTTGGCATTGTCTGACTTGAATGCTTAACCGTGCAACCTTAATATATTCTTTTAACACAGACCTTTTGATAGCGTATGTATTACTGAACTGCATGAAGTAATGTGCAGTGGCGTGAATGTCATTAAAGGTCTGTAACTGGATGAATTGGCAGTGGAAAAGTGGATGGCAGTACTACTGGGTTGACTTGAACAGACAAAAAACTGGGTATTAAATGGTTCCTTTTCTACTCACTATTAAGAAAGATACAATGATAAATCTAGATTCAAAACTAAGAAAAGTGCATTGTAATCATAAGCTACAAAACGGTATGGATTTTTGAAATACTATGGACAATTCTGAACTCTGTGTGTGAGAGAGAGAGAGAAAGGGGAAAAGAGAGAGAGAGAGATCTTCAGGGCCTTGTCTTTTTACTGTGAAGTGTATTTTGTATAGTATATGTTTACAATGCAATATAAGGGCCTGATGCAATGTCTATAGAAGTCCGTGGTTCCATTGATGTAAATGGATGCTAGATCAAGCTATAAATTATTAATTATGATTTTATATTAGAAGAGGGTATAGAAAGTACAGAATTTTTCTTAATGTATCTCAACTACTGTCAGAAATAAAGAGAATTAGAAAGGATGTTAGAGATGGGTACAATTTTGTGTTCAGCTTTCTGAGAAAATCGCATGGACAGTGAAATGATGCATTCATACAGTGACTTGTACTGTTGGGTTACAAGGAAGTGCCTGACCAAATACTGAACTCTAACGCTGTCCCTATGCCAGAGCCACCTAAGACTGGGTTATTATTCGACATGTTCCCAAAACTAAATCAAATACTGGTTCCAATTCATCACCTTAGGAATTGCACGTCTCTGGTAGGAAGGCAGCTACTTTCCTCCTTCCTACCCATTGAGTAAGTTTCCTCCTAAACCTTGTCAGTTAGTGTTGGTACATGCACTGAAGCATGATGGTTTTATATACCTTTATAAAATGTTATTTTTATCTGATCTAATGTAACTGTGGATGTTCTTATCCATATGAAACACTTCCTGTCCAAGGAGCAGGTATACATGTTTTCCTGCATACTTTAGAGAGACGTCTTTCTTAGATCTCACAATAAATTTACTTTAGAGAGGCAGTATGTTGAATTTCAGTGATCTCCAACCATGTGTCCTCAGACAAGATTTCTGGACCAGCAGAAAATGCTTTCCTGAACAAGTAATCTGTTCTTTCTTGTGGCAAAACTGTTGGAAGAGGTATTCAAACTACAGTACATCAGAGCCTTTTTCATAGCTTAATATAGTCAGCACTTTCATCAAAAACTAGTTCCCTTGTTTTTCTGAGACTCCTTCCAGGCCTCATTATACCTTTTAGGTTCCTTTTATATGTCTGGATTATCAATGTGCCAGACACCATCACCCTCAAAGCGATGTCCCCCAATGTCTCCATCAAAAGGATGTGGGCCTTTCTCTGCTGTTTTCCCCAAAGTTACTCTACAGTGTAATTACTACTTTAGATACAGAATTTATGTTCCTGTTTACCTCTGGTTTTGTACTTGTTCTGATGGTCAAATTACCATTTCTGTTAAGTGTCCAGAGGTTGGGAGTAAAAAGTTCAAATGCTTTGTCCAACTACAGAGTGCATCTCTTTAATAGGGTGAACATATTTTCCAAAGGGAAAATGGGACATGGCGTGGGGCTGACCCGAGGCCCCTGCTTATGGGGGCTGGCCTGAGCCACTCACTCAAGCTGTGCCTGTCGCCCATGCGAGGCGCTCGCTCAGGCCCTGCCTGCCCCCTGCGCTCTGGAACCATTCCTGCCCCCCTGCTGGAGAGCTGCCTCCCCACCTGTGCAGAGCGGGCATCGCCACGTGCTCCCCCACACGTTCCTCCCACCACACCACACCTTTTTGACAAAAGGGGCATTTGATCAAGTTGGCAAGAGCAAACAGAACAAATGCCCACTTTTGCCAAAAAAGTTGGGACAGGGCTTAAAAAAGGAACTGTCCTCCTGGCCAAAACAGGACAAATGGTCACTCTACTCTTTAAGAAAGTCAAGTACCACTTTTAAAGACAATTAAAGACTTCTTTAAAAAGGTGACTGTATTTATGAAACCTCATTCCCTCTGTCTGTTAATTTACCTTTCTTTTTATTCCCCTCCAAGAGCATCCTTACCCCTGAGCATATTGTGAATTTTCTCTGTTTTCTCCCTAACTCCTCCACCCTTAGAATATTTTTCTCAAACCCCACCATACCAGTTAGTGTTTCACTCTTCTACCACTGGGGATTTTTCCTTATCCCAGCTCTCTTGCGTTCTCCCCACCTGGCGATCCTTTATCCCCCTTCTCTTGTCTCCTTCCCTTTTTATGTTCCTCCCCTTTTAGGATCCTCTCCCACCTTTTATCTTTCTTCCTTCTTAAGGATCCTTTTTCCCCCCTCCTTCCCTCTCTGTTCTCCTCCCCACCCTTTTCTTTGTTTTTCCTTACCCCTTTTCCCATTCTCCACTTCTTCCTTGCGGATTCTTCCCTCTCTCTGTTCTCCCACCCACCTCTTTAGGGATTCTTTTTTGTCCCACTTTCTGTACTCTCCCCACCATTGGAGGAGTCTCTTCACCCTCTCCTGCTTCTCTTCATCTCCACTCCCTTGCCCCTCTTTGGAGATTCTCCTTCTGGGTCCTGTACTCTGGAGAAAGTAGAAATAGGGAAGGAGCTGCTTCTCTGAATCTGTCACTAGGGGGCCTTGTTTTGAACAGCTTTCCCGTGAATTCCCCATGTAGACAAGCCCTTACTTTAAGCACCCAAGTAGTCCCACTGAAGTCAGTAGGACTATTCAGGGGCTTATTTAGATATATTAAGTACCTTGCTGAATCAGGGCCTCAATGTACGTTTGCAATTATTGCAGTTGTGAACTTAAATCAAATAATTGTACACACAAATGGCTAAATACCCAAATTATACATGTGATTGCACATACATTTGTGCCTGCAGTAGTGTTGCTAAGTTCTTTAAAAATCGAGTGCAAAACTGTCATTTTTCTGTATGTATTTTGGTTTATGTTTTCTGGCACTGTTCTCTATATTTTGTACATTTTGTAAAAATGTAAATTGTAGAGTACATAAGAAAAATTCAGATTGGTTTTAAAATCAAATCTCCCCATAATTTTATTTTATAAAAATTGCATATAAAGCATTAAAGTAGTATTTAAATAAATCTTAATTACTTGTGCAAATGGATTGACTAAGTTTAGGTATGCAATTAGATGACTAATTATGTGGAAAATCCAAGTGCATGCTTAAATAGATGACTGCGCCCCCAGGCTCATCTAGTTGTTCCCATTCACTTATTTAAGCATGTAGTATTATCTTTGATACAAAACATCCCCCATTACATATTTTTAAAGCTTATGTGAGCATAACCACAGTCAAATAACTCTTTTTCTTCTTCTTAACTTCTTAACAGAAGTTCATCTTTTTGAATATTTAGGCTCCTATCATAAAATAGATAGTAGAGTGCAGACAGACAGTATTGTGTTTGCATGGACCCTATTGGAAGTCAATGGGGCTCCACATTGGTGTAGCAGTCTGCCCACAGGCTATCAACTACAGGATCAGTGCCTTTGTTTTCTGGCCTCTGTTTGACTGGAACTACAAAAAATAAAAGGTGTACTATCTATGAGTAAGAGCAGAATACAGCTCTAAAACTATTAATCTATAGTTAGTGGCATCTTTTATTATAATTAATGCATTGCTTTCTGTCTTCCTTCTCTATTCTGTAGCAAGGAGTATTTTCTTGTTCTGTTTTAAGTATGTGATTTTGGTGGTGTAATTGAAGGAAGGAGAGGTCAGAGAACATAATCTACTGAGTACAGGTTATTTACAGAGGACCCATTTCCTCAGAATTTTACTCCCACTGAATTAGAAACTTGTCATGTAGGTAAAGATTACTCACATTGTAGAAAAATTTGCAAAACAGAGTTCTTAGTCACCTCCTGCAGCACTGACTCAAGTGAAAAATCCCACTGTATTCTATGGACGGAGTAAGGGCTGCAAGACTAGCCACCATCTGAGGAAAAAGTTGTAGGCCGAGCACATGAAAAGAAAGACAAAGAAGCTAAAAATAAAAGTTAGTGTGAAAAAAGACAAAGTATTTAATTGAAAAGTATAAAATATTAAATGTAGAAAATGTGAACTCTTGGTAATGTTTTAGTGTTCATATAGAAAATAGGGGAAAGGACATAAATTGCAAGTAAGGGGAGAATTCAGAATGAATGGTTGCACCTTTTTACAAGGAAAGATTCAGAAATATGTCAAATCTGCTGGGCACACTTAAACTACAACACAGAGGTTATTAAATAAACACAAGGTAGAGTAACTGAAGGGAAGGGGATGATTTAAACTAGAAAGATGGTTCTTAACTGGCTGAACAGTATTCATTTATTCTTCCCCAATTGTAACAATATTTAATGAAATTCATCTTCATATGAATTTTTTTGTTTTGTGTAATTCCCAAAATCCAATACACCTCTACCCCAATATAACGCTGTCCTCGGGAGCCAAAAAATCTTACCGCGTTATAGGTGAAACCGCGTTAGATCGAACTTGCTTTGATCTGCCGGAGTGTGCAGCCCCGCCCCCCCGGAGCGCTGCTTTACTGCATTATGTCCGAATTCGTGTTATATGGGTCAAGTTATATAGGGGTAGAGGTGTAATTACCTAAATTATTCAAAGAGGTTCTAGATAAGGTAAGACCTAATCTTGAGTGGTACTGAGTGTTATACCAATAGAATAAAAACCAGCAGGATCTTATTAAGAGGGATAAGGCAAAAATGCCACATTTATTGTAAATATAATGATAAAGCAAAAGATAAAAGTAAACAACGTTGTTTGACTACTTATTTTTATTACTACTTATTTTTATACACACACACACACACACACACACATATATATATATATATTTACACAATTATTTATTTAAGTTTTATATAGGTGTTATAGTTACCAGCCTAGAAGTTGCTCATGCCAAGTTACTGGCCAGGTATCTTGGTCATGAGGATGGAGCTGAGTCTGTGTCAGGTGCACCTGATGCTCCTGGAGGTTGGCAGCAGAACCAGAGACTCAAAGTTCTTAGTCTTTAGAGTCCATTCTTATAGGAATTAATTCCTATGTTAGTCTATGGGAGCTGTTTTATCCTACTGTTGCTGACTCAATCAGCAGATGGCACATTCCTGGTGGCTCCACACTGTTCAAAGTGGCACATTCCTCGTGGCTCCACACTGTTCAAAGTTTGTGTTTCTCATCCTTTCAGGTGATGGGGTGGATTTCAGTTTATCCTCCGGGGATTGTCTGGTGGTCCACTTGACACATTCTTCGGCCGATGGATACTTCCTTTTTAGGCTGGCACCTTCCTAACCATTTATGTACATTAAGCATTTATTAACATACATTTTATATTTCAATTTACTGTTTTCACCACTTTTGGTGTGTGTGCTAATTCATTTGAGACTCCCGGCCCTTTAATTACAGAGGGTGGGGGTCTGTTTTTAGGAGCTGTTGCTCTTACAATGAAGTGAAAGTTACTTAACGGCTTATAGCGTTTGTTTACATTGTATTAATTACTTTAAGAACAAAGTTAATTAACTTGTTTGTAAGTTTTACATCGTAATAAAGTATCTTTCACAGGACAGATACAATCAATGGTTTCTACAGACAGTAGCTTACAAGTTTTAACAGAAGACCCAAGAGATTTTTGTACTTGGTGAAACTGTTGGATTTTAAAGTGTGGGGGACAAATTATGGGGGGGTCACTGTCACTTGGGGGAATCACTGTTAGTACCTTCTTTAATATCCCTACACTGAACAGCTGCACCTCTCCTTGAAGTCAGTGGGAGATGCAAGGGCTCAGTATCACTCATGATTAGGCCCATCATTCTTAGGCCAAAATACTGTATATAGGCAGGTTGATTTTCAGACTGGACCTTCATTGCTGAGCATGCAATTCTGCATATGCAATTTTTCACCTACAATTCATGTGGGCACCAGTGTTTTCCTTTAGACATCTAAGGACTTGTCTACACTTGAAATGCTACAGCGGAACAACTCTACCACTGTATTGCTTCAGTGTAGACACTGCCTACGCCAACAGAAGAGGTTCTTCCATCGGCAGAGGTAGTCTACCTCCCCGAGAGGCTGTAACTAGGTCACCAGAAGAATTCTTTCATCAACCTACTGCTGTCTACTTAGGTTGGTTTACTTACACCACACTCAGGGGTGTGAATTTTTCACATCCCTAGGTAACGCAGTCAAGCAGACTTAATTTTCTAGTGTAGACCAAGTCTAACGATCGACACCTGCAAATTAGGTTTTAGGCATCTAAATGGTAGTATTTGTACCCACAGTTATTTGCAGACATAAAATTGCACCTGAACAACAGAGGACAGGTTTAAAAAATATTCCCATAAATTAGTGTTTCTCAATTTATGGGATGCAGCTCATTGAAAGGCCTTGAGGATGGAGGCGCCGATCACACCCCCAACATTTGAGAGAAATCAAAACAATTAGCAAAATTTGATAGATATCAAATAGACTCAGTGGGAGTTGGGGGAAGAGATGATTGCCCATTTCCCCCCTCCTACTGCTACTTCTGATCTCTCCCACTCGTACCCAATCCCAACTGCTTCATTTCCCCCTCCCCCCCGTTTTTCTTCCACTACATTTGGGAAACTGCCACTTCAAGATGTTGTGGAATCAACTGCTTTCACCCCAGAGCTCCAGCTCTGCATTCAGCCTGCTCAGCAGCATTTTGATCTGGGGCAGATCATCTCTAACAAGCCCCTCTAGCAGTTACTTTGTGGCTTGACTTTTGAGATTAATAATATCAAAACAAATGCCTATTTTCTTAACTAGGTTTTGTTGAATATTACATATTGGATATCCTGTCCATTTGTTTTGTTTAAACATAATATATGCTGGGTAGTTCATTTAATATATTCTCATATATAGAGTGAAATAAATAGTAAAAATATGTACATTCTATACTACATTGATAACAAAATAAATATAGTAATATGAAACATCTCCTGAAGCCCAGGTTAATCAACAGATTGAAACATTCGATTTTAACTGTTTTCTTACCATTCCAAAGCATAGAGGAAGTGGCAGGAAAACACTGTGCTTATATGGGAGCAAGTGAAACTTCCCTGTACTAATAAAATTGTTAATTATTATGACTGCAACAGGTCAGTTATGATCACCAGAAAAGAGTTTTCAAGTTGATACTTTTGAAGTTTGACTCATATAGTTTTTATTTTTTGTGGTAAAATAAAATAAATACATAAAAGCATTTATTTCTCCCTCATGACCATAATTATAGATATGTTTCTGGGAATGTAATGCATATATACCTGTAACTGTGTGTATACTTATACGGTGTATATACATGCTTACCTATATAAAAAGGAAAAAAATGCAAATATATAAAATATAGTGGGTCAAATTCTGTTCTTAGTTACACGTACAAAATCCAGTTGATTTCAGTTGGATTGTATGGGTGTAATAGAGCAGAATTTGACCCAGTGTGTGTATATTGTATGTACAGTCCAACCCCTTTTATCCAAGATATATCCTCAAAACCATTCAGATAAGTAGGGGGTTCGAATAATGCAGTAGTTACTGGGTATGAGATTCATGCTGGGGGACATAACCTAGATTCAGATATGAGGGAGTTTCAGATTAGAGGGATTTGGATAAATATATTTTTACTGTATTACATTTTTCACTTCAGAAGAGCTTACTTTGAGCATTGATATTGAGAAATATTAGAAAATAAATTACTCACTAATCTTATTACTAGTACATTAAAGGAATGATCTTCTGTCACTAAAGCTCCTGAAGCAGAAAGATGCATATAGAGTTCTTATATGTCCGTAGGAAAACATGGGGTTAAAGTGGACTATATTTTAGGCAGTATTCAGTTGACTTGCTGTGTGGGGAGAGACTGAGCAGTCCTGGCTAATGACTTGTAGGTACTGAATCCTCAGGTCTCTCAGGTGGTTTCACTCGACCAGTTTCAGCAGAATGATGAAAAGGTTGAGATAAAATAAACTGACAGTTGCTACTCATCGCAGGCAGCAAGCTGTACCCCAGCAGCTGAGACCCTGGGAGCCCTCTTTTTTAAACAAAGGCTTTCACTGCAGTGAGCAATGAACTCTACACAAAAAGAGAGAGAGAGAGAGAGAGAGATTGGCAGCTGGTGACCAACAGGAGGCGGGAAAGGAGGGAAACTGGGAAACACAGCAATTGTTGGCTAATTAGAAGCCATTCCCACCTACTTAATACCAACCCATTAAGCAGAAAACACTTTTCATCTTACTCTCGCTGCTACACATGACATTATACTCCAATCAATACCCTCCCACTGGCTGCCTCAGTGCCCACAAATGAATACATTGCAGTTCAAGAATGCAGTAATTGAGTTGGGGCAGTGAAACTGCAGCTCTCACAGTCAAGATCTTTCTCTGAAGATACTAATGTAGTATTTGTGATGCTCGGATAAATAAATCAAATCCCTATATTGACAGCTGTCAAAAATTGACAAATGGAAAAAGAGCCAGTGATTAATCTATTTTAACCTTTAAATCAAGAAATGAAGCAAGTCTTATTTTCCTCTTATTTTTTTCCACTTTAGTAAAACACCTACTTTATTGTACTCAAGTGTTGAGCCTTACATTGGATCTTTTGAACTCTGATCCTAAGTTATACCTGCAAAATATGCACACATATACCGGTACTTAATTGTATACATGTGACATACATCTGAGCATGCTTTTTTTGGAAGGGGCCCAAGTTTTAAAATTTTGACCCATTAACAGCATTAATGGTAGTTTATTTGTAGGAAGTGTTTAGTCAGGATATTATTTTTCTCATCTTAAACAGAATTATTTCCTACTCCTATTTTTCAGAAATATACTTTAAAGTTTACAGGTTGAGCCGAGTGCCGCACATAGGATCTGCATATAGGTTTCAAGCTTAGCCCTTTGCACCCTGAACCAGCTGAAGTTGGGAACCTTGTGGAGTAGTGCATGCCACACACTACATGTACTTCTTATGTCACTCTTAAGCAACTCTTGTCATCAGCTCTGTAGATAACCCTCCTTGGCTAGAGTGTATGTGTTTTGGAAGTGCTGGAAGGGAATCCTAGAGCACAGAGGGACACTGAAAAAATACCTCTTTCCCTCCTTCCATCCTCCTCCACTCCCTAAAAATACTCTCTGATTCCATAGTGGTCTAAGTATCAGTTCAGGAATACCTAGGCTCCTAGGAATCACAGATTCAAATCACAGCAGGGTTAACTTTGCCCATTAGCCTTTTGAGGTCTGTACTCTCTGGACCAATGCTATTTACTATGTGTAGCTCTCCAAAAGAAACGTTAAAAACTATGATCCTGCCTGCTCTTCCTGGACATAAATAATCTCATAGCATTTGTAAGACTAGGGTTTTTTTCTGGTTTTCTTGACCAAACTATTTCCAGCTTCACTATGGATTTTTGTACATGGCAGGATACTTGTGTTGTCCAACTTCCTGTATGCTATCTGCCTAGCTGCTGCCCTGTATCCCTAAGTTAGCCTGCATTATTTGATGTATATAAGGCCAAATCCTCAGATTCTTTCTCAGTCAAATTTGTGTTGATTACTGTTGAGTAAAAACTGCATAAGGACCTGGAGATAAGTAATGTGGGATCTGTTAAGATTAAAATGATTAAGTGACTATAGTGTGAGATCCAGCTGTCAGTGTGTGATTGTGTTATTAGATTTTTTCCTTCTCCCAAACCGCAGTTGCCATATTTTTTAAAAATCATGCTGCTTCCAACATGTTTTCAAGCTTGCTATAATTAGTCAGATTAAATATGTCTGAGTCTTTTAGGTTTCAAGTTGTGTTAATAGTAACAAATTAGTGTGTGATAATTTAAATTAAATTCACCATTTGATCTTACTAATAAAAAAAGTCTAAACATTTGTCACTGACTTTTATTTTATTTCTCTGGCACTTATCCAGAGCTCAAGTCACCTCCCAAAGTTTAAAATACATTTAGAACATCTAAATTTTTCACTACAGTACTTTGAAGAATTTGTAAGTGGAAACTTGCTTAACCAATAAATAGGCATTCTCACAATGACTAAAGACACTTTACTCAATCATATATTTCTCCTCTTCCTAAACCATTTTTCAGGCACCAGTGCCCCTAGCTTATGGAGCCCCCAAATCGCCATAAATGCCTGTGAGAACAGATGGGTTTTGCAGTGAGGCAGAAGGTTAACAATTCTGCATACAGGTGACTGAAGGAGGGAAGCGAATTCTAGAGTTAAGAGACCCCACAGAGAGAACACCCTGCCAGCAGCCCTCTCATTTATATCAAGGGAGGTCCAGCTCATGTCGCTCCACTGATATCCAACTGTGGCAATATATGTGGAGAGAAAAATGATCTCTCAAGTAACAGGGTCCCAAACCATTCTTGGCTTTACTATGTTAAAACCAGCACTTTGAACTCCACCTGAAAGCTCAATGGAAGACAGTCCAGCTCTTGGAATATTGGTGTTTTATGTTGTCTATGCTATACACTGCTCAGCAAGTAGGAAGCCTCATCCCGCACTAGCTTCAGCCATTGGGTAGTCTGAATAGGCAGCCTCATGAAGAGAACATTACTGTAGTCTAGTCTTGAGGTGACAAAAATAAAAATGGTGTTAGCATGGTCTGCATTGGAAAGAAAAGGTCACACCTTTCTAGTCAAGTGTAGATGGCAAAATGTTTTAAGTAATTGCAACCATCTATTCAGCCACCTCCTACTGCCATGTTCTGAGGTTTGCTTTGATAAACATTAATAATGGTCTTGACAAAACATATGGATGCTGTCCTCAACATAACGGTGAAAATGAAGAAATAGAATTTTCTGATAGAGAAAACTAAAATGAACTAAATCACAGCAGATGCAAAAATCCAAGCTATTTAAAGGTTCAATGTAGTATTTAAAAGTTCAATCGGGGGGGAAATGGGGGCTGAGTTCTTAACATCATAAAATAATATTTGCATAGGATAGTCAAAGCTAAATTAAAGTTTCTACCTAGGAATGCTCTTCTTAAGAAGTGGTTTTAAAACATTTATTTCTGAAGAACCATAAGACTTTAAATGTTCATTTTAACACAGGCTTATGAATTCAGTCTTACTTTGACTTGATGCCAGTGCAGTCTTCCATTAAGAGAATCTGAGGCAGGCTAGGGGAAATAGGAGGAACAACTGGCAGTTTTACGAATTCTGAGTGCCAAAGCCTGTGGGGTTAATTTGGAGATACCCTGAATCACATCCAGGCAACATCATTTCTACTCTTTTCCATCACCCTGGAATATGATGGCCTAGAGTGAAACATATAAACATGAAGAGAGGAATTTTGTGATATAATGTAAAAATATCTATATAAGCTGGCTTTCCTAAGAAGAATTAACCAGTGTGAAATATTTTTGTTACTTACTATTTTATAGCACCCAAAAGTGTGGCAGGCACCACACAGAAGTCAAAGCAAAACATGTTCCAAAGATCTTATCACCTAAATGTAGAGTGGTGTGTGACAGTAGAGAGCAATCAGGGAGGAAGGTTGAGGATTATAGCCATACAGTGTAAGACTACTGAGTTTAGCAGCAGAGCGGGTTAGGTTTTATTTCTAAATACTGTATGTATAAACATAAAGGAGTTAAGTGGGTGAATACTCATTCTTGAATATTCAAGGAAGAAGTGAGGTTTCAGGAGGGATTTAAATAAAGAGGCTGGTGGCTTAACAGAACACGAATTTGGCAGAATCACTACTGTTTCTTACCAAAAAGATCAATTGCAAGAATACCCCAGCTGTCCTGAATTAAATTACATATCATGATGTCAAATTGTCTGGAGTGGCCCAAGAGCATGAGTATCAGCCTCAGGGCAGACTGTTAAGAAGCAGGGCACAAACCCCAAACTGATGGCGAATTCTATACTGAGATTTCAGCAACCAAGTATCACATGTAAACTCCTCAGGCACTTTAACAGCCAACCATGGAGTCACAGACAGTCCACTTGGGTATTCCAATCTATCTTGCCACCTAGGCAAGCTTGCCTTTTTGATAGATGGTCCCTTACACCAAAAATCACAATATTCAGGTTACTGCCAGTCCCAAAGGAACAATCACTTACCTCAGGTCAACTGATGGATGGATCCTTCCTTGAGAGAGAGGATTTTTTTTCTCCTTAAGTGAATATTTTACTGTCTCATGATGATGCTATCCACCAATCCAGAGGCAACCACCTTTTGTTACTGTTTTTGCCTATTGTGCTTGAAATTATATATTTTTGTCAATTATTAACCACCTTTTGCTTGAGTTTTGGATTAGTTCTCCTGGAGTATCTGCAGCTTGGGTCTTCAGTGCTTCTCCAGCCATCAAAATTCTCAACCAGTTGTCTCTGAGGATGTGGGGGTGGGGTCCTACCCAGCACTGAATCCTCTGTTTGGTGGATGGTTGCAGCATGAGCAACAAGATTTAGATAAAGAAAAAAAAATCTTTTTTCCTGACCTTGTAAATCCTGTGTAATGTATAGTGAACTTCATAGTCTAGATATTAAGGAGGCTATTGCATTTTATTTAGGCTAGACTGAGATTTTTTGTCTTAAAATCTGTCAGCCTCTATGGATAAAACAAAGGTTTAAGAGTTTCTAAGGTGATCATTACCCGGTAGATTGAAAGACTGTGTCCTACAATGCCCTACAAAGAGGTGAAAAAAGTTCCCCTCCACACCCTTCAATGGGTATTCAGTGGTGTTCTAACACTAACCTGATATATGAGCAGTTGATGCATGTAGGGCTGCTAGTCAAGCTGGTTTAAAAAAATTCATTTAATATTTTAATGAAAATGTTCATTACAAATTGATTTTTGACAGGAAAAGAAACAACAACAGTTTGGTGGTGAAGGGGTTGACCAGCTACAGAGAAAAATGCTCAGGTTTTTTGACACAATAACTTTTGACCAGCTGGATTAAAAAAATTGTCAAAAAAATCATTTTTGATTTTAAAAAAATCAACAAATACGTTCAGATTTTTGGATTGGCTCTAGCTGCTACATAGTCCTTGCTGCCTAATTTTTTACCCTTGTTATATTACAAGGTTCATTTTGGACATAGATTTCCTTAAATGCAGCTTGGAGAACTCTATCTTCTTATATTCACTGTCACTTGCCTCTCTGCTTCCCTTTCCTTTTGTGGTATGGAATCTTGTGCTTGGGATGGAAGAAAATGGGACGTACCACAAGGTAAAATCATACATTGGCAGATGTGTATTTTGTAATCCTTCCTTTTCTCCTATCCTATCTGGCTCCATTCAAGTACTCTAATACTTGCTTTGCAATATGCATCTATATATCTTTAGCTCTGTTGGGATTTTGGTGGGCTTTAGGGGAGGAGTCTGACTCTGATATAACTCCTGCTGCCTGGTAGTGGAGCTATAATGCACGCTGTAAGGAATCTTGCCTTGTAAGATGGAAGGAAAGGAAGAACTATTCCTAAACACAATTACCAGAATGTAAAAAACAAAAGAGGGTTGGTCCCTTCATGGCCTACCCAGTTTGTAGGGAACAATAACAATTGTATATGAAATCCTAGTAACTGAAAAATTGGGCCTAGACTGTTAATCTAAGGGTATGTCTTCACTACCCGCCGGATCAGTGGGCAGCGATCGATCCAGCAGGGATCGATTTATCACGTCTATCAACCCCCGAGCGCTCTCCTGTCAACTCCTGTACTCCACCACCGCGAGAGGCACAGGCAGAGTTGACGGGGGAGCAGCAGCAGTCGACTCACTGTGGTGAAGACACCACGGTAAGTCGATCTAAATACGTCGACTTCAGCTACATTATTCAGTATAGACCAGAGCTAAGTAAATCATAAAACAGTACTGGCCATTACCTGTATATTCAGTATAGTTTTTTAAAGGGGAAGATAGTTGCATTTCAAAATCTGTGCTACTAATAAAAATTGCCATGAAGAATAAAATCTAGTTCGACAGAAAAATATCTCATAATTAAATGAGTAATTTTTTTCCTTGAAAACTGAAATAATGAGACACTCAACAGGATTATTCTAACAGGTATCATGTCTTTCTTTAGTCTACTTTTTGTGTAATTTAAATGGGAAAATAGCTTAGTACAGCTCTCCCATCTAATTTAAAAAATATCCGTATTCTACTATCTGGATGTTTTATTGCACAGCAGTGTAGGGTACCAGAATGTGAAACGGCATTGAAAAGTAGGTAGAAACTTCATCAAAATGTGAGGAACTATGCCAACAAGAAAGTTTAAACCTATTAACAAATGCAATACTAGGAACCTTTAGAGGCAGCCTTATCTTGTTTGACTGACATTTACAGGGCTGATAACTCACATTTGAAAATGATCTCTGCAGCGTTACATCAAGAATAATTTTTAAGGATAAATTGTTTTTTAAAAAGTTCACCAGTGTACAGTATTATTAGATATACTCAAGCTTTTTTTTTCAACATTGGGGATGCATGCCATTTAGATCCATTTTTTGGGATATATTTAGGGCTTGACTCGGTTTCATTGAAGTCAATGTGAGCTTTCCCATTGACTCCAGTGGGAGGAGGATGCAGCCCTAATTTTGGGCAGTGCAAAGAAAATCTTTATTTATGTTTGTGCTCCTACAGTGCTCCAAGACGATAATTACATACAGGGTGTTGTTTCATAACCACGTCCCTTTTGTAACATTTCCCAAATTACCCTGCTTCTGAACATTTATGGTCATTTCTTTTAGCAAGTGGAGTTCTAAGGCCAAATTTAACACTGGTGTAAGCAGGCTGAGGTGAGATTGAAGTGACTAGGAACTGTGCCCACTTCCTCCACAATTTAATTTAGCCTCTAGAGGGTGCAACTTGATCCCTCTTAATCATACAATAATTTTCTGTGACAAAAGCAACTGAGGCAGTGGATGCAGCAACTTGTGCATGAACACAACATCATACAGCAGCAGACTCTGGTGAGGCAAGCCTCTTATCTTATGCAATAAAGCATTTCATCTTATTTGTACTATTCAGAGATGGAGGTTGCCTGTTTGGTTGCTGAATAGTGTGTTAAGTATTAAATCAGTATTCAGATTTATGCATTCCTTTAGATGCTCAGAAAAGGAGACTCCTTCATCCCTGTGCCTGTGTCTGAAAATCTGAAGTCAAATTGAGATGCTAGTGCACATTTTTCATATTTTGCAAATTATTTTCATAGAATATCATTATCAACACAAGTATCCTGCCATGTACAAAAATCCATAGAGAAGCTGGAAATTTGAAGAGTTAGAACTTTGCAATACAAGGTTTTATTTTACATCATGCCTTCTTTATAAATTCCATTTCTTTTCTTTAATGTGAAGGGAGTCTTCAAGAAAATTGCTTATCATTTTGCTTTGATATATGTGTGTTTTTAAAATGTAGTCTAAATTCAGTGCAGTGGAAATCATGTTCAGGATCTAATAATATAGGTGCATTCAAAAATGACTAGCAAGCTTATGTTACTGAATCTGGTTAAAACAATGGTTTAATTGGGCAGAAAAATGTAGTTACCAGATGATAAAGATATGAAGTGAAGGGCAAGATGTGCCTTAAAACAAGCATTTTGCTGCCTAAAATTAGGCAAAGTTAATAGGTTAAATTTTGTTTATTGAATAAGAGAACCCAGTGTTGATTGATATAGTAATTTCAGCATTTGCTATGGCAAATATTTAGCTCATTATCAGTTTTAATAGCATTTTGCCGAACAAGCCTTTTCTTGACATGCAGAAAATACTATTAAATTTCCCTGCATAGATACATTGTTATGACATGCAATAACTACTTGAATATAAAGGGGATTAATAATTTAAAAGGTGTTAACAAATTAGGGCCATCATTAAAAATAGACTTTGAACCATTTTGTAGAAAAATCAGATTGAGGTAATGCTCTACTCTTATGATAAAGAATTACAGCATTAATTCTGCAAAGTGAACTTATTGCTCCTATTCGTCTCCAAAACCCTGGAGCATTAAAAGACAGGAAGAATGAAATGATCACTGCGTTTTTTCAGGCACAACAGCTCTAATATTTCCATCACAGTTTCACAGCTCAGCTTGCATGGCTGTGCTAGAGGAAAAAGCCCACAAACATCATCCTTTCCTTTGTTTTGCTTTTGCTGGGCTTATGAAATCAGGTCAGATTTTCTCAGACAGTTTGTAATAATATATTGAGAATTTTGCTTGAGCAGCATCTGTGTTCAGTACAAAGCAAACATTTCTTTTGTCAGCAGCTGTCTTTTTCTTGATTTTAAAATATAATCTGCTTTCTTTTGTTTTTTATTTTTTCTCTCTTGGAACAATTACAGGTCAGATGCATTTCACAGCTGAATTCTGTTTGGTTTGCAAAGTATTTATGTGTTTGTTCTAACTTGATATAAACAGTGAGAAAAATAATAATACTTTTGAAGCCTTTCATCATCGTTTCATGTTACATCTAAATTGTGCACAAAAACTTTTCTATCCTATTTGTGTTAGCATAAATGTGTTATCCAATATATTAAATAGGGCCTCATCTGTAACTCTGGCTCATATGAGCAATTCCTCCTCATATGAATAGTTCCTCTGAAATCAAAGTCAAAGGATTGGACCCTTATTGTGTAAGTAATTAACTCTTTCAAACTCAGTGGTGCCTTCACCAATCAAAGTGTTTAAATCAGTTTTATGAAGTTCAAGCCTTTCTTTTTGCTTCATCCTTGCTTACTGTTTTTCTTCTTTCATACATATTTTGGAGCAGAAAAAAAATACTGTACTTCACCTTGGTGAGGAAGATGCAAACAGTTCGTTTTTAAAATCTTGCTAAATAAGGATTGTTAAGGCAGATGTATTTTATTTTGGGGTCATTGTGACTTTGTATACACTAACCTTTTATCCCTAAAGTGTTCCACTGGATTGGTTCTTCCAGCAATAGCAATGGTGGAATCACTCGTTTTAGATAACGTGGTGGCACCTGGAAGTATTTTTACCATTATGTCACCTAAGTTTGATCTTAGCAGGATTAGATAATGCTTTGGTTAAAACAATGGGGCCATTAACATCTGCCTGCATTAGCACTTCCACCAATGCTTCTTCTGGAAGAGCTACAACAATGGGCAATTTTATGGGGGGGAATGCTCATGTAGACACAGCCAAAAAGAGTAGATCTATTCTGAGTTACCAATATACAATAAAACATTATTTTTATAATAAGTGAAGTATGAACTGATTTCTAGGGATAAATAATAATCATAGTGGATGGAGACACTGGAATATATAGACAGAGGGAACAGTTATGCTCTCAGATAAGATGTGAAATGAGAGTCAGTGTGGCGAAGAGATACAGGAAGTCTTTTTCAGAATTCAGAGTAGCAGCCGTGTTAGTCTGTATCCGCAAAAAGAACAGGAGTACTTGTGGCACCTTAGAGACTAACAAATTTATTAGAGCATAAGCTTTCGTGGGCTACAACCCACTATGCATCCGAAGAAGTGGGTTGTAGCCCATGAAAGCTTATGCTCTAATAAATTTGTTAGTCTCTAAGGTACCACAAGTACTCCTGTTCTTTTTCAGAAGGCTCTCACACCAATAGTGTTGAGATTACGTGAAGGGAGGAAGACAGGTTCGTGGGAATAGTAAGAGAGAAAGAGAGACAGACACTCAGCATAATGCAATAAGCTAGTAAGTACATGATAGCTTAAAATAGCATGGGCCCACTCATTCCATCATGTAAGTCAAAGGGAATTGAGCATACACAGTTGAAACAATAATTGAATAATTGTCATTTTAAACTGCATCCTAACCTGTAAGAGGGGTTGGTGGCGTTGTCTGGGAGTGAATATAATTTTACTTCTCTGTATAAGTGAGAAGGCAGGCAGCAGCATTCTGGAAAGCTGGGATTTGAGATGCCACTGAGAAAACAGTGTTGCCTAGTAGATAGAGAACAGGGGATGGACTGGGTTTATTTCTGGCTTGGCCACACTGACTTCCTGGGTGCCCTTCAGCAAGTCACATCGTTGTTCTGTGCCTCAGTTTCCCCAGCTGTAAAATGGGGATAATGATGCTTACCTCCTTTGTAAAGCACTTTGAAATCTACTGATGAAAAGCTCTGTATAAGAGATGGGTGTTGTAATTATAAATAGTTGAGGCAAGTAGAAAGGAAAGTATTCAAATATATAGGGAAAAGGGCTGCAAATTCCTGATGACTGACACTGACACACTGTAAGATGCTGACTGTGTTTACAGTATACTTTACACACCTTTTCAATATGGATGGAATTTATTTCGCTTGCATAAAGCCCATGTAATCAGGTTTTATATGAGTGAAGGCCATGGAGATTGGAAATGTGAAATTCACTGTTGCCACCTGCGAGCAGGGTTCAAGGCTGTTGTGCAGACTCCCTCTTCCCCCAAATGGCTGCTACTCCAGTTTATGGCTGGAATAGCAAACGAGCCTCTCCATGCTACATGCACTGAATATGCATTATCATCGCTCCTTTCACCTCTCTCCAGGCCCAGCCCCCAATCCTTCCCTTTGCCAGCCTGTGTGTTGCCAGCACAGAGATCCCTTTCACAGTGTGCAGGGAATGCAGAGATCCCCAGTGTCAGCGGGAGAGCTCTCGCCCATTGGCATAGAGCAGCTACAGGAGAGATCTTACAGCAGCGCAGCTGCATCGGTACAGCTGTGCCGCTGTAAGGTAGACATAGCCTTAGCACTCTTTTTTGCAAATACAGAAATGTTCAAATACAAATACACAAATAAACACAATGTGAATATACTGCATTGATTCACTCCCTGTTAATGGAACCTGTGCCGCAGGCTTCAGTGGCGCAAAGTCTGTCCCAAGGGAGATCACAGCAGTACACTGCGCCCGCAGCACCCCATCTGCCTGGGCCTGAAGGCAACTAATAGTGTCCCAAACTCTGGCCAGAGAGAGTACATGGACGAGTGCCTGGGAAATGCAGTGATTCAGCATGATGCTCAGAAAACCTCAGATGAATGTTTTCTCCCAGCTCCTATGGGCAGTGCAGGTGCATGTACGTGTGTGCGCATGCACTGAGTAATGTGTTTCTGCATGTGCTGCTCTCTCCTAGCAGAACCCTCACCCCAAGAGAGAGAGAGATCAGTATGTGATCACTATCTCCCTCTCATGAGATGAGTCCTGTCTGGGGCACACGTGTGCCTTGTGCCATCAGGAATTATTCAAGCCCCCCATCTATAGAGTATGCAGCACGTACTTGGTATTCTGATAATGGCATCAAATCTGATCATTGTGACAAATCCCAGGGAAGAGTTCCAGTACAAGTCATTTCAATGACTAAACAATGGATAAATGGCACACTGACCCTGTTTAAAGGGCAGGCCTGTTGTGATTGACAGTAGTTTAGAGATGAGAATTAGTTTTTCTTATATCCCACTGTGTGGCCCTTTGTTCACTTCAGGAAGCTTCCCTACTCTGCTATTGCTGCAAGTCAATCTTGTCTTCATATTTTTTCCCATATGTTTTAATGCTCTGTATAATTATTATTTCTAAACTAGTTCATAAGTAAAAGTAAAATCTATCAGTACCATATTGTATTGGATTCCCAGGAGCTTCTGATAATAGGCACCCACAGGATGATCACATACTGTAACTGAAATGTTTGTTTCCACTGGCTGGTGGTTTACCATTTCATGAGATTCCTTCACAAGCCCCTATGTTAAATCATTTGATATCATATAATTTGCATACTGTTTCTTTTTTTAGCTAACACTGTTCAAAATTGAGAATGGTTTTTCAGTTAAAAAAATTAGATTTTTGTATATTGCTATACCATACTTTTCCAGTTTGCCGCAGGGTTCTGTACATTTTTATTCTGAAATTAGATATCCGTATTTAAAAAGTCAAATACATTTTGTACAAATTCTATCATTTTACATTGTTTTCTGCCTCTGCTCAATAGTGAAGGATTGTGTACAGAGAAATGAAGCATTTAACATAAATGCAAAAACATTTGTTTTCTTATGATTTAAATTAATATTGAAGTTATTTTAGTATTTTTCCATATTTATTTGCCTCTATAGGTAGTAAGTATTTAAAAGCTCTGAAATTCACACTATTTGAAAAATGAAAGAAGAACATACTAATTGTACTTTAAAGTTAAAAATATATAGAATTCACTATTTCCCAAACACTTCCTGAAATCATTTCAATTGTTTGATTGTATGTTTTGTCCTGTAGAATGTTGGTAGTTGGTTTAGAATCTGACATAATAAATATGACAGAGTCAAATATGAGAATTTTTATAAAGAGAGATAAGTGATGCTAGCCTGAAGGCTGAACTTAATGTCAAAGAGGGTATTCATGCAAAGTAAAACAGTGTATCTAGTAAACTAGAGAAAGATCATCTTTGGGGGAAAAAATCTCTACAGATTTTATGCCACTTTTAACCGACAACAGCAACAGCAAAAAAGCTCTAGTGGTACCTCAGGATATTATCAGCCTGTTTGAACTGAATTTGTTCAGTACATTTTTGTTCTTCAGTGCTGTCTCCAAGCATTCCTTTACTCACTCATAAGACTCAGGGTCTGGCTGTCTTATTTCTTTGTAATATTTTTATCATCCGGAGATAAAAAGTCAAGTACAAGTGATGTAATGGAAGCAAATGATACCTGTGTCTGAACATAAGGAAAAAAGGGTTCTCGTATACATTGAATCAATGCGTTTATTCTGTCATAAAAATGATGCAGTTTTTAAAAATTATTGGTGATTTTTTTTATGGCTAGCAAACTGCAGCTAGGCTCAGAACTTACGTTCAGTAGCCATCTCAGAAATAACATTTCTCAGGATAGCTGAGGTTGAGCGTGTTGTGGGTATGATACATTCAGACTCCATGGGAGAGGATGAAGGCTGTATCACTCTTGAGTAGCCCCTGGAGGTTAGCTTAGAGCAGCAGTACAGCTTTGGAGGAAGCTGTCAGCCCTCTGGGCTACAGGGATATGCTGTTTTTAATAAGTACATTGCACAAGACAGTATCTATGAATTGGAGTGCGTTTTCTCATAAAAAGGTCTCTTGAAATATAGTGATTAATAAGTTCTAATGCCAGATAGTTAATTTCTAAGGTGCATCCTGTGTTCAGAATTACCAAACAGTCTTAGTGTATGGCTTTATTCAGACGACCAAAGCCTAAACAAATTAAATTCTACAGATGGGCAGTTTGGCTCAGTTCCTTTTTCCCTATTCTGAATCCCAATTCCCTTGTGTTGCCAGTCATGAAGAGGTTGGGGAGATGGAGTTAAATTCATCCCAGTCAACTATGTGTTAATTGTGTCTGTTCTCTCTAGCTAAATACTATTTAACCTCAATAGTTAGTGTAATATTTCTAGAACAAAATTTAACAGGGAATTAGCAGGGAGGGTACATATAAACATTCATCTTCCGTACCTCAGAAAGAATAAAGATGCACATTGAAAAATTGCTTTTCTGAATATATGGTCTGTATATGCAGCAGTCTTTGAGGTCGTTGTATATGACTTCCACTTTCAGTTCTCATTTTAGTATTGGTGATGGTGACAAAAAGAAAATGACATCTTGTATATCTCACAGTCTTTACATTTCTGCTGCTTCTCCTCTCAGTCAATTAGCCACTGAAAGGGTTAGGCCTTTTTACTTGTCATGTAAGTAAACACATCAGAAAGTTATCAGATAAGTACAACAGCACATTGTATTACTTACTATGAATGTAAGCAAAACTCAGTTACTTGCTGCCTTTGATCGAACAATCTAAATCATATAATACTTAAACTTAAGATGAGGTGAATAAGAGTACTTTTCATTTTCTATTTCATAGCTTTTATGAGTTGTAAAATTTTATAAGTCTGAGATCCATAGCCATGACTCTGACGTGTGTGTTGGATTTGTATGGTTGTAATTAAATAAGCCTGTTGAACTTGCTGAATGTCACTCATGAACTGATCTACGAGATCATGAGATTTCCTAAAATTGTGTTTTCACGAGTATACATGTTTTGCCAAAAATGGAGAATGAGGTTCTAGTTGTTTTAGAGTTGTTCTGAGTGGAGATTACACAGAGGTATATGGGATTGGTGAACAGAGATCAGAGAGACCAGAACATAAATGAGGGCAGGAGAGGAGGAATTAGGAGATCAAAGACTCTAGAGGAGCTGAAGAGAGACAAAGGCTTTGTCTTTACTGCCAAAAAATGTAAGTTTTTACAGTGAGATAACTAATGCATGTGTTAACTTTCTCTCTGTAAGATCCTAGTGGAGACAAGGCTCTGTAGTCTTTTCCATGATGTAGTTTGGCTGGCTCAACGACGAGTGGGAAGGTATAGTGCTGACCTCACCAAAAACTACATGAGCCCTAGCTCCTAGGATTTTACAGCAAGAGAACTAATCCATATTAGTTATCTTGCTGTTTAAACAAAAACAAAAAACCAACTATTTGGGCAATGAAGACGTAGCCTGAGAGTGACTGAGAGGAATATGGAGAAGTAGTTCCAGTATTGCCAAAAAGCAAACATTCAAAAGTCTTGAGTCAGGGCCCAAAAATCATGAGATTGTCTGTCTTAAAAACCATGATCTTTTTAAAAAGAAATTAATTTGGGTTCTTCTTATTTGCCGCCACATTTTTTTAAATCTTATCATTTTGGGTGCACTTGGGTCACATTTCCAACTTTTTGCTGCAACCATGAGGGATAAAAGTTGTTTTTTCCTAATGCAAGCTAAGAGCCTCACATAGTCTCATGACTCCAGGAGCTGGGGCTTGAAGATAAATGCCAAATATTGTGAGATTTATGAAAAAAGTTTTGAGAGTATGCAACAGTCAGAGAAGTCCATGCATAGCAATATGGTCCAGGTGAGAAGGCACTGAGGAGTGTGCAGCAGAAGACCTGAATTCTATTCTTGCCTCTGCCACTGACTTGCTGTGTGATTTTGGGCAAGTCACTTCAACTCTCCGTGCCTCTGTTTTCCCATCTGTTAGATTAAGATAATAACACATTTCTTTGTAAACTGCCTTGATGTCTAAAGATGGAAATGCTACAAGAGCTTAGTATTTATTTATTTATACGTTCTTTACCATGAATTACTTAAGAGCAGTCCAGAGCTCACCGAAAATTTAAGGCTAAATTTTCTGAATTTGGGTATCTGCAGTTAGGCACTTAAGTCCATATGTAGGCACCTAAATGAATGTGGCATGATTTTCAGAGATGCCTATCACCCACAGTTGAAGTCATACTGATTGTATAGGTGTCTAGATATGGATTTAAATGCCCAAATGTAAGCACCAAGTTAAAAAATGTTGGCATTAAGTTATAAATTTAGACTCCCAAATAATGTCCGTCCTAGTTGTAGATTTGAAGAACTTTGACCAGTTCTGTCTCTTGTTGCCAGTAGACAACATTTTGCCCAAGGGTATTATGCAAAGAAGAATCTAGGAGGGCAGTGATTTATGTTGAGTAGATATTTTAGCAGTTTCCTTTGCCCATGATACATAAGTTGCTACAGAAGGAAATTAGTGTTAAAAAAATGCTTGCTAGTAGACTCTGTAATGGTGAAAATTAGGTACACAATAGAATTTGTTAAATATGTAACTTAAAGTTTATACAGTGCTTCAAAGATGTATATTGCTGTAGTTCTGAGTATGATACTCCGCTATAAATGTGCACAGAAGCATACCTTTTAAAAGTATGTATTAATCCTCATATTAACACCTGAAAGTGAGGTAAGACAAAACCTTCTTGTCCACAGAGGTCCAGAAAGGTAAAAAGCAATGATAATCAAATTGAAATGATGTGTTTTCTGAGCAACAAACTAAATCTACAGTATTTTCTTAAATGTGCAGCGAAAGAATAAACTTGTTAATATAGTAAACTTTCCTCAAGGATTATGTATTTAACAGTATACCTTATCTAGGGAGTTGATTCTTTGTTTAGTGTAAGTAGCATTGGGATCACAGTAAAGAGAAGGCTAGCCTCCTTTGCTGTCTGCAGAGTAGATTGCCTTAAGAGACATTGAGACCAATAGAGAAAAAAGAAATTACACTGATCCAATAGATATACTGCTGAGAGGTTTCTATTATATTCCTACCTCAGACATTGTACCACCATTAAATTCACACTTTCAAGCTCTGGGAATCAGGCCAGCATGACAGAGAAGTTTGGCTAAAATGAATCTACTATATTAGTTTTTGTGAAAATGATTAAGCTCTGTGGGTTCAAGATCAGTACTATTTTTCAAGCAGTCATTGTTTTGAAGCTAAGCAAATAAACCCTAATACAAGAGAGAAAATGAGAGAGAGAGAGATAAAATTGAGTTGCAGAGTAAACAGACTACCTGAATACATGATCTGAACTAGAAAACAACCAAGGTCACTTGTTTGGCATAGTAAAAAGAAAAAAAATGCTGCCAGGCAAATATTTTTTTAAAGAAGTATTTTAAGTAGACTGCCCATCAAATAAGCATAATTATAATCAAAATTCTTACAACGTTCACAAAAAAATCCTAAAGGCAATCGGCTGCACTCAAATTAGTAACTCAGATAAATCACCATTAATTAGCTAATATAAGCCAGCAAGTGGTTTTGAGCCCAGAGACATTCCCTGGTTATTTAAATTATGTATATTACACTACACCAAAAATAGATTAAGTGAAAGGGGAACAACAGACACAAGTCTATAAAAAATAAAACCAACCCTATTTAGAGCTAATGCTCAACTAAAGTCTCCTGCAACTCCCAGATCCTACCCAAAGGAATACAAGGCAGTTTTGACCTACCCCCACCCCCACCTCAAATAATATAATCCATTAATGTTCTGCACAGATCTTATTTCAACACTGATTATGCATGTGGTGAACAAAGTATGAATTGAAAGCTTACTTAAATATATTTGTTCTAGAAAATTTTATGATGACTAGAGGATGGACTGAGCAATAATCATGTTTTTTTAAATATATATAATGATGCAAGGATAGCATCAAAATACTATCACTTTAGTCATAAATACAGGCCAACATTTTCATATTTGAGTGGTTGTGGTAGGCACCTAAATAAAACTGGCCTAATTTTCGGAGGCATCCCAGCTTCCACTGACATTCATGAGAGCCACAGGTACTCAGAAGCTTTAAAAGTAAGGTCACTTTTATTTAGTGCCTAAATAGAAATTTGTATGCCTAACTTCAGTTTGGAAGTTGGACATTTTAAAATAGTTGGGTAAATCTTTGCACAAGAGGGTAGATTTATGAGGGTCACCATTAACATGGTATGCTATCCGCAGAAAATGGGGAAATTAACTCAATACTTTCATCACAAGATACTGCTGCCCATAGTGCTCATGTTAGAAAATCACATACAGTCGGGTATCAGTTATATTCTACTGTGTTTTTTGCCAGCAAGGACAAGCCACTGCCATTGTGTATCAGAGACAGCAAGACCAGTATGAACGTTTGCGTTTGTGTTTATGGCATCTTTGGGGTCTGGGACTGTGGGAAATTGAACAATACTTGAATGGATAGGAAATCCTTCCAGGGACTACTGAATGATGTGCAGGTCTGGTAGTAATACTTATTTCTACTGCATACTCTTGGTGGTTGTTATAGCAATAAGGTGGGGCAATTCAGTCTATCCATGCTTTGTACGTTAGCAGTGCACAGCACAGCTCACTGCAATATGCTGTTTACAGAGAGCTAAGGCTGCATATCACATCATTCCCACTGCTGTTTCTATCAGAACTCGTATCTGAAGTGCTCTGTGGTACATTACTGTACATTTCTTTTGCATACCTTTCTGTGTATTTTCAGTCCCTCTCTCTTTTTTTCAATATAGGGAAATATGTGATCTTCAGAATTGCTTTGCATGTGCATTGAAACATAGCTTTCTGTAAGTATAATATGCTAGAGCAGGGGTCGGCAACGTTTGGCACGCGGCTCGCCAGGGTAAGCACCCTGGCGGGCCGGGCCAGTTTATTTACCTGCTGACGCGGCAGGTTTGGCCGATCGCGGCCCCCACTGGCCGCGGTTTGCCGTCCTGGGCCAATGGGGGCGGCGAGAAGCAGCACGGGCGAGCGATGTGCTGGCCGCGGCTTCCCACCACCCCCATTGGCCCGGGACGGCGAACCGTGGGCCGTGGCCAGTGGGGGCCGCGATCGGCCGAACCTGCTGCGTCAGCAGGTAAATAAACTGGCCCGGCCCGCCAGGGTGCTTACCCTGGCGAGCCACGTGCCAAACGTTGCCGACCCCTGTGCTAGATGTTGGAGGGGACAGTATAGAAAAGAGTGAATGTTTAATTTTGCTAACTCATAAATCCAGAAGCCCTTGGGAGTGGTGCCTGAGTAAAGTAAGAGTAAAAACTCAGTGCCAGGCTATCTCCACTCCTCCTATGTGCATATAGAGGGCACAAACGTTGCCAACTTTCACGTGGTAAATAAGCATCCCGACTTTCACAATAAACCAAAAATCAAGCTAATCCCATTTCAAAACTATTCCAAAACAAGCCAATCCCTAAGAACCCCATCACTCTATATGACTAGATCCCCCCGGCATGCAGTCTGGGACTGTGGTGGGCCCGCTGTGCACCCTTGACTCCCCTCCCCCTATTGCCCCTGCTTGCCCCCCCTCCCCCCAAAACCCTTGCTGGGAGCTGATTGAAAAAAAGAAACAGCAACAAGCTACAAGCCAAAAACTAGCCAACAAGCAACTCACAAGCCAATTAAGCCAAAAACAAGCCCAATTTCTGTGGGTTTTTTTGCAGGTTTGGCATGACTGATAAAGGGAACCCTTCCATACAGATCTTGCCTTTCCCACATAGAAGGGGAGTCAGCTGCTTCCACAGCACCTCCCTGCAACATTGGGCCCCATGGAGCTTACCCCATGGATCCAATGTCTGCACAGGGGAAGGGGACAGAGACTGGATGGACTGAGGGGGATGGAAGCCATTCACAGACTCCACAGAAAAAATAATACTGGCTTTTTATTCTTTCCCACTGATTCCCTCCCCCTCTCCGACCCGCCATTCTAAGGGCTGCTACCATGGTTCCATTGAGCCACACTGCTGGGAATGTGGGAGCAAGAGCTGGTGTGGCAGCATGGACAGCCAGGGGATTTGCCAAGGTTTAGGACAGCCCTGCATCTTGTTCTTTGCGGAAAGGAAATGCAACCCCACTCTTTTCAATGAAACAGACGGACGAGCAGATTTCTTTCCCAAAAGTGCTCTCACTCAGTTTCTACCACAGGAGGGGACAGTCTTGGCCTGAGTAGGAGCTCAGAATATGACCTCCTAGCAATATAAAATATTTATAAAGAAAAGAATGATTTATGTGAAGCTGATTACAACGTGTGCACTAAGCTTACATCACTTGTGTTTTATTTCTAAAATATTTTCTGCATCAAATGTAACTTCCTTTATTACCTTAAAATATTTTTCCCAATCATGATATTGAAGTACTCCACAGTTCAGGAACAAAGATACAGACTTGTTGCTCAACACATGTAACAGTACCCTTTGATATCTTTTTTTGACATTTGTAATAATGCTGTGACTACTGCTGTTCACAAATATTTTATTTATAAAAACTATCCTCCCCCAGGGCTGGTGCACATGATCTACAAGCTGAAGGCTAGCCTGTAAACACCATTCTCTCTAGGAGACTGTGCTTCTGTTTTTAACATCAATGGTTGGGCTGGGAGTTTCAGCACAGTAACTAGCAGTTTGCTCCCAATCTCAGTATATAAAGCAGAAGATCTCTCTTCAAATAGCTGTCCCATACCCTATCTCTTGGGGGAAATGACAGCATTGATCAACTAGATCAATGTCCAGCCCTTCTATGACTGTTCTGTCATGCTCAACTATGGACAATAGTTGCATGAAACAAACCTGATGCTGCACATTAGCACAACAGAGAAAAATAATAAGTTTTAGGGATGAAATTAAAAATGGGCACTCAGGTAAAAAATAATACAGTTCGAAAACTGTCATTTTTCAATGATTCTTGAAGGAAAGCTAACCGACCATTATTACCTTGAAAATATAAAGATTAATTTGATGGTTTTAGATTACCAAACTCAGAGAATTGAGGCAATAATCAAAACCTTTTCATAGCATTTAAGACAGGTGAGGTTACACCAGACTTCATACAACCCCAAGTTTGAAGGGTTCTTATGCAGCTTTTTAACTTGAGCCCATCTCTACAGTTTGGTGCTTCATTGTTACAATAGTACAAAATGTCAGTTTTCTGTAAATTAATTTTTCAAGGCATAACCAATTAGGGTTACTAGTTAAACACACAAACTACAAAGGAACAAATGTCCTACATACTATGATGAACCCTGTTCCAGCTGTACAGTCCCAATAAAATAAAGCTAGTGTTAATGAGAGCTGAATTTGGCCCAAATGTATTTGCTTGTCCATTCTTTGAATTCTTTCAGCCTTTACATTGTGGGAAAGTACCACTGAGATTTTGACATTGCAGATGTTGCCACTAGAATTCAGAATAAAAACTCATTGTCAGTGGCAGCTTGCGAGTGAAGTTACTATAATTCAGGGGTGGGCAAACTACGACCTGAGGGCCGCACCCAGCCCTCCAGACATTTTAATCCAGACCTCGAGCTCCTGCTGGGGAGTAGGGTCCGGGGCTTGCCCCGCTCCGGCGCTCCAGCTGGGGAGTGGGATCAGGGGCTTGCCCCACTCCACGCAGCTCCCGGAAGCAGCGGCATGTCCCCCCTCTGGCTCCTACACATAGGGGTAGCCAGGGGGCTCCACACACTGCCCCCACCCCAAGCGCCACCCCCGCAGCTCCCATTACCTGGGAACCACAGCCAATGGGAGCTGCAGGGGCAGCGCCTGCAAACAGGGCAGCGCGCAGAGCCACCTGGCTGCACCTCTGCGTAGGAGCTGGAGGGTGAACATGCTGCTGTTTGAGGTAAGCTGCTTGAGGTAAGCACTCGGATCCTGCCCCCCCTGCCCCTCCCCCGCCACCCAACCCTCTGCCCCAGCCCTAATCCCCCTCCCACCGTCCGAACCCCTTGGTCCCAGACTGGAGCACCCTCCTGGACCCCCAGCCCCACCCCAGAGCCTGCACCTCTAGCTGGAGCCCTCACACACACACCCCGTACTCCAACCACCTGCCCCCTCCTGCACACTGAACTCCTCATTTCTGGACCCACCACAGAGCCCACACCCCCCCAGCCCGAGCCCTCACCCCCTCCTGCACTCCAACCCCCAATTTCATGGTCTGCCATACAATTTCCATACTCAGATGTGGCCGTCAGGCCAAAATGTTTGCCCACCCCTGCTATAATGTAAGATAGATGTTCTTAGATTATAATAGCATGCAACAAGTTGCTGTAGGTGAGCAGGATACGGGAGCATCTGAAGAACTCTGTTTTGCTAACAAACAAAATCTCCTTTAAATAACTAGAACACTCAAAAACAGGGAAGTTTGGGGATTTCCACTTTATGCTGCCCCCAGACAAGGGCAACAATCTTCATTCTGACTAAAAGCAAATGAAAACCATCTCAGACTTTTCAAGATCACAGCCTAGCACACCACATACAGGCACATAAGCAGACTGCAGCACTTGCAGGAAGATGTGGAGAACAGTGAGACATTATTAGAAATATGCTGAAAGAAATGTTACCTGGACAAGCTAAACTACAAGTGGCTGTGACAGGGATGTCAAATTCAGAGGATAAGTCCAAATTCCATGTTTCATTATGGTCTGTGAGCTGGAGTGTAAATTCAGGAATATGTCCTCTCCACAATGCACAGTGGAATGCCACTGACATCAGTGGGAAGTTTGCACAGAGATCAATGGTAGAATATGGCCTTTATGTAGTAACTAAATTATTGTGTCATTCATCGCTCAGTCAGAAAATCTTCTGTCCTTTATGTCCACCACAGTTTCTGCCCTTTGTTTCACTTCCTTCCCTATTGTGCTTTTTCTGTATCCCCCTCCATTGCCTTTCTTTGGGAATCTCCTCTATTGTGGCGACGACAGATGAAAGGAAACAGAACACCAGGTTTGTGGTAGCCGAAAAGCCCTTCTACCTCCCAGGAACTTTTCCTGGGGCTTTTATTTCTCTCCTTACTTTGTTTACAACTCTTCTCATTGGTACAAATCTTGCGCATGAAGAAGACATGCAGTAGTCAATTACATAAAGTAACAGCCCCATATCTTGTGCACGTGAAAGCCAGCTGCAAGGGAGAAAAACAGGCAAGCCAAAAGTTTTCCCAAACACAGATGCTGGGACAAGGTCACTCCTGCCTCGTTGCTAAGGGAACAGTTTGCCGTTCTCGTGGGCAGACGATTCGGGAGCAACACATTCCTACACTCTATTCTTTCCTCTGCATTTCCTTCCCTGCAAGGATTCTCAAACCCCAATGCTGTGGGCTTTGTGCCTTTTCCACCTGCTAAATTTATCAGCAATTAAATGGTTGCATTTATAAAGATATATCATTGGGATTTAGAGTCAACACGCCAATCAGATTAGTGGGGAATTAAGGAGTTCACACCCCTGAGTCACTGTTCCACGCCACCTGCCGACTCATGGTAACATCATTGCATCCATTACTGATTGGTCTCTGGAGAAAGCTTTTGGTTCTCTTTTAGGAAACAAGTGGGAAGAAACAATTCAGTGGAACCATGTTGGGATTCTTCGGGTGTGTATACACAGCAAAGAAAAACCTGCAGCTGGCATATGCCTCCTGAGTCGGGCTTATGGGGCTCGGGCTCTGGGCTGTTTTACTGCTGTGTAGGCTTCAGGGCTCAGAAGTCTACACAGCAATGAGACAGCCCCACAGCCCGATCCTTACAAGCCCAACTCAGCTGGCCCAGGCCAGCTGCGGGTTTTTCTTTACTGTGTAGGCATAACCTTTGAGCACTTGAGACTGAGCCCTGGTCTACACTACGTGGTTAGGTCGAATTTAGCCGAGTTAGGTCAATTTGATAAGCAATGCGTCTACACAACCAACCCCGTTCCATCGACCTAAAGGGCTCTTAAAATCGACTGCTGTACTCCTCCCCGGCGACGGGAGTAGCGCTAAAATCAACCTTGCTGGGTCGAATTTGGGGTAGTGCAGACACAATTCAATGGTATTGGCCTCCGGGAGCTATCCCAGAGTGCTCCAATGTGACTGTTCTGGACAGCACTTTCAACTCCGATGCACTAGCTGGTACACAGGAAAAGCCCTGGGAAATTTTGAATTTCATTTCCTGTTTGGTCAGTGTGGCAAACTCAGCAGCACAGATGACCATGCAGTCCCAGAATCGCAAACGAGCTCCAGCATGGACTGAACGGGAGACACTGGATCTGATTGCTGTATGGGGAGAAGAATCTATGCAGGCCGAACTCCGATCAAAAAGAAGAAATGCTGACATATATGTCACTATCGCACAGGGCATGGTGGAGAAAGGCTACAGCAGTGCCGCGTGAAAGTTAAGGAGCTCAGGCAAGCCTACCAAAAGACAAAGGAGGCAAACTGTCGCTCCGGGTCAGAGCCCCATACATGCTGCTTCTATGATCAGCTGCATGGCATTCTAGGGGGGGACCCTACCATTACCCCACCACTGTCCGTGGACACCTGCAAGGGGGGGTCTCATGCAACAGGGAGGAGGATTTTGTGGATGAAGAAGAGGAGGAGGAGGAGAATGCGCAGCAGACAAGCGGAGAATCCGTTCTCCCTGGCAGCCAGGACCTTTTCATCATCCTGGAGCCAATACCCTCCCAAGGCGGGTTCCCGGATCCTGAAGGCGGAGGAGGCACCTCTGGTGAGTGCACATTTGTAACTACACTACAGGGTTTAAAAGCAATTGTGTTTAATGTTTGATTTGCCCTGAAGACTTGGGATGCATTCGTGGCCAGTACAGCTACTGGAAAATCTGTTAACGTGTCTGGGAATGGAGCGGGAATCCTCCAGGGACATCTCCATGAAGCTCTCCTGGAGGTACTCCGAAAGCCTTTGCAGAAGTTTTCTGGGGAGGGCTGCTTTATTTTGTCCTCCATGGTAGGACACGTTACCATGCCAAGCCAGTAGCAAGTAGTCTGGAATCACTGCAGCACAAGCATGGCAGCGAATGGTCCTGGGTTTTGGTCACATTCAAGCAACATTTGGTCTATATCTCTGTGTTAGCCTCAGGAGAGTGATATCATTCATGGTCACCTGGTTGAAATAGGGGAATTTTTGTAAGGGAACAGTAAAAGGACCCCGTTCATGCTGGGCTGTTTGCACTTGGCTGAAAGGGATCATCCCTGAGAATAGCCATGCAGTGGGGGGAAGGGTGAAGGGCTCATCCCAGAGAATAGCCACGCGGTGCGGTAGGGGTAGAGGTGTGCTGCACATCCACCCAAAAACCACAGCCCCTCCTTTTAAATGGCAAATCCAACTGGCATTGTTTGCTATGGGAAAGGAGGGCGCTGCAGTTTGAAACCGTTACCACATGTTATGAAGGCGGAAGAACCCAACCCCACTTACCCTTTGGCTTACCATGCCCACCTGGAAACCAAATTCTGTTGCTCAGCCGAGTGTGATGTGTTACCATACTGGCAGGCGCTCAATATAAAAGGCAAAATGCGATCTTGTACCTGAAGCACATGTGCTGTCTGCTATGAATTGCTTGATTCACTGTGAAAGAGTCTCCCTTTTTTTCTCAGAAATATATCTTTTTAAATTCTACTCTCCCTTTTTATCCCCCTGCAGGTGCAAATGTTTCTACACTCCCCCATCATCTCCGTCCCAGAGGTTATCGCAGATTAGAAGGCAAAAAAACGCACTCGCGATGACATGTTTTCTGAGATCATGCAGTCCTCCTGCACTGATAGAGCACAGCTAATGCATGGAGGCATACAGTGACATAGACCAGGAAAGCATACAGTGAGCGCGATGAGCAGAGGCAGGAGGCGATGCTGAGGCTAATGGGGGAGCAAATGGACATGCTCAGGCATCTGGTGGAGCTGCAGGAAAGGCAACAAGAGCACAGACCGCCGCTGCATCCCCTGTATAACCACCTGCCCTCCTCCCCAAGTGCCATGTCAGTTATCTCACTTTTTTTTTAATTAATAAAGAAAGAATGCATGGTTTCAAAACAATATTGACTTTATTTCCTTTGCCAGCTCTGATCGAAGGGGGGAGGGTGGTTGGCTTACACGAAATTAAAATCAACAAAGGGGGGCGGGTTTGTATCAAGGAGAAACACACACAATTGTCACACCGTAGCCTGGCCAGTCATGAAACTGGTTTTTAAAGCCTCTCTGATGCACAGCAAGCCTAGCTGTGCTCTTCTAATCGCCCTGGTGTCTGGCTGCTCAAAATCGGCCACCAGGCGATTTATCTCAACCTCCCACCCTGCCATAAATATCTCCCTCTTATTCTCACAGATATTGTGGAGCACACAGCAAGCAGCAATAACAATGGGAATATTGGTTGCACTGAGATTTAACCTAGTCAGCGAACAGCGCCAGGGAGCTTTTAAACGTCCAAAGGCACATTCTACCACCATTCTGCACTTGCTCAGCCTATAGTTGAATTGCTCCTTACTACTGTCCAGGCTGCCTGTGTGAGGCTTCATGAGCCATGGGAGCAAGGGGTAGGCTGGGTCTCCAAGGATAACTATTGGCATTTCAACATCCCCAACAGTAATTTTCTGATCTGGGAAGTAAGTCCCTTCTTGCAGTTGTTCAAACAGCCCGGAGTTCCTAAAGATGCAAGTGTCATGCACCTTTCCCGGCCATCCCACGTTGATGTCGGTGAAACATCCCCTGTGATCCATCTGTGCTTGCTGCACCATTGAGAAGTACCCCTTGCGGTTTACATACTGGTTGGCAAGGTGGTTCGGTGCCAAGATAGGGATAGCCATTCCGTCTATCGCCCCATCACAGTTAGGGAAACCCAGTGTAGCAAAGCCATCCACTATGACCTGCACATTTCCCAGAGTCACTACCCTTGCTAGCGGAAGGTTAGTGATTGCCCTGGCAACTTGGATCACAGCAGCCCCCACAGTAGATTTGCCCAGTCCAAATTGATTCCCGACTGACTGCTAACAGTCAGGCGTTGCAAGCTTCCACAGGGCTATCGCCACTCGCTTCTCAACTGTCAGGGCAGTTCTCATCTTGGTATTCCTGCACTTCAGGGCAGGGGAAAGCAACTCACAAAGTTCCAGGAAAGTGGCCTTACGCATGCGAAAGTTTTGCAGCCACTGGGAATCATCCCATACCTGCAACACTATGCGGTCCCACCAGTCTGTGCTTTTTTTCCGGGACCAGAATTGGTGTTCCACTGTATCAACCTGCTCCACTGTCGCCATGATGTCCCAATTGCCACATCCTGGGCTTTCAGGAACGTCTGTGTCCATGTCCTCCTCATAATTGTCCTCGTGCTGGCGGCTCCTAGCCAGATTCTGCACATACTGGAGGATAATGTGCGAAGTGTTTACTATGCTCACAACAGCAGCTGTGAGCTGAGCGGGCTCCATGCTTGCCATGCTATGGCGTCTGCATGGGTAACCCAGGAAAAAAGGTGTGAAATGATTGTCTGCCGTTGCTTTCATGGAGGGAGGGGAGACTGACGACATGTACCCAAAACCACCCACGACAATGTTTTTGCCCCATCAGGCATTGGGAGCTTAACCCAGAATTCCAATGGGCAGCGGGGACTGTGGGATAGCTACCCACAGTGCACCGCTCCGTGAGTCGATGCTAGCCATGGTATTGAGGACACACTCCGCCGACTTAATGCGCTTAGTGGGGACACACACAATCGACTGTATAAAATCTATTTCTAAAGATCGATTCTATAAAATCGACCTAATTTTGTAGTGTAGACATACCCTGAGAATGAGTTTTGAATGCAGCAAAAAATAAATATCTTGTGAAGAAGGAAGGATTTGTATCTTCTCAGAGTTTACCCTACTACCCAGGAAAAAAATAAAAGATCTGAGAAAAATCAAATAATTTTTTAATGGGCTTTTTTATTGTATTTATCCTTTCTCCCAAGTTTGAATAAAAATGCTTTTCTTCTCTCAATTTTCAGCTTTCACTCTTGTTTTATCTGATACCCTGGTTTCACTAGTTCACTAGCCCCTATTATTTCCGGCTATGTAGACAAGACCTACATTTTAAAAAGGCTAAAAAATGTAGGTAGACGTTTAAAGATCAAAAAGATGTGACCTTATACTGATATTGAGTAATCTCTTTACATTGATAAGGGCTTTGTCTAGTGATCTGTGCCATATTTACATTGAAATGTTGTTAAGTAGTATTGCAATGGACTATCAAACACATGTTTTCAAATATCTAGACTTTGATTTTTCTGTTGGATTTGTTAGCATAAAATATGCGTACAACAAATGATAAATACTTAGGGCCTGTCCCAAAGCCCATTGAAGTCAATGGCAACTGATTATTGTAATAGCCTTGTCCTCAGGGCGTTTGGTGCCTGGTGCAGCTTTGGGAGAGGGGATTGCAAAGGTGGCTTGCAACTGCCTTTTTGGATTAGTGAGGTTTGGGATGCTGAGCACTGACCCAGATGCAAGGAGAGAATTTAGGGTTTCTCTAAGGGTATATGTACACTGCAGTCAGAGGTGTGATTGCAGCACATGTACACCTACCTGAGCTAGCTTTATTCTAGCTAGCACAAATACCACTGGCAGTGATTCTCTGCCTCTGCAGCGACGGCCAGTTGGCGATTACATCGCTCCTGCTCCTTTTATTTCCCTTTTGGGGGGAAATGATAAGCAGTTTTGATATTTCAGGCTTCTTTCCTCCTCCCTGGGTCAGTCTTAACCAGTCTGGTGGTTTAATACAGCCTGAGCCTCTGCTGCAATGTCTCCCTGCCAGTTCCTCTGCTCCTATACAGGCATGGCAGAGCAGCCAAGAAAGCACCAGATCAAATCCAAGTTGTTCTCCATTTGTGAGGCAGCCTTCCTGGGCGTGGCAGATGGTGAGTTGTGCCCCAGCCTGTACCCAGCCAACCAACCCTAATGCTGTCTTGGGGCTCTGAGTCAGACAGGCACGTGGGATCCCCTATCCAGCAAAGCAGCCATGTTTCCAATGTGGAAAAAATGGACCAGGAATCTCAGAGCAGGTCAGGGAAACACTGTAAAGATGTGGAGGGTTCCAGCCAACTAACTCGGGGTGAATCCCAGGGGACCCGTGGAGAACAAAGAGGGAAGGCTTGTGGGTCCACAGATCCTACTCCTACCCCCACCACAAGTCTTCAAGTGAGTCTGAGTGCCCTGGGAAAAGAAGGAGGTGCTCTTAAACAGCCACCCTTCTTCCCAATTCAACCAGAAGGGTTCTGATCACAAGTCCCACCCCTAGAAGGAATGAGACCTAGGGGGGAGGAGTCAGGTAGAACTTTCTAGAGGGCTGCAGGCCTTATGGAAAGCAAGTTGCAAAAGGCCTCACCAAAGCCACAATAGAGCTCTTACATCCACAAAGCATGCAAAAGCAGTAGAAAAATCAAAAAAGGGGGAAGAAAAAGCACAGAAAATACAGAGCTACGAGTCCTCTGATTCTTCTTCCTCTTCCCCCTCCATCACTGAGGAAGACGAACGATCAGACTCTGAATCCAAACAAGACTGGAAGAAAACACAACAGAGGCTTTTTCCCCCTGCGATGTTCGAGGCCATGTGCAGAAAGATTGTCTCCAAAATTCAAATCCAACCAAAATGGGCTCTTGAGAGGAAGCCTCAGAGTACATTTCTCCTCTCAAAATCCTCCCCTAAAGCTGCAATCCCCAGCACTCCTTCAAGGACATGATCAGGGACAAATAGAACAAGTGTCATAAGAGCAAGTACATTAACAAAAATGACCTCAGGTTCTACAAGATACAGGAACCAAAGGCCTCTATCATGGAGGAACCACAGGTAGATGCCACTGTAGCATTGCCACAGATATGCTCATTCAGAAGGGGCATTCTACCCTAAGGATCCAATGGATAGAAAAGTGGAGGCCACTCTCATGAAGGACTTTGAGGCAGGAGTGACCACTTTCAAGGCATCCCTAGCAGCTACTTGCTTTGCAATGGCATCTCTCTCCTGGCTGGAAGATCTCAGAGCCCTAAAGAACAGAGGTCATCCTGATTTTGGCTCCATTTTAAATAAAATCTCCCTAGCAACCGCATTTGTAGCTGACACCTCAATAGATGTAATGAGGTTCTCAGCCAAGGCCATAGCCTCCAGTTGAGTACCCAGATGCCACCTATGGCGCCAACTCTAGAAGGTGGATACTCACGCTAAGTAGGTCCTGTGCTTGGCCAGGTTCTCTCCTTTTTGGAGAAAAGCTAGACAATGTGGTGACTGACAATGCAGCAAAATCCATGTACTCCCTCCCATGAGCACTAAGTACCCTCAGGAGGGAATACAGACCTGCCTTGCAACAGAGATGCTACCTTTAAGCCCTCACCCTCACAGAGGCAACAGCGAAGGGGCAACAGATTTTCCAAAGGAAAGTCATGGAGCTGAGGTTCAGGGGAAAGCCCAGAGGAAGATCTGCCTCCCCACCTGCCAGCAAAAGACAGTTTATGACAAAGATCACATATGCCTCCACCCAGAGCTGAAGTTAGGAGGTGGGCTTTCCCATTTCCCAGAGGAATGGTTCACATCAGCCATGGACAAATGAGTGAGGAAGCTAGTGAGCCAGAAATGATCCCTTGATATACCCCATCCATTCTTTAGTCAGTCTCCCATCTCCAATTGTCCCATAAAGCGCGGTCTGATCCAGAACAAAATATCTCATCATCTGAATATTGGAGTGATAGAGAGCTCTCCCTCAGAAGAAAGATTCTCAAGCTCTGAAGAGCAGCACCTCCCATTGCTTGAGCCAGAGCATTCTGTGTGATATTTACCTCATGCTTTTCATGTAACTCGGAGTGTTTGTTTTGTTGACAAAAGCTAACTTTTGTTGACAAAACTGTGTAGTGTAGACAAGGTCTAGGAGGAATGCTGGCTGGTACCGGGATTCCTCAAATACTCAGGATAAAGCAGGGCTGTCTACCTGTTCTCTGGTACCAAGACAAGATCATTGAGGCACCATACCATCAACTCCAGTACCGTCGGTGGGACAGCCATTGAGTCCAGTACTGACAACACTGGTCTCACCATTGACCATATCAACACTACAGGCTTTTCAAACAGCTACAGATGTACTCTGCTTCAGTGTTCTGGATTCACCTGTGATACTGGAGTCCTCAGCTGTGGTGAGGTCTTCTGTGATCCCTGGAACATCTGAGTTGATTGCCTCACAATATGGGCTGCTGCAGGCATTATCTCTGGCACCACTTAAAAATCAGGCTGCAGAGAAAAAAACCTCTCTCTGTGTCTGTACTGATCCATTGTCGGTGCCAGTTGCATCTTCAGCCCCAGAGCCCATATTGGCTTCTACAGATCTGCAACGAGACAGAGCTATGAATGCGGTACCATCCTCTATTTTGTATTAACATCTATTCCAGTACCAACTGTTAGTGGTACCTCTATGACACTGCCTGTCCTCCAAGACACCCACTGGTTTGCCTTCTTTAGTATCAATGTGGCCCACATACTAGGCTTCTAATGAATCAGGACGTATGATAGATCCTCTAGGGATGGCTCCTCCATTCTCTTCAGATTGTTTGGAGGGTTCCTCCTGTTCAAGTTCAGAATCATCTTCCACTTCTCCTTCTTCATCCAGACATCAAGCTCGAAAGTCCTTGTGACCTTCAGGGGATCACCATTGGTACTGGGATTGGTACTGGTCTCACAGTACAGATAGGAGGTTTATGGCCCACTTCCTACTGGCCACAGATGTTATATCTGTTTCCTCAGTGGCATTCATGGGGATGTCCCTCAATCTCCAAGGATTTGATTCCCAGCTCATTCCAGGGCACAGTCACCAAACCCTCCTGCTATCTCACCTCCTCACCCAACTAGGCTAGAGACGCATAGTGAAGTTGCTTCCTCTGAACTGATTCAATCTGAGCCTTTATTGAAGGCGCAAGCAGGATCCCAGCAGATCACAGTGGCCTCACTTCCCTCTTTATCTTCTTCACCGCATTCATTGCAAAGACTTCGTGGCATTCCCCAGCTTCCTTACCACAAACAGCGAAGCACATTAACAAGTGGTATTATGAGCGATTCACATAAAAGGGGATTTGAACTAAAAGGCAAACTGGCTCAGCAGGCACAGGGTCAACAACTTCAAGTGGCGCTTGAATCAGGAGGTCTTCATCTAGTCATGCAGACATTCAGTCTTCCTCCAGCTGACCTATTCACAAATTGTATGAATGCAAAGAGACCAAATACTTCACCAGGGAAACAGTCTCCAGATCCATGGGGACAGATGTCGTATCACACAGATGGCTTCAGGACCTCTGTTATGCTTACCCTTCCCACTCCTGGGGAAGGTTGTCCAGAAAGTGAAGTGAGAGCAGGCCACAGTAACACTGATAACTCCCCATTGGTCAAGGAGACCTTGGTTTTCAGATAGAGCTGAAATTGGAGCCTCCACTTCAGCTTCTGTGGAGACTGGACATTCTCTCGCAAGGTCCTTTTCTCCATCCAAATCCAGTGCTTCAACTAACAGCCTGACTATTGAATGGGAAGCACTAGTATTGCTGGGCCTGTACTCCAAAGTCATCAAGACTTTGCTTTTGTCTCTAGGATAATGCTGATACTAAAAGTATATTCTTCTATCTGATCCAGATTCAGCAGTTGGTCCCAAGGTCACGGTGCCAATTCCAGAAATCCAAGAATTCCAACCATTTTGGATTTTATCCAAGAAGGCATTGAGAAAGGTCTTCAGCCCAGCTCCGTAGCATGTCAGGTGTCTGCTCTCAGTAGTGTTCTGTTTGCAGGATCCACAGGCTTCCTGGCAGAAAACCCCCAAGTAACAAAGGTTTCTTAGAGCAGTCCAGCCAGCTAAGTCAGTGATCAGACCACTTTTCCCAAAATGGGACCTGCTGCTCACGTTGAGAGCCTTGACATCCCTTCAAACCTCTGACTTCAGTGTTGGCATTCTGCCTGTTCATCAGATCTTTCTCTTTCTATGCTAACTTCTTCCATAATCCTCCTTACATCTATTCACTGCTCGCTACTTCCCAGAAGTCCAGAATTCTAGGATACACTGGGCTGCAGAACAGAAAATTTCCTTCTGATAATTTCTTTTCTGCTAGCAGCATCTCCCACAATTCACCTACCCTACATGTCTCATGAGCCAAAAGTCAGATCCTAAGTGAACATGCACATTTTGTTCGTTACCTCTGGAGTAGTTGTTAATATTGTTATACAGGTATTTTCACACCTTTGAAATAACTCACCTGTCAGCAAGTGGGAGGAAAGAGGGTGTGGTGTCATATCTTTGATCTGCCTCCATGAGCTGCAGAGTGCAGGGAACAGCCCAGATGTCTAGGATTATCAGAGATGTTGAGCAGAAAGGAAATTACTGGTAAGAAATTTTCTGTAGTTAACTATGAGATCCAAATAACTTTTGTTCAATGTGATCATCTTGGCAAAGCTCTCTGGAAGCAGAATTGTGTCGATGAGTCTACTAATAACTTTCTCTTGATCTCTTCAGTTTCCTTGAGTAAGTTTTCTTATATGTTTGTGAGACTTTTTCCTGGCTTTGGTTCATAGCTTGTAATATCACTGACTAATCCAGATAGGGAGTAAATATGCTCAGGGCTTTGGGACGTATTTCTCTTGTGAAATCAAGCTAACAAGTAGGCTAGTGCTATTGCTGGAAAAAAAACTACTAGGGGAATTTATTCTGCTAGCATATATTTTCTGCATAAGCTGTTTTTTCAATTTCTTTTTCTGAAAAATTACATCTGAATCACTGCATCACTGAAACTTGGTGGGATAATACACATGATTGGAATGTTGGTGTGGATGGGTACAGCTTGCTCAGGAAGGATAGACAGGGGAAAAGGGGAGGAGGTGTTGCCTTATATATTAAAAATGTACATACTTGGACTGAGGTAGAGATGGACATAGGAGACGGAAGTGTTGAGAGTCTCTGGGTTAGGCTAAAAGGGGTAAAAAACAAGGGTGATGTCATGCTAGGAGTCTACTACAGGCCACCTAACCAGGTGGAAGAGGTGGATGTGGCTTTTTTTAAACAACTAACAAAATCATCCAAAGCCCAAGATTTGGTGGTGATGGGGGACTTCAACTATCCGGATATATGTTGGGAAAATAACACAGCGGAGCACACTATCCAACAAATCCTTGGACTGCATTGCAGACAACTTTTTATTTCAGAAGGTTGAAAAAGCTACTAGAGGGGAAGCTGTTCTAGACTTGATTTTAACAAATAGGGAGGAACTCGTTGAGAATTTGAAAGTAGAAGGCAGCTTGGGTGAAAGTGATCATGAAATCATAGAGTTTGCAATTCTAAGGAAGGGTAGAAGGGAGAACAGCAAAATAGAGACAATGGATTTCAGGAAGGCGGATTTTGGTAAGCTCAGAGAGCTGATAGGTAAGGTCCCATGGGAATCAAGACTGAGGGGAAAAACAACTGAGGAGAGTTGGCAGTTTTTCAAAGGGACACTATTAAGGGCCCAAAAGCAAGCTATTCCGCTGGTTAGGAAAGATAGAAAATGTGGCAAAAGACCACCTTGGCTTAACCACGAGATCTTGTATGATCTAAAAAATAAAAAGGAGTCATATAAAAAATGGAAACTAGGACAGATTACAAAGGATGAATATAGGCAAACAACACAGGAATGCAGGTGCAAGATTAGAAAGGCAAAGGCACAAAATGAGCTCAAACTAGCTACAGGAATAAAGGGAAACAAGAAGACTTTTTATCAATACATTAGAAGCAAGAGGAAGACCAAAGACAGGGTAGGCCCACTGCTTAGTGAAGAGGGAGAAACAGTAACAGGAAACTTGGAAATGGCAGAGATGCTTGTGACGTTGTGCAGTTTATATGGTTTTATAAAAACTTGATAATAAGTCAATATAATGTAACTGGGATAGTTTTAGAGAAAATATGGTAATAAGACATAGATTTGCG
>NW_020664417.1:19103868-19338702 GCF_002925995.2 Terrapene triunguis | reverse complement strand
ATTTTATTTTATTTTGCTTGGTGACTTACTTTGTTCTGTCTGTTACTATTTGGAACCACTTAAATCCTACTGTCTGTATTTAATAAAATCACTTTTTATTTAGTAATTTACTCAGAGTATGTATTAATACCTGAGGGAGCAAACAACTGTGCATATCTCTCTATCAGTGTTATAGAGGGCGAACAATTTATGAGTTTGCCCTGCATAAGCTTTATGCAAGGTAAAACGGATTTATCTGGGTTTAGACCCCATTGGGAGTTGGGCATCTGAGTGCTAAAGACAAGCACACTACTGTGAGCTGTTTTCAGGTAAACTTGCAGCTTTGGGACAAGTGATTCAGACCCTGGGTCTGTGTCTGGAGCCAGACGGGAGTGTCTGGCTCAGCAAGACACGGTGCTGGAGTCCTGAGCTGGCAGGGAAAACAGGAGCAGGGGTAGTCTTGGTACATTGGGTGGCAGCTCCCAAGGGGGTTTCTGTGATCCAACCCGTCACAATGCTTAATGACTTCTTTGTTTCGGTCTTCACCGAGAAGTCTGAAGGAATGCCTAACATAGTGAATGGGAAGGAGGTAGGTTTAGCAGAAAAATAAAAAAAGAACAAGTTAAAAATCACTTAGAAAAGTTAGATGCCTGCAAGTCACCAGGGCCTGATGAAATGCATCCTAGAATACTCAAGGAGCTAATAGAGGAGGTATCTGAGCCTCTAGCTATTATCTTTGGAAAATCATGGGAGACAGGAGAGATTCCAGAAGACTGGAAAAGGGCAAATATAGTGCCCGTCTATAAAAAGGGAAATAAAAACAACCCAGGAAACTACAGACCAGTTAGTTTAACTTCTGTGCCAGGGAAGATAATGGAGCAAGTAATTAAGGAAATCATCTGCAAACACTTGGAAGGTGGTAAGGTGATAGGGAACAGCCAGCATGGATTTGTAAAGAACAAATCATGTCAAACCAATCTGATAGCTTTTTTTGATAGGATAACGAGTCTTGTGGATAAGGGAGAAGCTGTGGATGTGGTATACCTAGACTTTAGTAAGGCATTTGATACGGTCTCGCATGATATTCTTATCGATAAACTAGGCAAATACAATTTAGATGGGGCTACTATAAGGTGGGTGCATAACTGGCTGGATAACCGTACTCAGAGAGTTGTTATTAATGGTTCCCAATCCTGCTGGAAAGGCATAACGAGTGGGGTTCCGCAGGGGTCTGTTTGGGGACCGGCTCTGTTCAATATCTTCATTAATGACTTAGATATTGGCATAGAAAGTACGCTTATTAAGTTTGCGGATGATACTAAACTGGGAGGGATTGCAACTGCTTTGGAAGACAGGGTCATAATTCAAAATGATCTGGACAAATTGGAGAAATGGTCTGAGTTAAACAGGATGAAGTTTAACAAAGACAAATGCAAAGTGCTCCACTTAGGAAGGAAAAATCAGTTTTACACATACAGAATGGGAAGAAACTGTCTAGGAAGGAGTACGGCAGAAAGGGATCTAGGGGTTATAGTGGACCACAAGCTAAATATGAGTCAACAGTGTGATGCTGTTGCAAAAAAAGCAAACATGATTCTGGGATGCATTAACAGGTGTGTTGTGAGCAAGACACGAGAAGTCATTCTTCCGCTCCACTCTGCTCTGGTTAGGCCTCAGCTGGAGTATTGTGTCCAGTTCTGGGCACCGCATTTCAAGAAAGATGTGAAGAAATTGGAAAGGGTCCAGAGAAGAGCAACAAGAATGATTAAAGATCTTGAGAACATGACCTATGAAGGAAGGCTGAAAGAATTGGGTTTGTTTAGTTTGGAAAAGAGAAGACTGAGAGGGGACATGATAGCAGTTTTCAGGTATCTAAAAGGGTGTCATAAGGAGGAGGGAGAAAACTTGTTCACCTTAGCCTCTAAGGATAGAACAAGAAGCGATGGGCTTAAACTGCAGCAAGGGAGGTCTAGGTTGGACATTAGGAAAAAGTTCCTAACTGTCAGGGTGGTTAAACACTGGAATAAATTGCCTAGGGAGGTTGTGGAATCTCCATCTCTGGAGATATTTAAGAGTAGGTTAGATAAATGTCTATCGGGGATGGTCTAGACAGTATTTGGTCCTGCCGTGCGGGCAGGGGACTGGACTCGATGACCTCTCGAGGTCCCTTCCAGTCCTAGAATCTATGAATCTATAGAAGAAAAATACAAACCTACTTTTAATATGGTTGGTTTATTATATTGCATTTTATTGGTAGCTTGAATCCAGGGTAAAAAAATGATCTAAGGTTTTAAAGAAAAACTCTTACAGTACAGAAAATCTTCAAATACATCTTTCATTACATCATTCATGTTGCAATACTTTGTCATTTTTGTTAATTATCAAAAATATTTATTGTTTAAACAAGAGTAGTCTCTCAAGTGTCCATCTGCAATCCCCACTTGACATTTCATTGATAGCAGCATTATGTTAAATATGTCACTGAGTAATAAAAGTTAGCACTAGCACTTGTATAACACTTTTCATCTTCAAAACTTAACTGCAAAACAATTTCTATGGAATTATTCTATGGTGAGAGAATATTTTGTCATAATCAAAGGAGTGTGACTTCACTGCAGGATTAAGTAGAATGAAAGAGGTTGGGTGGTGAGAGAAAGAGCTCTCATTGAAAAATTATTATAATAATAGCAAGGACAAAACAGCTATCGACACAAAAAAATTGCTTTCTGTTTTATGGTTTTGCCCAGAGTCTAACAGTATCATCTGGTTTGAATTTGCCATAACCTTAATGGTTTATATCCTATCCATATTCTAATTAAGAAAGAGGGAAGCACTAGTTCCTCTTCTTTCTGTCACAGAAAATGAATTTAGAAATTTCTTGACCCAGACTCCTGTGGAGCCCTGAGCAATGAAGCTCGCCATGTTGATAAGAGTTATTTAAATTGATTCAAAGATCGCTCCTTCAGACTTACTGCAAATGGGATAGTATGAATTTTTGTTGTCTCAGTACCTGTTTTACTAGTATCTTCAGTCAGTACTGTTATGTGATTAGACCTCTTAATAATAAAGTCTCTCATAATAATTATAGAACAAAATCTGTTGTTACACCCTTGTCAATTTGAACAACTCCATTAAAGTCAATGGAATTAACCCAGATTGCCACAGATGTAACCAGAAGTAGAATCTGACCCTAAAAGTCACTATTTACCAGTTGTGTGACTAATGGACTACAGTTTCAATCACCTAATTCAGTCCCTGTCTCTCTAAGATGATGATCTGATATTTTAAAATAGATGGACTGAGTCACTGTGCTGTATCTCCACCAGTGCTATCAGAACTCCTCTCTTGCTGCTCTGAGCTAGTCATCTCATTGCAATTAAAACACCAAAAAATTAAAATTGCCCCTTGCTTCCCACTCCTCCAAAAAACACAGAAACTTAAAAATAACTTCAAACTATCTAATTTCATTATTGTGAAAATAGAGGTCAATGGCAAAAAAACCTCATCGAAGCAAAAGTGAGGCTTCCCCTTAGGCAAGAAAGATTGTGTTGCTAAAGGGTATCCACAGAGTATGCGAAGTAATGGCCAAGAGCTATTATGAGTGGCGTTTTAGGAATGTCTGTGTGTAGATGTGTATATTTTATTTCACATTGTCCTCACCTTGCTCTGTAAGGATGACTGATAGCCTCACTTTGTGATTTCCTGGCTTTTAAGAGTGTAGTTTTATTTATTTTTTATGACCAGCCTCACACTTGTTAAATGTAATTTTTGCTTCATATAACATAAAAAAGCCCATCAGCAGTATGTTGTCCCATGAATTAACAAGAATGACTGGACATAAGACAAGAAATCTTTTAAAAACATATGTTCACATTAAATACCTTGACTATCTCAGTAAAAGGGGTCTTACGGGGTCATTTTTGATGCAGCACAAGTATACTATTTCTGCTCTTCTGAAATAGTTTTTTCAGGTTTATACTGAGTGTGTATAAAGGCGTATTACATAAGTAAAGGCTTAGTTTGTACATTAGCATTTTATATCTTGGATTCTTACTAAATCCTTCCTTTTACCAACCAGAGCTGAATAGATCTATATTGATTTCTGCTACATGTGTTTATGGTGTTTATTTTGATATGTCTGGGATTAAAAACAAAATTAACAAGCATAATCAATTGTCTTAATGGTAAAAAATGGTGCTTTAGTACCCTTGGTTACATTCTTCTAGGGGGAAAAAGAGAGTGAAGGAGATGTTATAATAAAGGAATCGATTTATTCAATCACTGGGTATAAAAACATTAGCCCTGGGAAAGAGCCTTCCTCTAAGAGCTTTAGCTGCCCAGTCTTACTTGTGTGGCACAAAATGATTTGCATTTTTAGAGAAATTTCATGTCTTCAGTGAGCTCTAGTGAAACATGAATAAATTGCTTTCTTTTCCTCTTTTTCTGACTTTATGAAGCTGAATCCATTAGGGGCTGAGCCGAAGTGTAATGAAATAAAGGCAACAGCTGACATGATGGAAACCCTGGATTAGGTTTCTTACTAGTCCAAGCTCAGCTGTCATGGCCTACATGTCAAGTTAGTGGTCTTCAGGGAGGCTCATGAGTACATGTGGATATTTTTTTTAGCTGCTACATTACAACTGGTCTCCAAAGCAGCCAGAAATTAAATAGAGAAGCAAAGATTAAGAATTAGATAGAGACACAGCAAGCAGTTCACCAGAGAGAGTTGGAGTCAGGCAAATAAACCTTTCCAAGCTTGCTAACTCACTTCTGTCTGCTAGGCAGGGCTGCTTGCGACCCACCTTGCTCCCTTTGTGCATACTGAGTTTACGTGATTGCTTAAGATGCATGTAAGAGATACTGCTGTTGATATTACTGAGTACATTGGCCTGGCCTTGCACTACAGCAGTCCACAGAGTTCAGCACAAGGGAACATCACTCAGCTTGGGAAGAGGACTGTCAGAGGTTAGAATTTTAATTCTTCAGTGTTGTAAAGCTTCTGAAATATTTGTTTTAATTGGTGCCTAATCTGGCATTGGGTAAAATCCAAACTGGACCTAGAAGAAATGGAAGTGAGATTGCTAGTTTTATTTTTAATAAACATGTTTGCAGATCAGGGATCAGAATGGGACTTTGCAATTGGGAGACTGGCAAGTTTCAAGATTTGTACCTGTGAAACATCCATACTTCTGCTGCAAGAAGTCTGGCTAGGAGACACTCAAACCTCAAAGCAGGAGCAGACATATTTGAAAGAAGCTTTAATTAAACTTTAGTTTGCCTTGTGAGTTTCAGGATGGGGTTAGATTATGGTTTGATCAGGACATGATGAAGAATGAAACAGACACAGGATAGATTTTAAAGCAGAAAGCTGCAACTAAGGCTGATCAGAAATTTTCCAACAGACCATTTTCCCATCAGAAAATGCCAATTCATGAAAATCTAAATATTCCGTAGGAACATGTCGATTATGACAAAATTTTGACAGAAGACAGACAAAGTTCCAACAGCAACCTGCCTAGTTTCTTGCCAGCTCACACCTACCCCGGCCATTCCTCCACAGCCCAAGCTATCCAGCCCCATAACAGCTCACGTACCCAGGAACCCTGGGATCCTAGACTCCTCAGCAACTTACCTGGGAGACAGAGGAGGTAGAAGCAGGATTTTTGAAAGTTTACATTCCACAGGCAATTTTGCATTTTCCAGCATTTTGTTCTGAATCTAACACATTTTTTTCATAAATGAGAAAATTTTCAAGGGCTAGAAGCTCCAGTTCTTGCCCAGTTCAAAATGCAACTATATTAACTTTAAGGGGGGTTACCCCCAAAAAACAACATGCATTTATTTGAGTCCAATATTCCCTCAATAGCGCATAACAAATATTCAGAGTTGGTCCCCTTCAACTAATCCCTAATGTTCAACCCACCTCTGAATCCACTAGCCCTCTCCCTGTAAGGAGGAGGGAGGATACACAAGAGGGATACTTTGGTCTTCAAGACTTAAGGTCTTCCTTCCTTCTTCAAGCAAATTCAGGCAAATAAAGTTCATGAATTATCTCCTGAGTCTCATATTTACCTCTGGAATTCGCCCCCATGAGGCTCTTGCCCTCACTGGTACAAGTTGCAAGGAAATTACAAACTCACAACTCCCGTCCTTACTCTTTATTAACCTAAAACCAGGCCTCTAGGATACTGCAAGAAAGGTGAAAAAACTCACCAGAATCCTCTTAATCTTGTCCTGATACACTCTGCCAGTATTGCCCCAAGGGAGAAATCCCTTCCTGATCCCCAAAACTGGTGACCTCGTCAGACATTCAGTTTTTTGGAAATAAAGTTCAAACTAATATTGGACAGGGAGGCTAGGGCAGCAACTGCAGCAGAATGGCTGCTGTGTGCCCTGAAGGTTTCACATACATCAAAGGGAGGCAATCAAGTCAGGCAAGAGGCCCCTCCTGCCTCCACTAGTCACTGACAGTAAGTAGAGTTGGAGAAGTCTCTCCTCCTTCCACTAATTTTCTGTCCACCCAGGAACAATTTTTGTGTGACTTCTGGCTGGGAGGAACGCCCCAGCACAGCCAGTCCCTTCCTCTCGGGACCGCAGGGGTTTTCTTTCCTCAGCCAGGCTGATCAGACTTCTGTCACATTAAGACTGTTCTATATGAGTTCCTATACTGCTGTCCTCACCGTAATATGGGAATGGTGGTGAGGGGTGGGCATTGATTTTAAATTAAATAAATATGTTTAGTCACCTGCTGGAGGTTTCTAGAGCAAACAATATGATTGGTATGGCATAATCCAAAGAAAATGTTAATTATTAGAATAATACATTTTAAATAGCTAATAATTCTTCTGATACAATTTAACAAATGGAAGGCCAGATCCTCAGCTGATGTAGTTCCATTGATTTCAGTACAGCTGCACTATTTTACACCAGTTGAGGACATTTTTGGCAAAGTGTTTATTTTTAAATTCTATCGCTTGCTTACATGTTCTTAAAAATCTCTAAAGTACTGTAACTTTCTACAGTAACTCACAAACCACATGCGGACTGCTAATAAACAGAACATCCATTTCCATTTTTCAGTGTAATCTTTTTCATGTGAATCTGTTTCTCATAGAAAGATCTAGATTAACTGGTTGGAAGGCTGGAGTCCTCTCTTAATCCACAGAAAGAGGGAAAAATGGGCTGTGACACTGTAAGCTTTCTCACACTGTCCCACCAATGTACCTCCACCCTGATGTGGAAGAATAGACCCATTAAATCCCAAAGCCTAAATAGATAAACCCAAAAATTCTATGCTGTACCAGTAGACTAAACTAAGGACTTACCTATCTTTTTAAAAGTAGATGCTGCAATGTCAGGTCTAATTAAGCACATTGGGTCTAATTTCACTGTCTGGTCAGAAAATCAGCCAGGGGAATCTTTCAGGTGGAAAACTCCGCAAACTTGCCCATGCAGAGGTTTCTTACCTATTGGTCTGTCTGGGTGGTGGAGGATGCAGGGACTGCCCACAAACATGGTTCTTGGTGTCCAGCATTTATCATTAGTGTGTGTGTGTGACTATAGAACCAGACCAAGACTCCATTGTGCTAGGCACTGTACAGAGACAGAACAAAACGACAGTCTGCCACGTGAAATTTACAATCTAAGTGTAAGACAAGAGATAACGGATAGATGGAGGCAGAGGAAGCACAAGGAAACAATGAGACAGTACCGGTGTGCCTGATAAGCTGTGGTCTCAGTACACTAGCTGCCTAACTGTTGTTAAGTGTTTTGTAGGCTTTAAGGCAAAGGAGAGTTTTAAGGAGGGATTTGAAGGAGGATAATGAGATAGCTTGCAGATGTTTACAGAAAGCTCCTCCCATACATAAGGGACAGCATGGAAGAAACAGCTCAATCTGTTTAGTTTAACAAAGAGAAGATTAAGGGATGACTTGATTACAGTGTGTAAGCATCTATGTGGGGAACAAATATTTAATAACAGGCTCATCAATCTAGCAGAGAAAGGTATAACATGATCCAATGGCTGGAAGTTGAAGCTAGACAAGTCCAGACTGGAAATAAGGTGTATATTTTTAACAATGAGAGTAACCATTGGAACAATTTACCAAGGTTGTGGTGGGTTCTCCTGTACTACCACTGGCAATTTTTAAATCAAGATTGCATGTTTTTCTAAAATATATGCTTTAGGAATAATTGGGGGGGAAATTCTAAGGCCTGTGTTATACAAGAGGTCAGACTAGATTATCAAAATGGTCCCTTCTGGCCTTGAAATCTGTGAATCTAGGTGCTTGTTTGAAAATGTAACAAATAGGCAGTGAAGGCTGTCATCATTGGGAGAGTTGAGGCAGGTTCTCCTGTACTCCCCTTCAGGTTCCTGGCAGCACAGTTCTATTTGTTCCCTGCTGCCAAGACTTCTACAACTAGTAGCTGCCCAGTGCCCCAGTGCTGTGAAGGTGGTAAGTCCATCTTCCACAGAGAAGGGGGGAAATCTATTCATGAATCTTAGAGGAAAAGGTGGGTCACTGCAGAGGATAACTTTCTTGCCCCCAAAGAACTCAGATACAGGAAAATGGAGTCTTCAATAAAGTTCAATTGTAGGGATTCTGCCTCTGCTTTGAAAGAATCATTGTCTTCTATCTGCTTCTTCCATACCCTCTTAGCCTGAATGGATGCACTCATGGTAAGACTCCTTTAAAGATATAAAGCTTACAAAAACATCTCCCCGGCATCCTGTTTTGTAGCAGATGCATTGCTAAATTTTTCTTTGCTTCACTGGCTTTGATTTCTGTACCCAGAAGATACCTTTGGCTAAGATCTTGGAAGACAAATTCCCAGGCAGAACACTAATTTATAGTGTCCTCCAAATACCCAGATGGCAAACAGTTTGGCAGCCACTGGGCAAAGTAGTCACTGGAGATGCTGAAAGGCAGAAGTACATATAATTGTATAGAAGAGTAGGCAGGCCTTTAGAGGCTAGCAAACTGCAGAGCCACATTTTAGAAAACAACGATAGAATAATTTTTCCAGAATAGGAAACTATCAAAGAGACTGCACAGAGCACTAGATTAAAAAGCAAAAGAAAGCTAAAATCAAGGACATTTATGTTGAATCAGGACAATCTATCACTACATTTGAAAATCAGGATGGTAATAAAGTACAATTCAGCAACAACAAAAGTTAAAAGATTTAGTGATGACTAATGAGATCTTCATCATCTTGAGACACCTCAGAGGGGCCCTGAATTTCAGAACATGGGTACTCAGCACTTGCTGATAATCAGAGAAGACAGCGCACATTGGGCACCCAAAAATTGACCCCAGAAATCGTTAGTGATTTTTGAAAATCTTGGAGTGAAAATAAGCCAGCTCTGTGCCTCCTGGGATTCTCCTGCACAATGGGGACTCCCCAACCAGCTGGTTTAACTGACTTTCAAACTGCTTTGTGCTGCTGGAAAATGTTGAAATAATGAAAGAATAGGAAATTTTCAAAGCATCACATCTGAAAATTTTCTTTCTTGACTTCTCCCAAACTTGGGGAGGCGAGGGGAGTAGACTCTGGCCACGGATAAGATGCTGTATTCAAATTTTAGGAGAATAATTTGGGTGAAGTGTGAGGAGGTTGAAGATTAGGATAATAACAGTAAACTGTCTGCATCTTTTTTTAATGGAAGGACCAGCTCCCCCATGAGGAGGACCTTGTAGAAAGCTATCAGTGTTTTTGAGGACCAACGCTTGTTTATGTCACTAACGTTCATTTATGTTTGCACAGATCACTAGTGACAGTCCTACCATCCTTTCTCTTTTGTTCTTACCTGATAATTTCCTTTCTTTGTCTATCTGTAGCCAACAATCCAACCTATATTAAGGAAGAGCCCATTCAGAGTTAAGTATTCAACAGGTGGCTTTTGTGAAGGTGTCATCTCACTATATGCTACACTAATGTGTAGTTTTCAGGATCAGTACAGGACTGAAAGATTTCAAGGTTGCCCAAAAGTCTGATGTCTTCCCCAACCATGAAAGAGAGAAACTTGTCTGATGGCTGTTGGATATATGCATAAGCGAGGAAAGGAAATTATCAAGTAGGGACAAATTTGTATCCCATTAGGCCTTCCCATCCTAATCCCATCCTAATAAAAAACAATTATGCTTTCCTTACAGTTTTCGTGGTCCCAAGAGTGTCTACATTTAACAGAACATAAAGTAAGTTCTGCTTTCAATTCATAAACCTGCCCCAAACTATTAAGCCTTTAATCCAATAAACCTACCTATTCAGTATACCTGCTGTAATTTGTTTAGGGCTCCCATCGGTGCTCATAAAGACTCCTTCAGTGCCCTGTTCTCAAAAGAGAACCAAATAAAGCATTTTTACAATCTAAATTAAACAACTTTGTCTAATGAAAGAAGAGGTGTCTCCTTCCTAACTAGGCCAGAATCCCTAAGGGTCTTGTATTTATTTATTTATTTATTTATTTATTTATTTTTACTTTTAACAAATTGGCCTAGGAGGATCTGAAAGCTAAGTTAACTGAGCTAACTCCGTTGTTTCTCTTTTTCTGCCTGCTCACCAAGCCTGAAATATGCAGGTCTACAATTGACTGTATTAAAGTATTAAAGTAAATATTCAGCCACAAACTTATTCTAAAATGCAGCTGGGTAAATTCCCATCTTCTTGCTTACCCCACCACGTAATATCTCTAATGTTCAGAATTCATCTCTATCGTATGTGGCTCTTAAAAATACCTACGCTTAATAAATACTGTGATTCACTAACGTGGCTCATTTGTATTGTTTCCCCCATGGAAGCTTTTGCCTATGTTAGAATCTAGAAACACTCCATGCTTACACTGCATGGCAGAACAGTAAGATGCTTTCAGTCTCATGTGATGTTCAGGTTTTAGTGTAAAATAAAATTAAAGCATCTGCAAAATGGAAACTACAGATAAAAATCTCCTTTGTGTTAAACAGTGAAAGTGTGTATATGTGTGTGTGAGAGAGAGAGAGAGAAAGAGACCCTAATCAGCAAACATTTTTCACTAAAAATGCAATTTTGGTCAAATATTTAGATCAAAACCAGTGATTTATGGTACAACTCCTCCAGTCAGCTATATGATTTTTGAAGATTAAAAACAATACACTTCAGCCAGTTTCATAACTGTATATTCTTTCACTGGTATGATTAATCTAGTAAAAATTACATAGCACCAATTTAAAATGGTAAACAAAATTATGTGTTTATTTCAACTATGACAAGTTATCCTCCATTTTGCAGGTTTTTATTTTAAATACCCTTTACCTTCAGTATAAGGGTACACTACTCTTATCAGACTGCTGTATGGTTCTCAGTCACTTCACATAGCTTAAGAGAATGCATAGCATTTTTACATTGTATGATCAACTTTTTGACAGTGCGGGGCCAGCATAGCTAATGGAATAATAGCCTGCAGGGTCCAGCTAAATGATATACGAATATAATCAACCTTTGTGATGACTATTCAAAAGTAATCCCTTTAGCTTTCAACTGCAACATATATTTCAGCAATGCAAAGCCATATGAGGAAAATCTCTGCAGACTCCACTGATACAATATGGCCTTCATATCCCTACAGTGTGTTTGCTGCTCATAGTGAGTTTTAAATTTAAGGTAATGGCTACTGTATATTCATGTGAGTATAGAACAATACCTTTGATTTGTTGGAGAAACGTTACATTAGCTACCAAGGGCCCTATTCAGTAAACTTTGACACAACCCTTATATACGGTTTACTGCTTACCCTGAATAGAATGTGCCTAATAAAAATGCTTTGCATGCCCAAATTATACAAATTCATTAATCTTTATATTCATAAAACCACCAAGTACAACTGCCTCTATTTTAAGTATACCACTCAGAATACATGGCTAAAAGAGGAGGCCAAATCTGCTTTTAGAAAGAAAGCATTCTGTTAAATTTCATTTATTGGGATGTGTTGTGAGATGCTACCGGTGTGGTGCTCTGCTTTCTCCTATGTTGATACCACTCGGCTGCGTGCGTGTGTTCCCTCTGTGTGCTGCCCCAGCTCTGCGCAGATAGCTGACCCAGCAGACCCGAAGAGAACCCCCAATGACCACAGAGTCTAGTAAGAGGCAAAGTCACGTCGACCAGGTTTATTGCGACCTCGGACACAGTTGGAATTCCCCGTAGATTACTTAGTCTACCAGGCATACTACGAGAAAGTGCCTCTTGGCAATGGACCCGGCTCAGTCAGTGGCGGGACTTTCCACTGCCCCCCTCGGCCGGACAAAGACACCACCCCTGGGATACATTCTTATACACGGGTACAAACAAGTTACACATCACTCCTGACATATTGAGGTGCAACCCCTCTACGCAGCAAGGTACAACCCTTCTACGTAGTAAGGTGCCGCCTCTCACCTTGTACATGTTGGTTCGATCAAAACAACACTATCCATCATATTCCCCTTTTGGCCCTGTCATTGGGATGGGTCAGCCTGTTCCTTGTTGTGTGTGGAATGTACAAGTATGCGAATGTTCTGATATCTGGTGTCCAGTACCTTTTAGCTATGTCTCTTTTTGCAGCATCAGCCCTTTCCTTGCCAGCTTCTGTGAGCAGGGCCTGCCTCTGGCTCACAGCTTAACTTTGCTTTATGTTAGCAAAGTCTTGACCATTACTTTAGTTCAGGCCTTAGGCCTCATACCAGGCCTCTGATACCAAGGTTTATATCTCAGGGCCTCCTCTTACTACAGGATGGAAAAAATTGGAAAATGTTTTGCAAGTATAGGACACACGTACTTTGCTGATTGTGGTATTATTTGGTATAGTATTTTTATTTCTGCCTCACCACGACATTCTACAGCATATAACTAAGAACAGCTTCATGAACTTTGAAAAGGCAAGTAATTTTTAGATGAGAATAATGGATCATATCTCATCATTTGGTTTAAGCCAACTTGACGATATACATACTATAGCCTATCATGGGTAAGTTTTATAAAAAGTTTAATGAAGAGCCTATAATACATATATAGCTGACAGAAAATTAGCCATATTTGCTAATACTGAGTCAAATTATACGGAATATGTTGTATCAATTGGAAACATGTATAATGAAAATGCAGTATGCTTCCTTGTATTAGTGCTTTGGTAAGTATAACATGCAGCAATGGGGTAAGAACTCAGATAGAAACAACAGGAACATCTGCTGCATATATATATATACACACACAGAGCAACACATTGTATATATGTTGTTTTGCATGTGTGTGTATATGTAGGTAATACAATAGCACCATTGTTAATTTTTATTTGACATACTAACTTGAATATTTTCAGCACTTCGTGTAAATTAATAGCAAAAGCTACCACAATTAAAGTAACCTCTATTTATTTCCTTTCCAATATAGTCCAGATTGAGTGTTGCTTTTAGCTTGTTTTTTAATTTGGAGTTTGGTTTGGTTTGCTTCTTTACCTATAAGCAGAGCTACAAACAAGTCCGCTGAAATAAAAACAAAAACATTTGCATAAAATTTGTTGTAAATAGCACTCCTCTTCCCCCAAAATGACTTTTCTTCTTTTTTGTAGGGAGGATTCCCGCATCAGACAGTAGGGCTGTTGAGAATTCTCATTTTATTATTAGTTAGTTAGTTATCATTAAGTGCCAACTTTCCTGCCCTGAAGAATATACAGTCTAAAAAATAGATGTTATACATTTCATTTTCATTAAAAACTTCTGAGTGCATGGAGTTTGGGTGAACTCTTGTCCTCACTGAAGTCAATTGGAGTTTTACCATTGACTTCAATGGGGCCAGAATTTCACCCTGTGTCTGTAAAATTCCATGCACACTAATGGTGCCAGACAAATAATGGGCAATATTTTCAAAAGAGCTGAGTTCCCATTTAGACACACAATGAAGTAGCTAAATTCTCAAAAATGTTCAGCGCTTAGCAGCTCCCATTGAGGACAAAGGGAGCTGTCGAGACCTTAGATGCTCTGAAAATTTGTCCCAGTAATTATAATTGCCAATAAAGAAACAATTATAATACATCAGAAACATCTTATCATACGTGCAAGGCCCCTCTTTTCCAGTTTTTTATTTTGTTTACAATTTCCTGGGAATTTATTGGGGTTATTACAAACATTTAAAAATGGATGGAAATCAGTGCAAACAATTAACGTCACAGTTTTCTGGGTAAATAATGGGATTAATATTGGGGGATGGAAGGACCAAAAAAAGCAACAGGTTACCAAGACGCCATTACTCCTTCCGGAATGGGAAATCTGATCCAGGGAGTTCCGGCATTTCCTTTTTTAGGACTCAAACGCTGACAAACACATACTGACATACATGCACATGTGTGTATCTTCCAATGCATTGACTTACTTTAACAGACAGCCTTGCATATACACTTAGATTAATTTACTGTTAACATAAACACATCTACCTAATGTAATGTAATGGATTGGATTGGATTTGCTTTACATAATCAGTATTTTCAGGTACTTAAGTGGTCTAAAATTAGGTGAAAATAGGTAAAAAAAGAAATAGCTTTTGTAAAACCCAGGAAATTTTAGGTAAAAATCAGTAAAATCTGAAAACAAAGGGCCTTATATATATTATATATATTACATATGCACATACACACAAATGCATGTCTGTCCATCTGTATATCTATCTGTCCATATGTATACACACACACAAAATGACTGAGAGAGAATGCATGATGGTATGGTTTTATTGGCAAGAGTCTCATTGTTCACAAACGGGAAAGCCATGGCTGAGTTGTGTAGAAGATAATCCCATAGATGTGCCAGTAAAACATTCAGCCCAACCCCCACCATCAGTGTCTCCATATATGTTACATATTTTACAGGGGAAAAAACTCTTCTGAAAAATATTTTTAGAGGGAATTTTAACAATTTATTGGTGCCAGATTTCTTATCCCTCCACCTGTACAGGGGACTGACCGTATAGGCTGTTTGGGTTTTCAAGAAAAAAGAAAGTTATAGCTATAATTCTAATAATTTTTAGATGTTTCTAAAATTTATCTAAAATAGCTTTTTTCATACTTAAAATATCACAGTTTAAATATCAAGTATTTCAAGACCAACTAGGGCTAGAAACAATGGATGTATGTCAGTGGGATTCCTAGCTTTCCAGTAATATAGAACTCCTATTTCTAGTCCTAATGGGTCACAAAATACAGTATAAGACCTTGAATATGTTACTAGTCCAGAGTTGACTATTTCCCAGTTTAAAGGGATACACTGTTAGGAAATACAAATATTTGTGATAGGCTGTTCTGGAGTTTTTTGGTGGTATTTTGAAGCTTCTCAGAAGTTTAGAATGTTAGAGTGGCAGAAATAGCTTAGGCCTGGTCCACACTAACCCCCCACTTCGGACTAAGGTACGCAAATTCAGCTACGTTAATAACGTAGCTGAATTCGAAGTACCTTAGTCCGAACTTACCGCGGGTCCAGACGCGGCAGGCAGGCTCCCCCGTCGATGCCGCGTACTCCTCTCGCTGAGCTGGAGTACCGGTGTCGACGGCGAGCACTTCCGGGATCGATCCGGGATTGATTTATCGCGTCTAGACAAGACGCGATAAATCGATCCCAGAAGATCGATTGCTTGCCGCCGAACCAGGAAGTAAGTGTAGACGTACCCTTAGTGAACAAATGCAGGCAAAAGTCTCAAAAGTGTACAAAAATGCAATTTATCACAAAATTCCATCATTTTTCATGTGGGTATCTCCACCACTTTTGTAGGTATCCATGTATGTCAGATAAATAGATACATGTAAATATGTGTCTATATATCTATATTTCCACATATATACACATGCAGCCTGTTACTAGTTTTACAACATTGTGATTCCATTGAAATCAGTGGTGCTGCTATGCCAACATAAAAATGTCATTTCATGGTGATGTATCAGGCCCTTTATTGGCATCATCCTACAATGCAGTGTTGTCAGCTGCTTATGGGAATCAGGACTTCCAAGGCCAAATTCAGAGGTAATATGTAAGGCAGTGAAGTTAGGCTCCCTTATACCCAGTTAAAATTCCCTTAGGCTTACTTATTCCCAGCCTGCTTCTGAAAGAAGCTGAGCTGATACCTTAGGCCTGGTCTATCTGAGAATGTTTTAACTGGAATAACTAAATTGTCTCAATAATACTGGACAAACCTCCTAAGATAGACATGCAGCCTTGGCACAAAGTGGGGCTTAATCTGGTTTAGTTTAATAGTATAAAATGTTTCATAAATTTAGTTATTTCCATGTTAGTTGCATACAGATATGGATACAGTACTAATATGAAGAGAGAGTGCGCAAAAGTGTATATGTTGAAAGTTTCATTTTATTGAGTCAGAGGTGCTGTTCTGTCTGCTTTCAGTCAATTTGAAACCTGGCACTGATGTGGAGATGGGACTCAATGATTTTTCTAACCTTCATGATTATAATGCTAAGGAGATGGTGCATTAACGTCTTTGGTTTGGGAAAAATTTTAGTTCTGCATCTCCTATATTCCATGTAGCCATCTTGTTACAATCTAAGAATTTCTATCCCCTATTACTATATACTGTGCTGTAGGATGTTCACAGAAGCCTTCAGCTTTGCTTAAATGCTACAATTCGAGTCATATGTTTAAAGCATTAATTCACATTTTTCTTAACAGAGCTTGCTAAAGACACAAGTGGTGTTTTGGAGACCAGTGAACTATTTCTGCAGACCCCAGTTCAAGAACCTCTATGGTATAGTATTTGCCCCCCATTCTAAACTCTATAGGCCTGTTACCTAATAATAGTCAATTGATAAGAATTGATAATAATAAATATGTTTTATAGGTTTGAATTTAGTTCATAATTAAGATAAGTCAGCTTGATTGAGTTTATTAAGCAATTGTTATTCAGCACGTAACAGAAAGGCATATGTTACCCCAATCTGGAGAATGCCTTGCAGCTAGTAATAGTCTGATTTTGATACTGTCTGGTTCTGTTATTTGCTTATATCTTGACACTTTTATATGCAACTTGTTTACAGTTTCATTTATATTGTTTCCTTTTTTCACAGACATATCTTATTTTTAGTATTTTTCTAACTTTCCAGCTACATAATCAACTATCTTTTATTTACTTTACTTTATATTTTGCTAACTCAAGTATCTGTTACTTGTTGTTGCTAGTGCGTTGCTAAACATAGTATTCCTTACTTTAATTCTTGCAAAGATTATCATAGCTTTTCTGGTAATTCGTGGCAAGCTGGTATTTTTCCTTTTCTTAACATAACTGCAAAGCATCAGTCAACAGGGCCATATTTGCTATGCTTGCTCTCGCAAAATTCACAGTGATGTCAAAGAGAACAGTTTACTCTGACTTTCAACAAGCTGTTTGAATGTCTTTTTTGTTTTGTTCTGTCCAAATACAATATTTTTCCTTCTCACAAAACTGACAAAGACATAATTTCACACTTTTTTGCTGTTAGCATCGAACCAATTTTTGATTGCTGATCAGTTAATCTCCTTTCACTTTAGGGGTATAAACTTCTGAGGCAGAAACAAATCCATTAACAAGTTGTTGAGTCTGGAAAGAAAAATCCCAAACTTACACTACATGAAACTTACAGTAATATAATTTGCTATTTTTCATTACAGAGAATTCCAGCTCACTCAGAGAAAAAGCTCTGAACGCTTTTGATGAAGTCAAGAAGATCCTTGTTAGAAAACATGCAGAAAAACTTTTGCATTTCACCTTGTAATTTTAAAAGGAGCACAGAGTTGCAGTGCAAGTGCCCAGCAACATTAGGTCCTTTGATGACTGGTGTCAGGTTGAATATGTGTCACAAAGGTTTTTATCTTAACTATCCTGCATTGTTCAAATAAAATACAAAAGGAATGGTAGCATTATAAAGGAAAACCAGTATATTTACCTATTACATAATCTATCCTACAGTGTACCTCCGGTGAGGTGATGAGCACCCTTAACTCCCATTGAAGTCAATGGGAGTGGGAGTTGAGGATATTCAGCAAGATGAGGTTCTAAACATATATGCTAATTTTAACACTAATATCCAGCATTTTGTCCATTTCTGTAACAGTACACTCAGATTTTGACCCCTTTTACACAGGGCCTTCAGTTGAGTTTAACAAAAGTGCCTAACAGCTGTGACTCAACGGGGTTTTAACATGATTAGAAAAGATCCAGCCTGGTTGGTGCACTATCGCATGGTTTAGATCTAGTTTATAATACAGTTTGGCCCTAACCAGCTTCAGCCACAACTAGGTTTGTTTAAGCTGTGATTAAGCATAACTATTAAACTCTCTTGAAAGCCCTGTATAAACAAAGCATTTGAAACGCTGCTTACCGTTCCTAGTAAAACAATAACCCAATGTAACAGTGAAACAAGTATACTGAACATGGACATTTTTTGTCATATTGAAAATCTGTATTTGACATGTTCAAAGCTACACAAGACACCTTTTAAAAGTGCACCCTGTGCTTGTTCTTGTAATCAAACAAACTAAAATCCATGGAGACTGATTTTAGCTAATAACCCACTAATAATCTAAAACTCTGATTCCTTTAGTACAGTGAAGTCTGCTTGGAGAATTTTATTCTAGTTTGAGTTGGTCAAATTTTCTTGTCAGGAGATTCCCCTCATGATTCTTAGCAGGCAAACTTCAATAGGTTTCCACAGTTCTCCGTGGCCATTTTCAGGGCTGCTGTAACCCTTGACCTGGATAGAAGCTAGGAGGATAGAAGATTGAGGTTATCCTTCTGAGAAATGTAGTAAAAGTAGAATGTTGGGAACCCTTTGAGTTTTATTTGGAAAAATTGATTCAGTCTATCATATATCTCAGAAAACCAGTTATTTCAGATCTAAATAAACAAAGGTTTATGAGTCCAAATAATTGAGATTTATTTTTCTTTAACAACAAAGCCTCCCAGGTTCAGACTCAGAAGGAGGCTCCATTAGGTCCTTTGGTCGGTTTTTATGACAGTCCTGTGAAAGTGAGAGCCTTAGCCATAACAATAACTCTATCCACTGGTTCTCTTCAGGGCTGCAATCTGTGTAACTGGTTAAGAACATCTGATAATAGGATTTGTTTCTATTAAGGCTATGCAAAATATACAACATTTCTAACTCCATCTGCACATTTTTGATCAGGATGCATATATGCAACACATATACAATACATCTAACACAGTGTGACGGGTTCGGTCACAGAGACCCCCTTGGGACTGTCACGTGACGTGATGAGATTACCTCTGAGCCCGTTTTCCCTGCCACCTTGGGACTCCAGAACCCTGCCTTTTAACCCAGACACACTAGCCTGCTGCAACACAGACCCAGGTCTGGTCCATGCCCCAAAAGCTGCAGACTTTAACCAAAAACTGCTCAGCAGGTCACCTATCTCCAGTACCCAGACACCCAGTTCCCAATGGGATCCAAACCCCAAATAAATCCATTTTACTCTGTATAAAGCGTATACAGGGTAAACTCATAAACTGTCCGCCCTCTATAACATTGATAGAGAGATATGCACAGCTGTTTGCTCCCCCAGGTATTAATCACTTACTCTGGGTTCAATAATAAACAAAAGTAATTTTATTAAGAATTAAAAGTAGGATTTAAGTGGTTTCAAGTAATAACAGACAGAACAAAGTAAGTCACCAAGCAAAATAAAACAAAACACGCATGTCTAAGCCTAATACATTAAGAAACTGATTACAAGTAAAATCTCACCCTCAGAGATGTTCCAATAAGCTTCTTTCACAGACTAGACTCCTTCCTAGTCTGGACCCAATCCTTTCCCCTGGCACAGTCCTTGTTAGTTTCAGCAGACATCTTAGGTGGAAACTCAGGGTTTTCTCATGACTGGCTCCCCTTTGTTCTGTTCCACCCCCTTTTATAGCTTTGGCATAAGGTGGGTATCTTTTGTCTCTCTGGGTCCCCACCCCTCCTTCTAAATGGAAAAGCACGAGGTTTAAGATGGATTCCAGTATCAGGCAACATGTTCACATGTCCTGTGAAACCCCAGCCTCCATTCTTTCTGGGCTGGCTCACACGAACACAGAAAGGCTTGCAAGTAAACAGAGCCATTTACAATTGTCCTAATCAATGGGAGCCACCAAGATTCTAAACCACCATTAACGGCCCACACTTTGCAAAATTACAATAGGACCTCAGAGTTATAGTTCATATTTTTAGCTTCAGATACAAGAATAATACATGCATACAAATAGGAAGAATATATTCAGTAGGTTATAACCTTTGTAATGATACCTTACAAGAGACCTTTTGCATAAAGCATATTCCAGTTACATCATATTCACACTCATAAGCATATTTCCATAAAACATATGGAGTGCAACGTCACACACCGATTTTTTTTATCCAGAAATATTTACTGTAAGCATAAAGATTGTTACAGCAATGTTCATTTTAAAACTTGAATACATTTTGAAGGTCTGTGAAGAATACACTTCAGCGGTCTGAGACGTTTTATAGGACTGTTCCTACATAAATATATGCATACAGTCTCATAAATCTCTCTAATAAATGGTAACAAAAACCACAGAACTATAAATTAAATGCTAAATAATAATACTGTTGTCCTTTGAGGCTAAAGTGAACTGATTTCCACAGAGTTCACCCCTTACTTTTCAATATAGATATTATTAATGTGACACTGAAAATATCAGAAAAGCAAAATACATGTTTTATAGATAATAGATGAAAATCACTTTAGTTTAATTTGACCTCTGTACTTTGTAAGTAAGGGAGCAATGGAAAGTGCTATTTCCAAATATCTGATTCTGCTGTTAAGAAAAACATCCTATGAAGTGGAGCATTTTAATTTGTACCTTTTTATTGAAAAAACCTACTCATGCTTTAGAAAAACAGACTATTAAGAGTATACCAGACAGACACTGACTTTTTTCTTTTTACATGGTAGCTCCCAGAAATGTTAAGGATTATAAAACATGATATACTTTGCTCTTGTAATTGAATGTGATTTATTTCCGTCTCCCAAACTTTAACATGCAAGTATGCTAATTAGCGTCCATAAACATCACTACTTTTTGCCAATCTACGCTAGTTACTACATGTCACTTTTTATAAGTGTTTGTAACAAATGATTGCGCATTCAAAATATAAGAAAATAGCTTTAACACATTTTGCCAGTGCTTTTTACCCGCACAGCTTTGAATGAAAATAATGAATTATATTCTCATATAATGAGATATATCTATATATATATATATGTAATGATTTTCAAAAGAATCAAGGCATTATAGGATGTCATATTTACAGAGAAAAATTAACCCACCAGTCTAAGTCAACCACCTGTGTGATAGAATGCAACCACCATCCCGCTCCAGCAACAATTCACAGATTTTTTTAATAGGGGAAACGAAAGCTCAGTTTTCCAGGTCAAATAAACAGAGGAAGTTAGGTAAGCAGAATGTAGTTCCCTACACTGGAATTTGGACAGGATTCTGTGATGAACACCCCTACTCTTGCAAACAGTACTATGAGGTATATGATGTCTAATGGTCAGGACTCAGTTTAAAACACAGTTCCCACTGTCACTCTGCTGGAGCTTTGGTTCAGTACAGTTTGGAAGGATGGTCCCACCTACTGAATTTCTAACTTCTCCAGCATCAGGGTTTTCTTTGGTGATCTCCCATCCAAGCATTGACCAGATGTGGGCCTAATTATCATATGAGATCTGATAAAATCTTAGCTCAGATTATTATAATGGAACCTCTGTCTCTCATTTCCTTACCTAAAAGGGATGGTAAGTTGTAAAAGTTGTAGTATCATTGAAGACTTCCCTATATAGAAATCAGTCATTCTTAGCTCTGTCTGGTTCAGTTATCACTGTAATCCTCCATCCAACTTCTTCCAGAATGCCCCTAATCCACAGTCCCCTAAACATCAAGATCAGGAAATAAAACTCAGATCAATCAAAGTACACATTGTAAAGACACCTGCAGCTGCAATGTGTCAAGAATATATACTAATAGTTGGCTTCAGTGGAATTTACTTTGATTCCATCAGAGCTAAATTTGGCCCATAGCTTCTATCTGTGCAAAGTAGTTTCAAAAACAAGACTAGCCAAAAATATTGCAGCAAATCAATTTTTTTGAGATGGTAACATTTTTGTCTTTAAAAGCAAGTTTTGCTATATAATGTAAGACCTGGCAATGACTCCATTTCGTTGAATACGTTTTTAAATAAAATTCTTTGTGGATCAAACAGATGGCATCTTACATGAAATAACAATAGTTCCTGGTTGGGAAGAAAATATTTGTGTTTGAAATCATTCTGTTTATCATTTAAAAAAATAAAATGTTCTGTAAGTTAATAGGTTGTATCCTCTAAATTAAGATATATACAATATTTCACCACTTACTTGTAAAGCCATTTTGAAAAATACTGTCTGAGTCATTGAAAGGTCATTCTGTTCTGGAAGGAATCCATTCATCTCAATGTAGTCCACTATAAATGTAGTGGTAGAAATACTATACATAATTATCTAGGGATAGATAAATTAGATGGTTATTAATATCACTTTTTATGTTACAGCTAGGAAGCAAATGGAAGAAACAATATTATCTTATTTGTAAATAAAATGCAAAGCATAGGTTATATTCACAGTCGACGTTATTTGTCAGGTAAGACTCATACCATTACACTCCAAGGTCAAAACTCATCAGCCTACCACGACTGATACTCATTAAAGACTTCACCTGGTCATGAAATCCATTTAAGCATTTCTAAAGATTCCTAACACAAACAAGAGAATGAGGGTATAAAATATATTTACAAATCTGCATCTGTTTTGCTAATGTATCTTTATACGTACATGTTTTGGCCTATCGATAGATCGATTGAAAGGTTTGTGTTGTGTTTGAAGATGAAATAATAACGTTTTTGAGGAAGGTCTTCATGTTTAAGTCTTTGATTGACATCACCGTACTGCTGAAGAGTGATATACAGAACACTGGGTGTCAAGGAGACTACATTAGTGATTGTAAAAGAGCTTTCATAAGAATTTAGTAATTAAAATATTAATTTCTTCTTTATACACCGCTACCTCGATATAACACGACCCGATATAAACAAATTCGGATATAACGCGGTAAAGCAGTGCTCCGGGGGGGTGGGGCTGCGCACTCCATCGGATCAAAGCAAGTTCGATATAAAACGGTTTCACCTATAATGCGGTAAGATTTTTTGGCTCCTGGGGACAGCGTTATATTGAGGTAGAGGTGTATTTGTAATATTCAATTTCAGTATTACAATATATAAGGCAAGAAAGACTTCTCACCAAATGAACTTTCAAAAGGGACAAGATTCAATGGAGATACAGCTATCATTGGGTTGGGAGAAGGGAGGAGACAGGGCACTGGTGTGCCTTTAAGTGAAAATCTGCCATTTAATCCCATAATTGTCTTCCATTTGCTTCCTACTTCATGGGTAGTGAAAATACAAGATTCTACTCCCATGTGCCTCAATCCTGGCCCAGAGGGGTTAATCTCCACAGGTGAGAGGGTAGTTAAGTGTCCAGGTAAAGTCTCTGACCTTCTGCCTAGACTGCTAACTATTTATTAAGTAGTAAGTTTTGGGTGTTGTGGGAGTCAGTTCACTAGGGTCACGAGTGGGGTTATCAGTTCATTTCACAGAAATGGCAAACAACTGTCAGATTGTAACAGTTTTCAGGCACTGCTGCCCTACATCAGAGCTGAACTACTGACCTAAAACCTGGTCCTGAAGAAAATGAGAGTTAAGGGTGTGTAATACCTCACAAGTGTCATTCAGTAGCTTGCTGGATCAGTCCCCTAGAAGTGTAAAGTTCTGTCTCATGTGGCATCAGTCCACACAGCTAAGTAATCCTCTAAACCATCCAACTCCTCCATGTTATTTGTAATGAGTCTCTCCAGCCTCTGTGTAGTGGCCTGTCTGATTCACCAAAGCTGAATATTGACCTTATTTCATTATAGATGCAATTTTTTTAAAATATTAAATTTCTTAGAATTGGATTAGCTCACAGAAGGGCCTCTAGAGATGTCTCCCAGCATTGTGTGATTTCCATCTTCTCTGAAGGATGGAGGGCACGCTGGCCATTTTCTACAGTTTTATTTTGTAAGCATATTCCTTCAGCTTCCCAGAGCTTGATTGGCTGCAGGGAATAAGACTCCAAAAGGCCTCCCTTCCCATGTGTCTATCAGGAAATGATGTCATGCACTTTCTAGGTCAGAGTCGTGGTGTTTGTTTCAAACTATAAAGTGCTTTATGGTTTGGGACCTGAGTATCTTAAAGACCCCCTCCTTCTTTGTTCTTTACCTCAACAGCTGAGACAAGCTGGGACAATTGAGCTCATAGACCCTTTGGTTAAACAGCATGGAGCTGGTATCAGAGTTTCTTCAGGGGAGGACACATAACTACCCCCACCACACTCCCCAATTCTGACAAAGCCCGAATTTATGGGCCCTCTGGTGGAGACCTAACTAGTGGTGCAAGGTCCAACTATCCATGCTGGTGAGCACTAACTTGAGTAGCTCTGATGAAGTCATTTGGACTATAGCATATATACTCATCAGCATGAATGAGGGCTGCATGGCCAGGCTCCCAGGTTTTTACTGGGTAATGGGCTAGGCAGTTATTTTAATCTCATTTCTTTCACATTACGTACATCTAGATCAGAGGTTATCCCACAGGCTGCTATGTCCTGCGAAGGGGAGGATTCTACCCCAGCACCCAGCCCAGCTACATAGACAGGCACTGGCCTCTCAATTTGCCCCTGCAGACTTACAAAAGGTGCACAATAACAATTACAACAGACTAATATTCCATGTTTGTAATACGGTCAGATCAGTGTTACATGGCCTGTGTTTCCAACCCCAGCTTCTAAGCTCTGCAACAGCAATGTCTTTAGTTTTTATGTTCTGAATTGAAATAAGCCTTCATGTCTGGTGAGACATGGAACTCCTCACAGGAGCTTTGTGACTTTAGAATATTTTGAAGACTCTAGAGCCTTTGCTTTTACTTTGCATCTCCCATACTCCATTGTGGGAGAGCAATATCACCAGTGCATTCAAACTTTGTCATACATGTGGTGGAGGTGGCTGGAGAACTGCTTGAGATCATAACAGGTAAGCATTTCTAATTCTTCCTGTTACATTAAAGTTCTCCCCCCCCCCTTCTAGTTTCTAATCCTCTGTGGAGCATTTAGGTCACATTTTAAAGCTTTTTTTTCTGCAACCATAAGAACTAAAAACTTACTTATTAAATGTCAACTGGATTTTCATGTAACCTCTTGACTTCAGAAGCTAGGACTTTAAGAACAGCCCCAAATATTGCGAGACTTGCAATAAAATTGTGAAACTTGCCAACACTGCATATGATGTCTTTACATAAATAGTTTGTATTATTTGTATTCAGTACAATTCTGTATTTGTATATATGCATTCTTTTCAGTTTGTATGAAAAATAAATTTACAACATAAATTATTGTGCCTGGTGATGAAGTCTCTTCCATAGTTCAGTTTTTATATCATAACTTTATCATTTCTACCTGCTTTTTCATATCCCTGAGTGACAGCCACACATTTCTTCAGAAGTAATCTCAATGATCTTGACTGTTTTTTTCACTGATCATTTTCTGGGGAAAGTTTTCAGAAGTGTCATTCTACTTGTTTCACACTCTCTGAAATCACAACGTATTTAGTTCAAATAATGTCCCACTCTTTAGTTTGCAGCATCACTGTCTGTTTACCTTTTCAATTTAACGTGCTCAGGAAGCTGTTGTTATTTGTGCAGTGCAAATGGACAGTCATTTTAGTCACCCAGAATCTCTAGAGACTCCCAGCCATGCTATGGAGGGTACTGAAATGTCTTTGAGAGACAGAGCGAGTCTAAAACCAGAGTAGAGATGAGACTTTGAGACTGACTCTCCTCCTCTGCTCTCTTTCTCCTTCTCCATTCATTCACTTTCTCTTCTGTCATTATCCCCATTCACACTCTCTCCTCTCTGCTCCTTCTTCTATCTTTCCATCTCCTCATCCATTCCCTTTCACTCATTCATTCGCTCAGACTGTCCTCTCTCACTCTCATTTCTTTTAATTAAGTGTAGATTCTACTGAAGCTGATCAACATCATCCATCATGTGACCTGCCTAAAGGAGGTCATGTGTAATCACATGTTCTGCATAGTCCATCTCTGAAGCACGATGCCAATTCTGTGACTTCCTGAAACTCTTGGTTAGCCAAAGGTAGGTCACATCTCCATGAGAAACATTCACCTGCTTACCAAAGAACTCAATTTTTCCACAGGTTTCCAATGTCTGAAACTGTTGAGACAATAAGATTTGGATTGTATTGATACAGTCTCCAGTAACTACGTCTACCAAAGTCATGTGTGTCTGTCTAATATTTGTCAGGCTAGGAAACTCATCTGAAATTTTTACTAGCCACTGCTGTAGCCTTCCTTCATTTATTCACCTTGCATACATACTGATTGTAGATGTCATATATATCTGAAATAAAGATTATCACGTGATGCACTAATTCTAATTAAATTTTGGTATAAACTTGGTTGATTCCTAAAAGTTACATTATGTCCTCTGGGAAAAAATGAAAATGTTTAAGCCAAAAATGACATTGATTTCTGCATACCATGAGGACAGCCAAATGCCTAACAGATTCTGCTCTTCAGAAACTTGGATCTCACTCTGCAGCTCTAGCTGTGGGCCAAGTTAGTAGATCTGTATTTCAGAAGTACATGATCAGTGTTCAACTAATTTTTTTGTTAATCTAATTTCATTCATAACAGGCTCCCTCGTAATTTTCTTCCCTTGAAGTAAACTGATTGCCTCCATAACAAGAATTAGCATTATTTATAAAACATTTATGTTTGTGCTGTTAAAAGATCAAGATCCAAATAATCCAAAATATTGTTCACTAATGGATTATCCCTAATACTATTTAGCAAAAATGTCATAATATCCCACATGATCCAACATTATATAATTAACTTCTCATGGCAGTATTAATTTAATGATACCATGCCTTTGTGTACTTAGATCTGTAACAAACTTGCAATTTTTGCCCAATCAGTGTTTTCAGCATCAGGGTGTTTCTCCGTTATGCAGCCTGGCAAGGCATAGTAAATATGTAAATAGAATACTAAATATTGCAGGTGACCAGCTTGGCTGAACAGGGAAATCCTTGCTGATCTTAAACACAAAAAAGAAGCTTACAAGAAGTGGAAGATTGGACAAATGACCAGGGAGGAGTATAAAAATATTGCTCAGGCATGCAGGAGTGAAATCAGGAAGGCCAAATCACACTTGGAGTTGCAGCTAGCAAGAGATGTTAAGAGTAACAAGAAGGCTTTCTTCAGGTATGCCAGCAACAAGAAAAAGTTTAAGGAAAGTATGGGCCCCTTCCTGAACGGGGGAGGCAACCTAGTGACAGAGGATGTGGAAAAAGCTAATGTATTCAATGCTTTTTTTACCTCTGTCTTCACGAACAAGGTCAGCTCCCAGATTACTGCACTGGGCAGCACAGTATGGGGAGGAGGTGACCAGCCCTCTATGGAGAAAGAAGTGGTTCAGAACTATTTAGAAAAGCTGGACAAGCACAAGACCATGGGGCCGGATGCATTGCATCCGAGGGTGCTAAAGAAGTTGGTGGATGTGATTGCTGAGCCATTGGCCGTTATCTTTGAAAACTCATGGTGATCGGGGGAGGTCCCAGATGACTGTAAAAAGGCTAATGTAGTGTCCATCTTTAAAAAAGGGAAGAAGGAGGATCTGGGGAACTACAGGCCAGTCAGCATCACCTCAGTCCCTGGAAAAATCATGGAGCAGGTCCTCAAGGAATCAATTCTGAAGCACTTAGAGGAGAGGAAAGTGATCAGGAACAGTCAGCATGGATTCACCAAGGGCAAGTCATGCCTGACTAACCTAATTGCCTTCTATGATGAGATAACTAGCTCTGTGGATGAGGGGAAAGCAGTGGACATGTTATCCTTGACTTTAGCAAAGCTTTTGATACGGTCTCCCACAGTATTCTTGCCAGCAAGTTAAAGAAGCATGGGCTAGATGAATGGACTATAAGGTGGATAGAAAGCTGGCTAGATCATCAGGCTCAACGGGTAGTGATCAATGGCTCCAAGTCTAGTTGGCAGCCGGTATCAAGCGGAGTGCCCCAGGGTCGGTCCTGGGGCCGGTTTTGTTCAATATCTTCATTAATGATCTGGACGATGGCGTGTACTGCACCCTCAGCAAGTTTGCAGATGACACTAAACTGGGAGGAGTGGTAGATACGCTGAAGGGTAGGGATAGGATACAGAGGGACCTAGACAAATTAGAGGATTGGGCCAAAAGAAATCTGATGAGGTTCAACAAGGACAAGTGCAGAGTCCTGCACTTAGGACGGAAGAATCCCATGCACTGCTACAGACTAGGGACCAAGTGGCTAGGCAGCAGTTCTGCAGAAAAGGACCTAGGGGTTACAGTGGACAAGAAGCTGGATATGAGTCAACAGTGTGCCCTTGTTGCCAAGAAAGCTAACGGCATTTGGGGCTGTATAAGTAGGAGCATTGCCAGCAGATCAAGGGACGTGATCATTCCCCTCTATTCTGCATTGGTGAGGCCTCGTCTGGAGTACTGTGTCCAGCTTTGGGCCCCACAGTACAAGAAGGATGTGGAAAAATTGGAAAGAGTCCAGCGGAGGGCAACAAAAATGATTAGGGGGCTGGAGCACATGACTTCTGAGGAGAGGCTGAGGGAACTGGGATTATTTAGTCTGCAGAAGAGAAGAATGAGGGGAGATTTGATAGCTGCTTTCAACTACCTGAAAGGGGGTTCCAAAGAGAATGGATCTAGACTGTTCTCAGTGGTACCAGATGACAGAACAAGGAGTAATAGTCTCAAGTTGCAGTGTGGGAGGTTTAGGTTGGATATTAGGAAAAACTTTTTCACTAGGAGGGTGGTGAAGCACTGAAATGGGTTACCTAGGGAGGTGGTGGTATCTCTTTCCTTAGAGGTTTTTAAGGTCGGGCTTGACAAAGCCCTAGCTGGGATGGTTTCATTGGGGATTGGTCCTGCTTTGAGCAGGGGGTTGGACTAGATGACCTCATATTCTATAATTCTAAGACATCTGGCTGTTAGACATGGTAATGTGATACTGCTGGGGTTGCAGAAATCTGTGACTTAAAGGAGATCAGAGGTATGTTGCACACAGGCTTTTTGCTTATAGAGAATTTCCTAGGCCATATGGCAATATGGCTCTTTGTAGGGACGCATAGCTCCCGAATCGTCAGCCCACAGATGCGGCACACTGTGTCTGTGGCTACGAGGCAGGAGTGACCTTCACCCCAGCGTCTGTGATTAGGAAACTTATTTGGCTGACTTGATCATCACCCTCGCAGCTTGCTTTCATGTGCACAAGATATGGGTTTGTTATCTTATGTTGTTGTACACTGTACACTCCTCCTATGCGCAAGAATTTAACCACTTAGAAGTGTTGTAAGCAGGGAAGGTACAAAGAATAAAAACCCCAGGAAAGATTGCCTGGGAGGCTTTTTGGCTTTTCGGCTACCACAACCTGGCTTTCTGTCTCCTTCCTTTTTCGTCGCCACAGCTCTTTATGTCATGGAATATGTGTTCTGCCACACCAAAACCAAACAAACATGGATATTAAATATCTCCCAACTTAACTGATGTACATGTCAAAATAAAGTACTTCTCAATTTCTGATCCATTCTACTTGCTTACATTTACGCCTCGATCCAGCAAAGCACTTAAACATGTGATCAAGGGTTTAGTCTCTTTAATTTGTTCAAAGAAAGCAATACCCAATGTATTCATCACAGCAGAGTACTGGTTTTGAGAATACACTAGGTGTAATTGTCATGGTGCTTATTTTATTCATGCTTTGAGATGTTTATTTCCTTTAGATATTTCAGAGTGCCAGTTTGAAGTAAATGAGTTCTGTTTTCCTTTACATAACATGAACAGCATTGAGAAAAGATTAAATTTGTCACAGGTGAAAAATATACCCACTTTGCAAACTGGGTCAACTGTCCCCAAGGTTCATTGTATGATCTGTCTCTAGGGCTAGAAGAGAAGCCCAGTTATCCTAACTGAGTGGTGTTTAGCATGTGTGGCAGAGAAAATGTGCTTGCAGCAGCAAATAGGAGTATATGGGTAGGCCAGGGTCAATAAATGCTTGTCCATTTCGATGGAATTCGGTGTATTCATTGTTATTGGATGATTGTAGAGATGAAACAGGCCTGGTGAAGTCTGTTGATTATGTGAGAAAGGAAATTCTGATTAGGGTTTCTCAGTGTTTGTTGTTTATTCAGTAGATTTGAGTGACTTTTCACTTTAGTAAAACTCTTATTGCCATTATGATGTAAATGAGCAAACTCAAAATATTAATGTGATGAAGACAAAACACTTTTTTTATTTGTTGTTTTGACGAAGTGGCTTTTCATGAATATAAGGCACTCCTGAGAGAAGCAGCAAAATGTTTATTACAAAAATGAAATATCAGTTGCACTATGTAAAATCTGATTGTCTGTGTTTAGTGTCTGTCTTCATACTACAGCTTCCACTTCATCAAAAATAGCATCAAATAGTGTAAGTGTGACAGAGTGCTGGGCAACAGCAGCAGAGCCAGCACTCTGATCACTGCAACTCTAATTAATTACTCTAGAATAGACCTCATTAAGAAGAGCTATGTCTAAATGATGGATGGGGATGGGCTGAGGAGAACTAAGAGGCTAATTAGCCCATTAGGCAGATGATACAAAAGACACAGGAAGGAAGTGAGAAAGGGGAAGTAGAAGAGAGAGACTTTTGACTTTTAAAGCACTGCTAATAAAATCAGTACAAAAACACAGTAAAAACAAGAAAATTCAAAAATAATTGCCCATTCCGAACAATACAAAGTACATTTCCAATAAGCCCACTGCTGTATAAATTGATCCAAGTTGCTTATAAGAGTGTAATATCTAAACAGAATGTTGTTTACCTGTGATACATTGTTTTCCTTTCCTCTCTTGCACTGTTTCTTTTATAATTTGCTGACCTTCTGTCACTACAGCCTGCAAGACAAGTAAAATGAGGCGTTCATGTGCACAGCTGTTGAAATTTGGACATGTTTTCCTTAAATAAAACACATCTATGCTGGCATTAAAAACATTGTAAGTGATGTGTTTTGCAAAAAAAAATGGAAATGTCATATACATAAATATGCCACAATATGATAGTGTCTAGATCAAAGTGTTCAAAATGAGACAATTTTGAGACAGTAATGTAAGAATCAAAATAACACATCCATGAGTATCGTGTAGGATACCAGTTGCTTAACTGTGGCTTACAAATCATTGCTTTTTACACACACACACATTTTACCAACTGTTTAAGTAAAATCCTATCACTACATTCTAGTAGCCATATTGTTCTATGTGTCTAGGTTCTTGTACAGGGCTCATCACTGTGGTGTCTGAGCACCTTCAATTGTCTAGATTCATTAAAAGGTTAAGAAAAAGGTAATTTTGAAACTAAGAGTTAATAGATAATGGGGGTTAATTGTTTCAATTTTCTACTTTTGACAAAAAGTTCTGGTGATAATTACTGAATTTCTATATTGTCATAGCACTTATTCACCAAGTGTTTCTTATTCAAGCTATCTGGGTTGAAGATAGCTAGTACAAGGGAGGACTGGCTGGCTCAACAGATTGTGTATCTTTCACATCTAGGTCATTTGTTCAAATGTAGCCCAGCACCTAAGTGACAAGTCTTAATGATGAATAGATGATGATCCATCTGAAATGAAATGGTGGTATCAGTTCATAGAGGGAAAGTGTCAATACCACAAAAGTGGCACTTGCCCTTGTTGACAGTCTCAACTGAAAAGCCTTAAATCACATGGGCAAAAGAGCTTGAACTGTTCACCTGTCTTCATAATGTGATCCTTCCGGGTCAGTGTTGGTGATCTGGTTCTCCCCATGCCATACTTGTTGATAAGTAGAGGACTTTAATTGCTAGGGTTGTTAATTCACCAAATTAACTTCTAAAATCTTGGAGGGAAAAAAGAATATAAGGATCTCAAGTAGTGTGGCCAGCATCCTGGTAAGGATTTCAACTTCTCTTTATTTTTCTGGATTCAGCAATGGATTTGGAGCATACATATTTCTTTTTGTTAAATATAGAAATTCAGTTATAGTCTTCCTGCAACTATTCAAGGAGATTCAAATAGTGAAGGATATTTATTTGTTAAATATTGAGAAACAAACACTAAGCACCATCGCATAATTCCTTTTGTGTTAGTCTGTCCTGCTGTCCATAAAGACTTCAGTTCTTGTTGAGGAAGAGCCATAAAGGAGGGTTTATGCTATTATTTTTCTTAATAGAAAGCATCTAAATGTAAGAAACTTGAAAGATTCAAATAGGCAAGGCACCAACCATGTCTACTAGAAACTTTTTAAAGACCTATTTAAAAATAATAAACAGGAAGGGATGATCTGTTTTCTTAAAGATGAAAAGCTGAAGAGCAATCAGAAAATAAAGTAAATTTTACAATTAAGACAGATATATTTAATTTAAATACCATAAAAAGGATGATCCCTATAATATCTTCTCCAGTCTCAAAAGATGTTTCCTTCTATTAATTTGGGATGAAACTTGCTTCCATTAAAAAGGCAGCCCAAGCCCTATACACCTTTTAACTCCTTGTTTAGTTTAATTTCATGCCCAGTTTGATCAGATCTGTTGTTCTTATCACTATAAATAAGGGCTTGTCTACACTGGATATGCTACAGTGGCACAGCTGCAGCCCTGCAACTGCACTGCTATAGCATTTCAGTGTGGACATTACTTACGCTGACGAGAGGTGTTCTCCAATTGCCATAGGTTATCTATCTCCCCAAGAGGCAGTAGCTAGGTTGATGGAAGAATTCTCCTGTCAATCTAGTGCTGTCTACACATGGACTCAGGTTGGCTTAACTATACCACTCTGGGATGTGGATTTTTCACACCCCTGAGAGACAGTTATGCTGACCTAATTTTCTAGTGTAGACCAGGCCTAAGAAATTCACTAGGGTTAAATTTACCACAGTATAGGCTCCAGCACAAGTCTTATGTGCCACTTTAAGTTCCATTTCACTTTCCAAAATAGAGCAGAAAAGTGAATTGCTCTTTCGTGACATGAAAAGAATTGGTATCAATTGTGACAGCGTTGAAAGTGCTGCTGCTATAAAATGTTGTAATTGTTGTTAAACCAGACCTTTCACAAGACCTTCAACCACCATCTGGCTTGTTTTTTCCTTGCTCAGCTGGTTTTTTAATTTTGACACTTGAAGCCTTTTGATGTCTTTGTTAGATAAAAATAAAGACACTTTTATATAAAATAAAAATGCAAGGCACTTTGTCCATGCTGTTACATTTCCCCCTACTCATTTCCTTATCCTTCTCCTCAAAAAAATCCCATGCCAAAGGCAAAGCTAATGTAATGGGGCTTCCCACAGAAAACATCAATAAAAAGGGCCATCCACAAGTTAATGGCAAATTTTCAAAAATAGGTTCCGGCAATGCTCATGCAAAAATAATTGCATACCCAACTATCACATTTGCACATGCACATCAGATACATAGACATACTAGTCAAGTACACATAGATGCAAATTTCTAGTTAAGCATCCAGCTTGTCTCTTTACCTCACTTGTGCTCCCTGGCAGTGAGTATATGCACAACTGTGGTACAAATTTGTGCATGGATTCTAGGCTATATCCTTTGAAAAGGTGGCTCTTAGTATCTGGCTAACTTCAACTCAGCCACTATGAGAATGATACTTTCCTAGCGTATCTTCCGTGTGATGTTCTCAAGCATTCTCTTCTCCCCCATCTACGAAGTGATTGGCTTGTTCCGCAGGAGGAAATGGAACCCCAGAGAATTTAGGAAATCTGTCTGAGGTCACACAGCAAGTGAGTGGCAGGACCAAGAATGGAAACTGATGCTCCTGATGCCACTCCCTTCTTCTAACTGCTAGACCCCTCCCTCCTCCTATGTCCAGCGTGACCAGACCACCTTCGGACAGAGAGCTTAGTTTAATGATTCAAGTGGTGACCTTGATGTGATTTGCAATTGGTGGAAGACATGTAAAGCAGGCCTCTCTGTGCTGAGTTAATGGCAGGGGGAATCTCATCAGAGACGTTAGCACACGGGATATCATGGTGGTGGGACAGGAAGATAAGGCTTTCTTGTGTAACCTACCTACAAGGGCCTGGATCCAGTTATTGTATTAACCCCAGCGAGGAGGTGCTTTTGATTTATTCTGTATTTGCCCCTTTCTGTCGCAACCCTGCCTCCCCCAAAATAGTGACTGGTTACTAACAAAACAAATCCTCGTTAGTGGCAGGAGAAATATTAACAACAGTGTCACTATGTCCCGTGGATTGTTCGAAATGATGAATAACCCCTTGCTTCCCGCTTTGTGCCCTAAGTTTAACACACATTTGATCTTGGGTGGATGGAATTGTGTGTAGATTTTTCTGTTTGTGGAGTTTTGCTGAGATGCACTCAGAGGATAAGGACCTCACCACCACATACACACATTCCCCATTATTTTCCAGACTGGCTTTCTTTCTGGGGAGGAAAAATTCCTCCGCCACCCCCACCCCCGGTCCCAAAACCACATCTTTCCGCCAGGGGTTGCTCTTTTCAGCTGGGAGCTAAAGAAAGCCAGGTAAGCTAGATCACAGTCTACTCTGGCTTTTTCTCTTTTTGAACTCGGGTGCGTTTAAGAACCGATGTCTTTGCAAATATATCAGGGGGAAACAGAGGCAACATGACAAGCAGCGTTTGCAGAATCCTTTCCATACATCAAAGTGCCACACTTAGGTATCGGGATATGGCTCAGGCAGCCGTTAAGCAGCGGATCCCCCTCATGAAAGGGCCTCAGAGACGAAGCATGTCGTGTGCAACTGTGCAGCTCCAGCCTCGTGTGATGGCAGAGACTAGAGAACTGTTCAGCAAAGCAGGACACGTTTCTCTGAAGTCTTTGGAAAGATCATAAAAGGGAAAGCGCTGCTCTAATTCCTGCGCTGATGGGGTTGGTGGGAGAGAAAAGCTTTCGCGTTGAAACAATGGGGCAGGGTGAATATGCGCACGTCTGGTCCCCTCTCCCTGCTGCTCTTGAATGTAATTTTGCCCAGGCTGTCCCCAGTTTTGTCGCCTTAGGCCACTGGCACAGAAGAGCGGTGTCATTTCTACCAACTGGGCTCCTGACCCAGCCACTCATCTGTCACCGCTGTCTCATTCCTGTTATTTACATCTGTCTTTAGCATTCTAATTACTCGCTTTATTACTTTAGCCTGGAGGAATCCCGTAAAAAACAGTGGAGATGAGGATCCTACCAACAATAAAACTGCCCAAAATCTCCACCGCCTATTATACAGAGCACTTGAGAATATTTGTGCTGTTATATGACCTCAATATGTCCTTAAATTGATCTTATTATATCTTCCTCTTTCTCCCTCTCCCCCTGCTGAAATGACCTCTTTGGGGCAGGTGGTTAAAAAACAGAATATTCAGCCAAATGTGGAAGATGTGATTATTCTTTTGTCTTGGCCCCAGGAAGGGAGGGTGGGGGAAAGGGGACTTCACAAACTGAATCACATCACAACAAAATGTTGGAGAAAAAGCTGCAGTTTTGTAGTGGTGGATTCCAGATTTCCTGTGTGTCCCCCGACCTCCACGCCTCTCTTGTTTTCATCCGGTTCAGGAAAACAATCTCCTGCTTCTCACTCAATGGGGGGCAATGTAGACAACTTAAATGTAACAAAACAACAACCCTTTTTCGTTATTTTCCATTCAGTCTAGCAATTTTGAAAGGACTTCATCTGGCTTCTATAATTTAGGGGACAGAGTATGTACAGATTGAAGATAGCGATTTATTTACCTTCCTTTATAAAGTATAATAGAGAGAGAGACGAAAAGTTTGCAAACCCTAGTTTCTTGCAGTTCAATACATTCCTGAAATAAATGATCTAAACGCCGGACTAAGGCCCTGTAATTAATACAAACACATCCAGGGGAGCCGACTGCAAATGCAGATTTGTTATTTATCCCTGCTAGTGAAATGCTTGTTGCACTCACACTTTTCTGCCTGTGCTAATGGTTTTTATTTATTGTATTACACTACCAGAATCTCCTCCAGAAAGAAAAAGACAGCGTATATGGATTTTTTAGCTAAATAACTGGTGATTTATTGGTCTTTATGCTTGTCTGATGGAGTGGTTGATAGATAACGTAATAATATGTACATAATTAAGCGGGTTTACTGTACCTCAGTCAAATTAGGTTCAGCTCTGTAGGATGTCCCTCCCCCTCTCAGAGCTGAGGGCTTCACTTCACTTCATCCCTCCTCATTAACGGGGGGCGGGGGAGGAAAGGATGATGCAAAAACCAAAACACAAACTCAATAACTAGACAAGGTGCAAGCTTAAGGGGCTGCCCTGCTGGAATGAGCAGTATCTGGCTCAGGAAGCCCTGCTCTACAATACAGTAACACAGACATCACCCCTACACACACGAGACCCAATCTTTCAGTAAGGAGAGAACGAGTGTGTCAGACAATGAAAATGTATGCAGTATATGCGTTGTGGCCACAGTCTGTATGACGAACGGTGTCTTCAATGTAAGCCAAGCACACCGAGTGATACTCATGACTCACTTTCTGATCTAGGGGCTGTTGATACGTCTATAAGATGAGTGCTTTAGGAAATCCTTTCCGTCCAGCCTTTTGTAACTAGAGCTAAACCCTCCCCTTGTTCTTGTAGGTTGTCCATTCAAGGCATGGCGTACTTGCTCTTCCAAACTCATCTAAATTACATCAATAACAGAGCGCACTCTTTAATGAGCTCTCAACTTTAAAGACTTGAAGGATATTAACAAGCCGCTTGACAAATGGTGCTTAGAAGCACATTAAAGACGCTGCTAATGGAGCGCATAATGACGGCTAATTTTCGATCAGATATAAATTAGAGCCCCAACAGTTATTTGCCTTAAGGACTTTATGTAAATGATTCTGTTCTGTATAAACTGAAAGGCGAAGCGAGCCCTGCCATGTTGGCAATCCTTGTGGATATGATTAATAGATCTGCAGCAGAACTGGGCGGACAACTCATGCCATTTCCAGCTAAAAGTCATACACTGTTTGAGTAGTAAATATTATATCTACACTGAGACAATGTGATTTGCGAGTAAATAGGTAGATTATAGACAGATACTGATACACAGCTGTGACTAAGAGCTTCTCCAGCCACTCCACAGTTTTAGGTGTCTGACCCTAAATGGAGATAAATTTTGTATTTATCTTCTGTGTGTGTAATACCCCTCTCTCTCTGTCAGTCACACACACACAAAGATGAATACTATCCCATAAAACTGGGAAGCAATTTCGAGGGACCTTATCCCCGTGTGGTTACATCTATGGTTCTGCTGCTTAGAGTGGACTGTGTTCATTCGCTTTTATGTTATCCATTTCCGTTACAAATAATAGTAATAACAACAGTACCCCCCTCTGAGCTGCCTTCTGTTGTTTAATCGCACGCAACACACAGTTCTGGACAATGTCAGGAAGCCCAAGTACTTGCAAACGAAGCCGAGTTACGAGGGTGTCATTTCCCAGCCCATGCTCTTTGTTCCTGACTCTGAGAAGTTGTCACACGTTTCTGATTGGTTTTCAAGTAGATCTGTTCAACTTGCAATGGCGTCGGTAACATGCGGAGCTCTTGCCCCGCCTCCCATGAAAGGAACTCGCTTTCCACCCAGTCTCAGCACCCTGTCTAGGCTCTTGGGAATGGTGCCTTGCATGTAAATCCGCCCCTTACTCTTTGTGGTTCTAGTACACTGTGGGAAAGGTCTGCGGTCAGTGGTCAGCCTGTATCCAAAGCACTAGTCTCAGTAGTGCAGCAATATCAAACTGCGTTACCTGCACAGGCTCTGCCCTCACCCCGGCCCTGCGTCCTTGGCCCCTGGCCATGACACACAGGTGGCAGAGATACCGGGGAGTGGGACACGTGGAGTTGTTCTAGGCACGTCAGACTAGCGTTACCTTAACAACCAATGGCGGGAAAGATGCTCGCACTCATCAGAGGTGTCGTGCGCCCTTTCGGTCTTTCAAACTCTTCTGCGGTAGGGACTAGCCGTAGTTCCCCCTTTGGGTGCAGGCTCCTCGCCATCTAAGCGCGTGTCCGAGAGCGCTGCACGTGGGGCGGTATATTGCACAGTGTGGGAAGGGCCTTAGAGTGCATTGCCACAGCCAGAAATGGGTGTTAAATGTGTGCTCTCGCAAGGGGCCTATCTACTCCAGCGCTATCTCTGCAACAAGGAATGCACAGTGTTTCTTTATGGAGCTTCTTTATGCATTCGTGCCATTTTTAGCGAGGGGCTGGCGTGCTGAAAAACTTTTGCATGAAATCATTCAAAATCCTCAATCTAGGTCTGATGAAAAGTGAAATAAACTCTTTTCACTCGCATGGGACGATGCAGCCCTGAGTCAACTTCTCCCCACCGTTAATAAATTATGTAGTCACTCCAAATGTGTGAACATAAATTAAATCATACCAGTCTTCACCATTAAAACTCTGGCTCCCTCACACACACCTACAATAGTAAGTGATCCTTATGAGGGTATTGGCTATTTATTCCAGTTGGGAGCCTTACACAAAAGGCAAATGAGTTATGACGGTCTCGCTCTTATATAAAAAATAAAACGCATCACGCCAAACCCCTAAAAATATGTCCATTCTCTGTGCTTTTCATTTAAGAAAGTGCTGTCTTTTGCAATGGTTTCAGCTGATTCCACTTATGGAAATAAATAGTGATGTGACTGTAAAAAACAAAACTAAAAACAATCACCAAGTAAGTAAATTCTAGTCCTGTCAAGTCTCCATAGCACTGTCTGCATTTGGGGAGGAAAAAAAAATCTCCAGGTTATTTATGTTGACTTTCCGGTATACAATACCTTACCTCTATAGCTTTGATTCTTAAGCCTGTTTCACTAAAGGGTATAAATGGGGCATGCAACACCAAGTTCTTCCTACGCTCTTCAACATCAGCCAAAAGTGACATTTAACTCCACATTGAATGTCTTTGTGTTTAGATCCATTTTTTCCACATTATAAAGAATAATCACTGACATCGTTTTATCAGCAGACATCGCTTTCATAATAATTGTTTTGACAAAACAGAGCAGAAAACAGGGTGGGAACTCTCCAAGCGAAGCTACCTGGGGTTTTAGTAAAATCTAAAGTTGTTCTTATTAACTTCCAGATCTGAATGAATGTGATAATGAGTTGAGAGAGAATGTTGAGTACTTACCCCTGTTCCGGAGGGTATACAGCTTTACAACGCGCAAGCTTATTCTCGGTGGATGAACTTAAGGGGGTACATTACCTCAGAACCTTCCTCCACAAGGTATTTCTACCAAATATTATACATGCAGTGCCTGCAGTTACAAGTAGCGTGGGGAAGTCAGTAACATTATGCAAGGGAGGAAAACCAAGAAATGTATTCTGCATACACGTGTCTAGCAATGTACTAATTAAAAAGTGTTTGAACTAAAATATTTGGGCTAAAAAGAAGCAAGTTAGCTCTTACCTAGACCCTCGGTAGTGCATTTTTATACGTTTTATTTTTAGTTTAAACGTTTGAACTTTAAGTGGCAACACACACACACACACATACACACCCCTGTACTTTTGCAACTTAGAAGTAACCAGATTTGCTTCTTTTTTCTGTATTAAGGTGCCTTGGTACGTTTCTTAAAAGTGCTGTGAAAGTTGGCTGTCGAAACTCCCTGAACCAAATGGAAAGCCAGTGATTGTCATGCAAGAAGGTTTGTTACTCTAAGTGCTGGTCGCTAATGTTTATTTTCAACATGTCCTGCGTGCATAGAGTAAATAAGCAATTTCACTTTAAAAAACGTGTACAAAAAAAACCCCCGAACTCATGACACGTTTGTTTCGTAATTTGTGTCATTTGCATATAAGGCAAAAGGTAATGATGTAATGGCTTTCATTAATTGGATGAAACAGTTATATTTTTAGGAGTTTTCTTTGCAAATTCTAAAGTCTAAGGCACCTTAATGTGTCCCCGTAGCTCTAAACTAGCCAGGTACATTCACTGTCCAGCACTTAGGGTCTGATACTGAGTCCACTGAAGTCAGCGTCAAAACTCCCTTTGGTTTCAGTGGTGCAGTATAGGGTCCTGCACAGTAGTCAATTACTTACCTCCATTGGCACTTCTCGGGTGATTGAGACAAGCTGGATTTAGCTCCTGTTCAAGAAAATAAGGAAAAAAGAAATAAGTTCTGCCTCGTTTTCTGGTATCAGGAACCACAAATGAGAGAGAGGTTCCCTAGCTGCTGCATCTCTCTGCTGTGTTGTGATTTCGATCAAGCTAGATGCTTAGCTTGCTTTACAGAAGTCCTTCTAAAGCCTTTTGTCAGCGTTGTACAGGGTTTAATACGCGCACATAGCACTCTCTGCATTCACACTTCTTCAATTCCCTGGGATTATAAATGCTTGAAGAGCTCGGTTTAGTCAGGTGGTGCCAAAATAAGGGGACTAATGTGTGACAAGACAAGCCAGAGTGAAGCCATATGCCAATGGTTAGGTAAAGTTGATTGTGCTATGCTAGGTCTAACTTTCAACGTGCACCTTCATAAATATATTTCTAGGGATTGTGGCAACTAAAATTCCAAATAACTGAGTTTAGATTTTATAAAAAAGCTCCTTTTCAGCTCCAAGACAAGTGCTTTACTATCTGATAACTTTTTAAAAAATCTGGTAAATGTATTTTCTTCATTATCTTTAATGATAGATAGATAGATAGATAGATAGATGTAGGGTCGCATTCCAAGTGTGTGATTTTTAAGTCTATTGTTATTTAAATCAAATGCAGAATAACACATATTCTGCAGTTCCTGTGGAATATGTTTCATATTATTGTTTGAGGTTGACGTTGTCCTTTAGCTACCCACAGAAACGGTTTTAAAACTAAAACTAGGCTGTGAGGAAATATGTGCCACTAGTTACAATGTGCTATTTTAATGTATTTCTATTATATGCTATTTTAATGTAACTATAACATTAAAAGTATTTTCCAAATGCATTCATTCTTCATCAGCTTATTACTTCTATATTCGGTCCAGTGAAATAAAATAAAAAGAACGATGCAAGGAGAACATATGCAATATAAAATGCAATATTATAATCACTTTAGGAAATCGGAGTATATCAGATCCAACGTTGTTTAAACAGATTTCATCCCAACACACACAGCCCAGAACGTTTCCCCACGGTATCTAAGCGAGTGTGAGTCGGGATTTATTTAAAGAAACATTCCCTCAGCATTCAGCTCCACGAGGAGAGATGATAAAGTGTGACTCCAAAAGGACACCTTCTCTCCAACAAGTGACAGCTAGAGTAATGGATCTGGCCCGAGAAAATAACAGAGCTGCGGAGGGTGTTCGGGAGACGTTAATTACTCAAACACATTAATATCATACAGGACCTGCAGTCCTTCCTCAGACAAAACTCCCATTGAAGTAAGTGGGCGATCTGACCGATGGTACATTTTTATGCCTTAAGGGCTTTTTGCTGCATAATTGAAGTCAGTGGAAAGAGTACCATTGTCTTTAATGGTGCTGGATCAGTCTACGCTACGTGACTCCCGCTCTGCACCTGCCTACGCAGTGCCTGGGACTTTTGTGCATAATTTCAAACCAGCCTAAATGAGGGATTTTATTTAATTCATTTCATGGAATGAAAACTTCTGCTACTGCTTTGCAAAAGCTAGATGCGCATTGGTGGCGCATGAAAGCAACCAGTCAGGTTAAGAAGCGTACTGCTCCCTTCCCCCTCCACGTTTTTTAACAGGATGAATTAAATTTGTAGAAAGCGAAACCGAGAAGGGAAACGATCTGTTCATTTGTATCTATCTGCTGTTCTTATCTTCAAAAGCAAAGCACTTTACCTTTCCTGTGCACGCTCAGGGCAGTTTTCTCTTTTGCAAATATTGTTGGTGTTGCATCCACAGACTGGGAAGTCACAAAGTTAGAATTAAACAAGGATATATGCCTGGGTAGTTTCATATGACTGTATGAGAATCTGCTGGAGAGGAATTTAAAGACGATACCTTTAAGAAAGAGGCACCTTTAAATGCCGCCACTCCTCCTCCCCGACAGAATGTTTTGTAAACTTTGCCACTCAAAACGTGCTTAATGTTGCTTGGGAAATGTCTAAGGGAGCAGAGAGCAGATTAACTCGCACTCTTCTCCCCCTTAGCCCCCCCCCCCCCGCCCAATCTGGAAGCCTCACGTAGCTTGGGATTTTTTAAGAATAATTTATGGGTCCAGTTCTCAAGAGCATTTCCTTGGAGCAAATGGTGGAACCATATTAGAATTTAAATAGACACGATTATTAAAATACAATGGACTAAAATAGCCCCTAATTTCTTGATGACTGATTTTCACATCTCTAGGAAGAAATTGTTTTAAAGGATAAACCGATAGCAATGTAGGTAGCCAGCATAGACGTTTTTGGTGCGGCTCTGTCTTATTTATGCACCAGTTCTGTGGGCTGCGATTTTTCAGCAGTGGGTAGTTTGTTGTTTGTTAGGGCGATTTGCTGTGATGAATGTCCCTGCGTATAGCAAAGGGTTGAGAGACTCCTGTTCTTTTCCCCACGTCTCAGATATTTTATTCGTATCCAATCTACAGCCGTTTGTTCTGGCTCTTTCTGCCATGAATACGCGTCTGATCAAGAACACAAACAGAACTGACAATCTGTACTCACCTAAAGCTCGGGGGGTATTTGAAAATGAAGTTATACCGCAAGCAGAGCGTTTGCCTTTGCTTTCACATCCCAGACTCATCGATTTGTTCCTGAGAAACGCTGCGCAGTCTTATAACAGCTACAACCAATTAATATTGCATTAACCCTATTTAAAAAAAATCCAAAAACACAAGAATACTGCGCCCTATCAAAGCCATCTATTATTAACGCAAATGTAATTGAAGACCTGAGCTAGATGCGTGTGTTATGGAGCAATGGAGGAAAACACAACCGTGACAGTATTCCAGAAAGGCAGGGGAGCCGAGGGTGTCTAATATTTAATTTCAGGTCTGTGGTTTTCTAATTCGAGATTAAAAGCAGTCACGTCTTTGAAGCCAGACACTTGGTGTAAATGTACAGTTAAAATATTCTATTCCATAGTCCCCAGACAGAGCTCTGCTAGTCCCAGGCTTCATTAAATTTTAATTATCATCCCAGACTGGAGCAAGGAAAGAGGGAAAAGACTGTCCACCTAATTGCAATTGATAAAAAAGAAGCTTGGCTTTTTTTCCCCATACACGAAGAACATTTTCTTTTATATGTGTAAACCTCATATAGGAAAGTATAAGCTTCTCTACATATGCATACGCTGTCTAGAAAGATCCCACTTGAATACAAAATGGAAAGGGATGGTAAATGGGACAAAAATGACATTCTCTCTAGGAGAGATCTGGCGAAAGATCAACAGAAGAGACAACGCGCCTCTAATTAAGATTCCACAGTTAAGAGATGAAAGCTTATTGTCTCAAAAACAAAGCACACTGATTCCTTGAACCTTCCCCAGTCCGGGCAGCCCTTTTATTTTGCAACAGGCAAAGACAGAGGCTTTTTCTTGTACCTTTATTACGTTTGTTGGAGCTCAGATTTCTTGCTCCCTGTCTCATTCCTCTTAATTTGTTATTAATCTGCATGCGTGGGACAGACACTTATTCGGAATTGGTCTAATTGCAGGATTTTTTTTTATTTGGGGCACCAGAAAGCTTTCTATCTCCAGGCAGTAAAAGGTAAAAAATAAAACCCACAGCGTTTGCTTTCTAAGCAGCTTCCTATTATCACATCTCCACTTAATTTTATTTCCATTCTCTACAAGTTAAATAGAAAGACTGGCTCACAAGGGAGCTGCCATGTGCCTACAGACTAGGGATGTCAAGCAGAGAGACTCACTGGGCAAAGTTAATTTCAATTCCCGAGGAGGATTTCACATTCCAGCTCGCTCTGACCCACAGTAATTAGCTGAGCTAACTAATGATTACTTACTTATTCCTTGTAATTATCTGGATTTAATAATTCGCTGTGTAATTTATTAATTCGCCCATAATAGCCTTTAAGTGAATGGCTCATTTAAGAGGGCAAAGCGGAAGTTCAGAGACTACTCATTGTAGTGCACAAGCCTATTGACAAATACTGCCCTTCTGGTGATTTTAATTAGCCGATTCACTCTTTCTGTGGAATGGGTAAGTGGCAGCGTGGACCTTTTTTGTTTATTTGTTTATGTATTTGGTAGCTGTTCTCTCTTCCCCTTTCTTTTTCAAGCCACACGAGAAGCTCACAGAGTATTGTTTGGTTCCCCTCCCCTCCTAGAGACACAAACATTATTAACAAAGCAACTTCAAAGTCAACAATACTTCCATCACACTGGGAAACATGAACTTCATCGGAGAAGCTGCAAAATGTTGCTTTATTTCACGCCAATTAAGTGGGGCGGAGGAAGATTTTAGCTTAGGCAAATACGAGGATTGTTTTGTTTTATTTAGCAAAGAAATGTACATATCCCTGAATAGACGTTTAAAGGAGAGAAATCACGTTTTAGAGTTTTATTTCAAGTTGAAATTGTGCTACTAAAATGATAGTCGCTTTGCTTACACGGTGTAAACGCCGTTTGCAAGATTACTTTTATTCATTGCAATATTGCATCTGTTTAGCTCATCAAAATGCATTTTTCCTTCTTAGGGAATTCAGAATAACTACTTCACACCTTCAAATCGCCACAATTTTAAACCAGCCTCTTAGTGCATTTTAGGTTTTGTTTTTTTTAAATGATTGCCAAGCAAGAGAATTGCACTTTCAAGAGATTTATTTAAAACAAATAGAACTAGCTAGCAAAGAGATATTTAGATGAAAGACTGTAACCCTAAGTGTTGATAGAGCGAATCACCACTGTAGTTTGCACGTTAGTTGATAATCATTTGCCCTCCCCCCACGCCCCCCCAGTCGTTTTTGATCATTGGGATGTGGAACCGAAAAACATGAAACGTTATCACTGAAAAGACTCACAACAGTAGCGACTACTCTGTGACTCTTTAATCTAAAGAAAAGTGAGGAAGTGAAGGAAGTAAGGTCTGAAACCTACGATTCCTCTCTTTCGCCGTCTCTGCGGTATATATATAGATATAAAATATCAATCTGTATAACTTGAGTTCCTTCAGTTGTGTAGCTTGGCAAACATTTCAGAAACTGAGTCATGCGATACCGATTGATTTGATTGATACACCAGTGACATACAGTAATATCCGGCTATCAGTTATCACTCTCGGCGTGTTCCGGGTATTTTTAAAGCAAAATATCTATGTAATCACTGAAGAGAAAAATTAATATGCAACAATAATTTGTAGATTACATACTTTTTTCCTGTTTGGCATTGGATTTCTCTGTCTCTTATGAATGCCAAAGGATCTGTTCTTAGTCAAATTACTTTTTGTTTGTTTTATTTTTCTAGTTAACAAATAAACATTGCGTCAAGTGGACACAATAGGCTATTAAACAGAAAATGAATCCAGATCTTTAAAATATGTTGGTGTCACTTTCGAAGTTATGTTTAAAGCATCTGTTTATCTATTCTATCTATTCATCATGACTTTAAATAATAAAACCCTCAAAGAACAGAACGCAAAAAATATTTACTAGCGGGCTGGAAAAGAAACGGCAAACTCTGAGGGGAAAATGTTGCTATTGTAACTTACTGGAGTCAGTTGAACAATATGTGCTCTTAACCCTTGACTATATCAATTCCCAGTGCAGCTCTCTATCCTAATCGATACTCTGCCATATCTATAAAGCAGGAACAATTATTTTTATTCAAAAGATTAATTGGTTTTCTTGTTATATTTAGCTGCCTCCCCTGACTTCAGGTTCTGTACTTTTAAAAAAAATGTTATTTGTAAGAAGATTTCATATGGCGATTCCCCTCCTCCCCCCCCCCCCCCCCTAACGTTACATGGACGGATTTGTCTAGGGTGAAGTAATATCTCGTTTAATTTGCTGAGTCCTAAAGCAAGAAGCTTCCCCTCCCCCAAGTCCATCTCTCTCTCTCTCTCTCTCTCTCTCTGCAGCAGGGTTTCTCGGATGCCTGGGCTGGAGGAGGAAGCCACTGGCAAGGTTGGAGGGCCGGACAGAGACAATCTGTCCTTGGTGCTGAAAGCAAAGCCGGCGTGAGGCAGAAGCAGTGCCACCATAACATAAAGGTGAGTGGGGAAGAGAGAGGGTTTGTATTTCAGCGCTTTCCGCTTTTACACTAACATGCGTCGCCTTGATCTTTTATGTACAAACTGCTCCTCAAACACACACACACACACACACACACACACAGCGAGTAATGGCCTGGCACTTGCGAGGAGACTTTCTTTTACCATCGCTGTTGGTTTGGTGCGTCTTTTTCTCAGTTTTAGCAAAATAACAGCACATAATCCCCATTCCCTACATTTGAAACGCGAAACGCCATGGTTATAGCCCCATCATCACCATTTATTCAAATTACTCTACATCTCCATGGGCAATAATGTTGTCAATCCCTACCTCTGTCTGACACATGAAGAATAGGCATGACACAGACCTTTCCAAGTGCTAAATTAGTTCTCTGTAGTACAAGACAGCCTAGTTCTGGAGGGTATTTAAATATCACCTTCGGAATTATCTTTTCATCACATCACCTTTTAATTTGCCCTGCTAAACAACAAACGCTCTTGGTCCAGGGCAATCCGTGGCGGCCTCTCAAATGGGGAAGGGGCTGAACTACACCTATATCTTATCTTTTCGCCCTGCTAGTCCCTCGTGCATTTTAAAATTCGTATGCATGTCCCCATGGCAGATGTTATAGGCATGAAACTGAGTACACACGGTTGCGTTTAAACTCATTTCACCATGCCAGTCCATACTATATTATTAATTTTAAAGTACTTCTATTACTTCGTTGACTGTTCCTAATGCCTTCGTGACTTGTAATATCGATCTGTACTAGCCAATAAGCAAGTGGCATAATGGCGCCACATTTTAATCTTCTCGGACTTCTTTGGTCCAGGATAAATGCCACTGGAAACGCCGGTAGGTAAGTAGGCAGACCCTTCCTCCTCCGTGTGTGTGTGTGTGTTGATTGTGCTGGGCACTGCGGCTCTGGCGCTGAGCTCCTGGGACCCAGCCTGCCCTCGTCATCACTCCCAGAGCCCAGCTAAGAAGACAGGCTAATTGAATAGCCATCTCCAGGCCTCCCCAGCTTCCTTTCCACCATCCTTGCTTAGTAAATTCTACTGTGCAGTTAGCAAACTATTTTTCTGGCTATGGCTGGCCACACAGAAGCTCTGTGGTGCTGCCTGGGAAGGAACAGTCAGCACATCCTTGTCGACCAACGGTGTATATAAAGGTGTGTGTTTTACCGTCTGACCGGGTAGGCAAACACAGGAACACAATCGGCTCACGGGTAAACCCCTCCCGCCTCCAAAAAATCAGGTAATGAGTTCACTTTCCGTTTGATAAATACCAGATCAGACATATAAAGATAATCCAGCAACCACCCAGCCTGAAAGGAGGAGCTGGCAGGAGCTGTAAACCATTTAAAAAAATCAAAATAGTCTTCCCACTTCAACTTTAAAATATGAGATGTGGAAGCAATTTAAATTCAGTAGTAGACTTTTAATGAAAAAAAACAGCAACAATACTTTCCCAATAAAACGTTAAAATCTTTTTAATGAAAGACAATTCAACAACATTTTAAATAACTTAATACATTACTGTAATAAATAAACCTTCTATTAACAAAAACAACAAAATTGTATCATATACAGAACTTAAGACTTCAAATAGTCTCAAATAGAACAGCAATACAGCGAAATCTGTAAGAATATATCTATATGTGCGTCAATTCGAATGAAATATTTACAATACATATAGGTACCACAGTTCAAGTACCTTTCCTTTTTGCTCAAAAGAATTGTACCAAATAATGTGAATTTACAAGAGTGCTCTCTCTCTCTCGCTCTCTCTCTTTCTCTCTAAATTAAATTTGGCTTTTCTACAAACAAACCTCCAAAAAAGATTCCCCTCAATGTAAAAGTATTGCAATTAAAGGAAATAAAAAGCTATCAGGTCTGAACACAGTTGTGATATAGCTTAGAAATCTAGAAGGACAAATATTGTGATGAAAACAAACCCTGAAACAGCAAAACGCCACACTGTCACCTATTCAGCCACTTCTTTTCTCGCTTTAGAAGTGTGTGGTGGGGACAATATGGGAATCCCCATTAAATATGTAACGCAGTAAACAAATACCTCGGACAGTGAATCAATCTACACAGATAACGTAGGACATCTATTATAGAGTGCCAACGCCTTACAAATAAGAATACTGGCCAGAGAAATATTTTAGTTTCAGGTGACAATTTACAGATGGCCAAAAGGGATATTTTTATAAGAAGGAAAAAGCTTAAGATAATAAATTCTACCAACACAAAGTATTTGATTTTCACTATCCATACCTTTTTTTTAAACTTTTATCAAGACTTAGATTAAAGAGGTGTAATTAATTAGAATGAGCACAGAATGAAGTTGCTGGAGAGATAAAATTAATAATTTACAAGGGGTTGTTTGGCAGTAATCTAATAATAGTTTTTAAAGATCAGTGAACACAGCAGGATCAATTCTTTTCCTACGCATAATAACTTCAGCGAAGGAAAGGATAATAACCACAGTAAAAATATATATATATATATATTTATAATACGCAGTGTAAATGCAGAAAAACCTGCCATCTTTTTTTTTAAATCAAAATACTTTTGAGATGTCTCTCTCGCGGTATAAGCCTCAACTCTAGATTCAAGTTTCAGTTTCGAGTCAATTTATTTTCTGAAAAATAGTTGCAAAGTGTACTTTTAAATTTGAACACGGGTGATGTCTTTAATAATAAAAACAAATCTTACTTGATACGTCTTCGGTCCTTTAAAAAAGAATTTCTTATCTGCCTTCAAAAAGTTAGTCTCTGTTTTATACTATCATTCTGAACAAGCAGCGGTTCTCTCCAAGGGGAACTTTCCTAAACTTGACAATTTACTTCTTGGTTGACAGTCTCTGTGTATTTCTCTTTCTCTGTCGGTCTTTCTGTCTGTCTCTCTGTGTTTGTCTCTCTATCTCACTATAGAGAAATATTAAAGTATGTCTTGTTGCCGATTTTTTTTTAAAAAAAGCTCCCACAGACTTTAAATCCCAGCGGAATATTTCATTCGTTTCTGTTTCTGTCTCTGATTACAGAACCAGACCCGGACCACGTTCTTCTTGAGGTCTAGTTTCTCTGCGATGGCCGCTATTTTTTCCGAGGAAGGACGTGGCTGGATGGCAAAATAGGCTTCCAAGGACCTCTTCTCAGGTGCAGCGATAGAGGTGCGCTTTCTCTTCTTCTCTGCTCCGTTGAAGAGCTCTGGTTTGGTGAGCTTCTCCCGGTGAGATTTCTCTGCTTCTTCTAGCCAGGCTTGCAAGATGGGTTTGAGGGCGATCATGTTATTGTGGGACAAGGTAAGGGACTCAAACCTGCAGATGGTGCTTTGGCTCAGTGAGCCTACCCCTGGGATCTTCAAGTTGGCTAGGGCAGATCCCACATCTGCCTGGGTCACTCCGAGCTTGATCCTCCTCTGCTTGAACCTCTCCGCAAAAGCTTCTAAATCTCGGGGATCTGCGTCCACGTCGCTCATGCATCCCATGTGAGAAGGCAGTCCGTGGGCATGGGCCATGCTTAGAGCCGCCTGGTGCATAGGGTTCATACTGGCCATGTGAGGCGCATGAGCTGGCGTGGAGACCACCGAGCCGTCGGGTCCGGTCATGGCCCCCAGCGCCAGCCCTGGAGTGATGTGGTCTAAAAGCTCCCCTTCCAAAGCCTGGTGAGGCTGGTGGTGGTGGTGGTGATGGTGGTGGTGGTGGTGGTGAGTGCCGGACAGTGCTGACGGGTGGGAAATGGGCACCGACGAGGAGGAGGCAGCAGAGGTGCAAGGGATGGTGTTCATGGTGTGGTAAGTAGCGTCCGGCTTGAAGGGGCTGTGATGAGGCGGGTGATGATGGTGGCTCTTGGTCTGGGAAACTATATCCACCGCCGCCAGGGCTTCAGCGCGGGCCAGCAAACTCTCATCCAGACCGCCGAATATATTGCTCTGCAATTGCAAATAGAAGGCACACATTACTGTCAACAGGGGATCGCCCTCCCTCCGCATCCGCACGCCTCTGGGCCATTAACACATCCCCAGCATGGCAAAAGAGAGAACGAGAGAGAGAGACACACACACAACACGAGGCACATGCAACATCCCAGGTCATAAAAATTAATATGAAAGGCAAGCGCCGCTGAATGCAAAAGGCTGGAGAGAGCCGGGAGGTGCTGGGTGATTTGCTGGGCAGACATGAAAGAAACATCGTGCAGATCAAGGGGGCTGTGGGCATGTGCCTTAAAGCGGGGCTGCTGCAGGACGTGCCTACCGGGGGGGTTGGGAGGCAGGCTCGCCTCATCGCCTCCGAGCTGGTGCTGGTGCTGGTGCTGTTCCTGCCGGCCCCGCTGCTGGTGCTGCTGGGGGAGCTGGCCGAGGGGGCGGCGGAGGTGCAGGGGGAGGCGGTGTGCAGCGCCGAGTACTTGGGCTCGTGCAGGCTGCCGCTGCCGTGGGGCATGCTGAAGGGCTGCTTGCTGTTCAGAGACATCATCATCATCCTCGCCGGCGGTGGGGGGCCCGCCCAGCCCACAGCGGAGACGGGAAGTTGAGGCTGCCGCCGCAGCCGCCCTGAGATGGAAGGTGGCGCGGGGACGCGAGGGGCTTTTCTCGCTCTCCTCCCTCAGCCCCCGGTGCAGCCTCCGCCGCCTCCTCTCCGGCAGCAGCCGGTCCGCAGCCTGCCCCTCCAGCCGCCTGGCTGCTCTGCCCTGCCTCCGCCTAACTCCCCGCTCCGCTTCCCGCCCGGGCGCCGGGTCCCTCTCTGCCAGGCTCGCCCCCCGCCCAGCCCTCCGAGCGCCTCTCCCCGGCTCCCTGCTCCGCTCCCCGGGAGTCCCCCTCGCCTGCCCTCCCACCCACCCCGCGGGAAACTCCCTGCTGCAGCCCCCCGGCTCAGCCCCTTCTCCGGGCCGCCGAGCCACAAACCAGCCCCTCTCCTCCCTAGTCTGCGCCTGGCCCTCGCCCGGCTCCGAGCCCCCTTCCCCGCGCGGCTGGAGGAGGCGGGAGTCCGGCGCCCTATTGTTCTGGTGCTGCCTCTGCTCCGGCTGCCGCGCACCTTGGCCCGGCAGGTGCCTTGTGCAGAAGAGACATCACTGGAACTGGGCTGTGAGGCTTTCTCTCTCCCTCTGTTTCTCGCCGCTCTTCGCCCATTGGATGGAGGCGAGACCGGGGCGAGGTGGACGCATGCGTCCTGCGAGTATGTGTGGGGAAATATTTAAGTGGTGGTGGGGGGAGGTTGGAAATCCGGGGAGGGGAGGGTGAGCGAAAAGGTATGGGGCGGGGGTAAGGATGGAGAGAGAGCGCGCGTATGGGCGTGTATATGGCGTGTGCGTTTGTGGGATGTGTATATGGCGCGCGCGAGAGTATCTGGGTGTGAGGTGGGGGGGGCTGTATCTGAGCGTGTGTAGGTACAGAGTATGTGGGGGGGAGAGGTGCATGGAGTGTCTGCACAGACAGTGTGTGTTTGTATGTAGTGTCTGAATGGGATGTATGTACGGAGTGTCTATACGTGTACATGGGGCGTGTGGGTGAGCTGTGTGGAGGGTACCTCATGTGGGGGAAGAGCTGTGGAGGTGTGTGGGGGGTACCTTCTGTAGGGGGGAAGCTATGTGGAGATACCTGATATAGGGGGGCTGGGTGTGAGGTTACCTGCTATGGGGGGAGCTGTGTGTGGGAATACTTGTGGGTGCGGAGTACCTGATGTGGGGGGGCTGTGTGTGGGGGGATACTTGTGGATGAGAGGGCTTTGGGGGGTACCTGCTAGAGGTGGGGGACCTGTGGGGGGAATATCTGATGTAGGGGGACCTGTGTGGAGGGTACCTGATGTGGGGGAAGGTCTGTGGGGGGGGTACCTGATGGGAGGGGGGCTGTGTGTGAGGGTGCCTGCTATAGGTGGGGGAAGTGTGTGTGAGGATACCTGATGTGGGTGGGGATACTTGTTGTGGGTGGGGAAGGTGTATAGGGAGTGTTCCCCTCTCTGGTGTGGATCCATTTGAAAACCTTTCCGTTCCAATTATTCTTCTTCATTAGCCACAATAAAGGAGGGAGGGGTGCCCAGGGAGCCTGCACTGCGCAGATGCAGTAGGAGGACACCCCCACCCCCACCCAGACAGGCTGGCACAAGCTCCACTTATCTTCATTTCCACCGCCGCTTGTTCCTATTTTTATCCTGTCACGCAGGCACTTTGGCAGCACTTTGTGCCCAGCCGCTTCTCTCTGAAGCGGACGCACTTTTATTCCCTGCAAACAAGGTGCTGCCTCCTCCCCGCCCCGCTCCTCAGACCTTTGTCTGTAGCACTTCCACCGCCTCTTTAGCTTTAGCAGAGTGCGCTGGGCGCCTGAGAGGATGCAGGAGCCGGTGCTGGGAGGCGGGGGAGCTGGGGTTGGAGGGAGAGGTGCTGGAGCTGGTTCTGGAGAATCAGGGAGCTGGTGCATGTGGGTCAGGTGTTGGAGGAAGCCGGTGCAGGAGGGAGCTGGTGCCAGAGCATGGGGGAGCATTCAAGAGCTGGGGATGGTGGTGTTGGAGGTAGCAGGTGCTGGAGCTGGTATTGGTGGGAGCGGGTGCAGGAGCTGAAGCGGGTAGAGCATGTGGCGAGCTGGTGCAGAAGTTCCCACCCTGCTTTCCCATATGTTGTTGCAGCCCTTTATCATGAGGCTCCATAAGGGCCCCATGCTGCTCCCTCTGGAGACACCAGGACTTTTAGGACTGATATCACATTCGAACAGTATCTGGCCCTACATTTCCAAAACAAGCAGTGAGGAGCATCTCATCCCTCCGTCTGCACCTTCCCCCTGCTGCCCGACTCCTCCAGATACCACCAGGAGACATTGGGTACTTCCCATTGTATCAAATTGGGATTTGGGATTAAAAACCACCCACCTACTCATCTGTATTGCCAACTTCATGTTTACCTCCCTTTCAAAATAAATAAAAAGTCTCTTTTATTTAATGTGGACGGGTTTATTTCAATGAATTTTTGTTTGCACCAGGAGATTCAAATAAGTGCTTAGGTGTTTAATTTCTCACCTAAACAGTAGACTTGGTAATTTTAAAGGAAATCAAAAAAATTACACTGTATCAGCTCTCACTGTCGCCAGCTCAGAGAAATGAAATAAATCAAAGTTAAAAGCTTGAGTATCATTTAATTATGGTGCGAATAGCGCTTGGAAAGAAGTAGAACAACATCTCTAAACAAATTATAGCCGGGCCAGGAAGGAATTATTAGATTGAAATTTCATTTAGGCTCGGGAGACACAGCGCTTCAATATGTAATCTGTTATGCCTCATCTGATTTGTATGCTTAATTCAGCTTGACGAATTTATTAGTTTTCATAATAGTAAAAAAATTGAGCAGCACTATGGGCTAATGCATTGTGTGTACTATAAATTGTATGTCACCGTTGAAAGGCTGAAGTCTATAGAAATCTTTTATTAATGACAACATAGGAAGGAGAATTTTCTTGCAAGCCTTTAAGGAGTTCATGCCAAACCTCTGTGCTTAGTGTCTCAGCAGGCTATTAACATATCGTCATACTAATTAGGTTACTTCATGAGTGATATAATTTCAAACTTTAAATTATGTTCTAATTAACAAGCGTTGTCCAATTTGCTTAATCTTCAAAAGGCTTTCGGTTTGTCTAATTAGTCGAAACTATTGAGCATCTCAAATGCCTAATAAAATCCATAGATAATATTTTTGTACTTTCATTGTATAGTGTGTAAAGTTTACAAGAAAGAACTGAACGCCAGTGACGGGAAATAGTTGGCAAAAACGTCCATTCACCAGAGTCATTACATTTGATTTCGCCATCCTTGCGTTACAGCTTCAAACTCCCAAACAATAATCACATTTTACATCTTATTTTGGCTTTGCGCTGAGTTTTAAGGTGGAAACAAAATAAAAGGCAAATATCTTACTTCCCAAAATGCTGAGATTTAAAGTAACAATCAATCCAACATTACTAGAGCAAGGACTTTAATTCAACACTCTTAACTGAACTTTGATACTAACAATCTTTTAAAAACATAAATTTAACCTCCCTGTATTCAGTTTAATTACTTGAAATAGTTGTTTTAATGTAGGCTGTCACATGGGAGAATTGAGAATGCATATCGTTAATATGAATTAATTTTGATTTTAATAGCAACTGACAACTGATCTCCAAATGCTAAACACTTATCGCCACTTCATATGGTAAGTATGGTATTCTAATATATCCATGAAATAAAGAGAACACTGGTGAAACAACTAAGGAAACTTTGTTTGGTGCTATATTGATTGATCAAAATTATTTAAACCCATCAGTCCCCGAGGCGGGCCGAAAAGATATCACTACATTTGTGTTTTTAATTTGAGCCATCTTCAGCTTTCACTTATTTACAGGCAACGCTCTTCTCTATAACAATGTATTTATCAAGTTGTCATTAAAAGTGTTTATCTTTGTATAATAATTCCCACGTATGCTGCAGCCTTCACTACCTCATCGGAAAACAATTATGCTTTTATTAAATTAATTAATTAATTAAATTAAAAAATATATCAGGTTATACAATTCCAATTCTTCCTTTACCTCTCCAATGTGACAACCGAAAGGAGCGCACAGAACTGACACTTATGTAAACAAAATGCAATCCTTCCCTGCAGTTTGCAATCTCCTGCTAATTACAGAAGTGTCCAGATTACCAAGATATTCAGAAGGGGAAGGATATCAGTTAATATTCACTCTCTTTCTTCTGAACTGGTGTCACTGTCTTGAACAATAGCTCTGAAGCAAGGATACCAGTATCTCTAAAAAGGGGAAATAACAGAAAGTTTAGTGGGAACGGTGGAGGCGAATGTTAGAGTCCAACTGGGCGAACACCCCTAACCTATCTGCAATTACTGCAATATTAACTATTAGATTAATAATTAATAAAAAATGACGACAATGAGTGTACAACAAACTCATAAACTCAAAAAAGAAGTGGATGGCATAGGGCCATATCAAAGGCCTAGTCACCCTAGGTGATCCTGGACATGCCGGCCTCTTTGTCTGACTATAAATTCTGTAGCTGTCCTCAGCCAGATGCAGACATATAAAATGTACCCGTTCCAAGTAATGACAAAGCTGCTGGTGAAAGTGCAAGACTGCACTCGCAAGCCTTCAAATGCCATTAGTCTTTCAGCAGGCTTTGCACACAAATGGACTGCCTAAATAAAATTAGAGTCCCCTTTCATATCCTGACCCACGCAGACATCTGGGGAGAAATCACTGTCGCCTCTCATGGATCCATGTTCTGATTTATGATTAAAATTTAAAGCGATGCATTCATATTTTACTGAACCTAATGCGTTGTATGAATTTTTAATCCATTAAGATGCAGTATATACTTTAAGGAAACTCTACCCTTGTTTTAAGCACAGAACAGAGTTGGCTATAACTACTGTTTTTATTTATTGAAAATGCAGCTGTTCGCCCTGCTTTATAGTAATGTTCACACTTTTTTGTTTTTACCCTTCAATTTTATTTTTATTCTTTTAGTATGGAGACAAGCTCAGTGCTCACACCTTGCTAACCAATACGGTCTAAGGTGATCTGGTAAGATAAACACATTGGTTCCGTTCCCTTAATGCTGAGCACTCTAACAGGAGTGCTCCGGTATAATTTCAAAGGGATGACAGTTCACATGGAAGCGAGTAAGAGAAACTAAGAATGGCAAAAGCTCCCTTCAGGACCCTGGACAGAGCAGATAGGTTGGCTCACTTTTCTTCCCTGCTAACCTGGAAAGTAGAAAATAAACGCAAGACCCTTCAGCACAGATGGAATAGCCCCACACAGTGAAGATCAATCAATGAAGGCTTCTGCAAGATACCTCAGGCAAATGCTGTGTCCAGTTCATGCTGAGGTCAGAATATGCTCCCAAGCTGTTGTCAGGGAAGGAGATTCTCCCAGATCGATTTATTCCCATTGTAGGTTCCATGGGGCAGATATTCGGACCCAGCACCTAGGGCTCATAAAAGGGATTGCCAAACAGCATATAGTTTGTTGAAAATTTAAATAAACGCGATTATTTCTGTATAGTCCATTTACCTTATTTGCATAAAATACAGGAATAATTGTGTAACAATCACAGAGGCCACTTATATATAGGAACATGATTAAAGAAACAATTCCCTGCCCGGTTTTGGGGTGACTCATTGGGTGCTCACTTACACGGGAGTATATCAGCGAAGTTACACCTCTGTAAAACCGGAGCGAGAGGAGAGGCAGGCTCATGAATTGTATTCCCTGATCCTTGAAGCATGTCTCTAATGCTAAACATCAAACGGCAACCCTTTGGCCTTCTGCTTATGTATTCAGACACAAGCTGCCCCTCAGTCAGTGTCTGGGGTTAATATAACCTGAAAACACTGCAGCTTGCAAGCCGTTTCAGTGAACCTGTCTAGTCCTAATTAACAGCGAAGATCTGGCCCTGTGAGAATGGGGTGATCCTGTGGGTGCGTGGAGAAGCTTTCCCCCTGTGTTGTACAGGGATAGGCAGCATCCTTTCCTCTTCTGGGAAGGGGGTGAGGCTCTCCGCAACCCTTAAGAAAGGAATGAATCTCTCCGCGCTACACGCTGGGCTGGGCGGGGGGGATCTCTAATAAAACACCAAAGCCCCCGCTCCCCGTTGTGTCTGTTCCCCTCCAGAGGTAGGGTGATTATGCCCTTAGAACTCTCTCGTGCGCCCAGGGGGTCTGTATTAAGGGCTGGAGCTCAACCCGGCTCAACCATACGATCAGTCTTCCTGCAAGCAGGGGAAGAAGGTGGCTCCTGCGTGTGTCAGACTAGTCTGGTCTCCCGCTGGCATCTCTGGGCGGTGATGCCCTGGCAAGCCTCAGCCTTGCCCCCGCAGAACTGGCATTTCACAATGGACACGCGCCCCCTTCGGGGCCCCTCTCCCCGGCATCTCACCAACGCCCCCGAAAGCGAAACTATCCAGAAAAGGATTTGGCGATTTATACTTCGGGACGAAACTCTCGTTTCAGTGTCCTTAAACTGAGCCCCAAAGAGAGACGTCCAGTCCGCCCGCCCTGCTCTCCTACCTCTCCAGCACTGGTTCGCAGGACTGAGACTTCCGGAGGTCTCCCGCTCTCTAAGCCCCCGGCAGCGGTTGTTTGGCAGTCAACTCCTGACTTCCCCAGAGCCGGCGTGTTTACCCCTTTTGAAAGTTAAGTCAAGTCACGAAATCAAACTTAACGCACGGAACAATCAATGGAGACTTTTGCAATCCATGGCGCCTTGTGCTTCCTGGCACTAAAATAAATGCAAGAAATCGAAACGTAATTACTTGAAAGAAATCCCTCTGCATAATTTATCCAGTCATTTTTAGTAGAGTTTGTACTGAATGCATGCATTTAACTCTGTACCTCTGTCTCTCCTCCCCCCCCCACCGTCCAATAGTTGTATTTGCATTTACATTGCTGATTATTATACTGAGCCCTACACTCTTTATTTGCAACGGTAACCTTCGTGAATCTGCTCTTGTTCTGCCCTCTTTTAAGTGTATGTGCGTGTGTATTTACCGTTTTTGCATTTATTTGTAACCCTGTGTTGGCTGATTACCCTTACTGAACACGGGGTCTAAGTACATACCAGAATGGAATATTTCTCATGGAGATTTTGCACTATCAAAAAGTGGCATTCACCTGGTGGTGGAAACATTGATTAAAAGAAGGGTGCCCCCCCCCCACACACACACGTTTTGCGTTTTGTTTTGTTTCTCTTCGGAGAGGAGTAACTTTCTATACTGGAGTTATTCAGTACAGTATCTAATGTGGTTAACGGTGCTTCTCAATGGTAAGGATGCTACAGGTGTTATTTACAGTATTTCTCTCTCTCCCCCCCCCCCAACCCTCATGGTCTCTGTGTTAATTTTCTTAAAAGAGCACTGTGCAAAGATTTTCTGATCAGAAGCACCTGGAAGGACAACTACAGTCCCACAAACTTAATAGAAAGTGCCACCAAAGTAAGTAGCTCCTCTGTTAAACTTCTCACTAGTGCCTGATGATTCCCCGATGTCCTGCCACAGTCCTTTTATGATTAGAGTTTGTATAGCTGCAGTTGGTGTATTAACAGGAATTGCAAGAATGGCCCTCTAATTGATCGTCCAGCTTGACAGATGAGGGTCTACACAACCAGATAGCCTCTGAATTCATTAGTGTTGGGATGGTGGCTGTTCTGAACCAAACTTTATCATAGATATAACATACTATAGAACTTTATCACAGAACTCAAAGTAATGTTATGAAAGAATAAAAAATACATTTGGGAGCTGCCTGGAAGCTGAAGTACTTTTTGATTTAACTTACATTAACAGAAATGTAATGTAAAAGTGAAGGGATCTAACAAAATCATTAATAATTTAAAAATAATTACAGATAGCCTATCCTTACTATTCATAACCACTCAACACTTTAGACAAAGACGGCTGAATATTCTTAGTGTGAAAAGCATGTGAACTGACTGCTAATCAGAAACTAAGCAAGGACTGAATGTTGGCAGGTTTATGCTGGCTCTCCTCAATGTATGTTTCTTAGCTTTTCATCTATACATATGCAGAATGTAAAGTCTCCAGATTTACTTCCCAGAGTGGATGGTGGGAGCTAGTAGGTGGGGTGTTTGTCCCTGTGTGGAGGATGGATTCTGCTCTGTAGAGAGGAAAAAGAGAAGTTTGTATGGTTTACATTAGTCTTGCCTCGACCTGCTTGATCTGTTATATTTTATATTTAATGTAGGCCCCAATCCTGCATGGGGAGCCTTGCAGGCAGCCACCTGTGCTTCTGTTAAGTTCTGTTGATCTCAGCGCAGTTCTGGGCAGGCCAGGAACTGTACCATTATCCTTGCAAGGTCTTTTCTTTCTGCATTGCTGTTTAGCACCAGACAAACCAATACTTACTCTATTTTGTTTCTTTATTTAATGGCTTTTCATATCAATCCATCCTATGGCTTCTCATACATTATCTGCTTTAACTTTTTAAAAAATCTCTGTGTGAAGGTTTTTAAATTCACCCATTATTATTCTTGTTTCTATTGTGTTGTTTTTATTTCTCACAGATCCTTAAATGTAACAAAAGCCCACTTGTTTGGTTGTATTTATGTTAGTTGTTATTTACAGAGATACCTGGTAACTAGACACTGTATGAAAGCAAACTTCACTGCTATTTTTCAGAGATAAAGACAAGATTACAAAAGGAGACATTCACAGACATAAAGCTACTATTAATGATGAAAAGAAACATACATGAGCCTATACAAAAGGTAAGAAATTTGAACGAGAATCTCACAATAGACCCACTTTATATAAATCAGGACATAGACGTTTCTCCCTTGCCCTATCTTCTGCCTGAGAAAGCGTTTCTGGTTTTCATGGATCATTTAACAAAAATATTAAAAATCACAGTGTAGATCTTATTACGACTCCATTCCTGCTGATTTTAAATATAGAGGGGCCTGATTCTCATCTTCCCTTCTTCTTGCATATGTACCATCACAGATCATATTCCACGCACATTTATATAGTAAGTATGAAATTCCACTCAACTTGCTTATGTATATCTGTGCAAAGCCAATAGAACATTGAGGGGGCATCTATTTAGTGGACATTTCCCACTCAGATTACACACACACACAGTATACCTACTCAATGTAAATATAACAAAAGGCAGGGCTTATGCACAAGATATTTTTTAACTATTATAATTCAGAAAAATATAGATTTTTCACTGGATCATTCAAAGGCATGACTGTATCCTAGAGACTATATCACTGCCAAAGTTCAAATATCTACCACCTTTTTAGCTAGAGCTTTTCAAAAGAAGGTTGCACCATTTTTTTACAATAGTAAAATTGTATTTTTTTCTCTCTCTTCACTCTTGATATTGGCTGCACCATTTTCCTACAAACTCCCCCGAACCAACATTCCCTGATTGAGAACAACCTGCCAAATTTCAGCCAAAAAGGTAAAAGTTTGAGGAAGTTATATACATTTGAAAAGGACCCTCTAGAATGAAAGCACTACATCTGTAATAATACTTACTATCACAAATAGATTACTGCAATTTTTTAACTACAATCCTACAGGGAAAGCCTGAATGAAAGATTTGCATTTGTATCTCTGACTCATTTGAAAGACTGTTAAAAACACCATTCAGTCAGACAATTTCCTATTGGTTACTGTAGTGAGGCGGATTGGCCGCCCACAGACCCAGAGGGGGAGGAGCCTCTCATTGAACCCTGGTGGATGGAGCCACGCCTCACTCAACCCTCCCACTGGAAGTTAGTGGGCGGGACCGGGAAGTATAAAAGGCATGTCGGAGAACTCAGTTGGGAGGCAGCAGCCGGAGGAGCCAGACGCCTCCTGTGAGCTCCCGAGCTGGGAGGCTACTGCAGTCCCCAAGGGGGCCGAGGACTGGCCAGGACCACCAGGCCCATTTATGGACCCGAGCACGGAGAAGCTGCAAACACTGACAGAGGCCTTCTTCCCCGACAACCAGGATGACCCTCTACAGAGCCGGGTACACCTGAGGGGAGTTGGGAAGTGGCCCAGGAGTAGCCAACCCCTGTCTGGCTGCAACGCTGACAGCACATGAGTCACCATGTTGTGGTCAGGATCCCCAGTGACCCAGTGGCAGACCGCTCTGCCACTGCTATGGCCCTGGGCTGGGACGCCGTAGAGTGGGTGGGCCTGAGTCCCCCCTGCCACCCCAAACCATGGGTGGCAGTCTTCCCCTCTCTTAATCAAGAAGTCTGCGTTTGTCGGCCCTCCACCAGAGCTAGGAGGCCCGACTGTTTGCTGCCCAGCCTGAATGCAGGCCTGAGCCAGAGACTCTTTGCTGCCCTGCCCCGACCAGGGGCTGGGGCTCCATAACGGTGTTTGTTGTTTGGCTCTGATCACAGGCCCGAGCCCACGTCTCCCGTCGCCCTGCTGATTCCCCATGTCAGGCGACCCCCGGAAATGTAGTGAGGCGAATTGGCCACCCACAGACCTGGAGAGGGAGGAGCCACTTCCCCCAATGGACTACAGTTACACATCTGAGGAGTATAAACTATGTCAGCTGAATGTCTTACCTAGTGTTCTTTAAATCACCTACAAGTCTTCTAAGGTCAGATATTCCACCTTAAATTCTCTTTGTACTTCCCTCATGATACAAAGGAGATGTAAAACTGCCTCCTGGTGGTAGTTGAAGATTCCCTTAGTATAATACCTACATAAATACCTCCTAGACCACATTGATGTGAATAGTGTTCTGGGGTGGGGTGGGCTCAGTGCAGAAAGGGGGCAAGGACTGAATGTGATGTGCTTTGGTGGTCCTGGCTGGCAGAACAACAATTTGGGGCCATTATCTATTAATGCAAATTAAAGCAGTCCTGAGGTTACACTAACTTGCACCTGAGGCTATCAGCAATCCCCAGAATCAGGGGGAAGGAAAAATGGTATTAAGCCGCTTAGCCTCCCTTCTCAAGGGTGTCTGCTGTTGTCCTTTTGAACATCTACCATCACAAATATTGGAGACAAGTGGATCTGAACTGGAGAAAGTTTGGAACATGACATTAGCAGTAGATGAATAGTTAAGTGTGGAGGTCCCTCAGATGCAAATCATGCCAAATTTAGAATGTGTCTCTTAATGGTCATTACAACTATTTTTTATTTGTAAATGTCATTATTGTTGAGTTCTTGTTTGCTTGCTTCAGGGCTCAGATTGGAAGGAATGAGAGATACATGGCAATACAGCATACCACCAGGGCCGGCTCTAGGCACCAGTGTCCCAAGCATGTGCTTGGGGCAGCACTTTTCAAGGGGCGGCATTCCGGCCCTTTGGGGCAGCACTCCGGCCCTTTTTTTGTTTTGTTTTGTTGCGGCGGCGGCGGCACTCCGCTTTTTTTTTTTTTTTTTTTACTTGGGGCGGCAAAATACCTGGAGGCGGCCCTGCATACCACCACCTTTCCAAAAACACCATCTTCTGCTCCAGAAACTCAGTTTTCATTTTCTTAATGATCATCACAACTCAGATGCCCAATGATGAAAATTTAAAATTAAATGTTAACATTATCAACTATTTCACTGCTGATCACGCATATAATAAAGAAGGGTTAGTATCATATTATAAATCTATACAATGTACTGCAAATCATAATTCAAGTAGACTCTATCATGAAAAGAGAAGATATTGTCTAGAGGTTAAATCACAGAACGGCAAGTCAGGTGATCTGGTTTCTGTCCTAGGCTCTGCTGCATACTTCCTTTGTGATGTTGGGCAAGTTAATTTACTTCTCTGTACTTCATTTTCACCACCTATAAAGAGGACATGGGACATATTAAGGCTTCCTGTTCTTCAGCATCCACAATTCACAGTAAAATCACTGACACCTGCAGGTGCTCCACACTAGAGGTGATCAGAATTTTTTTTTCCAATGGAAATTTTTGAGTTTTTGGTGAAAAATCAAAAGTTGAAAACTTTTGATGAAAATGAACAAAAGTGTCTGAAATTTTTTTTGGCCCAAAACTTCCAGTTTAGCACAGAACATTTTGATTTAGAAATTTTGCCATAATGTCTTATGGGCATTGTAGTTTGGATGCTTCTTACCTCCATTCTTCTCTGAGTGCCAAGCTTACTAGCAGGACTACATCTCCCATGATGCACCATGGTCTTCCATCTTGCTGAGTCACCATGCTGCATTGTGGGAGTACAGGGTCATGGTGTATCACAGAAGATGTATATGTGTATTCCCAGGTAGGGAATACAGTCCACTGAAATAGAGGTTTTTCAGGTGTTCTCTTTTTTAATAAAAAATCAAAATTTCCCAGATATTTTGCAGACATTTTTGCAAAAAACTTCGTTGTGTTGAAAGCCTAGTTTACTATTAAAAAAAAGTACGACTGATTTTTTTTTTTTTAACCAGCCGTATTTTATACTTCTTGGTATTCAACTGGGAACTTGAGTGTCCGGCAATTCTCAGGACGAGACCTTGTTTCTCCAAAGGCCTGTTACTGATCCCATTAAAGCTAATGGAAGGTTTGCCATTGACTTCAATGAGAGGCGTTTCAGTCCCTAATATCTGTAAAGTTATTTGAAATTCTTGGATGAAAAGCACTATAGTAGGGCTATATATGTATTTATTATTATTATTATTATTATTTTATATTTTATTCACAAAATTACTGACCTGGAAGTCATTACAAATTACAATTTATTTTGTTGATCTGGCCGTCACACATGCACACTAAGACACAAGTCCTGCAAGGAGATGCATGCTGAAGGACCTCTCATTGCAGGATTGGGACCTATAAGCACAAATCTGATCTCAAATAAATAGGCTCATGCTCCTTTAAAATGAATCTTCAGAGTATGCTGTCTTGTTCCTTTAAAATAGATGTTGTATGTGTGCACCAGTAAAGTGCTTCCCCCCAATATATGGTCATAAGCACCTGCATATTTGAAATTTAAAGCTAATCATAAAAATATTCATATTTTCTTTGTTGAAAACCAGTGAGAGATACATTCTCCCTTTGGATACAAAAGCCAAATCAAAGCAAATCACTGCATGAAATGAGTGTGTGCAGATCTCCTCATATCTTCTACTCATTCTTTTTATGAATGAAATATTATTAAGGTTTGAAGAATGTTAAAGTAATGAAATCAAAGCAGGAAATAACTTAAGTCATGCAAACATTCCATAACAGAAAAAGCTGAAGGTTATTGTTAGTATATAGGCCTGTTGTTAGCCTGAGAAAGAATGTTGGGTTTGACTTTTGATACTCTTACATCCTTACTAATATGTGTGAACAAAGACACAGTGTGTTGCATTTCCCACAACCAGATGGGGCTTTTATACAATGAGAAAAGATAAGGAATAGAGCTAAAGTCTTGCTGGGTATAATGGGAGTGTAATATTCAAGTGTACACTTGAAGACTGCCTGACTCCTATTTCAAGGCAAGGTCAAGCAACCAGTCAGGAGGGGGGAGAAGAATGAGGAGGGGGAGGTATGAGAAATACTAAAAGCCAAAGAACAGCCTGGCCTTGGCCAGTACATAACTTCACTCCTTACCCATCCCATGAGATACAAAAGATGTGGTACCGAGCCCACAGACTCAAGACCCTCCAAAATAGAACATCACCATAAATTGTATGGGTTAGGACCAGGGGTGTGCACTGCAGATATATTTGGGCCTGCTAAAAAGGAGGAGGTGGGAACAGGGACACTGAGAAAAAGGCTGTGTGGCATCAGACCTATGGATATGCTTGTTTGAAACTAACCCCAATAAACATCCCATTGCCTGCACTTTGGACTTCCGGCCTTCTGCTTTCTATGTGACAAGAACCAGGGGAGGGGTGAAGGGAAAGCCCCTAACAGTCATTATACCTTATTACAATTATATTATGTGTTTATAACATTGTTTTGGAAAGCAAACACCTGATGCAGACAAATCTGTATCTTGAAGTCAGTCATGTAAAAGAGTCAATGGGAGTTTTGCCAATAGGCTCAGGCATGATGAAATGGTTCAACGATTAAAACAGAAAACAAAAAAATCCAGTCCAGATAACAAATCAGAAAACCAGAAACATAAAGAAAATAAAGAAGAAATAATAAAAGGGAGACCAAAGATGAACTCATGGTTCTGTTTGTTAGCCAGCTGACACACACAGCAAACTCATTCTGGAAAAAAAAAAAAGATTTGCATGGAGGCCCTGATTCAGAAAAGCACTTAAGCACACTTAACTTTACATGCTGTGCTGAACAAAGATGGATGCAAGCATATGCTTGTTGAATCAGGACCAAAGGGATTTATCATTGAAGGTATGTCTAGACTAGGTTATGCTTTTAATTTGAGATAGTTTGAGATACCCCATTTCAAACATCACTTAGCTCCAAAATCTTTTTTAAATGTTAACACTTTAAATTCATGTTATCTGGTAGGGGTTGATCCTATAGACTGCCTTGATATAGCTAACTTGAATAAATAAAACCCTTTTTTCCCTAGTCTAGGCTAGGAAGAGCTACCAAATGTGCGCTTATTAAACATGTTAGTGCAATCTGGTGACACTGAGGTAACATTTTCAAATGTGCCTAAGTGCCATTGACTTTCAAAAGGACTTAGTTTTCTAAATCACCTCGGCATCTTTGAAACTATTACCCATGGGTCTATATGGCCTTCTCCAGGACAAGATGCTTTAAAAATTATGTTAGCTAACAGCTTTGAATTCAGGATCTGACCTTGACCAGCTAACATGTTTTAAAGACATTACAACTTGTCTATATTAAGTGCTAACATATTTTTAACAGGTCTTAATTAAAACATTGGCTAACACATTTTTCAAAAAACAATTTTTTTCCTAGTCTAGACAAGCTCCATCTGGGTTAATCCCACTCGTGGTACTAGAAACTGCTAGTTGCCTTAGCAGTGTTGTGAGGGGAAGTGAGGTTTTGCCTCTTCCTGGAAATAGCAGGAGGCAGTAGGAAATACATCCCCAAAGATCTACCTGGATCCCATAGATTTCCCTGCTCATGGATGCTCATGCAATCTTCTCTCAGGTAGATTTCAGAGTGAGGAAGGAGAATATGCCTAAATTAATGCTGATCCAGCACTGTTAATTTGGACAGGAATCCTGTTTCTAACACAGATACATATTATTAAGGGATTGGACTATAATGAAGACTGAAAGCATGACAAATTCTATTTTCTAGAAGAAATACATTTTTGAATTATAGGGGTGACAAAACATCTGAAACCACTGGTGAGTATACTCCATATCTGAATCTTGGAGGACACTGGGCCTAGGGCCAGCTGCAAATGATCATACTGAAAAAACCTTCCTTTCCCCCACACTTGTTTCCAAGACTCAGAGACCAGGCACATAAGGGTTAAACATTTGGGAGGTCAAGGCAGCTGGAGCTCATCAGCCAACCAGGCCCAGCTGCTTTATGTACTAAAGGGCAAGAGAAAATGCAGGGTGGGGGGGGAAGAAGGGTATTCTGTGCACAAGTGAAGCAGGCTATGGTCTAATGTTATAAGGTTTCTGTTTATTTCAGGATTGTGTTAGTATATTGAAAAGAGATAATTTTATTCTGTATAATACTGGAGAGGAAAGGGAAGGAGGTATGACTGCCCTGTATCTTTGGATCTGTAACAAAATAAGGATAAGATATTTTTTCTATAGAACTTGGTGCTTAGTATTCATGTGGTCAGTTTCTAGCAGAGATGGGCTATCTACACATGGTTTTCCTATTCACTGTGTTGAAAGTAAGGCTGTGTTAGCACATCCATTATAAACCCATCTTTTCAAAGGTTTATGACATAACCATAAAAATTCACTCTGGGCTGATGTGTGCCATACAGAGTCTTAGTTAGGGAGCACATTTTCAAAAGCAGCTTTGATTTTTAAAACTGAGCCACATGACAAGGAATTAATCCATAATGTGGACTAATAAAAATGGATGATATTTTGAAGATTGCAGATTAACTCCTACACATATACAATATCTTTTTAGTTAACACTAGATAGAGATTTTTAGTGTGCATGGGCAATGTGAATGACATGATAGATGGTAATAGTATTTCAGGAAATACTAGGGTCTATTATGTCAACATTAATCTAATCAAAATTACTTCATATGTACAAAAAAAAATCCGAGCTAGGTAAAGGGTGTAAGATGTTAATTCAAATAAAGATGCGTGGCCACTTTCTGCTTTTAAGCCATTTTAAAGCTAGAGCAACTCATTTGAAGCACTGGCTCAATAGCAGAATCTGCCCCAGACATTTAAATGTTGCAGTTAAACTAAACTAAAAAGACAATGGGGGCTGGGTTGGTGTCCTTCTTCCCTTTGAAAGTTTAGATAGGTGGTTTTCTAACCCTATGGTGGTAACCATTAAAAAGATTTTTGAATATTACATCTGTTTTGAAAATGCAGCACAAAAATGTATTCAATATTTGATATTGGCAGGGCAATATCACAGGTTCTCAATCAAGTTTAAATCAGTAACATTCTCTTTTGAACAATTTGAAGTCACTCCAGGGGGGAAAATAACCTTCCAAATATATAAGAACAATTTATTTTTATTTAAAAAATGAGGAAAATCCACAGACCCAAAACTACATGTAATATTAAGTGTATGTCAAAAATGAAGCAAAAGCTAGTAAATTGAAAACTGAGGGCCTGACACAGAACTTTAAGAACAGTCACACAATGAGAGTAACGAAGGCAGAGCTGGTTTTGAAGGGTGGCAGTCCATGGGTGTAAATTAATAGTAATAATTGTGTTTTGTAGCATAGATCATAACAAAAAGTAAACAACTCCCACATTATGAAAAAATAGAAAATGTGTGTGTGTGTGTGTGTGTGTGTGTGTGTGTGTGTAATATATAGATATATACACACACAAGTATGCACTTTAAAAAAAGTCATCCTGCCTTCTTTTCTCCCTTGTACATGACTATACATTCACATATATCAGTTCTTCTGTAATATGTTAACTCATATACATATGTATCAATACTTGAATAATATGTTAGCGTGTGTTCAGGTATCAATATTTCAATAATATTTTGGCAGCTATAGTCAAAAATAAAACCATGTAGCCAATGTGGAGTTCAACATTAGTTCATTCAAACCCAAGTACACCTTATAGTAAAAATTTAATATAAGGGAGCTACAAATTAATGAAAAATTGATTTTAAATATTGTGTTCTCATTACCAGCTCTTCTGAAATCAAGCAGAATTTGTCCTTGCTGGACCCAATCAGCAGATGAGTCTTGTAAGTAAAGGCAAGCAAGGGGGACAATATTTTATTTTGGATAAAATTCCACAAAACTGCTAAACCTTTTATTTTTTCTCTCTTTCTTTTTTTCAGTCTTTGCCTGACCAACATTTGGATCTCTCTATGTTTATACCTTCAAAGACACACTAATATAAGTTATACAGTCAGATGAGCTAGCTCACTCAGTAGAGCATCAGACTCTTAATCTCAGGGCTGAGACACCCATGCTGGGCAAGTTGCATGTCATTTTTGCTGCAGCTGATTGTCTGACTGCCTCCCGTACCCCACATGGAGGGGAGGGCTCTCAGCTAGGGTCATTCTTTGTCCCAGGAGGCAAGCCAGAGTAGCAGGGGTCAGAGCTGTGCAGCAGCTATGTATACAGTATGAAGAGGGGAGGGGCATTTATGTGAAAGCACATGAGTTCCTGGAAAAAGGTTGCTCAACTACCTCTGGTCTGCCACCTTCTTATTGGCTGGAGGTGGGGGAATGGACTAGCCATGGTCTCATGGCCCCAGCCTCACAGCATATTTAAACTGCCCCCAGGATTTTCAAAAACCTCTTGCACCTGCTAGCTACTCCACACTCCCTCCCCATAGTTGTACGGTTGGTATTGTGTATGGGGGGGAGGGCTGTGGGATTGGATGCTATGGACCTGAACAATTGTCTCTTTCAGGATCAGGAAGGAATATTTCCTGTTGGACCAGACTGACAAGAAATCTGGTGGGCTTTTTCACCTTCCTCGCAGCATCGTGGCGGGCACAGTTTGATTATAAGCAGTAAGACTTTAAAAATGTAATATTAGGAAAGGTCTGACTATTCAGCTTGTGGCAACTTGTGGTCAATGTCCAGTGTGGATAAAGCTGAAAGCCAGGAACCAGCTCCCAGGTAGGGTTGCCAGGTGTCTGTTTTTTGACTGGAACACCTGGTTGAAAAGGGACCCTGGCGGTTCCGGTCAGCACCTCTGACTGGGCCATTCAAAGTCTGGTTGGCATGGGTTGACAGACTCCCTACCCAGCTCTGCACAGCTCTCCCGAAGCAGCGACATGTCCCTCCAGCTCCTAGGTGTAGGGGCGGCCACAGGGGCTTTGCGTGCTCAGGGCCGGCTTTAGGAAGTGCGGGGCCCAATTCGAACAGTTTCGACGGGGCCCCGGCAGGGATGACTAAAAAAAAAACCACATAAAAAAAACCCGTGGGGCTTGTACTCACCGGGCCGCACTCCTAGTCTTTGGCCGCGGGTCCTTCACTCGCTCCAGGTTTTCGGCGGCACTGAAGGACCTGCAGCCAAAGTGCCGCCAAAGACCCGGAGCGAGTGAAGGACCCGCCGCCAAAGACCTGGAGCGCCGCCAGGTGAGTAAAAATTAAAAAGGTGCCTCTAGCCAGGGAAGGGATTCTCTGGCATTTGCCCCCCACTCTGGGCATCCCTGCCACTGGGTGCGGGGCCCTCTTAGGCGCGGGGCCCGATTCGGGGGAATTGGTGGAATTGGCCTAAAGCCGGCCCTGTGCGTGCTGCCCCCCCGCCCGGAGCGCTGGCTCTGCACTTCCCATTTGCCAGGAACTGTGGCCAATGGGAGCTGCAGGGGTGGTACCTGATGGAGGGGACAGCGCACAGAGACTCCGTGGCCAACCGTATGCCTACGAGCCGGAGGGACATGTCATCCGCTTCCCGGGAGTCATCTGAGATAAGCGTCGCCCAGAATCTGTGATAAGAAAGTTGGCAACCCTACTCCCAGGGTAGAAGAGACCCAGGATTTTGCTGGTGGACCTTTGCCTATGATAAAAAAGAGGATGGATCACTTGATGATTACCTGTTCTGTTCATTCCCTCTGAAGCACCTGGCATTGGCCACTGTCGGAAGACAGGATCCTGGGCTAGCTAGACCATTGGTTTGACCCAGTATGGCCGTTCTTATGTTCTTCACAGACTGAGGTCCCTCTTTGGGAACCTCTTGTTCACACACAAACTCCTCCCTACCCTCCACTCCCAATTTTTTTGAAATAAAGTCACTTTCATTCCATAATCGAATACATGGGGGAGTTATGTTAGCATAGCTATAGCAGAAAAATTATTCCTCTTAGCTATGCTGGTTAATTTCCCTGGGTAGACCAGGCCTCACTGTTACACCTTGTCTCAGTTTAGGCCTTGATCCTGCACACACTTATGCATGTGGGTAACAACATGGGACTACTCATGTGTATAGAGTTGTTTATGCTTTAAAGGATTTGCAGCTGGTTTGGTGCAGTGGACATTTGTGCCTGTGTGGAGCCTTGCAACTTCAGTGAAGCTGTATGTGGGAAAAGGGGGTTTCACAAATTACCGAAATAGGTGCCTCTAGGGGAGAGGCTGTCTCTTCCTATGTGTTTGTACACTGCTGAGCACAACTGGGTCCTGATTCTGACTAGGGCCTCAAGGTACAGCTGTAATACAAATAAGACTTCATTAAAAATTTTTTTGCTTTAAAAAAAGGAAACTTTCTCTTTTAAGAATCTTATTTTACACACACCTGATTAGTCAATGCTACTAGTCACTGCAGGTTAGCTTAGTGTACAAACCTGCCATTTTCAGGGGTCTATAGTTCAGTGACTGTAAAACTGCTTTAAGGAGTGGGGAGGTGTCATAACTATAAAGGGAAGGGTAACAGCTCTCTGTGTACAGAGACTCCAAATCCTTTTACCTGTAAAGGGTTAAGAGGCTCGGGTAACCTGGCTGACACCTGACCCGAAGGACCAATAAGGGGGCAAGATACTTTCAAATCTTGGGGGGGGAAAGGCTTTTGTGTGTGCTATTTGTTTTAAGGGGTGGTTCGCTCTTGGAACTGAGAGGGACCAGACATCAATCCAGGTTCTCCCCATCTTTCTAAACAAGTCTCTCCTATTTCAAACTTGTAAGTAAAAAGACAGGCAAGGCGTCTTAGATTTACTTTGTTTTCTCAACTTGTAAATGTACCTTTTTACCAGAGTGTTTGTCTTTGTTTTGCTGTACTTTGAACCTAAGACAGAGGGGGGTCCTCTGAGCTCTTTAAGTTTGATTACCCTGTAAAGTATTTTCCATACTGATTTTACAGAGATAATTTTTACCTTTTTCTTTAATTAAAAGCCTTCTTTTTTAAGAACCAGATTGATTTCTCCTTGTTTTAAGATCCAAGGGGGTTTGGATCTGTGTTCACCAGGGAATTGGTGAAAGGTTTCTCAAGGCTTTCCAGGGAGGGAATTCTTGTGATGGTGGCAGCGGACCAAAGCTAAGCTGGTAGATAAGCTTAGAAGTTTTCATGCAGGCCCCTACATTTGTACCCTAAAGTTCAAAGTGGGGATACAGCTTTGACAGGAGGTAAGAGTGGTAAGACATACAAGTAGAAGTGCCGAGCCTTTGAGGAGGTGTATACATAATTAGCAATATGTTTCGAATGGTTTCTTCGATCAAAATATCCCAGCAGGCTTGGAAGTTTGTCAAAACATGAAAATGCACAAAGAGTTCTAGTTTTATGTCTACTCTAACTCTGTCTAATGTAACTATGTTTAAACCTAAAAATGTGCAGTATTTTAGAAGCTATTTTAGGTAACAGTTCTGCACTGCCACGCTCTCTTTGCTTCTGGCATGTTTTCTTTAGAACCTAACATTTCTTCAAGATTCTTTAGACTCTTGTAGCATTAGAACCTTGTGTATTTTGCAAGCCTGCAAGATGACTCTAACCCAGATGAAAACATGAAACAGCTCTTACTAAAATAAGTCAGTTTGCAGTGAGTGAATTCTAGGCTATTTCACTTTAGAAGAGAGAGAGAAATTAGCTGAGAAAATAAGAAACATGTTGAATGTTAGACCTTCTGAAATGTGAGTGCTATGCGCACAAACAGAAAAGTACTTTTATGCCACTGTAAATGGAGATGGGTCTTTCTGCAATGTCTCTAGCCGAGAGGCCCACATAAAGCATTTCTTCTGTAACCTGCAGATATGCGTGAGGGAGAGTTCATTTTTATCTATAAATGAATTGCTCTAGTCCTCGAAGGAAATGTAATATACCTTAATGTGATCAAAACAACTTCAGCATCTTCTATACCAAGCACAGAGTTGATGAAATGCATATATTTAGCCCAAGCCACTTCCCTATTAATAATCCATATGATTTTGTAGGGTAAACATGTCAATATGTTCAAATTTACATATTTCAACTTACAGACTTGATCACATTCTGCCTTTTAGTTTACCATATGTCTCCAGTTTTTTGTGTTACTTATATAAAAATGTGGTATAAAAATGGTGGTTTGTTTCTGACATAAAGTGATGTTCTCCCACCTCTAAATATTCACAGTCATCTCTGGGGAAATGTCTAACTTTAATTCTTACTCTGCACTCCTTTATTCATTCCTTATTCGGGTAAAATTTCTGTGGATGTCAATGAGAGCTTTTCCTGAGTAAGAATCTGTTCCTGATCCCACTTAAAACAGTGGCAGTCAGTTGACTTGGGGCAGAATTGGGTCCCAAGCAGTGAGTACGAATGCTGAATAAAGCATATTGAATAAAGGGCATATCCAGTGACCATGGTCAGAGCCACATAATTTCACTTGGTCTCTTCCTCCTTATCTGTAAATTGTTGATAATGATGCTGATTCTCCTTTGTATGGTGCTTTGAGATCTTCTGATGAAAAGTGCTAGGTATTACAGATTTTTACAAAGTGGCATGGCTGATGAACTCAGGCAAACTTTTCAAGTTCTCACCTTTAATAACAAAGCTAAGCAAACAACGCATATGCAGGCCATGATTGTATCAGCTCACTGCATTTTCAAACCAAGCAGTATAGCCAATCAAATTTTAACCATGTTCAATAATATGAAATACAAGTTCAAAGTTTTAGAATTGCTTAAAGTGCAAACTTAATAATGAAGAGAGAGATTCTTTTATTGCAATTTAGAAAAACATATAAGCCGCAACATCAGTTATTTTTCCTCCCTTGTATTTTTTTGTTTATTCTTCTCTTACTACTTATAGATGTAAATTTTTTCATGTTAGCTTTTGTTACCTTCCCTCATGGTCTCTAAGGATATGTCTATGCTGCAAAAAAAGGTGTGTTCTTAATAAGGCTGTCAAGCAATTAAAAAAATTAATCGTGATCAATCGTGCGATTAATCGCTCTGTTAAACAATAAGAGAATACCATTTATTTAAATAATTTTGGATGTTTTCTACATTTTCAAATGTATTGCTTTCAATTACAACACAGAATACAATGTGTACAGTGCTCACTTTATATTTATTTTTAATTACAAATACTTGCACTGTAAAAAACAAAATAAATAGTATTTTTCAATTCACCTAATACAAGTACTGTAATGCAATTGCTTTATCATGAAAGTTGAACTTACAAATGTAGAATTATGTACAAAAAAACTGCATTCAAAAATAAAACAATGTAAAACTTAAGAGCCTACAAGTCCACTCCGTCCTACTTCTTGTTCAGCCAATCGCTCAGACAAACAAGTTTGGTTACAATTTGCTGGAGATAATGCTGCCCACTTCTTGTTTACGAATGTCACCTGAAAGTGAGAACAGGGCATTCACATGGCACTGTTTTAGCCGGCATCACAAGATATTTATGTGCCAGATGTGCTAAAGATTCATATGTCCCTTCATGCTTCAATCGCCACTCAAGAGGACATGCATCCAGGCTGATGACGGGTTCTGCTCGATAACGATCCAAAGCAGAGTGGACCGATGCGTGTTCATTTTCATCATCTGAGTCAGATGCCACTACCAGAAGGTTGATTTTCATTTTTGGTGGTTTGGGTTCTGTAGTTTCCGCATTGGGGTATTGCTCTTTTAAGACTTCTGAAATCATGTTCCACACCTCGTCCCTCTCAGATTTTGGATGGTGTGATGTTATCTGAATAAACTATGACCATGTAGATCATTGTTGCTACCACTGTTATATAATTGCAACAAATCTTGTACAAAGGTTGTCAAGTAAGGTGTCTATGGAAAGGTTATGATTTGCTGAATATGATTATACTATTTGTATGCATGTATCATTTTTGTATTTGAAGTTATGGGCATTGGCTATATACCTGTATTTCAAATATGGTTGCTCCTGTGGTAACACTCACAAGGTATTTAGTCTGCACATCTTGAAGGGACTATTCAAGTTAAATGGCCCATCAAAAGAACACTTAGCTCACAATGGAAGACACCCATTTACACTGAATGGACTTTCCTGTGAACCTTCTGTCGGGGGATAGGGAATTGTTTCTGCATGACTAAGCAAAATCATGCATGGACATGTGACTTGCCCATGTGACTCCAAACACCATCTTGTTACTTTAGTTTTCCACAGTGAGAACAATGGATTTCCCTCCACATGGGAGAAGCTATAAAAGGTGCTGGAAACATCTCCATTTTGCCTCTTCTCTGCTCAAGCCTCTTTCCTGCTCAAGCCTCTGGACTATGAATTTATACTAATGGGAACATTCTAATCAAAGGACTGAGGACCTTCCAATGATTTAGAAGCAATCAGAAACTTGACTTAAGCCAGCAGTTTATTCTACCACTGCTACAAGCCTGAACCAAGAACTTTGCAATTATTGTATGTATTTGATTCCTTTAACCAATTTTAACTTTTGCCTTTCTTTCTTTCTTTCTTTCTATAAATAAACCTTTAGATTTTAGATACTAAAGGATTGGCAACAGCGTGATTATTGGGCAAGATCTGAGTTATATATTCACCTGAGTGTGTAGCTGATCGTTTGGGATCAGAAGAACCTTTCATTTCATGAAATTGGTTGTAAAGAACCACTCATCTTAAAGTCTAGTGTGTTTTGGTGGTGATACAAGGACTGGAATGCCTAAGGAAACTACTGTTCTGACGTCTTGTTAGCCAGTGTGGTGAAACAGAAGTTTACTATTGTTGTTGGGTTGGTATATCTTAAGGGAGAATAACTTCCAGTTTTGGAGTGTATCTGCCCTATTTGTCAGCAGTTTGTCCTGAATTAGGTATTCTCAGTTGTGACCCACAGAGGCACGGTGACAGATAGCACTTCAGACTCTTAAACCTTGAGTCGAGTGCTGTAGTTATTTTTAGAAATCTCACATTGGTATCTTCTTTGTGTTTTGTCAAATCTGCAGTGAAAGTGTTCTTAAAATGAACAACATGTGCTGGGTCATCATCCGAGACTGCTATAACATGAAATATATGGCAGAATGCAGGTAAAACAGAACAGGAGACATACAATTCTCCGCCAAGGAGTTCAGTCACATATTTAAATAAAGCATTATTTTTTTAACGAGCATCATCAGGATGGAAGCATGTCCTCTGGAGCGGTGGTGGAAGCATGAAGGGGCATACGAATGTTTAGCACATCTGGCACGAAAATACCTTAAAATGCCGGCTGCAAAAGTGCCATGCAAAAGCCTGTTCTCACTTTCAAGTGACATTGTAAATAAGAAGCAGGCAGCAGTATCTCCCATAAATGTAAACAAACATGTTTGTCTTAGCGATTGGCTGAACAAGAAGTAGGACTGAATGGACTTGTAGGCTCTAAAGTTTTACATTGTTTTGTTTTTGAGTGCAGTTATGTAACAAAAAAAATCTACATTTGTAAGTGACACTTTCACAATAAAGAGATTGCACTACAGTACTTGTATGAGGTGAATTGAAAAATACTATTTCTTTTGAGTTTTACAGTGCAAATATTTGTAATAAAAATAATATAAAGTGAGCACTGTACACTTTATATTCTGTGTTGTAATTGAAATCAATATATTTGAAAATGTAGAAAATTTTGGAAAATGTAGAAAAACATGGAAAATATTTAATACATTTCAATTGGTATTCTATTTTTTAACAGTGCGATTAATCACAATTAATTTTTTTAATTGCAGTTAATTTTTTTTAGTTAATTGCATGTTAACTGCGATTAATTGACAGCCCTAGTTCTTAACATTAGTTAAAATAGCAGTGGAGACACACAGCAATTATGCTTCTAACTTGGGTAAGCAGCCCCAGGCTCCCCTATAGGTTTTACTCAAGCTTCAAACCAAAGATTTTCTCTGGATTGTACTGCTATCTGAAAATCAGGGTGAAATTCTTACCCCACTGAAGTTAATGGGAATTTGCCATTGATTTCAACAGGGCCAGGATTTCACCTGTAAACTTTCACTACTTACATTTTCTATAAGGCCTTCAAGTCTACAATAAGAGATGAACTAACTTCACTCTACCTCCTTCAGTGTTGGTGCTGATCATGATCTTCTTTCATGATCTTCATATGGATAAAAGGCTAATATAATGAACCATTTAATTACTGATCATGGGCTAAATTAATCTGTGAACCAGCATGCATTTGGCTCTGTATGTATACCTTAGCAGGTACATGATCTAATGATGATGATCTAATCATTTTTTTTCTCCATCTGATTCTATGATGTGACTGAAAAACAGCTCTTATGCTTATCCTGGGAATAATAATGCACTTCCCTGGTCTCTTCATTCATTGGAAAGATCACTGCAAAAGAATAAGCCTGCAAGTATTTTGAATAGATAAATATTCTATCAATAACGAATGAGGCTGCTCCATTGTATGTAGTTGATTCAGGGTGTAGTTGCACAGTTGCTTATTGATTTGATTTCAGGTGAGTACATTATGCCTATCAAGCATTCTTTACATATGTTGTCCATAAACTTGTAGATTGACTTTAAATTGGCAGTACTGATTTTTAAAGTCTTAAATGGTGGTGGTACTACATTTATATTGACAGTTATCTGTGCATCAGTCATCCCTGTTGGCCAAGTTTTCCCCAGTGTGAGCCCACTGACTTCAATGGGTGTAAGCCAGGGATGGATTTGACTTGTTGTGTCTGAAGTTTGCAGGCAATTGTCTTCTGGAACTCACTAATCCCCAAAACAGTCTTATTTCATCCTTCTTGACTTCTTAAAATCTTTTTTTCTTTTTCTTTTTTCAAAGGTGATTTTAGAATAGCCACTGTTGGGCCCCCTCAATTGTCTGTAGGTGTTTGCATTTTAAGAAAGTAGAATATAATTGGTTTTATTTTGTATATGTTCTTGGTATCTCATCCAGTGCTCTGGCAGGGGGAGTGATCTAAAAATAAAATTGTTCTGTGTTGTATCCCATGGAATTCCCAATATGATTTAAAGCTAAGTAGACCCCCCACTTCCCACCTCCATGGGTAGAAAAATTGCCTGCTTCCCCCTAGATTTAAGGAGCAGACTGGTGATCTGTAAATATGCCATATAGGCTACCTCTACACTGCACACCACTTGCAGTGGCATATAGTGTATGTGTAGCTATATGCTGCAGTGAAAAGCCTGCTGTGTCCACATTGAGGTGTGTAGCTACACATATCAGTGAAAGGCTCTGGCAGGGGTGTGGCAGCAGGGAGCTGCCGGAGCCCTTTCCTGCTGCCAGAGTCTTTTCCTGCAGTGGGGAAAGGCTCCAGTAGCTCCTTACGGCAGGGAAAGGCTCTGGCAACTCCCTGCTGCAGGGAAATATTCCAGCAGTGGGGAGGCAGTGGGACATTATACTGCTAAAAATAGCAATGTAGACATAGGAGGCACAGCTTGAACATGTAGAGAGCTGATTAGGTTCAGGCGTGTCTTTTTTCTACTTGCCTAAGTAGTGCTTCACCATCTACACTGGTATTTATACTCATGCTGGGGCTGTGGTATAGTATATGTATTCTACATGCTGCCGAAAGGAGTGTGCAGTATAGACGTACCTATAGAGACAAGACACTTAGTAATAACTATCAATGGCTGTGAGCATCCTAGTCACTCACAGATAGAGTGAACCATTAGCTGTGTGAGCCATTTCTTCCTTATGACCTTCCAAATTCTAAGGAAGTTGTTGAAAAGATTTACGTTGACTTCATTGGGCTTTGGATCAGGACCTTGGAGAAGTCTGAAATCTGGTAAAGTCCACCAGAACCCAGAAATGGAAATGGATCCTAATGGAGGTGATGACAAGACCCTGCCAAAAATGTCATTCTCACCTCTTCCCCAGTCCAAAAAATACAGGCCAAGTAGAATCAGTTATGAGTGCAATATTCCCATGCTTGTCATGGCATCCAGGAAACCCTGAATTAATCCAGAATCATTTACCTATGTGTGGGCTTGAAGTTACTGAGGACAATAAGCCTCTGTGATTCTATCACCAAAATTGCCAGGAATTCATTAAACGGGTTAGAAAATTGGAGCTGCAGTTTAGGTGACCTGTCCCCGTCATGCATATGTAACAGGTTCATACTGTATGGTGACATCCAGTTTGCGCTTCGCTATTACCTTTCTCACCATATTAATGCTTTCTTAGCAACCATGTCCCATTTCATACTTTTGCCTCCACTAAAATGGGAGACTGCTGGCAAGACGGCAGTTATTAGCCTGAAAATAATTTACCCAGCCAAATTAATGTCAGTCACCACTCCTCCACAAAAAAGAAGTTTTATTCCCCCCCCCCGCCCATTTCCCCTATATCTAAAAGAATAGGGGCAGATTCTTTTCTTACACTGGTGTAAATCAGGAGAAGATCCATAGAAATCAGTGGAGTTACACCAGGGTATGTGAGAACAAAATCAGGCCCAGATTGTATTTTGCTTACTGCACCGCTCTTACGGTATCTGTTTAGAATGAATGACAAACTGGCTGTGTGATGTCCCAACTTTTTAGGCCCTTTTGCTTGACATCCATCTTTACTCCAATTGTCTTATATTTCCTTTGGTGTATAGCTGGTAGTGCATGTTTTCCATCTGACAATTTAACAGCAAGGGGAAAAGTGTGGCACTATGCTATTACTGTATCTATTTTTTAATATTACAGGATGTGAAGTGAGCTTTTTAAGTGCCTGACTTGTGGGTGGTCATCATTATTCTGTCAAGATATTTCTTTATTGCTATTTTCCATAAACATATTTAACACAGCAACCTCAGCTCATGTTGATTTCCTAAGCAGTACATCTTGTCTCTTGGAAACAGACCTCTTGAAAACAAGCTGTTTTTACAATGTTTAAACGTGATCAGTTTCTTCAGCAGGAATTTTCTGTAACAAGCGTGAACAACAAAAAATTAGCTCCCTCGCCTATATATAAACAAAGATTATATCTAAAAAAGGAGCATATTAGACTCATTTGAGGTAGGCTACACAACAGCACACCAAGGGGACATTATATTTTTCAAGATACCGGGAAAACAGAAATATATTATTGAAGATAATGAAAACAAATTTACTGCTCTGCTCTGTGTGTGAATTAAAAGTTTCTATTGCACATAATGCATAGTTGCAACAAAATATAACAATGAAAAAACCATATAACAGATCATTAACATAATTCTAGATATAGCTAGTCCTTTCAAACCTAAGCAAATCTTGCTGCATGCTTTACCACAACAATGATCTGCCCAATCTAATTGGTTCACATTTCATTCTCTCATATTAAGATATGAAATGGAATACCCCAAAACTCACCGGGATTGCAAAACTGATTTGAAGTTTTATGTTTCTCCTTAAAAAAAAAAACTAGTGTCCACCACGAGACTTGGGCCTCCAAATTATAAGCTGATTTGGGAAACTTAGAATAATTTACTGCCATGAATGAAAAAGTAAATGGCTATCTTAAGCCACCAATGCAATTCAAAATCCTTAAACTATATATATATATATATATATATATATATATATACTGATTTGTTGTTGTTTTAATTGCTTTGTAATAAGGCTTAACCATTTTGTTATGTATACAGTTCTTCAGAATCTTGGGTACCTTCATAGGAAATGGGTATTTTGTTTATTAAACTTTCTTAGGTAGTGGAAATTTTATATTAAAATATATATTTTAAGTGTGGGCACTTTCCTGAACAATATCAGCTGAACTACAACATTCGGGGTGAAATCCTGGCCCTAGTGCAGGCAATGGCCAGAATTTACCATTGCTCTGATGAATATTATGAAAATATTTTCAAAATAGGTAGACTTGAGATTCCATTTTAATGTGCATGAGGCCATCGGCTCTGAATTTTCTTCCTGTTTTGTATTTTTCATATTTAGCCCTCTTACTGGGACTAAAGATATTGAAGATAGTTCCTGCAAACTTCTATTTATATGAGTAACTCTTTAAGGGCCAAGTCCTGCAAATACTCATCCATGTGCCTAGTTCCATTGCCCTCAGTTGATTTCAATGTAAGTACTCATGTTTGCATGAAAAGAAATGTACAGAGTTGAGCCATAAATTAATAGGACTGTATGCAGGGCTAAGGAATTGGATTATGCTATAAAGAGCCTGACTCGGCAGACCTTTTTGTGAAGTATTTATTACACAACTGAATATGCTCATGTGTCTTTAATAGCAGCAAGGGCTACTCACTACAGGCTCAGGGTCAACATGTATGACCTCTAGGTCAGTGGTTCCCAAACTTTAACAGCCGCGAACCCCTTTCACTAAATTGTGAAATCTCGTGAACCCCCTCCTAAAAATGAATATTTCCAGGGATTTAAGTTTAAATTTCCTCAGTGTGATGGACGTGCTTGCTTTGCTCTGCATAGTTCTTGGAAGTCCGGAACCACTAGAGAAAGATAAAGTCTCAGGTCTAGTTCGGCATCAAGTCTGTTTCTGTGTTTGGTTTTCAGATGTGCATACGAGGAAAACGGAGCGCTGGGGTTCGGGCTGCCGGCTCCCCCGCTGACGGGGGCAGGGCTCGGGCTCCCAGCCCAAACTGCCCTGCCCCACTCTCCCTGGGGCTCGGGGTGTCTGCCCTGCAACAGGGTCCCACCTGCTGCTTCCAATGTCCGGGGTCCTCTGGCCGCCATTAGTGAAATTTTTCTGGCGAACCCCCTGTAATGTTCTGTGAACTCCCAGAGGTTCGCAGACCCCACTTTGGGAACCACTGCTCTAGGTGCATTAAAAGAATACTTTATCTCTGCAATATTAAATTGCTGTGTATGATTTTACTCAAATTGTTGCTTTTGACATACTGATATGTTAAGAAAAATACAATACATTGTATGTTTCTTTTTTAAAAAAAAATAGTTGTCCATAGGCAATGAATGATATTCTTTCTATCAAAATAAATTATATCAGACTCTTTATATGTTAATAAGAAAGCAATCTGCAATTTTTCCATGAAAAGATTTGGGGGTGAAAGGGAGGGAGATTTAAAAAAAAAAATCATTTTTTCAAAAGTAGAAAAAATGATTTAAAAAAAAGACTTTTTTGAAAATTTCCACAAAATATTTTCCTCATTTTTACTGAAATCATTATAGTTTTTTCATTTACCAAAAAAATGTGTTTTGGGGAAACAAAAGAATTTAAATAGCTGTTAACATTTCCATACAAGTTTTTATTTACTTATTTATTTATTTAGGTAAAATGAATTGGTTCCTGCTACTATAAGGAAAAAGAGAAATCTAAATTACAAACATCAAATTTCATTTGACAGCATGTTCTCAGTATGTCCTCTTAATCTTGGGTGAAGGCCTCCTGGGGCACCCCTGTCCTCAAGAGGGACAGAGTCCACTTACTCCTTTGTCTTAAATTACTCAGTATCCCGTTTTAGGACCAATAGGCTTGGATTCATTCACAAACTTGTGATTACTGGTTTTCTTAATTTCTCCACCTATTCGTTGTATGAATAGACAAACAGCCTCTAGGACATTAACATTTTGTAAGGACCAACTAATTGTAAGGAGAAATAAATACTCTATTCTGGGAAAGGATAGGGTTGAATTTGAAAAAGGAGTAAGGGCAGGAATCAGAGACAAAAGGAAAAGTTAGGGGAAACAAGAGTAACAATAAAACAAAACCTAACAAACCCCACAGCAATAATTAAATATTCCTTTCTTCAAATAATGATGAAAAGCTCACAAACTGAGTACAAAAGTAGAAAGGTGCAACCTAAATTCTCCCTCACAGATCTCAGCTGGTCCGTAGATTAGAGCTCAGTAGGAAGAGGTGGTCTCTTGCTGGAGGCTGACAGGTCACCCTTCAGGATGGAGTAAGGATGTCTCAAACTCTGGCCATCCCCTGGCTTCTGACATAGGGGAAGTGAGTAGTGAGCCCTCTTCATGTTGTGGGTCTGGGATCTTCTTTCCTCTAAGAGTAACTGAGGGGCCTCATTTTATTGTGTTGCTGGAAACTGATGCCTTGCTTCAAACAAATGCACCTGTCTGGGCACTCCCAGCTGTGGGCAGACTATTATGACTGCATATTTGATTGTCAATCAGTCTACTGGTGCAGGCCAATGCCTACTTTTATTTGGCTTGGCCCTCCACAGGTTGCGTAGGCCTTAGGCATCTGGGTTATGAAGATCTTTCCCCATATCCTTTCTGATAGGGTTCAACTGAGATTGCCAGGCAAATATTTTAATTTGTAATTTTCCAACCACCACCACCAGCTATTGCTGCTTCTGGGCTGGTACTCATTGGAACGTCTTCTCATAAGCCCCCAAATTACAGGGGGGTTACATGTGCATATGTTGATTTCAATTATAAATGTAAAAAGAAAAAAAGGGTGAGGTTACCCATCTTTTCACTCTTTACATTCCTCCTTTAACTGGGCATTTGTCTGGCATAACTGTTCTTATTTATGTGACTTTTTTCCTGCTTGGAAACATCAGTGAACTGTTGTCTATTAATATTTCATTGATATCCTGCATACAGTGCTATGAACAGTACTTCTGTGAGCATAACAGGGATGTTGGTTGATTTTTATTTGCACCTGTGAATTTATTGAGAGGTAGAGAAATAATTGTCTGCCTGAATGAAAAGCCTGATTCTCCTCCAACTTAGATACTAGCTTTATATCATTGTAGCTTCATTGATTTCAGTGGATTTGCAACAGTATAAGTGAGAGGAGAATCAGGCTCAGGAAGTCTATAACTTGTGATAAGGACATTAGTAATTGTTCTTGAGTTTCTTTGTGAATGTTGGCTCCTCTTATATTTCTTACTTATATTCCTATTTTCTTTCAAAAAGACTTTGAGAGAAATAAAAATTGCATTAACACCAGAGGAGGTTATTGCATTATATGTTTTATTCACAATCATAGATCCAGATTCTGGTCAGTTACATCAGTGTAAAACAGGAATAACTTGACTGAAATCAGTGAAGTTAGTCCTGATTTACACCAATTAAAATTAGATTAGAATCTGCTCCATTGCAAAGTAGCAGATGTGATTTATAGGGGTCAGAGGGCTATAATTCCATCATCAGGGGACACTGGGGGGTATCAGAAAAGGAGATAAGCCTGGATAGTTTGTGTAAATATCCAAACTATGAAAAACTCTATAGCCTTATAATTCAAAATCTATTTTGCATATAATGCAAAGATCCAGTAATAAAAATCTATTAGAGGAAAATAAACCAAAAGAGAGAAAAGTGACTGAAATCCAAGTGCTGTTGCTGTTAAAAAAAATTATTGTAATTCAGATCTGTGATGTTGCTCTGAAAATACAATTGTTTTTTCCAACTATGTTGGTTTGAAATCTGATTAAAACAAGTATCCATGTGTTTCTTTCAATGGAACTGCAAACCATCTATTTGTTGCAGCAGCTATTTAACAAGTCACCATCACAATCAATTAAATTAATCCCATGAAATAAAACTTGAAATAAAGATGATATCTGAAATCATTTTTATTCATGGTTAGAGACCATGCAGATTCTTTTGACAAGCCTAAAAATCTTATGGGTGATGTTGAAAACTTCAATGTACAAGTGCTAATTCAATTTGAGGGGAAAAAAATTGACTTGATAGAATGGTTTCTGTAGAGATGTTACTAGAATAGCAAACCCCCAAGTAATACAAAGGCAACCAGAGTATTGTATGCTCATTACCTGAATTTTCAAATGCTTAACAACTGCGAACAGTATGAATATGCAAAGCTTGCAGACTCTCTGACCAACATCTCTCCTACTTCTGGAATGCAAAAGGCAGTGGCCCAAATTTTGCCTTCCAGGTTGTGCAGGCGACTCTCACTGCGTTAATGGAAGTTAAGTGCACGTGTAAGGGCAAAGGCCCCAATTCAGCAAAGCACTTAAGGATGTAATAAGTCCTCCAATGACTTCAACGGAACATAAAGTTGAATGTGTGCTTAAGTGCGTTGTTGAATTAGGTCCAGAATTTGGCCGACTGTGTATCCAGCTCAATTCAAAGGGGAGACAAGATGAGGGGAGCAGATTGCATAGATAGTATGATCTTCAGAAATGAGTTCTATAGACTACAAAAATGTTTCCCTTTTAGTTAACAGGGACAGAGGTAGAATAACCCCCCTATGGAAAAACCCAGGGGAGGGACCATGGGGTGAAAAATCCTCAGCGATTCCTCTCATGCTATGATCTGAAGAATAGGAATTCTCACTCCACATCCAGAAGTTCGCTTGATAGCCACACAGATTTCAGAGATGCACTTCAGCATCAGATCCTAAGGCTCCAATTTTAATGTTAACATGGCTGCTTTGCAAGTCCTGGGCCACATCCTTCAAACTCTTGCTTGCATAAATACTCCTAGTATACCTGAATGTTTTGTGTATTACATTTTATGATGAACAGTAATATATTAAGCTATATACATACAAAATACTACATATGTGTACCATGACTGAATTAGAATTGCTGCAGGAATCTTAACTTTTTGCATTTCCAGACCTGAGACTTCAACTGAGCCAAAAATTTGTGATAAAAGATATTTGTGAAAGATTTAAAACCCTGCTCCTTTGAAGTGAGGGCTCAAAGTTTTGAGTCCACTTCTCTAATCCTGAAGGAGGAAATAACAGAAATTACAAGATTCTCTTTTCTAATATATCTAAAACAAAAACATGTCATGGCTAACTTACTATTATTTATTGTTTGTATTAGCATAACACCTACAAGCCCTGGTCATGGACCAGGACCCCATTGTGCTAGGCACTGTACAAACACAGAACAAAGAGACCATTCCTACCCCATTATAGGTCATAAATGAGCAACCAATTTTTCCTTTTTGTAGTGCTAAATTAACAGAACAGCAGCAAATCAGTTTATATTGTGCTGCTGTATCTTTACAACAGGGAAATTTTTAAAATGAAAACTTGAAATATGCTTAGTATTTTAGAATGCAGCCTAAATGGTGGAGACACCCTAACTTATTTATTATTTATGATTTTCCCCTGCCCTAGACTTATTTTGGGAGATTTTCCTGTGAGACGTTTACAGTCTTTCTCTTGCAAATTGTCCCAGCTGGAGATGGAGAGCAGCAGCCTCTGTATTTGCTTGAGTCCCCTGGCAGAATGTGTAGTAATGTGACAAACTTAGCAGGGCTTCTAGCAGACATCCAATGAGTACTGAGTTATAATAGAAACATTTTTGTAATCTTAGGGTGTGGTTGTATTCGGAAAAGAAACTGTAAAAATAGGGTTCCCTATTTGTCTCTCAATTACTCCAGATCAAATTTTCTCCATTTACAAGTTACTTAACCCAAGATGTGAAAATCTATCTGGGTTGTTTTCCTTCTTATGCATCATTGCCAGTAAACTTGTCCAAACTGAGGTGTATACTTCAATTGTACCTATATATCACTGCATCTTAGTTAGGTCAGGGTATTGGTTGTGATAAAAGACCAAAATCTCTTTCAAATTCCAAAGTGAGTTTGTAGACTGAGCAAATTTGATGTGGAATCACTGAGAGGATAAACATATGTATCCCAAAATGCCATTTTTTTTACGTTTGCAGTTTTGTTGTTGCCATGTTGGTCTTAGGATATGAGAGAGATGAAGTGGATGACGTAATATCTTTTATTGGACCAACTTCTGTTGGTGGTAGGGAAAAGTTTTTGAGCTTCGCAGAGCTCTTCTTCAGATCTGGGGAAAGTAAGACACTCTGGTTACCTTTCCCAGCCCTGACAAAGAGTTCCGTGAAACTCAAAAGCTAGTCACTTCCACCAACCGAAGTTGGTCCAATAAAAGATATTACCTCACCTCCTTGTCTCTCTTATTTTTACAATCACTTTTCAGGGTACAACTGCACTTTAACTATAATGTAAGGTAAAGTATATATGTCATGTAGCTTCCTGTCTGAGAATGGACAAGTAACTTTATTCTGGCTAGCATTCATTCAGTTTCAGCTGCTGCTTTCTTGAATTATACACATTTTCCAATAATCAATCAGAAATTATTTTTTGCTGTCATTGCTAAAGATGATCAGAAATTAAAGGATTTGTAAATATAAATTAAACATATAGCGCGGCCTAGAGCAATGAGATGCAACTTGTGCAAAACGATATTACTGTTGACTCAATAAACAAGTAGCTTTCCTTTTTGCATAAAAAGGCAAAAATGAATGGAATGCTATTTTGGAATGCTGAACAGAAAATAAAAAATGCAGGCCAGTGTTCAGGAACATTTTACTTACTGTTTTAATAAACTTTTGTTTATGCCTGGAGGTGCCATTAAATTACCAGCCAGACATTAATATACGGTACACAAGGGATCTTGTATATAAGCAGTGATTATTGCAGTGTGACTCACATGAAGCTTATTATATACAGATAGCTGCTGGACAGAAGAAAAGTAAATTTGTGTTTATGGTGTGTTATCTGTCTGTGGATAAATAGTTGTGATACATGTGCAATAACACACCATTTGTGGACTGTTTCCCCCGCAAAAACCAGAAAGAGGGAGGGACAGGGCCAGAGTGGAAACATGAACTAAGGGGTCCTGATCAATCAAATGTTAAGGTCTTCTCTAGTTTCTTTCCTACTTGCTTTCCAGTATTCAGTGAATCTCCTTAAAGGACAGTGAATATGGAAATACCATACATTTCCCAATAAAAGTCATTATCCTGGATTCTTTTAAACAGAGCTTTTTTATAGCACCATGACACCAGTTGCACCTGCTAACTCTCAGCCAGAGGACGTTTAGTCCAAGGAACCCTGGAGAAGATTATCTCCAAACAAGATATTCTCTGTTTATAGAGTGCTTATATGGTCATCCACGGGGAAGTGATTCAAGCCCAATTTCTTTTGAAATAATTCGTGCCAGTAAGTTCTGAATCAGGATTTTCCTTTCTCTCTCTTCTACTAGAGGAAAAAAGTCTATCGTATTTCTATGAGAAAAGCTCATAAACAGTGCAAGGGAGGAAGTACCATCATAACTCTCCATCTTATCAGAGGAAAGCAGAATTCTCCTTTCTATATTTCATATAAATAGAATTTCAAGGGACCAAAGTACTATTTTTCTTGGTTCTCAATCCCACCATACAGATTGAGAGAAGGTACTTTGTCATTGTGAACAAAGCAATGGAAGCCTCTGTCTACCTGGGAGAGTTCATCACTGTTGATGAGAAACCATGTATATCTGGGATCAGATATCAGTAGTTAAATTACTTGCCACCACCCAAGACACAGCTCAAAGCAAGGATTAGGACACAGCAGAATCTAATGAGCACTGAGAGAGGACTCATTGAGAATGATAGTAACCTTTGCTCACATGTTCCCATTTTTCCTCCTTTAGCTGGGCAAGACCTTGTTCTATGTATTTGATAGCAAAACATTCTTTCACAGAATGTATCCCTGTTCATACTACTGGTGTGAGTGTCTCTAAAAGTTTTATACTGCATCAATTAAAAGCTAATTGGTGTTGTGAGACTCTAAATGTATCATTTCTTTAATTATTTGTTAGGTATTTTCTCTCCCCCAAAAGTAGTGAATGCTGACATAATTATTTCAGGTGAGAATCACAAAAGCATCTATGGGAGTTGGGCTCTTTAATCCAGTAGGCATTTCTGAAAAGCCTGCCTCCTATTCCTTGCAAAGGTTTTTGAATGACTGAAAGTGCTGATTAATTTTAATGTTAGAGGGCATATTTTACAATAGAAATTATTCTTTCCTTCTTAGGCTATATTGGCTTTATTTGATCTTCTTATGAAAAGGTAATGGATAAAAACTGTGAATAATACTAATAACCATGTTCTTTAATGTTGAATATGCATCCAAAAATGCAATAGTTTAATCTATGCACAAGAACTGATGGGGGTTTCTTCATATTACCTTAACCAAGAAAAGTGGATTTTCAACAAAATCTATGTTTTGAATAAACCACAAATAGGAATCTATTTAATCTATTTGGACAGTTGGTAGTAGTTGAACTAGGTTGGAGGAAAAAAATGAGCCACAAAACATCTTAAATAGAAGAATCTTGTTTCCTGGGTATCTGGATAACTACCTCATGGAGGGCTACTCAAACATATTGTTCTCTCTAGCAGTATGTGAAAAGATAAGCAGCAGAGTTTAGATAAATTGTAACCAGCCAATCCTGCAAACTTCTACAAGAACTGTATCACTGACTTCAGTGGTACTACTCACATGAGTAAGGGCTACTTCCAAGAGAGAGGATTCAGAGCATCAGGCCCAAGATGCTAATAGGATATGTATGGCATCTATAGAAGAACAATATTTCCTTTTCCTATTATGTTTTTAAATGTTGACATGTTTCAACTAGAATAAGGATTAAAATGTTTCTTTTGTATTGCAATAATGCCTAGGGGACCAGACTCATTGTTGTAGGTTCTGTACAAATTCGTAATAAAAAGATGGTCTTTGCCATGAATAGCTTCCAATCTAAGTATGAGATGAGACATAACAGATGGATACAACAAACAGATGTAGAAAGCATACTGAGGAGACAACTATGAACGGTGTGATAAGCAGCAGTCCCAGCACACCAACTTGTCTAACCATTGTCAAGTTTTTGTAGGCCTCGTGATAGAGGTGGGTTTTAAGTAGTGATTTGAAGTAGGACAATGTGGTGGCTTAGTGGATTTTTGAAGGATGCTCCTTCCATGCTGTTAGGCAAAAAGATTCTTTTCCCCAAGTATCAGGCAAGCACAGACAATACTGAAGGGTACCGGGAAGACTGATAGCTTCAAAAATATGGTGCCATCGTGGCCAGTTATATACATTCTCTTATTAATTCATTTGCATTTATCTGTACATATAGAGACAGACATTGTTACAAGTCAAGAGAGAACCCTGAACAAAGATAAAAATGGGAACAGTACGTATGTATAGAGGTCATCCTAATTGCATCAAGCATCTATGGCTACCTTGCGGGGGGAAAGAGGCGGGGGGGTAGTGGTAGGAATGGGTGCTTACAGATATCCGGTGGGCTGTGAAGGGAGGGTTTGTTCTGTTCTCAGAGGTGAGTTATTGGGCGGGCATTTGACCATATAAATCTATCAATTGTTTACAGTTGTCAGTGACCTTGAGCTACTGAAGCATTCCTGCTTGAACTGCGGTTTCTGTCTCAGCTGTTAGCTAAATTTTAATTCTTGCCTGACAATGCATAAGAGGTGGTATGGGAGAGGCACAAAGGTACTTGTTAGAAAATTTGGCAAATGGACTGTCAAGGCTGACATCATTGGTGGAGTGAAGGCAAGGGTTGATAGCATATAAGGAATGATCGGTAGGGTGCGGATAGATTATAAAGGGCCTTAAAAGTTAACTTGAGTAGTTTGTGTTTGATGCATTGGAAAAGTCCAATCGAGGGATGCAAAGAGGGGTTGACATGCTTGAAGCACAAACCAGGAAAATGATCTTTGCAGCAGTGCTTTGGGATGGAGGAGGTTGCGGCAGTCAGTATGTGAGATGATGAGGGATTTAGTTGTGTGGATGGAGAGGAATGGCCAGGTATTAGAGATATGTAGGAAGATGTGACAAGATTTAGACCTGAGCTGGATATGTGGGTCTAGAGAGAGGGCCGAGTCAAAGATGATGCCCAGGTTATGGTTCTGACTGGCAGTGAGGAGATCTTATTCACAGTGACAGGCACAGATTGTGACCATTTAGGAGGAGAGAATAAGAATTCTCTTGCTGGCCTGTTCAAGTGGTCTAACTTGCTGGGGTATCACAGTATAGGGAGGGAACTAACATAAAAATGGCCATACTAGGTCAGACCAATGGTCCACCTAGCCCAGTATCCTGTCTCTGACAGTGGCCAATGTCAGGTGCTTCAGAGGGAATGAACGGAACAGACACTCATCAAGTGATCCATCCCCATCATCCAGCCTTAGCTTCTGGCAGTTGGAGGTTTAGTGGCACCCAGAGCATGTGGTTACATCTCTGACATCTTGGCTTATAGTCATTGATGGACCTATCCTCCCTGAACATAGCCAATTCTTTTTTGAACCCAGTTTGAACCCAGTTTTTGAACTTTTGGCCTTCAAACATCCCATGGCAACAGTTCCACAGGTTGAGTATGCGTTGCATGAAGTATTTCCTTATGGTTGTTTTAAGCCTGCTGCCTATTAATTTCAACAAGTGACCACTAGTTCTTGTATTATGTAAAGCAGGGGCGGGCAAACTTTTTGGCCTGAGGGCCACATCAGGTTTCATAAATTGTATGGAGGGCTGGTTAGGGGAGGGGGTTGTGGCCTGGCCCCCACCTATCTGCCCCCCCCGGACCCCTGCCCCCTCCCCTCCCCCCTTCTCCCTGTCCCCTGACTTCCCCCGGACCCCCTGCCCTCTGCCGCCCCATCCAACCCCTCCCTCCTTTCTGACTCCCTCCCCCAGGACCCCTGCCCCCATTCAACCCCCTGTTCTCCCCTGACCCCTATCCACACACCCTGATCACCACTCCCCTGCCCTCTATTCATCCCCTGCTCCCTGCCCCCTTACCGTGCTGCCTGGCTCCAGCTCTGCCCGGCTGGAGCCAGGCCACGTCGCCGCCACCACCACACAGCACAGAGCACCGGGTCAGGCCGGGCTCTGCAGCTGTGGTGCCCCAGGAGCTCACAGCCCCCCTGCCCAGAGCATTGCACCGGCGGTGGAGCGAGTGAGCTGAGGCTGCGGGGAAGGGAGGACAGCAGGGGAGGGGCCCAGGCCAGGAGCTCAGGGGCCAGGTAGGACGGGCCCGCGGGTCGTAGTTTGCCCACCTCTGATGTAAAGGGATAAATAATATTTCTCTATCCACTTTCTCCACACCATTATGATTTTATTGACCTCTATCAGATCCCCCTCTTAGTCGTCACTTTTCTAATCTCCCCTCATATGGAAGCTGTTCCATACCCCAATCATTTTTGTTGCCCTTCTCTGCACGATTCCAATATATCTTTTTAGAGATGGGATGACCAGAACTGCATACAGTATTCTAGGTGTGGATGAACCACTGATTTATATTATGTCATTCTGATATTTTCTGTTTTATTATTTATCCCTTTCCTTATGGTTCCTAACATTCTTTTAGTTTCTTTGACTGCTACTGCACATTGAGCAGATGTTTTCAGAGAACTATACATGATGACTCCAAGATCTTTCTTGAGTGATAACAGCTAATTTAAATCCTATCATATTGTGTGTATAGTTGGGATTATTTTTTCTAATGTGCTTTACTTTGCACTTATCAACACTGAATATCATCTGGCATTTTGTCACCTAGTCACCAAGTTTTGTGAGATCCCATTGTACCTCTGCTGTGGACTTAATTATCTTGAGTAATTTTGTAACTGTGCAGTCTGGAAAAACTCTGGTCAGGAGGTAGAGAAACACAGGTCTCTGCCAAAAAGAATGACACTGGGGAGCCAGCAGCCTAAAAGTGGGTGCCCTTGCTGGAACACAGACGGGATATATAGGTGCAGTTGCCCTGAACTGTGACAGCATCTTCAGTCAACGGAGATTGTACCGTGGCAGCAAGTTCTTCAGAATACTTTCCTCTGCCCACCAGAATCACCCCTGTCTTGCTTGGGTTCAGCTTCAGCCAGCTGTTCATCATCCATGAGCTGATCTCATTCAAACACTGGGCCATCTTTGTGGTAGTGGTGTGGTAGTACTTTGATGAAGGATAGGTAGAGCTGTGTATCATATTGCTGGCACTTGAGTCCATGTCACTTGACCAGTTCACCTAATGGCTGCATGCAGATGTTGAAAAGGACAGGAGAGAGCTTGTGGAACTCCACAGGAGGAGGTTGAGTGTTAGAGGTGGAGTTTCCTATCACTATTCATTGAGTGTGTCTCTCCAGGAAGACTCAAACTATTTTAGCACATTACTCTGGACTCCTGTCACCTCTCTCAAGCAAGATAGTAGTGTCTCATGGTCAACAGTGTCGAATACCGCAGGAAGGTCCAGAAGGATTGAGAGTGGATGTCTGCTCTTTATCCATTGACAGGAGACCATCCGTCAGTGCCACTAAAGTGGTTTTAGTTTAGGATTGTGACAAGTCTAGAATGTTAGCTTCAGTTAGATCAGCTTGTAGTTGGCCTTTGGTTAGCTTTTCTATGCGCTTGCTCTGGAAGGGAAGATTTGACACTGGGCAGTAGTTGACTAGAACAATGTATCCATAGTAGGTTTCTTCAGTATTAGTCAGACTATTGTATGTTTTGAAGTGTTGTGGTCAAAGACACCCACGCAGTGATTTTAGTTCAAAGACTCAAGCCTGAGGCCAGTTTATTGACATACATACCAGTGCACTGGGGTGCAGTCCGAAGACTGACACCCCTAGGACCGCTCGCAGGCGGGCTTTTATTTCGTCAAACCGCAAGCAAAATACAAACAATGCGTCATGAGTTAAGAAATTAGGGTTGGGGTTAGTCCCTCCCCCAAACCGCGAGTTAAGAAAGTAGGGTCGGGGTCAGTCCCCCCCCTCCCCCCCGGTACCTTCCTCATTAATTTTCCGAGAAGTGGGTGTTTATTTGGGTAGAGGGGCGCTTGGTGGTTTTCCCCAGGGGTGGTACTTGGCACCAGTTTGGGTACATTTCTCAAGACACATGTTATTTTCTGGGGTCTTTTGGTTAAAGATTAAGGGGGGGGGGTTCGATGGGACGCCTAAAGAGGATCTATGATTGGCTATTTTTGCAGATAGCTGGAATCACGGAGTGGGTCACAGATCACCCAAAGGAGAAGCTGCATGAGTCAGTTTGCATTTAGCTAAAGTTACCTATTGCTTCACACAAGCGGTTATTATATTTCATCAGCCATGAACATATTTCATTAGTGCTGCTGCTGGGGCTTTTTATTTTTTCCCTCCTTGCCGCCCCCCCCCCCTCTGGTCATGACCCTTGACCGAGTTTGGCAGAAAACTGTGTTGTACAGTCTTGCTCAGGCTTAGGCCTGCACCGCCCTGTGCAAGGGCAGTCAGCATAACAGATCTCTGTTGGGGGGTTTATTTATTACTTCAGATTCACAGCTCTGGCTATTAAAAAGAAGGCCCCCCTGTTCTATTTCCCCACAAAGGAAGAAAGGAAAATTCCTTGTCTGAATAATTCACTATTCTCTTTCTCTTTGAAGGATGACTCAGGGTAAGGGAAGTGGGAGAAGGGTGGCACTGTACAACAGAGTAGCTGCAAAACAGGGTATTCTAAGTCTCTGAGAGTCAGGAAATGAGAGAAAAGAAGATGAACATTTTGTGGAGAGCAATGACTTTCTTAGAGAGAGAACAGGCATTCCTGAAGGAGCAGGGAAATAGAGGGTGGAGGGTAGGAGAGCAGGGACAGGATTTGGGGGGGCAGAAAGAATGACAGGGGAGGACGTGGGGTGGAGAGAAATCGTGGAATAAGAGGAAGTCCATGATTGGGACACAAGTCACCAGATGCAAGCAAAACAAGTCCAAGGAAGACTAGAGGTGCAATGTGGATTTGTGAAACAGCCTTCTACAGGACATCCACGTACCATAGGGTCTCCTGGGCAGGATTTAGGCCCTTGTTTACATGTAGCATCTTGGGCTTTATATTTCCTCTGGAGTAATAATTTACATCCAAATCTTTCATCAGATAGTGTCAACTCCCTTGTTTTGGATTTAATTAATATAACAAGAAGTTGCCATTATTTCTTCATGTTTATGATTTATACAGACAGCCTTTCGAATTGTATTTTTGTTTTTGTTTTATTTTGAACTCACGTCATCATTCATTAGCAGTACACAATCAGGTCCTTTGTTTCAGTTCAGCTTTATTCCTATGTCCTCATGTGATATCGCTAGGCACAAAGAGTGCTGACTTTTTTTTTATTTTTCTTTATTCTTCATCATTTATTAATGCCACAGATTGTGTGATGAGGAGTTGTCAACATCATCATTTACAGGTATAAATGTGCAGATGTATACAACATCTGTATTTACAGGCATAATAACTGCACTGAAGTTGATTTGTCATTTAATAGCCTTTAAATTATCTCTCCCTTTCTGGCTGCATTTCTCCTCATTATTTACTATGCTTCCCAATAGCTTATCATCCATTCCTAACTACTCTTTTTTGGTCTTTAATTTTCTGAGACAGCTTTCTTCTTAATAGTGAAACTCTAGGGGGAAAAGATTCCACAAACACTAGCAAATAGGGTACCATAACTGGACATGCTCACATACCTTTCTAGGACATGGACTGCTCTATCTCTGTTTGCACAGCACCTGGTACAAAGAAACCCTAAATCTGATCAGGGCCTCTGAATATTACTAGAAATAGCATTTTGGATAAATTAAAAGAAAAATTACTTGATTCCATCAATGCAGTGAGGCATATTCTTATACTGATGAGTGGGAATGCACATACAACTCTCAGATCTGGCTCACAGGATGTGGTATTTGTATATGTTCACATGGGGCCAAAACTTAGAATCATAGAACTGGAAGGGACCTCTAGAGGTCATCTAGTCCAGTCCCCTGCACTCAAGGCAGGACTAAGTATTATCTAGACCATCCCTGACAGGTGTTTGTCTAACCTGCTCTTAAAAATCTTAAAAAAATGATGGAGATTCCACAATCTCTCTAGGCAATTTATTCCAGTGCTTAACCACTCTGACAGGAAGTTTTTACTAATGTCCAACCTATATCATCCTTGCTGCAATTTAAGCTCATTGCTTCTTGTCCTATCCTCAGAGAATTAAGAAGAACAATTTTTCTCCCTCCTCTTTGTAACAACCTTTTATGTACTTGAAAACTGTTATCATGTCCCCTCTCAGTCTTCTCTTCTCCAGACGAAACAAACCCAATTTTTTCAATCTTCCCTCATAGGTCATGTTTTCTAGACCTTTAATCATTTTTGTCACCCTTCTCTGGACTTTCTCCAATTTGTCCACATCTTTCCTGAAATGTGGCACCCAGAACTGGACACAACACTCCAGCTGAGGCCTAATTGGCACGGAGTAGAGCAGAAGAATTACTTCTCGTGTCTTGGTTACAATACTCCTGCTAATACATCACAGAAGGATGTTTGCTTTTTTTGCAACAGTGTTACACTGTTGACTCATATTTAGCATGTTGTCCACTATGACCCCCAGATCCCTTTCTGCAATACTCCTTCCTAGGCAGACATTTCCCATTTTTTATGTGTGCATCTGATTGTTCCTTCTTAAGTGGAGTACTTTGCATTTGTCCTTATTGAATTTCATCCTATTTACTTCAGACCATTTCTCCAGTTTGTCCAGATCATTTTGAATTTTAATCCTATCCTCCAAAGCACTTGCAACCCCTCCCAACTTGGTCCATTGACGCCAAAAGAAGTTTTGCCATGTAGGGCAAGGATTTGTCCCTTGATCTTCATGCCAAATTTTGTAAAGCAGATGTGTGGCTAGTCCAGGAAAAATGTGTGTGCCATTCAGGTAAACGTATGCTTGCCTACCTACCTATCTGCACACAAAATAACCTGATTTGTGCACAGAAATCGGGTTTTGCAGGCACAAACTTCCTATGAAACCTTGTCTCTTAATGCGTATCTCCTCCATCTTGTTGTCCATTCTGTAGTTGTTTATGTTGATGTACAGAAGTCACAGTGGGAGAAGACGGAATGGCCAGAGCACAATCAGAAAAGATGATGCCATGGTGCGGGGTCAGGAACAGTCAATGAGTCAACATCACAAGCCAAGCACAGACTGATCGGTTCCAGCAAAGCCAAAGACTTCCATTCTGGGCCTTTCCTTTCCTTCAAGGAGGCCTGGGGAATCTCTCCTGTTCACCTGAACTTTCAAACAGATTGGTATATTCAAATCAGAGGGCGTAACCAGGCCCAGATGGCTGAGTGGAGTAAAAGTTTGTAGCCTGAGGTTCCCTTTCCCTCAGGGATGCTCTGATACTGCTACTCTCTGGCAGCTAGGCTGTAGATCTCTGGCTCCTGGTATCCAGTTCCTTCCAGGCTTAAAAGAAAAATCCTTCCTCTATCACAGAAGCCCTCTCTCTAAAGCCTGCTTCCTCTCTTTTAGTTTCAGTTTCTCTTTTGATTATTTCCTCTAAGCTTTTTGCAGGCATTGCACAGCTGAACTGACTGTCTGCAGGCCTGATTGTTAGCCCCTTTCTGCCTTAACCTATTAGAGAATTTGTACACCCTGTTGTGGTTGGTTAGTTACTTTCAAACTATAATACAAAGCTTGAACACACCCCTTGTTAAAATGGCCATGTGCAGAATCCCTATGTGTTGAAATTACAGCATAATGCAGAGGTGGGCAAACTACGGCCTGCGGACCACATCCAGCCCGCAGGATCGTCCTGCCCGGCCCCTGAGCTCCTGGCCTGGGAGGCTCACCCCCAGCCCCTCCCCTCCTGTTCCCCCCTCCCCCAGCCTCAGCTCGCTCACTCCACTGCCAGCGCAATGCTCTGGGCGGCAGGGCTGTGAGCTCCTGGGGCCCCCAGCCTGACCCGGTCTTTGTGCTGCATGGTGGCGGAGGCAGCATGGCCTGGCTCCAGCCGGGCGGCACGGCTGTAGTGCCGCCAGCCACCGGTGCTCCAGGCAGCGCAGTAATGGGGCACGGAACAGGGGGGGTTGGAGAGAGGGCAGGGGAGTTCGGGGTGGTGGTCAGGGGGCAAGGGTGTGGATGGGGTCGGGGTGGGCAGGGGGAGAACGGGGTTGAATGGGGGCAGGGGTCCCAGGGGGAGGCAGTCAGGAAGGAGGGGGGGTTGGATGGGGCGGCAGGGGGCAGTCAGGGGCAGCAGTTCCGGGGGCAGTCAGGGGACAGGGAGAAGGGGTGGTTGGATGGGACAGGGGTCCTGGGGGGGGGCTGTCAGGAATGAGAGGAGGGGTTGGATGGGGTGGCGGGTGTCCGGGCGCAGTCAGGGGACAGGGAGCGGGGGTGTGTGGATGGGGCAGGGGTCCGAGAGGGGCCATCAGGGAATGGGGGGTTGGATGGAGTAGGAGTCCTGAGGGGGGGCAGATAGGAGGTGGGGGCCGGGCCAAGACCCCCCCCCCTTAACCGGCCCTCGATACAATTTACGAAACCCGATGTGGCCCTCAGGCCAAAAAGTTTGCCTGCCCCGGTATACTGTATGTGAGAAGACCAGGTTTTCTTATGTTCATAACTGTTAAAATTTTATTGTGTGTGACTTTAATACACTGTATATATAAAAAATTATCTCTGTAAGCTGGAGAGGGAGAGTATATATAAAAAAAGTAGCATTATATTACCTCTGAAAAGTTATTTAGCAGATTGAACCCAGCTTTGTGGTTTATTGTGGAAATCATCCAACAAGCTATTTTACATGTTCACGTTTCTTTGCTTGATAAAAAGTCATTTATTTGTTCTCTTTAGTATTCAACAGTAACTTATTTCAATCGTAAATAATTCTGCTGATTGCTTTTACATGTTTTTTAAAAAATCCAAACTTCAGAATACATTGATAGTTCTGGAGTCTGAGGTCCTAGAAATGTAAACAACAATTACAGCACAGGCACTGGTAATGTAACCTTCCCTATATTGCTCCTTTAGTGTGCTGTCTTGGAGGGGGCAACTGGTTGCGGCCAAAGAGTCTTATACTAATGGGTTAAAACTCCATTTTATTCACAGTGTGAAAGAATGAACCCTGCTAACTGGACCAGCAAAACAACACTGTGTTTTGTTGCCTTTAAATTCTCTCTCTAAAACACTAGATTACTGCATGACAGTTTCATTGGCTAAACATTTTGAGGTCAAAGTCAGTAATATCATCCCAGGCTGTGACCTTTTCATTAGCTAAATAGGAGTTGTCCAGGGGTCAGAGAACTACTAAGGAAAACTCAGGTGCTGTAAGAAGCGGTGACAGCTATAAAGTGGTGCTTGTCTCACTAAATCAGTACTGAATACCTTCCATAGGATCTACTGTGTTGCTGGATAGAGTTTCCGAAGGCAGGCAAAACAGGGGTCCTGACCACTTTTACTCTTTAAGGGACAGCTTGTCCCTGCCTCTAACACATGTGTGGGAAGGGCACACAAGGAGCCTTCCCTTGCTTGTACTCTCCAAGCAAAGGAAAGATGCCTCAGCCCTTTTTTACTCTGTTTTTGCATCCCTAGAGAGCAAAATACCTCAAAGAGGACAAGCTTGGCATGGGGTTATGGTCCATACAAGCCTGTAGAGTGGCTAGTTGCACATAAAGAAACATGCTGTGCTATCCAGAGGGCATAAGATACCCACATGATGAATGGCACATAAATACCTAGAAAGAATGGGTGTGTATTCACTATGCTCCAGGGAGCTAGAGAAAGATTTGCTTCCTGAGGCACAATCCCTCTGGAACACTCGCTAGGGCATGGTGGTTCGACACATTGTCACAATCCATCTGTGAAGATTAGCTGACCTTTTTTGCATGAGCAGAGCTATTAGCCCCAATATTCAGCTCGAATACCAGTTTGAGCAATCACATTTTGTCTGATTAAATTCTATCTGTAGGTTCAATGGCTCTGCTATTTTTAATCTCCTGGCCAAAATTGTAGTAATGTTGCTGTTTGCTGTTAAATGGCTGCTGCACTTCAGAGTTGACTACATTTCCACCAGTGGATGAAGTGATTTCTGTGTATATATAATTGTGTGTATTTGTGGATCATAATTTCTAAAGCATTTTAGGATCAAAAAGACACAGGAATTCTCAATAACATCTGCATGGCAAAAGGGCAGCATAAATGACTGTGTGCTGAATGCTGTCCTGAGTTTGTAATCTTCCCATTCATCAAGCAGGGTGTGTTAATGGTTTTATCTCTATCCATTTTGCTACCTAGCCCATATGTGGTTACTTATTAACTTTAACCAGGAAACTATTTTGCCATTGATAAATCATAGCTTTTATTTATGGGAATTATATGGATGTATTGGGGTGCCCTCACCTATTGTAAGCACCCCCTTCTGGTCAGGTGTGGGCCTGCTGTTTCTTAGTTCTTGGAACAGGATGGCTCCCACCACTCGCCAGGCTCCCACCCCCTTGGCCGACGGTTTCTTCAGTCACTCAGCCCTCCAGCTGAGTCTCACACGTTGCCTGTATGTGGAACAGAACAAACCCCTTCTGGGGTATACTGTCTTTACTTTCTGCCCAGGCTTCCTCCCTGGAGACACTGCCAACAGGGCCCATTGTGGTACTCTCCATTGGTGTATTCTTTTTGGCAGCCACCCCCCAGGTTCAGTCTTTAATCAGACCTACAGGGTCCATCATGGTACCCTCGCTTGGTCTTGCTAGGTTCTGGGCTCATTCCTTGCTTGGTCCCTTCAGCCAGCCAGGAGCTCTTTCTTAAGACTTGTCTACACTGGCACGTTTTGTTGATGAAACTAATGTCGACACGAAAAAAATCGACAAAAGCAAAGTCACCAAAGCGAGTCTACATTTGCTCCCTCTGTCGACAGATCGTGTCCACATTTGGGGCACCATTGTCGACAGCGTGAGCAATGCACTGTGGGTATGTATCCCACAGTGCCTGGTGACACCATCTGTCGCTAGGTGTTGTGGGAAGGCGGAAACGGAGTGCGGCGCATCCTGGGATGTGCAAAATGTCCCGTCATGCACTGCTTTGTGTCCCAGCCCTCCAATGGTTTCTGGCTTCCTTTCACGCAGTTCTTTCTTTCCTTTTGTGACGTTTTTCCAACTGTCAGTCTTTGTAGTGCGCACCAGCATCTGCAGTGAGAGAGGATGGATCCCGCAGTTCTCTCCTATGCGCTGTTAACCATCATGAGGACATCATGCATGGCAGCAGAGTTACTCGCAAAGTTACCGACAGAGGATGACTTGCAGGCACTCAAGTGTGATATGGACAGCAGCAACTTATCAGTGCTTTTGGCAGTCACAGAGCAGCTGCATACGGTAGACCGTCACTTTTGGGCTGGGGAAACAAGCACTGATTGGTGGGATCACATTGTCATGCAGGTGTGGGATGACGACCAGTGGGTACAGAACTTTAGGATTCATAAAGTAACCTTCATGGAGCTTTGTGCTGAGCTGGTCCCCGACCTGTAGTGCAAGGACACCAGAATGAGAGCTGCCCTTTCGGTAGAGAAGTATGTTGCAATCACTGTGTGGAAGCTGGCGAATCCAGACTGCTACCGGTCAGTCGCAAATCAATTTGGAGTAGGAAAGTCCACTGTTGGGGCTGTATTACTCCAAGTGTGCAGGGCAATAAATCACATCCTGCTGCAGAGGACCGTGACTCTGGGAAATGTGCATGATATGGTGGATGGCTTTGCAGAGATGGGTTTCCCTAACAGTGGCGGGGCGATTGATGGCACACACATTCCAATTTTAGCGCCAGACCACCTTGCCTCAGAATACATCAATAGGAAGGGATACTTCTCCATAGTGTTGCAGGCACTTGTGGATCACCGGGGGCATTTCACAGACATCAATGCAGGCTGGTCTGGAAAGGTGCATGACGCACGCATCTTCAGGATCAGTGTCCTGTCCAAAAAGCTGCAGGTGGGGACTTCCTTTCCAGACCAGAAGATCACAGTGGGGGATGTGAAATGCCCATAGTAATCCTGGGAGACCTGGCTTATCCCTTGCAGCCCTGGCTCGTGAAACCTTACACAGGGCACCTGGCAGCAGCAAGGAGCAGAAATGGTAGTCAAGTGTGCCTTTGGCCATTTGAAAGCTCGCTGGAGGTGTCTCAATGGCAGGCCAGACCTTACCGAGGATAATATTCCCGCGGTCATAGCCGCGTGCTGCACTTCGCATAATCTGTGTGAATCTAAGGGTGAAATGTTTGCTCAGGTGTGGAGCACTGAGGCAGAGCGCTTGGCTGCACAGTTTGAACAGCTAGATGCTAGGGCAGTCAGAGGAGCCCAGAGGGCTGCTATTAACATCAGAGAGGCTTTGAGGAACCACTTTGACAATGTGGGGCAGTAACACACGTCTGCTTTGGAAATGCTTCCCTGATGCATCCACGTACAATTTTGGGGCCCAAGATCCATGCATCAAAATCCTTTAGAAGCCTGTTACTGAGAGTGAATTAATTGATATACACTTTTGTAGAACACAGAATAAAAACGCTTTACCATTAAATACCTTAGCCTTTATTTATTGTTAAAAAGGGTAAAACCTCACAACTGTGTGTAGCTCAAGCTATCATTGTTCGAGCTGTGAGAGGGGGTGGAGTGATAGGGAAACTTAGGAGTGCTGTGAAGTGAAAAGGAATGTGTGGGCATAGAGGGGGGTGGGGTTGGCAAAAAATTGTACATGTGCATGTGCTGCTGTGGAGGTCGACCACAGATCTTCTCAGTCTGCAGCTGTATCAAAGACTTGAGCATCTCTGTCTGATCCTCCAAAATTTTTATCATCTGCTCTGTCACTTGCCTAGCAAATGATGCATTGGCTTCCCAGCACTCTTTGCATTCCCTGGTCTGTCTCTCATCGTGCTGCAGCACCTCCTAGAATATGTCTTCTTTGCTGCGTCTTGGCTTCTTCCTTATCTGCTGAAGCCGGTCAGCAAGGGTGAGTGGTGTGTTCCCAGGGCCGTCCTTACCCATACGCAAACTATGCAGCTGCGTAGGGCTTGCCCCAAATTTCCTGGTGCCCTACGCAGCTGCGTGCTGCTCTAGCGGCCAGCCCGATCCCCCACCCGGCTGAGCCGGCCAGGAAAGCTGCCCCCGCTCCTGCTCTGCCTCTTCCCCAAAGCCCCCACCCCTGCTCTGCTCCAGCCCCGCCCCCACCCCCACTCCACCCCTTCCCCTGAGCTACATCCTGGGGGACTCCAGCAGGGGTCGGGTGCACCCTGCACTCACCAGGTGGTGGGAAGTGGAGTGACCCGGCCCCAGCCCGCTCCGCCGACTCCCAGCCACGCTGTCGGTGAGTGCTAGGGGGCGGTTCCCCTTGCCCCCCAAGTCCCAAAGCTGGGAGCCAGGGGAGCAGAGTGGAGCGGGCTGGGGCTGGGTCACTCCACTTCCCACCACCCCGTGAGTGCAGGGTCGGGCCCGCCCTGCAATCACCGGGCGGCAGGAAGTGGAGTGACCCAGCCCCAGCCTGCTCTGCTCTGCCAGCTCATGCTGGGGGACAGTTTCCCCCCTGCCCTCCAAGCCTGCTCCTGCCTTCCTTGGAGGCCTGGGGCCAGCCCCCCTCCCCCCCCCCGCGGAGGCCTGGGGCACCAAAATGCACCTGGTGCATAGGACACCAAAATGTCTAGGGACCGCCCTGTGTGTTCCTCAAGGTTTTGTCTGCTGTGGACAATGCACAGAAGAGGGATTGTTACATTCCAGCAAATGATTGAAACATTTCAGTAACAAGGGCCTTTTGCAAGTAGTAGCAATCACTTTCTCACTGACTCTAGACAGGCACCCAGCTCCGCGAGCACCCCAATCATGGTGAGTGTCGGGAGTTGGGGGAAGGCAGTTGTGCGTACCGACAAAACGGTCACAGCTTGCTGGGAAGCTTTGCAGGGAACTCATTCTAAAATTATCATTCACTTTTTCACAGGCGGCCAACCTGCTTGCTGACATCTCACTGCTGTGGGTGAGCAGGGAAACCAGGGCGCAACTACTGCATGCTTGCGGCTTTCACCCCGGTCTATATGCAGCTCAGCTATGTGCCGCTTTGGTCCCAGCTCCAGTGATTGCTAAATGGCATGGTATAGTTTCCTACAATGGGGGAACTAACAAGGCTGCAATCCCTTGGAATCTGCGGCAGAGAATTAACAAGTACCTCTTGGAAACTTTCCAGAGCCTCTCTCTGGAGGATTCCCTGCAGGTCTCAATGTCCATTGACACCCTGCTTGGCCATGCAGATTAGCTATGCAGATTAGCTACACAGGGCAATGTCCAGCTCACATAAAACACTACCTGCCTCCCACTTTTCGATTCCCTACACAAGCCACAGCAACTTACCCAGCATCTCATCTGCTTCCTGCTCCCCGTAGAGCACATCTGGAGTGGAGAAAAGTTCCTGGCTGCCTGCCTCACCGGGCGACCCCGTTGGGAGCATTCTCTTCCAGCTCCGCTTCTTCATCCAGAATTTCAGCCTCCGGGTTACCCCGTCTTTCTGCTGCCTCCGAAGTATCCACAGGACTATCAGCAATGGAGGTGGGGTCACCACCAAGGATAGCATTCAGCTCCTTCTAGAAGCGGCAGGTCTTAGGTGCACCACTGGAGCAATAGTTTGCCTCCCATGCCCTATGGTATGCCAGCTCCTTTATCTTCGCTCTGCACTGCTGCGTGTCCCGATCATAGGCTTTTTCGCACAAGCCTCGAGAAATTTGCCCATATGTGTCCCGATTCCTATGGGTCAATCGCAGCTGCGACTGAACAGACTCCTCTCCCCATATACTGATCAGATCCAACAGCTCAGGTGTGGTCCAAGCGGGAGCGCGTTTGGTGCGATAGCCAGCCATGTTTACCTGGGAAGCTCACATGGGAAGCCAACAAACAGGAAATTAGATTAAAATTCCCGGGCCTTGCGGGGCGGGGGGGGGGCGGGTTGGCTGCAGGGCAGCGGAGTTGAAACCGCTGACCAGAGCGGCAGCATGGGAATTGTGGGACACTTTCTGGAGGCCAATACAATTGAAAAAAAAGGAGTGGTGTCTACAGTGGCTGTTTGTCGACAATAAAGGAAGGGGAAAAGACAAAAGTGTCTCACAGGGATAGAAGTTTTTTGTCGCAAAACCTGGGCAGTTTTTTCGACAAAAGTCCCATTTCAGTGGGTACGCTATCACTGTTTTGTCGCCAAAAGGCAGTTTTTGCCAACAAAACTTGCCAGTGTAGACAGCAGCCCTCCCTGGTCTAAATCTTCCCACATTGAGCTATCCATGGTCCTGCTGCTCTTCCAGCCAGCCAGGAATCCAGTCTTCTCTCTTCCAACTCCAGGCAGCAACTGACTGCTCTGTCTCTGTTGCTTCTTTTTATAGGGCCCTCCTTGCCCTTGATTGGCCACTCCAGCATCCCCTGCGATTGGCTGCTTCCCTTGCAGCCACTCTAGGCCGCCTGGAGGACTTCTCCTCTGTCTTTCCTGAGGCTGGGTGAGTCAGGGCTGCGAGACTTCCAGCAAGGGGCCTCCAGACCTACTCCACCCCGTCACAATGGATCAACAGGATAATAAGACATTGGTTTTTATTCATTCAAGCATTGCTCTTTGTGTTGGCTTTCAAATACACAATTCTTTACATGTGCCAGGATTGATCCTATTACAAACTAAATGGAAATATCTGATGACTATTATTCATCTCATACTACAGAGTCCCAGTACAATCTGATATAGTTAAATATGAATATATTTAAGGATCATACTTCAGAAATATTGCCTGTGGAGTCAATCAGATTGGATGAGTGGCATACAGTATGTGGATGGGTTTTAATGAACACTGTTGGTTTTAGTTATGACTTAGCTAAGTAACTATTTATGAATATGAACTAAATATGAATACATGTTAAAATTTTTCCAGTTAGTTCTTAAAAGTAGCCCAATTTCAATATCTTCATAGTTAGGCCCTAACCCTACAGAGGGATCCATGTGAGTAGTCCCTTACACCCATATGATGAGAACCTTAATTTGTGAATGGGGCTGGTATCTCAATAAGAACTAGTGTTCTTCTGATATATCACAGCAAGAAATCCTGTTTGATTCTGCAGTTTGCAATTCAGGGAAGGAAGTTTAGTTTGAATGCATGAAAAAGATGGGAAACTTTCAAATCTGTAATGTAAGTTATATGGAAAATAGGTTTTTCAGTTGGTTTAACCACAGAAATTAACCATAATTTGTCATTGTACTTCTCTTTAATAGTCAGCCATGTGTAAAAAATACAGCTCTAAAAATGAACTGGCTCACCAGACAGCATTTACTTCTGGGAAAAGGCCAACCTACACATATTTAACCATATCACAGACTATCTTTATATTCTGTAGTGTAAGATGTATCTTGCTTATTTGTTGAATGTCTAATTGTAGGTAGTAAGATGGTCATTCCTATTACAGATTTAAAAAACTGGTTGTATACTTGTGAAGAAAATACCAGTACAGAAACAAACATAATAAGATACAGAACCATGAAATCTAATATCCCTTCTATAGTCCTGATTCAGGAGAACATCCCCTATTCAGGACAGCACTTGAGCATGTGCTGACATCCTATTGACATCAAGGGGACTTAAGTACACACTTAAGTGCTGTTCTAATTTGGAGCCATTGTGCATAATTCCTACTACCATTGGAGTAATGAACTAGTAACTCTTGCAACCGGCCTAAGACATTTTATAATACCCAGTAGTAACCAGCAGGAGATCCCTTACAAATATATAAAGCAGTATAAGCACCTATACAATATAGATAAAGTAATGAACTCCATTTGCTTAAGTAAAACCAGTTAACTAGTGTTAACATTATAGCAATCTCTTTCAGCTGTTGAGAAAATCTGAGATTATGCCATTAAGTGACTGTGAGAAATATAAATGTGTTGTAAACTGTCTCCCATATATTTCCACTTTCTCTCCTCAACTTCTCTATAATTAACACCTCTCTTTATCTTGTTCTTCTTGACTATCTTTGTTCTTTTCAAGTTAAATAATTTAATACCTTCTCTTCCTCTCGTTTAAGCTCTCTTTATCTTGTGATCCGCTTTCCTTTATACTGAAATCTCTGCTGTCTAAATGCATAATCAGATGACATCCATTACTGTAGAACTTAAAAATCCCAGCACATTCACTAAAAACATCTAACTGTGTAGTTATTAGACATCAAGGTATGTCATGCACGTGAGAGGATGAATACACAAAAGAAAGAGAAATTAGGAGGCTGAATGTGCTGCAGAGAGAGCCAACTTCTAGACATGACTTAAGAATTACCTGTATTGGATGTTCACATTAAGGGCTTGTCTACACTAGCGAGCTTACAGCGGCACAGCTGTACTGATGCAGCTGTGCCACTGTAAGATCACTCGTGTAGCCACTCTATTCCAAGAGGAGAAAGCTCTCCCATCGACATAACAAAATCACCTCCATAAGTGGTGGTAGCTATTTCAGCAGGAGAAGCTCTCCCGCCAACATAGCACTGTCCACTCCGGCGCTTCTGTCGGTGTAACTTATATCACTCGGGGGAGGGGGGTTCACACCCCTGAGCGACATAAGTTTTATACCAACAAAAGTGGTAGTGTAGACAAGCCCTAAATTTAGAGTGGTGCATTCTATTACTCTCTATCTTTTAAAATATGAAAAGTGGTTACTGTTGACAAAATCTTGTTCACTGTACACAAGTAGTCCTGTTGACTTCAGTAGAACTACTTGCATGAGTGAAGCAGGCAGGATTTGGTTCCAAATAACTATACATCACATGATGCTATTGGATGCAGAAGGAGGTACAAGGGACATAAAGAGGCAGAAAAAGCATCTGGAAGTCTCTGAAGTGTATCATACATTCTCTTCTGGAAAAAAACAGAACAAGTTTGAAGGTTAGTAATGTGAAAACTGAGAGACACTATACAGTTTTCAACTTGTGTGCTGTGTCTAAGCCATAACCAGATTTATCCTATAATAAATCCATTGTATAATGGACAATACACCTGCAGATGTAGCAGCTGATGCTGAGATCTGATCAGATCCCATTAGCTGATTAGGATACTCAAGGGAACTGCATGGGAAACTCCTGAGGAAAGCCTAGCTACTACAGGAAGTGGGTGTGGGTGATTCAGTATCTGCCACTCTTCCCTTGTTAACACTGTTGTGTTAACACTGAACAATTTCCCCAATATGGTGCTATAGGACATGATAATGTTAGAGGTGCCGTCTTGCAGAACAGAGAAAATCACAGTCCTGTTCATTGAATGATACCTTCTTAGAGTTTTCCTCCTCCCTAGCCCCATTCTGTGGGTAAGGTTGATCTGGCCCTATAATATCAAAGATCAGTGACTAAAATCTGCTTTATTTTACTTAGAAGACCCACATACCAAGAGACATAGTAATAACTGGGAAACAGATTTGAGATTAGAAAACAAACACTGAAAAATAATTAGGGATAAGTTATGGACTCAGTTCTATGAAAACATCTCTGCATAAGCCCTCTGAACATGCAGTGTAAAATACTGCATAGATCCTAAGATCCAAAGTCTATATAAAATGAGCAACAGATACAGGTCTATGTCGGCAATGCAATTCAGCAATTGGCAAGTTCTAACACATGATTAGAGTATCCCAAAGTTCAGATCTTCTAGAAACAAGTTGTTAAACAAAGCAACCTGATAGTCTCTTGTAAAAATGAATGTCTATCGTTTTATTTGGCATAGACAAAAAGTTGACCCTTTTGGTGACTGGTACTAGACTTGTTATTGCACCCCACAGACTAGCCTCTTTCTTTCCAATCTCAGCAACTGATACCATAACGAATGATATTCTGGATGTGGATACATTTACTTCCATGGAATATGGTAAAAATGATGGCTTCCTGGCTATTTATCATCCTTCTCGTAACTATTCTGAATCTGATACCCACTCGGCTATCGCAGCTAGCTTATTCTTCCCTTTACCTTATTGATCTTCTCTGATATTGCTGTGTATTTTACTCCTAGCAATTATTCAGTGGGTATTTTCTTATTGCCAATACTCTGTCAGTGATTTGTTATCCTATTTCTGTTTTCTGCTGTGATTCTCAATTTTTTTAAAAAAGTAACAAAGCCAGAAGATATGCATGAAACATTAATTTCCTTTGTTTTTAAAAAGTCATAAAGTTGCCCATTCTACAATGGATAGGCCAGTCCCAATTTCAAATGGCCTATGCCTTGACCTTTAAGACTAATGTGCAGGGTATTAGTAAGTTAGGATTGAATTCAGGAACAGAAAACCCTTTGGCTATAGAGATTTGTTATTGTTCCATTGGACCAATCAAAAACAGGGACATATCATGCAAACTCTCTTAAGAAACAGTTTCAAAATATATTCCACAGAAAGGCATGTGTTAGTATTGTATTACTATGTTCTTTGGAACTGATGCTGCAAACAGTCCCACAGATTCTAATAGGGGTTTCATTATTGCATATTTGCAAGATCAGGCCCAATGTAACAAAGGTAAACTATAAACTGTAGAAGTCTGAGTACATTAACATCATTTGTAGATAAACTGATGTATATTAATTCACACTTCTACACTTTCAATGCAGTCGTGGGTGATTTAGCCATGCAGCTCAGAGTCAAAGGCATTCAGAAAACTGAAACTCTTGCAAGACTTTGGAATTGTGAGGGAAAACATCCAGTTTCTTTACTTTTACAACAGTCTGCATAGCATGCACAGAAGAGATTTTTAACAATGGGTAAACTGAGTTTTAGCATACATAGACAAGAAAATGTTCACAAGTGGCCTGCTTTCATCAATGATGTTAATGAAGCGTAAGACTGGAGTAACATAGTGGCAAATCAGGCCCTATAAGCATGCTATAAAAGTTATCAATGGAATTGAGGGCTAACATTGAATAACTGGCTCTCTTTTTTAGCATGTGCTAACAACTGTACATGTACATCTCAAGCACGAATATTGTGGATGCATTGGCTGGAATTTGCATGTGCCACTTACATCAACAAGACAGACTTCCCTGCACATACAGTTGTCAATGCACAAATGAAGGCTAGGTGGAGGCAGCCTACAGACTGTTTTAAAAAATTACAAGGAAGCTTAGTGGCTAGACATAAAATGACTAGGATTCTAGCTATGTCCTCTATTAGGGTTGGAGCTAAGTTGTGTCAGTAGTAATACCCTGTATTATTGCCTGTATAGCATCTTATTAAGGTGCTTGGCACTTCTCATTATAAGACCCTGGTTCAGTAGCTTATAGTTCTGCCAAACTTTAAATATTTAGGCTGTAATTTTCCACAACGGGTGTCTCCCTCAGGTTGATTTTTTTTTTTTAATTTCAGCCAAAATGGTTCAGCCATTTCTGAGATGCCCAGGCAGTGTGGAGGAGAAGCCTGCCTGATTCAAATTCAGAAAGGACAAGAGTCAAACATGGGCTGGAGGGAGTAGATTGGGAGAAGGAGTACATGTGAGGAAACAGGGCTGGAGACTGGTGAGATGTGGGGAGAGGGAAACTGGGTCTGGGTTTGGAGGGGAGAGTGGGTCAAGGAGCCTGGGAAGAAGACCATGAGCCTGGATGAGAAGCCCTTGGAGGGAGATTGGGACTGGATCCAGTGGGGATGGAGAACATAGGTGGGGGCATGCGGAGGTGACTGGATGCCAGAGTTGGGAAGAGAGATTGGCTGAGAAGTCAGGATTAGGGGGTGGAACTTGAACTGGTTGAGCAAGAATACTGGGGACAAGGAGTTGGGAGTTTATGTGGGGAACTGGGTATGATTGGGAGGGGGACTGGGACTGGGATTCCAGAGCTGTGAGACTAGGACCTATTGGCTAAAGGGACTGAAAAGACAAGCCTCAGGAGTGGAGACTAGGACTAGTTAGGCTAGCAGGATGGGGTGAAGAGAAGAAAAGACTAGGGCAATAGATGGTAGGAGGGGATGGGCACAAGTAGGGATGCCCAGGGGAGTGAGCAGAAGAGTCTGTGCTCACCACAAAACAATCATCTCCAGAGCCTGGAATAAAAATATCACAGCCTCTCACCATTCCTTTGCTCCCAGGAAATATCAGTGAAACTCACTGCCAAAGTGTGTCTCTCATCCCCTATTAGCCCTGGTCCACTAGAGGATGACAACCTACTATGAGGGTTGTTCAGAAAGTGTCTGGCCTGATGATGCCCCTTCATATGCCACAATAAAAAACTGGGCTACTGAAGTTAAGTGAGGGAGAATCAGCACTGAGAATGAACCAATGTCAGGACACACCAAGTGGGCAATCATATCAGAAAAAGTTGATGCAGTCCACAAGATGGTGATGGATGACAGAAGATCAACAGTCAGGCACATAGCTGAAACAGTGGGCCTCAGCATTGAGTCTGTTTACACCATCCTCAGTTAAGACTTGGGGCATAAGAAAGTGCTGTGGAAAGTTGAGGCGAGGAGTGGTGCTTCTCCAGACCAGTGCATCACCCCACAGCACTCTGACCACAGCAACCAAATGCAGCTTTCAGCTGCTTCCCCAAATTTGGCTCTCTCAAACTGCTATCTGTTCCCTAAGTTGAAGGAAGACCTTTGTGGGAAGAGTTTCAATTATGATAATGAAGTGATCATAGCAGTTGAGTTTCTGGACATGCAGGACAATGACTTTTACAATATTTTACAGCACAGCCAAGCTGCAGCTGTCCTGGACCAAGTGCATTGATGTCAGGGGGGACTATATTTAAAAAATAAACTGAATGAAAATTATGGTTTTTTCTTTGTCAGACTAGAACTTTTCTGAAATACAGTGATCAGTTACCTCATTAGCTTGAGTGACAGGTCGAAGCAGTGGATCTAAAGATTATAACCCTTCACATGAACTATGTTGGTACCAATATGATACTACGTGATGGAAGGTTTTTCAGTTTGCCTTTTTTAAAACCTAGGAAGTTATGCACAAAAAAAAGCAGTTAAAAGAACATTATTGAAGTTGCAAAGTCAAACACTCCAAAGTTAGAAAATGCCAGAATTATGGTGGCCCAGGCAACCTTAATTTGGTTCCCTTGTGCATATGCATTCTGATAGTCATTAACTACACAATCACATAATTTTTCCAGAGGGCCCCTGCCTACTTCAGTACATAGTATGGATCTGATCTGGAGACGAATCACAGTTAGGTAGTGAAGGATGCTGTTGTCTGTGTAGGATTACTGCCTCATTTGTAGCAGATGTTGGAAGGTGTGTAGTGATTGAGGCAAGGGATTGCAGGAAGAACAAGGATGGTCTCATGCCCTAGAGAACTGGATTCTGCCTCTGCCACAGAATTCCTTTGTGATTCTGGTCAAATCCCTTTAGCCCAACTTTTCACAGGTAGTCACTAATTGTGTATTCCTTGTTTTGTGAGTGTCTGACTTGAGACTTAGGGTCTGATGTGCAGAAGTGCTGATCACTCACAGTTGAAGTCACTGGGAGCTGTGCTTTGAACATATAAAGTGCAATACAATTCTAAGATTCTAGGTGTGTCAAATAAGGCACCCAAAATTCAGGGACTTTTGACCTTAATCATTCTTTGCCTGAGTACCCCATATGTAAAATGGGGATAATGCCCTTTGTGTGACAGGGGTGTTCTGAAAATAAATCCATTAATATGTGTGAATCACTCATATATTATAGTGATGAGTGCCATATGAAAGCCCATCAGGAAATTAATAATCCTGTCTTCAGAGCAGATAGTATAGTATAATATAGTATACAGAGAATAGGGCATTGTGTCACACATCAGACATTGAGAATAAAACAAAATATTGAATAGGTATGCATTAAGTAAGCACCATCTATTCTGTGAACTGCAAAAAAAGTATTGATCACATAATTAAAGACTATCATAATGCACATACACAAGGAGTGGGGAGCAAATTAGGGTGAACAGGAAACCTTAATTCTGGAATTCCCTAACTTTTGACTGGTTGGCTTTGCAACCTTCATGATGTGTTTTAGTGTATTTTTGTCTTTGTATAACATTGAAGTAAATAACATAGATGTTTATCCTTTGCTTAGTAACAATGGTAGCTCATTTGATGAGCCCTGATAAACTTGGACGTGTCTTTCAACCCTACTGGGGCAGAGTAATGTCCCAATTTTCTCATCTGTAGAATAAGGCTGGTAATGTTTGTAAAATGCTTTGGGATCCATGGATGAACTGTCTATATAAATACTGTTACCTGATAAATACTAGGTAAAAACCCATTCCAAATATATTTCAGTAGGTGCAGTCCCATAACTGTTGTAACCACCCATTGACATTGTGAAAACAGCTGCAGGACCAGTTCAACTATTGCTGGTAGCAGTTTCAAATATTAAGGCATACCATAAGAGAAGTTCTATATATAAAATACAAGGACATTGACCAGAGGATGGTTCTAGTCAAATACACACTTGAATAGGTGAGATCAGAACTGAGCTGTGAGCTATAAACAGTAAACATTTATTTACAGGAAAGCAAAAAAAAGCATATGGTCCAACTGTTCTTTGAAGCCTGAATACACCCATGGAGAATGTGCAGAATAAACTTACCTAAACACTTAAAAAGCAAATATCAGGAACTGTTATGTGCTTAAAACACCACTGAACAAGGGCACTATGAAAGTACTGGTGTGAGCAGTTACAATGATAAAACGTTTCATACTTTATCATTTCCTTGTTAATGTGATTTAGAGGAAGGGGGTCATGGCCAGTCTGAGACTGGACTAATGAATCCATCAGGGAAGCTGATACAAGAGAGGAATAGAAAATTGAAAGTGCAAGTCGAGCACCAGGATCAGATTTTTATGATACTCTGTTTTAATGGAGATTTATTTAGTATTGAAATAAGCCCACTGACTTTCAGCTAAAGACTAGAAGAGAATCATATATATTTTCCTAAGTCTGGAGGCAAGCTAATTTAGTAGGCATTCATACGATAAATCACAAAAGATTAAGTTGGCTTTAGTTTATAGAAAGTGTTCCTTTTCCTGGAGGCAGGGTAGATGACTTTGAATCAGTTCAAGTGAGACAGGGAATCTGCTTTTTGTGGTGATGCAATGGTAGTGATAAGTGGATAAACTTGAAGGCAATGATGATGAATCTGCCATACATGGTTTTATCACATCACTTAAATGACCAGTAGTAATTCTTTTTTGCTCTCTGTAATTTGACTACATGCAAACACAGGATTGTTAATGAAAGAGAATTAGATTTCACCTTGGAGAACTTCATCATTAAGGGAAAAACACAGTTATTTGGTAAGGATCTGTAGCGCTTGGTGCTCTACACAGGTCACAAAGGAAAACACAGTCCCAAAGAGTTTACAATTGACAGCCTTGCTCCAGCAAGAAATGTACGGACTCCTGTGCCTGCAATCCACTTTTTGTGAGCTGGAGTCCCACACCTGTGTGGATCAAATTGCAGGATCAAGGCCAATATAGACAACGTTGAAGCCATTAAGCCTCCATCTATTTAGGTCAATTACTTTGTAGGCTCTGGGGTAATCTGTATACAAAAAAACCCTTTTTTATGCTAGTGTGTAGGAACATATCTCAACCCAGACATACACAGCCTACTCCAGACTACACACCAGTAACACCCAGTAATAATCTGAATAGAGAAACTAGTCTCCCTTATACAGTTTCTGACATTTTTCTTTTTATTGTGAACAACCCTCCTTCCAAATAGTGTATTCTACATGTCTTACACACCTCATGTTTCACAAACTGTCCTAGTGAATATTACAAAAGTCAGAACCGTGATCATAGACTTAAAAACAAAATACAATGATATCTATATTTGTTTAGTAATGATGTATTTTTCTATGCTGTTCCTATTTTCATATAAGCAATAACTACAACTGTCAATGTTATAAATTGAATGGGGTTAGTTCTGTGGCATTCAGAAGCAAACTGCAGGCATCCGTCCTACAAGTTGGCCCAGTAAGTAAGCTTATCAGTTGTTGACCAGAAGAATCAATCAGTTAAACAACTTCTGGAAGGCCACTAATTGTGGTCTCCTGGTTGAAGAAAAACTTGTTGTGATGGTAGAGCCTGGAGGTGACAAACACTGAACTTTTGCACTGGTGTAGCCCTCTGGGCAACTAGTGGCTACAAACTAAGGGATCGGTCCATGCTCTTCTTTCTTGGTAGTTAAAATTTAAGAGCCCTGAAAGGCCAGTGGATCGAGGTCTACTTTTGACGGTAATTCACTCTTACATTTTATCAGACAGTTTCCAGAACCTGAAACTTCCTTCTTTGCCAGAAATTGCTTCCTGCCAGACTGTGCAGCACACGCACCGGTTGCTGATTACACCCTCGTCTCCTCTGCTGCATACGGGAGTTTTCCACATCCCCTGCCACGAACAAAGAAGCGAGTCATCCCAGCAACCAGCCTCCCATTGCAAACGCGCCCATTGGTTTGCAAAGGTAGCTCGGGAAGAACGCGCACGTGTTGCTCTGACTGTCTCCCCGCCCCGGGCGCCCCCGGGACCCGCACGCTGTTACAGCCGCGATTGAGGAGGAGGAGCGCGGCCAGCCCGGCCCCGGGGAAAACCTCCATCTCCAGGAACTGAAAACCCGAGTCACCCCTCCCCCTAGCTCGTACGTCAAACGCCGGGCGTCACAGACACATTGTAATGTATCAAAAAAGCGCGCAGCCCCCTAATCGCTGCCTCCTGCACCGGCACCAGCCCCGCCACCCCCGCCGCCGGGAGGGGGTTCCCCGGGCTGGCTGGCTGCAGCCGAGCCCCGGAGGCAGGAGCGGCTGCTGGCGCTGCTCTGCGGTCCCGCGTCCTGGCCGGGCTGCAGCCGCCGGTGCCCGCTTGAGCTAGCGGAGCTGCCCCGCTGGGGGTAGCCGCGTAACTCCGCGCCGGGGAGGCAGCGGGCTCTGCAGCCCGACCCCCTGTGATCTCGCGCGGTGCCCAGGCAGCCGGCCGGCGTTCCCTTGCCGCGGGGGGGAGCGGGGGAGCTCGGGGCTGCGGCGGGAGCCGGTGCGAGTCTATTAGCAGGCGCGTGGTAGTGATGGCGGCTCTCAGTGAGACTTTCCCTGTCACTGGCTACTACTCCCGGCTCCTGCCCGCCGCCGCGGCAGCCCCGTTCCGAGCCCGCCCGCCCTTTGCAGCACAGCCGCCGCCGCCGGGCAGCAGGGGCCACAGGCGGGCGCGGGGGCGGCCGGAGCGGTGAGTGCCGGACCGGCGGCAGCCCGCGCGCCGCGCAGCATGGGGCTGCTGGAGCGGACGAGGAAAGAATGGTTCATTCTGGGAATAGTGCTGGTGATCGCCGTGGCTAAGCTGGAGCCTGCCATTGGGGTGAAAGGGGGTAAGTCTGGTCCCCGCCGCGCCGGCTGGTGCCGGGGGCCCGCAAAGCCCCCGAGAGAGGGGAGGGGCAGGGGGCATTGAACGAGTGCTGGCGGTGCCCTGCGCGGCGCTCCTAGCCTAGCCCCTCTCTCGGCTTGTTCGCTTGCAGACGAGAAAGGGGCTGAGCACGAGGGGTGGGGGCAGCGTCCCTTGCTGCAGATCACCAGTCTCAGGGTGAACCAGACCAACTCCGAGCTGGACTCCGGGGTTACTTTCAAGGCACAGCATCATGCTGCCCCAGAAACGTAGCGTTACTTAGCCAAGTCCTGCTCTGAACGTGGCCGTTGCTTCCAACAACTGGGTAAAATTCCCACCCCACTGGGGCGTTTGGATGCGCACGTTATGAGCTGCGGAGTTCACGCGGCTGCCCCCAACACAGAGCTCCATTGAGGCTCCAGGGCATTACACACTGACACGTTGCACTGAGACCCGGCACGACTTCCGTGTGCTGGAATTGAACGGCGGTACAGTGCTAGCTACCAGCACAACCCTGCTCAGTCGGGAAGGGTGGATTTTTCTGCAGCTGTCAAACTTGAAGAGAAGTGCTTTAAAAACAAAGAGTGAAGTTTGTCAGTGTCTCATTGAAATATACACCATAAAATCCCTGATCACAAGAGAGAGGAGACACTTTAAAATTACCTAAAATGAGTCCAAAATTAAGGAACCTCTTTCCAAACGAGTGACACTAATAACTGGAGAAATAACGTTTAATCACTCTCAAGTTTTAAGCGATGGCAAATCATATTATAAGGGATATGTTTCAAATGTGGGGAATTCAGTCTTGCTAGTCCCAATTTTTTTTAAATGAGTTCAGTTCCTTCTTTATATCAGAAACTCATCAGTAAATATTAATATATATGGATTGTATCTTAAACTTCAGTCATAATCTGAAGCCTTAATATAGCCTCTAAGGTGTCAATTTAAAATAAAAAGTAACTTAATGTTGTAACTTTGAAATATGTAGCATTTAGGCAATTGCATGCTATTGTTTACCTTCAATGTGCAAACTTTAGTGCCAGGCTCAATGCTTAAACATCAAATAGGGATCATGCTCTGTCTTGTTCAAATCTCAAAATATAATAGATTTTTTTAAAAAGAATTTATTTGAGAAAACTGGGTTGAAATCCTTTCTAATGCTCATGTTGTTTCTGTGGCACGCATGCTCTGTGAAGCAATGTTCTTGTTTTTCAGTGGCAGCAGAATACTTATTCTGAGAGCTTCCCCCAAATAACTTTAAAATTTGGGTTGGCAAGAGGCCCCTGAGAGGAAGCTACTAGACTTATGGGCGCTATAGCACCCAGCCCCATAATTATACCTGCTATACTTTTAGAGTCTTGCTGCATTTACTTTTTAATCAAAATTATACATGTCTAGAATAACCTAGGTAGAATCCCTTGCTGGGTCAGACATTCCCCTTCTCATCTTCTATTTACACTGTACAAAAATTAATAAGTAGTGTATATTTGTAAGATGTTTGAGTATCTTTGCCTTGACTGATAATGGTGTAAATGGGATTAAAACTTATTTTGAATATTTTGACTTGGGGAAAATAACTTCCATTAAGAACTGGCTAAGAAGTAGATAAAATAACTGGAGTTTAATATTTTATGTCTTCCATCTCTACCCCACTTGAGAGGGATGCTGAATGACAACTTGAAATTGAGTCAAAAGTAATTTTAGGTACTTTATCTGTCCCAGACTCCTCCTGTTTATGGTTTTACCTATAATATCTTCCTATTTGTAAATAATCCTTGTCTGTCCCCCTGTTGTCTCCACATGAACAACGGGGAAAACTAGTGATTCTATAAGGGTAACAATGAAGCTACCTGTACACCAGTGCAATCAAATGCCTGATGTAAACTGGGGGGGGGGAGGGAATCTTCTTGTTAAAGAAATCTTATGCATTACTTGTAACAATAACAAGTAAACAGCATTCTGTGTGATTTTTTTTTTTTAGTTGATGACATCTCTTTAATTATAGTAGGTGTTTGATAGCACTTACTGATAATTGGTTTTCATTAGAACTCCCAGCTCCAAATACTCAGAACATTTACTTTTTGAGAAGATTTTCTGTGTATTTGGTTTCTGCCTGTGTAGAAAGTATTAGCAACATTTCTTCAGTCATTCTTATGTTATGGGAGGAAAAAACACTTTGTCCATGATATTAAAAATAAATACATTCTAACTCTTTAACCTTTGTTTTAATTTTTAACAGAGCTGAATTTTGAAGGCTGACAGTTCTCACTGAGGACCTAGTGCTATTGCTTGGCTTCAGGAGAAAAAATAAAGTTATAAATAAAGTGATTTAAAAATCCTTTGAGTATTTTCTGGGGTAACTAAGGCCCCAATCATGCATGGAGCACAGTATGGTAAAACTCTTGCACTTGCATAAGCCCCATTGAAGTCAATACTCTGTAAAGGTGAATGAGGCCACCCACATGTAGTTCCTTGCAGGATCAGGACCTGCTTTAAGGAGAGCCTAGTGGTGAGATAACTGCTTTGTGACATCATTGGACTTGTCCCTGATTGACTGGACCATCAGGTTCATGACTAGTCATCTCAGTGGCTGTTCCTGGGACAACTTGCATAAAAGACATGAAAATAGCTATTGAAACATACTGAAAAAATCCTTAAACCTCCTCCACTTTACTTAAATAACCCTACTTCCACACCTGCTTTAAGATCAGAGAAAACAGAGGTTCTCAAACTCGGGGTTGTTACATAGCGGGTGGTGAGCTGTCAGCCTCCGTCCCAAACCACGCTTCACCTCCAGCATTTATAATAGTGTTAAATATTAAAGTGTTTTTAATTCAGAAGGAGGGGGGGTCACACTCAGAGGCTTGCTGTGTGAAAGGGGTCACCAATACAAAAGTTTGAGAACCACAGGGAGAGAAACAGGAGAAAAACGCAGGTATGGTGGTAAAATGTGTGGCTTTTGTGACACTCCAGCTGACAAAACCATAGTACAACTTATAGAGGCTGTGTCCAAGGTTTTTTTTGGCAGAGTGCGCATGGCTGTGGAACAGTGTTCTGTTCGCAGCTAGGCTGAGCTCTAGTCTTACCATCTTCAGGGCATGATGCAAAAACCATCTTTTTGTCTGTTTTACTGGCACATGAGTGGGCTCATTTGATTCCACTTTGAGTATGTTCCTTCTGATAAGAAGAGATAAGGGAGAGCTATGCTTCCATTTGATGTTCCATGAACTAGACAAGTATTTGAGTGTGCCAATTCTAAAGTAACCTGAGCTAATTCACATAGTAACATTCAGGTTTCCCAGTTCAAAACCAGGCAAAATAAAAGTTGGATTCCAACAACATCAATATCATAGCCATGTTGCACCTACATAGCATTTTTCTATTTCTTTGTTTCTGGTTATATGCTTAACTTACTATTGCCATAAATTATACAAAAAGCACAACACAGCCAAGTTATTGTTGCAGCTGAAACTTTAACGTTTGCATTTCCTGACTTTTTTAAAAAGTTGTGTATAGTGTAACGTGTTTTGTATTTAATACACACACAGTTTTTGTATCTCATGGAGCCAGGCCTATCTAAATGCAGGATTTCTCTGTAAATAGCTTGTCTCCAGCGATGCAGAAGTTGGGTGGATTCAGTGTAGAATCAAGCTCTGTATGAACTTTGAGAGCATTGACTTGTATAGAGGATTCAGTTTCTCTGTGACTATCAATAATGTATCTTTCATACACAAGAGGAGACAGGATCTCCTCTTTTGGAGTAGAGTAAAGGCTTGCCTGCTTGCTACTGCAATTATAGTCATGTCAGATTAGTACTACTAAAAGTATGAAATAAAAAGGAAAGATAATTTTAAAATAAGATCCACTAGCTGAGTTTAGATATTAGCTTGGTCAGAACTCCATTACTAATGTTTAAAAATGGAGGCTGGGTTTTGTTTTCAGCATTTCCACATGAGGCATGGTTCCTGCCCCAAAAGGATATTTGTCATTTTTATAAGAGTGCAAAATGTTAATTCCTTTGAAAAAGTGTACAAACATAGGCCTTTGATTCAGTGGGGCTCCTTGGAGGTGCAGGGGTCTGCCCATGCAGATCTAACTGCCAGATTGGGACCTTAGTGTGTTTAGAAATCATGTACAGCTTGAGTGGGCCATTATGAAGCAAGTCTATGTTGAGGATTATGTGGAACTACACTGCCCCAGGGAGCCCTTTTGTGGGGGGGGGGGATGGAGCTTGCTTTCCACTTTGCACTCAGCCAGGGCCACTGGCTGGTACATGTTGCAATTCTGACTGGCCCATATGTGTGCAGCCCAAAGGTGGGAGAAGGCTCCTTATTTGCCACTCACCACTTAATATTTCCGCATTAAGGCAAGGTAGAATCTGCCCCATGGTAACCAACAGGTATTGGTTACAAAGGCATACTCTTCATTGCATCATGCCTAATTGCTATCTCTCTTCGTTAATTAGTCTTGTTTGTTTTTGTTTTAAAATAAGAATGACATTCACTTAAATATCAAAACGTAGTCTTTTAAAACAGACTTTAAAATTAATGATCAAAAGTGCTGCAAATATTTCTCTACATTCTGAAATATTTAATTACTTTGGTGTATTATAACTTTTTATAGTGTTATTTCCTTAAGTGGTTCACTTTGTTTTTGTGTTTGTTTTTTTAGGACCACTGAAGCCAGAAATTACCATAACATACATTGCTGTTTCAGCTATATTCTTTAACAGTGGACTCTCATTAAAAACTGAGGTACTGTAAATAAGTTCTCTTTGGTTCTTTCTCATTTTATTTTAAAAGTTTGGGCTGATCTTCAATAGGCCTGATTGTAGTTAGGCACATCAAATTACTCACCCTTTTTTGTTGGTAGATGACTAATGGAACCATGTGAAAGTGACGTGTGTACATAACTAGATTGTGCGTTTTAAAGCACAGGAAGGGAAGAGGAGCAGGACATACTGAGTGAAATTCACTCACCTGTGGATGGTCTGCACAAGACACTTTATTGCTGCAGAAATCCCACAGCAGATCTCTAGTGAGATTGAGAGAGTGTAAATGAAGCCTCCATGCCTGTATGAACTACACAGCGGGCTTAGCATCATCCCCAAATGTGGCTGACTGAGCAAGTAGCTACCGGATCCATGCTTATGATGACCCAGTGGCTTCAAACTGCTGCAGAGGTGGACGCTCAAGGGGTAGCAGCTGCTACGACAGTTTATTGTCTGGAATCGTGGTCCTAGAAGAGTTTCTCTACAGTTCCATGGCCTGCCTATGGCTTGGAAACAGTTTCCTAGAAGATTCTCTTATATTCAGTTGTGCTTGGTGGAATGCTGAACTTCAAAGGCATATTGCTGCATTTGTGCTTTGACTCTGCTGCCACACTCAGCGGTGCTTCAGGTGCCTGAGCCTGTTTCAATTCTTATTTCCATTTTATTTAAAAAATAATAATTGGTGGGTGGGGGGAGTCTCCTGTAGCTTAAGGAAAAGAAATGTTGCCTAGTTGCCTGCAAAACTTCGGTGACTGGGTGGAGGGATGCAGCAATTTTCTGTCAAATTTGTCTGCCAGCGCATCTCAGGTGGCCTTACTTAAAAGAGAACCATTGCATTTCTCTGCCAGTCCAGCCTCTCTGTTCCTTTTCACTTTGTTGACTGATTTGATCTGTTACTTAAGAGGATAACTTAAATAGCTCCTAATACACCTGCGTAAGTAAGTAATTTAGCTAGCTGCAAAGCAATGATGAAATCAATAATTTGGTTAATACTTTGCACCAGGATTTGACAAATCCCACCTTTGTTAAGTGGGAAGTTTCTCTTGGCTGTTGAGCCAAACTATATTATTGAATTCTGCAGAATTTCAGCTTTCATTTTTTTTTTAAAGTTTCTAAGCTTATGGTTGTGAAGATAACCCTCCAAATGGGAGCCAAGTCTGAATTAATGCCATCTTAGTCTATAGTCAGATTGCTCCAGCGCCACTGTCGATTCTCATGGTTTTGCCCAGTTATGGCAGCAGTGAAGTTAATAACTCTGGTTGGCTTCATTGCTGCTATTTCAGAAGCCTGTGGTTATCAGTGAAACTGTCAAGAATCATGTCAGTTTCATCCTTCCACATGGAATACCAATTAATACTAACAGAAGCTAGCACTGGAATTATTCATGGGGAAGAGGACCCAAAAACAGTGGCTGGGAAGTGGTAGTGTAGTCGAGTTCTCTTCTCTCAGCAGGCAGGAATTCCTGGAGTGCAGGGAAGAAATGGAAAGGTCCTTTTTCCTTTCAGTAATTTCAAGTCTTGATGCTTCAAATTAATAAAACAGCTGCTAACTAGAAGCTGATAAGAGAGATGGACCCCCACACCTTTTTCAGGGACAGTACTATGGTAGTCATGCCAGCAAGTGAGGGTGGCAGAAGGGCTTGGCTTCTGTATCTGGCTGGTAAGGCACCCCCCGCCCTCCCATCATTTTTTGTATCTACCTTTGTCTAGTAGGTTTAGGGCTTGGCAAGTTAAGTGCCTAATAAAATTTTCAAGCCCAGCTTTGGACTTGCATGGTATCTTTTCATCCAAGGACCTCAAAGCAATTTATAAACATGAATAAGGGCATGTGTACACTATAAAATTATGTTGACCTAAGTTATGATGGCATACAGCTGCCACAGTAATTAAATCGCTTTTGCAGGTCCACACTACACTCCTTGTGTCGGCAGTGAGCGTCCTCACCGGGAGCGCTTGTACCGATTGTATTGTTAGTGTGGAGCATTGTGGGACAGCTTCTGAAAGCTAGTGACAGGTGATGTAAACAATGCAGTGTCTACATTGACACTGTGTCGACCTAACTACGTCAACCTTAACTTGATGCCACTTGTGGGGGTGGTGTTATTAAGCTGGCATAGCGGGGCAGTTATGTCAGCGGGAGCGAAATTTTAGTGTAGACACTTACTTAGGTCTTAGTCAATTAGGTCAATGCAAGGCAATTTACATCAGCCTATATTCCCATATTTTTATATTACAGTATTTTGAGTTGCAGTGCCAGTTATTTTCTCTTCTTGACTGTGTGCGTGTGTGTACGTGTATTGGGATCATTTTGTTTTTACATTTGTTAATTTTAATGGAGCAAGCATTCAGTATATTCTGTAAAATCATAAGAAACTATACAAATTTTATGTCTGCCTAGACAAAACGTTCACACTTCCAGATTTTTATTTTAATTTATAAACTACAATATGCTGGGTGTTTTTAAAGATTATCCTTCGTGGTTCAGTGGCATCAGGAAAACAGAGCTCATGCTCAACAATGCTATTGTAGATGTGGATTCGGAAGTTCTTTACAAAGCAGTGGGCAGCTTACTGGTATAGCTCTGTTTATGCACATACAAAAAGCATCTTGGTTGTATTTTCAGAAACATGAATACCATAAACAGAGAGAATTTTATATTTGTAGTCATAACTCTGTAGTCATGATACATGAGCAGAATATTTGCCCATACGTCACCATCACGCCCATTCAACTTTCAGTTTATTGGCTGGTTTGATCTTTGAAAGAGCTCTATTAGCTAAGTCCCCACAGACCTAGAACTTGAAATCATATTCCTGAATATCTGTTTAGCGGTTACAGTTGTACACTGGGGAATCTGACGAATCATTGAAAAAGGTTTTACTGTGTGTATGTACTGATACACAAAAGGCCATATTGTGCTCATTGGCCTGATTAGAGGGAGGAGTGGAACTGCGCTGCCCTGTGAGAGCTTGGGAGGCACAGAAATCCTGAATGTCCTGATATGTTGGGGAGATGGTGTAGTCTTCTCTGTTGGCTTGTGCAGGGAGGGGCGGGGTTATGGTTTGACAGCTTCTCCGGCCCCATTTGAGGTGTCCTGAGAGAGCTGTGCATTTTTGCAAGTGCACAGACTGAAATTCTGACAGGCCTTTTTGTGAGATGCGCAACAGAGTGAAGGCTCCTTATTCACTCCTTTCCTTTGCATCCATGATAGGGACTGTGACAATATGATCCAAAATGTATCCTTTGTAAGGGTCTCCTTTTAAAGGTGACCAGCAAAGACATTGAAAACGCCAATAATTTGGGGAATATATTTCTTGTAATGCAAATCTCTTCCCCCACCCCCATCTTTTCAGGTCTGCAAAGACCTATCCCATTAGTGTGGCACTGATGCATGCACTTCTACAGCAGTGCTGCACCTACCCTAGATACTCACTGGAGACCACAGCCAACCTATAGATAAGTTTTTGTTTTCTTTATTTTTAATATTGCATAGTTTTCATTAAACCTATCTTATGTTCCTTATAGGGCATTTCCCACAAGGTGATACACTAGAAAAGAAAACTATTGAAAACTGTAGAGTACTAAAATCCAGCAATAGGTGGCAATTTCACACTCACCCAGACTGATTATGGGGTGAGTGTGACATTGCCACCCATACGCTGTCCTAGGGATCTTGGACTGGCCTAGTGAATGATCTGTGGTGGGTCTTTTCGGACCTGGCAAGAAATAAGATGGAATGTACAAATGTGCCAGATAATTCTCTTATTCTAATTATTTGGGGTTTTAGCATATGTAATAGTTTTTTTTTTTTTTTTTAACTTTTAAAATAGCTATACTTTAATTGCCTCCTGTATTCTTTCATCGCATCTGGTGTTTAAAAAAAAATTCTTTCCTTTGCTGGTGGGCAACCCTCTATTCATCTTTGTTCTCCTTGTTGAAGAAAAGATGACGTAGTACTGCGATGAGACCATTTGTAGTGCAGTAGTTGATATGCAATGCTGGTTAAAAAGATGCTATTCTAATGCTTATTCACAGATTGTACTGCATTGAGATCAGTCTCACATGGATAAAGAGGACCTCTTTCTCTCATAGGTTGCCATTAATCTTATTGAAGATTTTCCGTTTTTAAAAAATATCTTCACTTCTTAAAGGTCTTCTATATTTAAACAAAAAATTAATATATTGTTTCTTTTGTGATAATATCGTGTCAGTGTATATTATAAATCCCAGTTTTCAGGGCTATGTGACTTCCTGAGAACACCTTGCAAATAGAATAAAGGGGAAGATTTTTAGATCAAATGTGTTGTGGTTTTTTTTTTTTTTCTTTTTTTTTTTTAAGTCAAGTTTGAGGGAAACACTTTTTGGTTTGTTAAGAGAAGGCAAAAATACCTGACAAGGAACCAATGCTGAATCACTTATCTTTCCAAAACTTTTATTTTCTTCAGTGGTGGATTGGGTGGATAAAGATGCAATATTTGATCTTAGTGTGGGTCTTAAAGCTTGCTTGTTTGTTTTTTTTATTTATAAATTGCCTCTTTTCTTAAAGTTGGCTAAATTTTAAAATTAAAAACTTCAGTACGCACTTGCTCTTTAAGCTGTTTGGAAAAGAGTCAGCTGCCAGCTGACACAAATTTACATTTTAAAAAGTGACTACTGTGTATGTGCAATGAACTAGACTTTCTGCATTTTTAAAAATATATCTATCTAACTTAATGAAAGATAGCTGAAGAAACCTAACAAATTAGCTTTCTCATAAGAGTTACATTAGACATCAGTTAAGTAAAGTGATTGGAAAGGACTCCAATGTTTTTCTGCAGGAGACCGCTAAATAGGTTAGGTTGATCCATTTCCATTCAGATTTATTACATTCAGAAAGAGTTGATCTGACAACAAGACTTTTTCTTTTGTTTGAAAGGAAATGTATGTACAAAAACTACTTAGAGATTTGTTGTACAACAAGAATACCAATGCGAAGAGACACATGGTTAAGAGGGAAATATGTAATAATCTTTAATCACCCTTGAAGTGCTTTGAGGTCCTCTGATGAAAGGTGCTGTGTAACAACGAAGTCTTATTTATTTTTCCTGCATCCAGCTGAATTTTGCTCCTCATTTCTCTGAATTTTCTTGCTTTTGTTTGTCATAGCCTCAGCGTTTTTTCTGTGTAGTTCTTCCAAACCTTAATATAACTTGGTATGAATTTGCTCTCTGATTCTGGTGTATAATGTCAGTTTTTAAGCATTTCTGGGATGCTGAACAAATGAAAACAGACACTGAATTAATTTGCTATGTGAGTTTTAACTTTTCACTAGAGAAAGCATACCTGTGATTCTTTCTACAGTGTAAGGTTCTTTTCTGTTGGCATGCAAGAGACTTACACTCTTGTTGATGCTATAGACTAGAGAAACTTTTAAAACTGTCTCCGTATTGATTACATTAGTTCATCTCCCTTGTGGTATCAACAGTGGGAGCCTTAGTGTTGACAGGCTGTCAGCTGACACAGTTCTTGGAAGGGTGACAGAGCCAGAGACCTTTCTGCACTAACCTACCATGATGGGAGCTGAACTGCTGTTAGCAACAGTGGGACATTTTTTGACAGAAGACCCTATTGTAGACAGGGCCTTAGTGTTAATGGGATTTACTTATTGAAGGGGAGAACAGACTTCTAAAAGACTTAAAATGCATGCATTTTTGTTTAACTATAAAGGTGACCCTATTTTAAACAGCACAAAAGTGAACTTACCTTCGCTGTTATGACTGGAGCTTCCTCTCTTCTTGTTTTGCAGGAGCTGACAAGTGCTTTGATGCATGTGAAACTACACCTTTTTGTCCAGATCTTTACACTTGTGTTCTTCCCAACAGCAATATGGCTTTTTCTTCAAGCATTATCAGTCACACCTATAAATGAATGGCTTTTAAAAGGGTATGTTTAAACATATTAGAGTGAAATATATTTATGGCTACTTATTAAGGGCTGCTGTACCAGTAATATGTGTTTAACAGTTATATAGTGAAGAGATTTCACTGTGTAGTTTCATGCTTTGACACTTGCTATTGAAGAAGCAGTACACATAAAATTATCCTTTCAGAATTATGGTCTCATGTTTAGAAAGACTTGTCAGCTAATTTCATATGTAGGGAGCTTGCAACAGATCAGCTTTCTCTTTGACAAGCAGTCTGTCGAAGCTGCTATGCTTGGTTTCAAGACGTATGGAAAAAAGTGATTGCTGAAGAGAGGCTTAAATCTATGAATACTTTTAAAAAAGCACAATATATGGCATATGTGTTACAAGTATTGTGTGTATTTTGCATCCACACTGTACACATCCAAATGATTGTTCAATATTAGTTCTTCTGCTAAGTTGTGGGGGAAAAAATTAGCGTTTTTATGTTGGAACAAATCTCTTGTTCTTTGAAATGGTGAATTAAGTAGTGACTGTTTATCATGAGAATAAAAGGCATTGTCTTAAATGAATTTTTCTAATCTTCAAACAAATGTTTATAGATACAAAGTGACACCATAAATGATTTGATAATGAACAGTACAAAAAATCCTAAAATAGAGAAGCATCAAAATCAAACTTAAATGGCAAAAACCACCAGGCTTTGCTGTGTAGTTAAAATATAAAAATTAATCTATTGTGTTAGAAATATCCCAGTTGTAAATAGAGAGCTGTGCTGTTCCATCTACTGGAAAGAAACCCTATTGCTTCAGAACAATCCCCCATCTAAATATCTTAGCTGTAAAGCTGCTCATGTGTGTATGTGTTGGCAAGATAAGACCTTAAAATAGAGGTGTTGCTGTTTTTTTCAAAAGTATTTCTCCAGACAGCTTTGTTTTTCTAAGTATAAAGTGGTGCACACATTACAAGTGACGTTGAATTTGAGACAACAAAAACATCATTTAGGAAATGTTAGTGCTGTTTCTCATAATGTGTCAATAGATCAGTTGGAGTAGAAGCATGCCAGTGTATCAGAATTAATTTAGACTTGGTGAAGCATAAAAACAGTTACAGTGAATATGATTGCAAAGGTTTTGCACCAGCATGACTAGTGACAGGCTTCCTCATCGTCATAGCCTGTCAAAATTCAGTCCTAACAAAAAACAGTCTCATTTGCTAGACTGCGAAGTGCAAGGAGTTTTGATTCCTCTCTTCCCACTCTCTGCATTGCCATCCCCATTCCCCTCTTTCTTTTGATGACATTTTTCATGCCACTTTAGTCCTTAAGGGATGCATTCTTATCTTAATACACAGGGGTATATACATGCAACTCCCTAAACACTGGTTTTCTCTCAAATATGCATTTACGGTCATTTTTACACAGGGATCTAATAAGCAAATATGCTTTTTGTGATGCTTATAAATGCTTCACAAACACCCATAAAATCATTCTATCGTTTCTGTTTTCACAGTATTTTATCTTTTATTACAATTAGCCTATCATATGGGGGTTTCACACTAAGAATGCTCAGGTTTGTGAACTCATGGAAAATTATTTTAAGAGGGTACTTTATGAATACTGCTATTCAGAATGCTGGGCAGGCAAGCAGCAGTTGTATGCAAGTGAAGGGGAAAGCTGTATGCTGAAGGGGAAAACTCTATGGGAGCTGTAATCCCTTTGCAAAGCATACAGGACAGGGAGAACAGTGGAAACCAGAACCACTGAGTTCTGTCATTACTTAAATAAACTGGATACAATTTCGGACCTTTTAAATTCTAGTTTAGCTCATTTTGGGTCGGATTCTGCCTTGTGCTTATGTGGGCATTTGAGGATGGGTTAGGGGAGGATGCAAAGAGCCTTCCACCCCTTGCACAGCCTGCTTAACGGCCAAGCTGAATTGCTGCCCCTGTGTTTTGTGGAACACTTGGACAGTTCTATCTCTATTCTCTAGAGGCACTAGGGTACCCCAATCAAGATGGGGAGGGGTAGGAAGAGGTGGGGCCAAGACTTCTCTTTTCACACACCAAATAGCAGAGCTAGGATCAGGGGCTGGCAAGATTCTCCTCACAAAAGAGTGTAATGGGGGTTTGCTGCCACTGTGCTCTCATGAACTCCCAGAGCCATTCTGCCTCCCATGGCAGAGTACCTCCTAGTGCTCTCTCTGGGACTATGTGGTTCAGCACTGCTCTCAACACAAGGCTGTGCCTACAAAGTACAACAATCAAGGCCAAAGTTAGTTTCCTGCAGTGCTTCTGTAGTTAGTTAATGATTGAGTCTCCTGAATGTTAGGAGTGCTGTGTTTGTCTGTCCAGAGTAGCTGCCTCTTTTTTGTTATAAATTATTTAGGGGACAAATTCAAATCTTATCAGCACCTTCATTTTCATTTAGCTTTGTTCTCAAGCTTTTAAATTTTAATTTTCTATTGTTGCATATTTTTCTTTCTTTCCTTTTTACATGATGTGATATCTGAAAGCCATTTGCTTTTAAATTATTTTTAGGATGTTTAGAACAAATAACCTGAGGTTGGAGGCTAGGGATGAGAGGGGAGGATGAAATAAAAGACAAGCCGAAACCACCCACAAAATTTTAATTCATTTTTGTCGACTGACTGGATTTCAAGTTGACAGTGTCCCTTTAAAAGCAACCTGAAGAAGCAACTGAGTGCCCTGCCTATGTTAATCTTTTCCACCATTGGAATGGATTCTATAAGAATGTAACCATTTACAACACTAAGGTTTTAAGGTCTAACGTGATGGTGTTCATTGCATATGTGAAGCAGGTGATTTCAGGGCTTCTTAATAATCAAATAGTTGTAACACACTGGAAAAGTATGTATTGGGGTATCATCAGCATATGAACCCAAGACCTTCATACCCACAGCACAGACTTCTACTGCCTGACCTAATGGAATATCTCCGTTATTACTTCTACCAGCTAGGCTGTTGGCCAGGAGAGGGGGACTTGGCACACACTTTGTTAGTGTGTTGCATAAAGCTCTTATTAAATAATATGATAGTTTTCAGGCTATTATTTTAATATACATATTTTGAAACTCATTTGATATGCAGGCTGTTAGAAATATTTTCTATTTAGCATACAACATGCTTTTCTATAGATTAATATGTTCTTATAAAAGATATTCAGAAGTATGTCTGTAGAGTGATTTAAAAAAAAAAACTTGCAAATGTAATATCTGATTTTCGAAGTGGCTCACACAAATCTTATTCACTGAAGCTTTCTCTTTATATAGTGCAGAAATCCCTTTTCTGTCAACTGGAGATGGCCATACATTTCAAATCTCTACTGATAACTTCTATTTTAATCCACCCCTTTTTGCTCTTTATTATTTCAGGTGAGAAGTTCCATGAACTAACCATTTTAAGAGATTTAATTAAATCAAGATATGATGCGGTGGATAGGGCAGCCATATCACCATGTGCTTGTCTGCTTTTTTTCTTTTTCTTTTTTTTGTTAGAGAGGCACCATCAACTTGCCAGACTGTTTTTATTTATATATATATATATATATATATATATATAGACTCTTTAAAAAATAAATAAATTAGAGCTGATCCTGCAAAAACACTAAATGCTTTTAACTCCAACTGGCATTATTAGGCATTGAGGGCACTCACCACGTCAAAGGAGGTACTCCAAACCTTGCATGATTGGATCCATATAACGCTGCTTTCCATCGTTTGCAGTTTCCTTCTCTAACAATGCTAACTGTGACTGATAAAGTGGCCACATCGATCATCCTTTATCCATTCCTTCTAATTTAATTTTTTTCTCATGTTTCTAAGCATTCATTAACAGCAAATCTATTCTGTAATATAGTTTCTTTCTGTGCTGGCTTATAAAGTGATATTAACACCAAAGGGGTATTGATACTACGTCTCTGAGTGTGAGCTAACACTTTAAAATTCAAAGTAGTGAATGTCTAGAGATGGCCTTGAACCAGAATAGTGGGTCAGAAACATAAACACTGGCAAGTTTAGGTTGGGCCCATTATCAGTTAAGAGTCTTAGCTGGTTTTGTTGCCCTTAACAGCCTCAAGTCCTAATGGGCAGAGTCTGAACTCTTGTTGCATACCTTGTAAAACCAGAGGCACTACTTGTGTAAGCTTACCGACTGTGAATAGAAGATGCCCTGCAAGATTAGGGCATTATGATCTTACTGATGTATTGCCTGCAACATTGCATATGTAATATAAAACTTATTTAAGCCATAGTGGCTAACATTGTTGTGGTACGTGAACTCAAGACCCCTTCCTTTCAAAAGACACACTGTCAAGTATTTAGGCCTAAAACTTAACTTCCTAAATTTAGTGTAATCTGCTGTGGCATGTTCTCATATTAAATATATATTTAAAAATAACCAATGATTAATTTTTGTACATTCTATTTTTGTGGGATGTACTTAAAACAAAAAAAAGCTCACCTGCTCTTTTTTCTCTTGTGCTCACTAACAAGGATGTGAGCAACACAGCTATTTTAGTATTTGCGTTTCTAAAAATTAGGGGGAAAAGCAATTGATGTTTGACTAATAGATGTAGAAAAAAACAGTAAGGAAGAAAATTTTTATCTTCAGTCTTTTGAGAGTTTTACAAGAGAGAATGAAAATACAAATAAAGATGAAACACTCGACAACGTCTCTTAACATGCAATAAATAAAAAATTTAGTGGTGTTTTAAAATGTTTTAACGAAAAGTAGAAGAGGACAATGTGAACCTAAAATAATGAACCTACATCTTCTCCCTCCGCCCCCTTCTTAGTGGTCCACATTTTTAGAACATGGTATCTTCTGTGGAAAAAATAAATGCATACGTCTTATGTTGCATATTTTCCATAATAGATGTGGTGTTTCAAAGCACTTTACACACACAAATAAATCAAGACTCAATTTTGTGAATTGTAAGTGTTATAATCTCCATGGTACAGATGGGGAAACAGAGTCACTAAGGTTAACTGATTTATTCAGGATCACAGAGCAGGGATGATCACAGTGGCGTGGATGATAACAGAACACATAAGTCTTGCTTCCTAGTGCTGTGCTCTAGCCACTAGACAGTTGAGCTTGTGATGAATAATCATTTCTGTTCAGCTTTGATGGTTGTTTAGTGCTAGTGTCTTGCAGTAAATATTGCATTTCCTTTTTTGTGTTTAGTTTGCAGACTGTAGGCTGTATGCCACCTCCTGTATCTTCTGCAGTGATTTTAACCAAAGCTGTTGGTGGAAATGAGGTGAGTTTTTATTTTATTCACAATTGATTTTATTTGTTGTTGATTTGTGTAACCAAAATCATGTGCTAAAACATGTAGCCTGGTGAAATAGAGCTTTTCATATTATTACAGTTTATGAAGACTCTCAAAGTTAAAGCATGGATACAAAAAAAGGCAAATTTAAATTTATCGTGTAAACTGGGGTTCTCAAACTGCGGGTTGGAACCCCTCAGGGGTTCGCAAGGTTATTACATGGGGGGTCGCGAGCTGTCAGCCTCCACCCCAAACTCCACTTTGCATCCAGCATTTATAATGGTGTTAACTATATATATAAAAAAGTGTTTTTTAATTTATAAGGAGGGGTCACACTCAGAGGGTTGCTATTTGAAAGGGGTCACCAGTACAAAAGTTTGAGAACCACTGGTGTAACATCCTGACAAACTCCTGTGACTACTGAGACCACTGTTGCTACAAAGTGATATAATCACATCCATCTCTATTATGGTGTATTTCTCCTTCCCCTACCAGTTTGTGTATTTATTCACCTGTTGTATATTGTCTGAATCTTAGATAGTGAGCTCCCTGGGGCAGGGACACAGTCTTTGTGGTGGTTGTTTGTACAGTGCTTAGTATTATGGGGCGCTAAGCCCTGTTTAGGATCCTGAGGCAATACAAATAATTATTGCACACAAAAAGCTACATTAAAACAGTGGTCTCCAAAGTGGGGTGCACACACCCCAGGGTGTTTGCAAGAGGATCCTTGGGGGTACGCAGCAGGAGGAGCGCTTTTTGGTGCTTCGGCAGTTCGGGCGGGAGTCCGAGCGGCTTTTTTATTTTTATTTTTTTTGCTTTGGCAAAAATGGTAGCTGGCGCGGCAGGGGGTGCGTGCTCAAAATTTTATTTACTGATAGGGGTGCACAATCAAAAAAGTTTGGAGACCACTGCATTAAAAGACCATTAGAGGGTTGTAAAGTGAAGTGCTCAGAAAGTTAGGAAATGCCAGAAAAAGGTACAGACAACTTTAATTCAGTCCCCGTGTGTATACAGTATGATGCAGTCTTTAATTACATGTTCACATACAATTTTTTTGCCCAGGATCCCTACCTCATTCAGTGCACATGATGGACAATGCTCACTGAATGGGTAGCTGTTCATTACTTTTTTCTCTCCTCATTTACTGCACATTACTCAAACCCTGCTCTGAAGTCAGAATTATTAATTTCCTCTTTGGCTTTTCTGTTGTATTTATAGCTATAGTACAGGGGTAGGCAACCTATGGCACACGTGCCAAAGGCGGCACGTGAGCTGATTGTCAGTGGCACTCACGCTGCCTGGGTCCTGGCCACTGGTCCGGGGTGCTCTGCATTTTAATTTAATTTTAAATGACGCTTCTTAAACATTTTAGAAACCTTATTTACTTTACATACAACAATAGTTTAGTTATATATTATAGACTTATAGAAAGAGACCTTCTAAAAACGTTAAAATGTATTACTGGCATGCAAAACCTTAAATTAGAGTGAATAAATGAAGACTCGACACACCACTTCTGAAAGGTTACCGACCCCTGCTATAGTATCTGAGTACTGCAAAAATATTGATGTTTATTTTCATTGCACACCAGTGAGATGGGGGGAGGGGTGGTATTATTCCCATTTCACAGATGAGGGAATTGAGGCCCAGATGTTTACAGGAGCCTAAGTCTCATTTTCCAAAGGAATTTAGGCACTTAAGAGTCTAAATACCATAGACAGTGTATGGGGTTTAGACTCTTAAGTGCCTAAGTGCCTTTTGAAGATGAGACATAGGCTCCTAAATCAGTTAGGTATTGTTCCGCTGAGTGAAGCAATGCCTAAATAGCTTTGCATTTTCTAACTTTTGAGTACTTTTCAACTTTAATAGTGTTCTTTTAATGTAGGGTTTTTTAAAATGTAATTTCCTAGGTTTTTTTGTTTTTGTTTTAAAGCAAGCTGGTAAAACAGAAATTCAATCAGGAATCATCATATTGACACCCCCATGGTTCATCAGCAGAGTTGGAACTTTTAAATCCTCTGCCACTTGAGCTCATGGAGCAACTTATAGCAGTAGTAGGTTGTCATCCTTTGTGTGGACCAGGTTAGAGGGGTATGAGACATATGGTTTGCCAGTGGGTTGCGCACACATGTTCTGATGTCAGGATTGGTGAAGCTTGGGTGTCTTGGTTCCACACTAGGTTCTGGAGGGGAGTGTGGTCTAGTGGTCACATATTTCTGCCTCTGTTCCCCCTAGCCGGACCCTTTCTGCCCTGTCCCCTCCAGACTGTCCCCGTCTCAGTCATCTCTGCCTGCCCGCTTTACCCCTTAGCTTCTTGTCTCTTCACCTAGCCAGTCCTAGTCTCCACCCCAGTCTCGGACTTCACATCTCAATACCAATTTCCCTCACTAGCTCATTGTCCCAATCTATTCCCTCACCTTCCTCCCCACCATGTCTGGCTCTTGTCCCTTCTGCATTCAAGTCAGGGTGCATCCTCCTCCAAAGTCCCTGGGCACCAGAAGCGGGAGCATTGAGAGCACAAAAGACAGTCTCCCTGCTCTCAGTTCTGGTGCCTCGTGCTACAGCAGCCACTGGCTGCTGGAAATAACAGTTGCAGGGAAATGTCCCTAAAGCCTCTCCAGCTCTGGTCTGAAGCATGCTCAATACAGATGGAATCTATAGAGAATTTAGTTGCCAAATTCTGACAAATCTCTAGTGAGAATGTTTATTTATTTGTGGCTTACAGCATGGCCACATTCAGGCTCTTTTCCCGAATCGGAACAGCAAAAGGCACATGACTGACACCAGGGCAATGCCCCTGCCAAATTTCAATCCCTTGCTCCAAAGCAAGGAAGTTCTAGAGCTTCTCAACTCAATGGTTATGAGAATTTTTTAATGTAGGAAAAACAATGTCTTTTTCTCTGTCACTGAAATCACCTCTGATTTGTGAAGTTGTATTTAATATCTGAAGTGAAATTCAGTTTGCATGGTGGTAGTGATTGTTGACTATTATCCCTTCTAGTCTACTGTTGTCTCATCAAGCACTGATTCTTCTTCTTATATGATTCTTCTTACAGAGTTAGAGATTTGGAGGGCTTCAGTGGATTTTATAAGGGTAGAGAATGGAGGGGGTGGTGGATAGTTGCAATATGTTAGTAAGAAACATGAAGTGGTGAGTTGAGATGCCTAGTTTGAAATAGCAGGCATAATTGAGTCTCTCTGGATTAAAGTACTGAGAAGAAAAAGAACTGTGAGTCTTTAAAGGAACCATTAGACAGTGTGGCCTAGTGGACAGAGCACTTGACTGGGACACAGGAGACCTGGGTTCTATTCCCATCTCTGCCACAGGCCTGCTGGGTAACTTTGGGCAATTCATGTCACTGTTCAGTGCCTCAGTTTCCCCATCTTTAAAAATGGGGATAATGGTACTTATCTTCTTTTGTGAAGCACTTTGAGCTCTTCTGATGGAAAAGCACTATATAAGAAACACATTAGATAAATGCTATATTTTTATTATTATTCGGTCTAGATAAGAGCAAGCAAGTATTTGTTAAAATGCTTGGGGCGATTGCTAACACCATTAGGCTAGAAGCCACTGGGATAACTGGAGATTTTGCATAATTGGAAAACTTGGTCATGAAATTATGAAGATAAAGGGAGGATTTGTAATTTTTTTTATAAGGATCTATTTTTAAATCAGCATATGTACTAGAGGGGACATACTTTTGTTGAATAAGGAGGGAACGGTAAGTGAATTTAATCTTAAGGGTAGTTTGAGTAACTAATTGAGCTTTGTTCACTGATTCTAAATTTCAGCTGTACTGTGATTTTTGGTGCAAAACCAGGTAAATTTAAAAATCCAGTGTCAGTAAAATGAGGAATTTAATTAGCAGCATACATTGGCATTTATAAAACTATAAGACCTGCCGATATTTATGTATTTATTTCTGTTTTGGTCTAAAGAAACTCTACACCAAAGAATGACCACCAAAGTGCTGGGTGCCCTTGATGCACATTTAAGAACACAATGACTCAGAAGTTACAGAACATAAAACCATCAAAAGCGGTAACACTTCTCCCTCTTCCCTCACTGCACACATCATTTGGTCACTAAACACATGACCCGTACAGCATGAAACCTCTAGTGCACTCCACTGCCTCTGCCATCCACAATGCCTGCTCAAACAGATTGGCTTTGCAGAGCGCCTGGAAAACCAACTAATTGGGGCTATTTCAGAGTTTGAGGGTCAGAGCAGTTCAGAGAAAACTAGCTTTTATGGGGAGCCTGCTGCCAGTACTCCCCGGCCTTTTATAGTGAAGGGGGAATCAAGCTTGAGGACATCTTCTGGTTGCAACTGTGGCATTATGATACGGGGGAGGCATTTTCTCAAGTAGATGGCCTCAAACTCTTTAGGGTTTTGTAGGTCAAAACTAACATCTTAGACTCTACTCCGATATGTGGATGAATGGCAACTTGTTTAAGGTATTTGGGAGAAAAGTAGAGCTCATAAAAATTCTAGGGAGCAATAAACTTTGAAGCTTTTTAAGAGTGAAATAAAGGAAATGCAAAGGGGTATGCAAAGAGCAAAAGAGAAAAATGGAGTTCAAGTGTCTGGGATGCTAAGACCAATAATAAAAGATATTTAAAATACTGTATTGGAGTTCAGAGGGTGGCAGAAGGGGGAATCCAGTGAGGCCGTTAATAGGATGGCAGAGCAAAATGGTCCTTGAGGGGTTCAAGAAAAGAGAGCAGCTGTTCCTTCTCTGCAGATATTAGAGTAAGGGTAGTCACTAATGGCAGTTTTTTCTCTTCCTGCTGCGGGAGATTCTGCACCTATTGCTGACTAGGAAGAATAGGCTTTTCTGTAGATCCCCCAATTCATATCTATTGGGGCAGTTGGGAGGGTCGACAGTGTCAGCTCATCCTCATATGTACCTCTGCTCATCTCCCTTTGACAGAGGTCACACAAATCTTGATGAGTGGGCCATCCTCTCAACTCTCTCTCCGCTCTTGTTTCTTCCTCCCATTTAGCCTTCACATTAATTTCCCTTTTTTCTTCTATCATTTCCCTGTACACACTGATACCTTCATCAACTCTACAAACAAAATTCTAAAACAGCTGCTGCTTATCTCACAAATCAATTTAGTTTATTTGGAAAACCAATTTCAGGTAAATGTGTTGTGTGTAAGGGCTGGTCCACGCTAAGCCCCCAGTTCGAACTAAGATACGCAACTTCAGCTACGTGAATAACGTAGCTGAAGTCGAAGTATCTTAGTTCGAACTTAAAGGTACTTACCGCGGGTCCACACGCGGCAGGCAGGCAGGCTCACCTGTCGACTCCGCCTACTCCTCTCACGGAGCAGGATTACCGGCGTCGACAGCGAGCACTTCCGGGATCAATTTATCGCGTCTAGACAAGACGCGATAAATCGATCCCAGAAGATCGATTGCCGCCGAACCAGCGGGTAAGTATAGACGTACCCTAAGAAAACTCTGCTCCCATGAATGCAGGCAACAAGTAAATACAAAAGATGTCATTTTCATAACAGCCCCAAGATCTAATTTTTAATTTGAAATGTTTTCCATGCTATTTGTCTGGCTGTACCGTTAATTATTTTTAGGATATCTCTTGGTACTGGGGAAATACTAGAGAAGGATGGTTATGGAGTGAAAACACAGAATTGAAAGAGAGATCTGTTTTCAGATTCCAACTCTGCCAGCATGCCAGACTCTCATCATGGCCTTGGGAATACCACTAAGGGCTAGACTATAAAAGGTATTTAGGTGCCTAAAGATGCAGAATAGGTGCCTGATGGGATTTTCAAAAGCGCCTAGGGGCTTATCTCCCATTGATTTTTTGTTTAAAGAGCAAGGCACTTTTGTAAATCATACAAGATGATTATCTGCACCTAAATACCTTTAAAATTCTGCCCTACGTCTCTCTATGCGCCTGTAAAATGGGGACGATAATTTTACCAACATTACAGCGTGTTGCAAACTCATAAGAGTTTTGAGATCTTCAGATGGAAGATTCTATGGAAGTACAAAATATTATTAAAAGGTGTTTGGCAGAGAGCAAGTATAGTCCTTTCTTTGAAAAAAATAGGCTGAAAATTAGATTTGTAAGTCTATCATATTTTTTTGGAAAAAACAATTTGAGATGACTTTTATGGGCGGCTTAATGACACATTTTGAAAAGTTTAATTTACTACACAAGAGTCAGGATAGTATTGTGCAGATAAATCACATCAGACAATTTGTGTTATGGAAGTCTGACCCTTTACTACTTCACAAGAGGAAATTGTAGAAGTGATTTTTTTTTTTTATTTTATTTTGACAGTTAATTAAAAAACTAGTCTAAAGAACTCCTTAATTTTAGTCAAATTGACTTCTCTTTTTGTATGTTCCTCCTGGCTTTGTATACTGGACTTGGTGCTTCCAAAATAAGATGCTGCTATATATACAATGAAAAAGATAATAAATGTATTCCAGGACCAAGATAATTGGGGAAAGTACTAAAATTTATTTTTAAATTTTGTTTATTTAAGGATGTGTAAAAGATGAAAAATCAAATTGTAAAATGAAAGGTATACAAATAGTTATTCTCCCTTTGATTCCCTTCCTGAAAGGCTATGTACAAATAAATAAACTAATGGTTTTAACTGATATTTTAAAATGAACTGCATGGGAGTTGTCACACTGGCAAATAAATACTGGAAAATTCCAGTGTTGTTTTTTTATTAAAAACAAACAAAACAAAAGGTGAACCCTAACAACATGGTAAAGTCAGAAGAAAGATATTGATTTTTCTAAAAATATCAGAAAGCTTCTTTGAACTGTGTGTATATGTACATTAACCTTTAAAAAACAAAATACTATGAATGTAAAAGAAAGTGCAAGCCTTAATGTTTTGTGTATTTTACTTTGTACCACTGTGTGGGGTATTATTTGACACTGGATGGTAACGCACAAATATTATGAAAGAAGATCACTTAAGATCTTTACAGGAAATATGCATATTACGATGTTTGGCTTCCTTCTCTAATGTAACCCTTTTGTGACAGTATGTTAAATCTTCTCAAGTGATCTTGCCTAAGATGTTATGAAAATGTAACTATAACCTGGAAGTTATAGTATATATTAATGGATATTTTTCAGGTTTTGGCATATGTGTATAGGGGGTGGGGTCAGCATGAGGGCAGGACTGGTCCTGAAGGGCTGCATTTGTGAAAATCTTTAGTTAAGCTGCACTGTACACATACACATGCAGAGAAGTAACTGTGAGCACACACTGTGTATACATCGGGAACTGCTTTATCATTACAGAGAAGTGGTCCACCTACTGTATTCTGGTATTATTTTCTATACATCCTAATGTGTTGTTTATTTTTTGACCACTGCTTTTCTTTGAGCAAATAGCTTTTATTTTACTGTCAGACTGAGGCTGTTATTTTTCCATTGAATGGTTTTTTTGTACCCACCAGTACATATGAGTAGTCCGAATTGTTACTTACAATCTGGACTTAATCCGCCACAGTGTCTGTTAGGAACCTCTTAAGTTCCTCACAGTCTTCTCAAGTTTTGACTAACCTAAAACATATTGATATCTGCAATTTTTTCTCCCACACTGTTCATTCATATTTAACATCAGTAGTTCTAGTACAGATCCAAAGGATGCCTCCTGTTAACCTTGTGAAAAGTTGAAAATTGACTATTTATTTCTACTCTTTGTTTTTGGTCTCTTAGCTAGTTTCTGATTAATGACAGAACCTTAACTCCTACCCTGTTTCCTTAATAGCCTTTTATTTACCAGCTACTGATGTAATATGCAGACTGGGGAATTGTGCATGCAAATAGATATTTACACATGAGTTCCAGTTAACATATGTAGCTACCCATTTTGCATTTGTATATTTGAGTGTTTAGCTTAAACTCTGATTATTATACTTTTATAGATCGATTTGTGGGAGCAAAAAATGAAGACATAATTTAGAGGCCTAGTCCTGCAAAGGCATAATACTGAGTTCAATACATTACATGTATGATTTTCAAAAGCATTTAGCATTGCCTTTAAGCCAGTGGGAGCAGAGTTAAGCCAACAAAGAGTACTTTTAATAATCCCCACCTTTATTGGCTTACGCCAAAATTTTGTGCACCCCAAACCCTATTGAATTCAGTGGGAACTGAAGGTGACCTTCATCTCTGAAAATCAGACCATTTTGATTTATTAACTGCAGGCATCAGTGCTGGGGAAAGCTTTGGCCTTAGAACTTTTATCTAAGCTTTCATCCTATTTACTATTTGCCCGTATGCCCCCAGAATGCCCTGGTTGTCTGCTGAAAGCAGCCCCTCTCCTCACCTTGTAAAGTCTGCAGGAGAGAGCTCGTCTCACAAAAGATAGGGTGGTGAAGTTGCTTTATCCCTTTCCCAGCTGCAGATCTAAGGCGTATTAGAGCAGGGATTTTCCCTGTATCCTTTGTAACGTACGCAGGAGCCCTCCCTCTATTCCAGTGCATCTTGAGAAGTATCTTACAAAGTGCATTTGGGCTGAGGAAGGACATAGTTGAGCTCCCTTCCTGTGCTTCTCTCTGGGAACTGTTTTTCAGCTCACTTATTTATTTCATTTCTCGTGTGGTAGAGCATTGAGGCCGAGGCCTCGTTGTGCTAGGCACTGTACAAATGTATAACGGAGTCCTTGCCCCAGAGAACTTACAATCTAAATATTAGACTGTAGACAGCAGGTGGATGCAGCAAATAGACGATTGGAGCAGAAGGAGACAATGAGATAATATTAGTCACTTAGGCCTGGGCTACATTAGCGGGGGGGTTCGAACTAAGATACACAACTTCAGCTACGCTATTCGTGTAGCTGAAGTCGAAGTATCTTAGTTCGACTTACATGGCCGTCCTCACGGCGGCGAGTTAACTAGCGCGGCTCCTCCGTCGACTCCGCTTACTCCTCCTGCCGAGGTGGAGTACAGGCGTGGATTCGGGGAATCAATTTATCGCGTCTAGACAAGATGCGATAAATCAATCCCCGATACATCGAACACTACCCGCCGATCCGGCGGGTAGTATAGACGTACCCTTAGAGTGAGATGACACTGTTGCTAGAGGCAGGGGGGCAAAGGATAGGTTAAGGTGGGTTTAAGACACCTTTATGCCCTCCATATTCTGTGCTGCTCCAGGAGCTGGAGAGGTCCTTAACATAATATAGACAGCCCAGCGTTACACCCGCTTCCCTGGACTGCCCTTTGGGCTGAAATGCTGCCTGGAATCATCACAGTGCTTTGTGCATTTGCTCTGCCCTGACATGCTCCCTACACCAGGCTTGCGAGCGGGTCTTCAGAAGGCAGCCTCACAGTTGTGTCTGCAGTACCTGCACCAGTGGAATCCGGCCCCATCTGACCATGGGCTTTCAGGGGCCCTTTTATGCTGCTCTGGCCATTTTACCTGGTGTAAAGAGGTTAGAATGGGTGAGGATCTCATCTCCACACTTGATGAAACATGCCCTGATTGAATCAAAGGCATTTGCAAAACCTTTGCCTCGGCCCATGTGCAATTTATCTACATTTATGAGTGCACAGCAGTTAGCTCCACATTTATATGTGGTGTGAGCTTCCTTAGCAGCATGGTTTGTGGGCATAGCAAGGAAGGGTGTGCAAAATCTATTGCCCATGCACAGCAAAAGATTTTTAAAAGGCTCATTACTTGGTCAAATAAGAGCCACTTTTCATTAGACACTGAAAGACGTTTTCCATAGAGGGCTATTACCTTGCTAAATTTCAAGTTCATACCTCCCAGCGGTTGAAAAGAGAGTTGCAAAAATTTTATTATTAACAGGGAAAGTGTTTTCTTTGCTTTCCTTTACTCAAAAATGACTGAAACATTTTTGTACAAGCTTTCAATCAATGCTGCAACTCAGCATTGCAATACCTAATTACGTATTTCAAAAATCTGGGCCTAAGTGACTGAAAACAGGTTCACAATAGAAATGGCTGATGTCACCATTATTGGGCTGCATCCTTGTCCCTTTTTGAGGTCTCTGAGTGCTTCCCCACAGCAGTCAGGCTTTGGCTTCTTACCTCTCCTGCAGTGGGATTCTGTGGTTCACCCACTCTCAGATCAGGGCCTGGGCTACAGTCCCCTGGGTACCAAGTGTGACTTATTCAGCAGGTCCAACTGGGGTTGGAGCCTGCAAGCATTTTTCTTTGGAAGCCTGTGATAGCTTACATTAGTAATGATACAGACACAGCTTTTTCAAAACAGAGCCCTAGAGAATTAGATTTAAAATAGAGGCTTGTATTCCCTTAGATAATCTTAGCCTCTCTATCCATAGCTCAGGCGGGTCTGTTTTGTTCCGCATCTCTGAGTTGGAAAAATACCCTACATGGCTTGCAAATTGGTCCCTCTGTCTTTTTCTGTCTCTCTCAGGGTATGTCTACACTCTGAGTTGATGTTATAAATTCCAGCTCGAGGAGATGCACATGCGCTAGCTCTGATGAAGCTTGTTCACTAAAAATAGAGTAGCCATGACAGGGTGAGCAGTGGGAGGGGATTAGCCGCCCCAAGTACGTTCCTAGCATTTCAGACGGGATTGTGTTTGGGATGGCTAGGCCCTCCCACTGCTCATGCTGCTGTGGCTACCTTCTATTTTGTCAAGTATCAGGAGGTAGCCGTGTTAGTCTGTATCTACAAAAACAACAAGGAGTCTGGTGGCACCTTAAAGACTAACAGATTTATTTGGGCATAAGCTTTCGTGAGTAAAAATGCATCCGAAGAAGTGAGGTTTTTAATCACGAAAGCTTATGCCCAAATATATGTTAGTCTTTAAGGTGCCACCAGACTCCTTGTTGTCTTCTATTTTGAGCACACCAGCTTGATCAGAACTAGCCTGGGCATGCCGCCTCGAGCTGGGAATTATGCCCCCAGTTCAAAGTGCAGATATGTCATTAGTCTATCAGCCTTTTCACAGACCCCTTCTGGCCAGACTCTCTGACCACCTCTTCCCTCCCTTTCTATTAGGGTTATGTTTAGCGGACCAGTGTCTTTGGAACTCCCCTTGTTGCCAGTGTTGGGACTGAGGAATTCCTCATATGGCTATAAACCTGGCTATTGTTTGAGGGAATGTTCCTTGTCTGGGCCATTGTTTTACCTTTCCTGAGTTCCTTAATCCCCCTGTGATTTAACTCTGTGCTTTCAGGCAGGTGTTCAATAATAAACTAAATCCCTGGCCATTACTGTCAAGCAGCCTCCAGATTACAACCAGATCAGTTTTAACCTGCTTGCATGGGACACTGAGCTGGTGGCAATCGTCAAATACTTGGGCAGCGTCTTGCAGTGCCAGAGGATGCTCAAAAGATGTGGACGCACCTATAAGAGCAGCTGCTACTGTGCTTCGGGCCCTTCTCTATGGGCATGTCATGACATTAAGCATGTTACAAAGCTGCAGATCTCTAGACCCTTGGTTATACCAGCTCTGTTTTATGGAAGTGAAACATGTGCACTGAAGAAGGCTGAAGACCACTGGACTGACATTTTGATTCTTGTAATCGTTGTCAGTTGCTCCATTTTAAGCGGCAGGACAAGATCAGAAATGGGACTATCCTAAGCTGAACTCAGCAACCGCTTCCATCAGCACTGATTGGCTTTCTTGGAATGGACATATTATTAAGACGGAAGACCAATGAATTACAATGTATGTTTACCAAGGAATGTCTACATGGCCATTGATGACATGGTCAATGAAAGCTTTGGTGACACAATAAGATAAACGTAATATCCAGCTAGACCTTGTTATCTGGATGGAACTTGATCTACAAGGAAGCTATGGCCCTTTGGGATTTGCCATGATGATTGATTCAGGCAGATAACAATACGACACTGAAGAGGGAAACTGAGTGACACATAAATACTACATTTCCCCAGTTATTCACACCTCATGACATTTTAATTCTAGCCGTTGCTTATATTCTAACAAAATTTTATAGAATAGGTGGTATTTATGAGCAGTATTCATTTGGTTGGGAAGTACCATTATTTTTTTACATTGGCATATTGAATCTTACTGCCAGACAGCTGTAGTTTCCACTGTGCCTTATACTGATTTAAAAATCAGAAGCTACTTTAATATTTATTATTAAACCATAATATTTAATCTTTATACATGGAAGTTTTGATGTTAAACCTGTATTAAAGCAGAATAGAAACTGCACAACCTTGCATCATTCCTTGAACATTATCCAGTTTGTGCAATTAACAAAAAAGGGGGCCTCTTGACCCCCCCTCTGCCTCATTACCCATCCATAGATGTCAATGGGACTACTTCAAAATAAGGACCTACTGAATATGATTGAGGTGACTGATTGTAGCTGTTGGATTTTGATTGTAAAGTTACAGTTTATTTACAAGTCTAACAAAATGTAACTGTTATTTTCTCTTGCTTAATCAAAAACAGGCATTAATCCAGAGCCAAACAGGTATTCATCTTTCTTCTTTTGAAAAGAGATGATTATATCTGAATGAGGGTATATAGAACATTGTGAGCATCTGAACAATCATGATTATTTTCTCCACTTGACTTAAAGTTAATGGGAGTTGGACACACCTAGTGAGAAGAAGATAATATGCCCTGTAATTAGGAGAGTGAGAATATCTTTAGTGAATTCAATCAAGGAAAATATTGTCTTTCTTGAAGTGTGTGATCTCTGAACTATGACTAACAGATGCTTGTATTTTTGTGGTTTTGGTTACTTCTGTTAATTGTTAGTTTTGTTTTGTTTGTTTAAATCAAAAGTGTAAATTCGGTGTGTCTGTGTATATTAGGAAAGTATTTTTTTATCATGTCACATAATATTTGTAGCTGACCTAATGGACAAATGTATATAATTGCTGACTGACTGGTAATATATGAAGGATAGAAAATGTGAGATTCAAGTTTGGGAATTAAATGATCCTGTAGTTCATTTTTCTTAAATTTTATTTTTTGTTTTGAGATTGCAGGATTAGTTTCTGATTTAATCCAATTAATACTTGTGTGATCTTTATTAAATTCGATTTTTGGTTTATTTGACCATTACCTTTAAAGGGTACCTGAAAAAGAAATAAAAATGATTTGTTTCCTTTTTTGTTTTGTTTTTGCTTCTTTATCACATATGAAAGAAGGCCTAAAATACTTTAGCTTTCCTTTCCGCTATTTGTCAGATGTTTGAGTTAAATATTAGTTGTTGTTTTTTAAAGACAAATAAAACAGAGTCCCAAACAATGAGATTAAGGTCTTGTCTACATACAAAAGTTGTACTGTTTTAACTATTTCAGTATACTTAAAGTAGTGCAAACCTCTCCTCTCCTCCAAAAAGTCGCTGCTATATTGGTGTAAAGGTGCTTACTATAAGCTATTCCTGTATAAGTACCTTTATATCAGTAGAACTCCATCTGTACAAGGGGTTGCATTGATTTAACTATTTGAATTAAAAAACAAAAATATCATCATAGCCCTAACCAAAATAGTTCACGTCCTTGGTATTGGTGATGTCACAACCCTACCATCTCAGTTCTTCGGTCATCCATAAAGACAAGAAAAACAAAGTAAATGAATCCTGAATTTTTAAAATAAAAGGGTAGAAAAAAACCTTCTAGGCCTCCTTTAATTATAAAAAAAAAAAAAAAAAGAAAAGAAGGGCACAAACCTATTTTTTTCTTTACAGATTACTTGTAAGAATTTAGGATTTTTCAAAAGATTCTAAACATCAAAATTTTCCTGAATTAGCCTCCGAAATTGGTGGGTTGATTTTTCAGAAGTGCTCAGCACCTAGCAGCAATGAATGACTAGAGTTGGTGCCTCAGTGGTTTTTAAATTAGCCCTCTGACTTAGGAGCCTAACTTTTTCAAAAATGGGAGCCTAAAATCTTGACCTCAACATTAGAACTGCTGGTAAACTCTATATGGGTTTGCTGAAGTAAAGCCCTTTAGCCTTTGGCAATTCATTATGCTTAAGACTGCCGTAGCAGAATACTCAGCTAGGCAGTGGAGATTTTTTTCAGGTGTTTGCTGCTGCATATCACGTTTTCTGCCATGCAGAACCAAACACCCAACCTCCCTACCTCCATTTACTTCCATAATTGACATAGGTTAACATGGATGGATGGGAAATATGTATGCGTGGCAATAGCAGAGGGTTATACGTTGTGCTCAACTACATGCATGCAGCTCCAATAGAAGCTGTTTGTATTTGGAAATGCATATCTGAGGGAAGAGCTTAGTTCAGAATGTTTTGTACAAAAATTGAATATTTGAATAAGAGCTACAGTGAGCAAACAAGCAAACAGATGGCAGGTGATTGGATCAGCAAGAGAGAAAGAGGCAGCCACAAGAGCCTCAATTTCTAGTAATTATGTAGCCTACAAACTAAAAAATACCCCAACCCTTGAAATATGTTTGAGCTAATGATCCAGAACAATGATATGTTTTCAGAGTTTAATTTGGCAGTTTACATATGTTACTTATATAAACATTTTGAATCCTGAAAAAATGTGTGGACTTGGGTTTTTTAAAATCATTTCTATCTGCAGCAGAGTTCTTTATCATTAAGTTTTTAATGTATAAAAGTGGTGTGGTGTCTACGCATAAATAGATCTTGTTCACGATATTGTTATATTTTAGAAATGTTTAATTTAGTTTGCTTGTTATTCAAAGCATAATGAGAAATCAACATTGTAGAAATGTTATGTTCTCAGTTCCAGCTATCTATCCAAATCCTTTTCAAAGGATATCTCAATGAGTCCCATAGGCCAAAGTAAATTATTACATGTGGTGAACTCTAAGTTATAGAGTAAGGTCATGGCAGTGAGAATATTTCAGAAAGGTTTTGTCTCTGCTTGGAAAGCAAATTAAACCTCTCATCATTAACTTTAGAATTATAGTTGTAAGAGAGTTTTCACTAGGGTGAAAGATCAAGTTCATGGAAGGCATAATTCAGTCTAAAAAGTTCTTCCTCAGACATAGCACTGGGACATGAAACATTCAGAGAGGTTTTCATGTTATTGGTGGGGTATTTGCATTCACTAATATTGAAGATCAGAATCATTGTAACTTTTCACAATCTATTCTGGTTTTAGTCCAAGTTTTCCTAAGTGAGGAAGACATTCATTCTGTGATGATTTAAGAACTTTATTTTTTTAAAATATTCATTATTTTACAGCTATCATAATTTTTATAGTGTGCACTTTTTAAAGAGTGTTTAATCAGTATAACCTTTTCTATTATTATTAATTTGTTAAATAGTAGCATTTACAGAGTCTAGATGATTACAGCTCTATTGTGCTAATGAACGGACACATGCACAGTGAGACCATCCCTGCACTGAAGTGCTTATTATCTGAATCGATGAGAAAGACAAAAGGTTGGAAGGGAATCAGGTACAGAGAGGCAAAGGGAATTGTTCAGGGTCAGATAGCAGGTCAGTGGCAGAGCTGGGAATAGAACCCAGGTCTCCTGATTCCCATTCTAGAATTCTGTCCACTAGACCACTATTTATTTGCCCACTTATCCAATAGACTTGCATATGATTCTAATCTATCTATGATGCACCTGTCACAGATCATGGCAACCTGCACCTGTATTACCACTCTGTGGTCCAGCAAGGGCACCCGCTCCAGCCTCCTCTGCCATCATCTCTTTTGGGTGGAGACCTGAATCTTTCTCCCTCCTGATTGGGGTATTTCAGCTGCACAATTCTCTGACTATGCTGTGATATCCCCAGCAAAAAACAGATTGCCTAAGCAGGCCTGTTTTGCTTCTCTCCTCAGAGGCAGTAAGCAGTGTAGTTGTCCATAGTTACACTATCACACAGCTCTTCCTAAGCAAGCACATTTATTCTGAAGGTAAAAGCATTACAGAGAAACATAAAAGAATCTACACCCATGCAAATAAGCTTACCGGAGATCATCCCCTAACTCCAACAAGGGCTCCGCTTGGTGAACAGTCCTTCAAACCCCACCCAGGGTTTGTCTGTTGTCACATGTTCATCCTTTCATTCAAAACAAGGATGCAGACTGAGCCAAGTCCTTCCAACTCTTCCCAGAAAAGATTGGGGTCCCCTCTTGCACCAAAGGTCCTGTCCTTTTGCTGGATCAGAAAGAACGCCCTGAGTCAGGCCGTTTATCCTACAATCCTTTCTTTGTCTGTTGGTCCCTGTTCAACAACCGTTTCCCAGGGTGGTGTTTTGGTACCTGCTGGCCTATGACAGCTATCCTTTGTTAGGAGGGCTGCTAGTGGCCAATCCCCTTCCTTTTAAAAAGTGCTGAGATTGGGTAATATGTGCCACTTGTAATAGCATAACAATAGGCGGGTATGAACAGAAGGGGAGCCCTTCCTGTTCTGTCTGCTTCTCCTGCAGAGGGCATTGGATTTGCAAGAAGGCATTAGCTCCTGTGGTTTTATTTATAACCGTTTGTTTACACGCTATTCAAATTCTAGGCCAAATTGACTCTACTTTTAAATCCTTCACATAATATTAAAATAAGAATATTTGCTTTAGGGTGCACTTCTTTTATGTACTACAGATACAAATCGTAAGTACTTGTATTTTTTACTGAGATATTTAAATTTCTTTTAAAGTATAGGCTAATTTAAAAGGAAGCATGTTGATAATGAGAATTGTGGAAAGATCTATCTGTCTTGGAAAGTGTGTGCGTGCTGTCAGGGTCTTCCTACTTTGAGAAAATTATTTTGTTTCAAAATAAACATTTACAAGGAAACAACTTGCATGAGAAATTATGTAATTTTATTACAAAAAAAGCTATCTTCAGAAGAAGTTACAGTTGGATTGTTAAACATCCAAAATTGAATAAATGATAAAATTAAGGTCACACATAGAACTGTTTTTATGGATACATTTTGATACTCTTTTAGATTACACAATCATATGTTATTTGCAAAATATTAGATAATTTTTTTCTTGGTGCTGTATGTGCAGTCTCTAATAAATAAATAAATAAAATCCTGGTCTCATATACTTATAGTTTCATTGCCCTAATGATGTAATATATATTTATTGAGCTAGACTTTTTATATATGTTCTTTAAGGTATCTATTTTCATAATTAAGTCAACAGCCATATATTATACAATTTATTTTCAGCCAACAACACAGCTTGCTTAAGGTGCAAGTCTGGGAGGAATTGCTCAGTATTACCCTATTTACAAACTTTTGTGGCCTACAAATGCTATCATGTTCCTACGTGTACTTCTTATATAGATTATTTTCATGCAACCTGATTCTCCTATCATGATGTTTTTATATAAGTGTAACTCTTCTTGAATGTAAAATGTTTTATTCCTGATTCTCACAAGTGCAATAAGATCAGGACAGTGGGCTCTGTTTGTTTGGAATACACACAGAATAGCATGCAATACTACAGTATGCTTAAGGCCCTTTGTTTTCAAATTTTATTGACGTTTAACAAAATATTTTCCGGTTTTACGGAAGCTGTTATTGCATTGTTATTGATTTTTCACCCGAATTTTGGACTACTCAAGTACATGGAAATACTGATTATGTTAAGAAAATCCAATACATTATATTACATAGATGTATTTGTTAGAAAATTACTCTAAATGTAAATGCCAGGCTGACTTAAATTAAGACCATGTTGTGGAAGATACACACACTCATATGTATTCATATGTGTACTTAATGGTAATGTACAGTTCATGAAATAAATGACAGCATTAATCTGCCTTTACTTTCAGTATTCTTACTTTTTTGCTATTTGTTGCTTTTTTTGGTCCTCTTTTTCCCCAATATTAACCTTGGTATTTACCCAGAAAACGGTGAAGTTAATATTTGCACAGATTTTCACCCATTTAATTTTTATAATAAATGCTGTTAAATTGCTGGGAAATTTAAAACAAAATGCAAACCAAAAATGAAGGGCCTTGAGTATGCTATACATGAATCCATAATGAAAAGAAAGTCATTCACCACTGCTATTGCTTCATAAACTCTCCCATTGTGACCCTATAACTGACAAGTACATAACCCACTACTACTGGCTTTTCAAACCCTCCTGACAGTCCCGACTGACAAGTCTCCAGACCCTTCCCAGATGCAGAAATTCTCTTTGCTTACAAATAATGACAAAGTGCCTGATGAGCACTTGCATTTCTCTTTTTTAATTTGTTTCCTTTCCATTTTTTTTAAATCTAGGCATTACTTTCAAAATCCTACATTAATGAAATGTTATAGTTAATATTTTACATGCACAAAAGAATGAGATATTCGGAGTAATGGTTTCCACAATACCTATGATTCAACCACATTGCATGAAAGTCCGAATGTTAATGACATATACATGATCAAAATACTAAAGTGTCTGCGGAAGCTGAGTAACAGTTGTGTGAATGGTAACCAAACTTTGTTTTTTGGCTGCAGTGTGTGAAAATTCTATTGCATTAACAGGATAGAGGGTTTAAAAATTTTTTTTTTTCTTTTGGTGCTTTTTGTCCATATAATTCACTGCACTCATTAAATAAGCATGTTACCTTGTTTGTAAAGACCATCCTGAATTTAATTGACTTCCACCTTTGTACTAATTATGTCCTTCCACATTTGTCAGCCAGTTTTAACATATTACCTTGTAATCCTTCTTCCAGGTTACAATATGCAACACGATTAAAATTTGTAGTGAAGGATTCTGTCTCCCTGCATCCCAAACTGCTTACTCTCAGCAGTATCCTCTGCCTCCATTACATAAAACAAAGCTTTTCCTTTATAAGCAGCTCACTCCATGTGCTAACCTAACATACAGTATCTCTGTGGAAGGCAGCTTCCTTATCAGATTGTGTTGCTGGCTGATTATTTTATTTATTTTAGAATCTTTCGTGTTTTTAATCCATCTTTTTGGAAATTAATGCTGATATACAGTATAAGCCAAATTAAGCAACTTGTAAGAGTTCCCCTATATTTCAAACTTCTCTCTCTTTCTGAATCTTGTGGAAGGAGGAGGAGAAGGAAGAAATTTCATTGTGTTGGGCTGTATCCTCCTATATTGTATACTGTAATCTGAAGTTTTGTGATGTGACACTGCTCTTGTTAGTTTTCTTCAAATATAAGAAGCAATTGTTGTATTGGGTTTTCCTGTTAATTAAGCAGATACTAGCTGTTATGGGCAAGAGAATGAACATCTGTGCTACTTAGAGGTACCTGAGAGCTCAGGGCCTGATTCTCTTCTCATTTGCATTAACGTAAAACAGAAGTAATTCCACTGAAGTCAAAGCAGTTACACTGAAGTCAAAGCAGTTACACTGGAGTAAAAGCAGTGTAAAAGAAAATCAGGCCTACAGTGTTTGCAGAGCCTGATTTAATCAACACTAATTAGCTTTGGCTAGTTGCCTTATGCAAAGTGTCCTGTTGACACAAAATGGTAAATATTTTTTTAGCACAGCATTGTATTCTCATCCATTAATTGCTGACATGTTTACAAAGAAATTTAGTTTACAATAAAGCAAAATTCAGGGACTCTACAGTATCACTATACTGTTTAAAATGGCAAAAGAAAGTCAAGATTTCACTGTAGCCCATTGCAATAGATTTTATAGGAGAGCCTTATCTGTGGTTTAAGTGATACTTGTATCTTTATTGACTCAGTCTTAGAGCATTATTACCATTTATCTCAAAACTTTTCCTGTTGTATGTTGTTCTTCAGGAGACATAAATTAATCTAGCCCAATAATTATTCAGTACCTAGGGAGTATACAGTGAAAACTTTTATAGGTTGAACAATTGCCTGACTTTGAGATGAAAAATAAGTTAACAAATACAAGAGTTTTGCAACAAATGTAGCTCTGCAACATGGAAAATGTATGGAGTTACCCTGTGTAGCCCTTCCTAAGTCCCAAGCCCCAATGAAGGTAGAAGTCCACAATTTTGTTGCATTGGGGTGGGAGGAGTGATTTACAGCTGTTTTCTGCTAGTTCTGTTCATACACCTTGGATGTAAATGAAAAAAATAACATGCACATACAGAGTCAGCAATGAATCATGTGGCAATACTCATTTCTAGTTCAATATCAAGGATAACAAATTGTCTGAAAAATTGTACATAAAATACATATAAAATTTGTTTAAATCGGAGACAGAATCTAGAGTGTCTAGTTATTGGGAACTGGGTTAAAGGTTCCCCACTTCTGCCACTTAAAACATGTATTTTAATTAGGGCTGTTGATTAATCCCAGTTAACTCACACGATTAACTCAAAAAAATTAATCGCGATTAATCACAGTTTTAATTGCCCTGTTAAACAATAGAATACCAATTGAAATTTATTAAATATTTTAGATTTTTTCTACATTTTCAAATATATTGATTTCAATTACAATATCATACAAAGTGCTCACTTTATATTATTTTTATTACAAATATTTGCACTGTAAAATGATAAACAAAATAAATAGTATTTTTCAATTCACCTCGTACAATACTGTAGTGCAATCTCTTTATTGTGAAAGTGCAATTTACAAATGTAGATTTTTTTTGTTACATAACTGCACTCAAAAACAAAACAATGTAAAACTTTAGAGCCTTCAAGTCCACTCAGTCCTACTTCTTGTTCAGCCAATCACTAAGACAAACAAGTTTGTTTACATTTACGGGAGATAATGCTTTCTGCTTGTTCACAATGTCACCTGAAAGTGAGAACAAGCATTCCCATGGCACTGTTGTAGCTGGCATCGCAAGATATTTACATGCCAGATGCGCTAAAGATTCATATGTCCCTCCATTCCAGGGACATGCATCCATGCTTATGACAGGTTCTGCTCTGTAGAAATAATCAAATGAGGTATTGCAGGTTGACATCATGGAAAACCTTTTAATAGAAGAAAATTTTATTGAACAAATGTGTGTAAAGGGCATAAAAACAATGCTGATGTTTGTGAGGTTACTTAGCTGTGTGGGCTAATTCATGCGTACCCAACCAACATACACATTTGGATATAAAGCAAGCAGAACTTATGTATATTTTTAATTAATATGATTAAAATAACAGTTTTGTACTCCATCAGATGTTCACTGTTTCCATTGCCAGGGGGCCCTGTGCAGCTCAGAAATAGTGTATAGGATTACTACAGAATGAGTAATCTGTAGTGTAAATTTCTTCTCTGTAATCTGATTTGCTGACTCTCCACAGCTTCCATCACACTCTAAACATGGCTAAAAAAACCTTCTTGTGCATAAACAACACCTATATGGAGCAGTCTTGCTGTTGAATTCCATGCCTTCTGTATTATTCTAGAAGCTTTCATGAGAGTATAAGCAGCAACATCCTCCGTTCTGATTCACTGAGATGCTGATGCACAAATAACTTTTACTAAATTCTTAGCTGTTTAATTAGAATGCATAGCACAGGGGTAGGCAACCTATGGCACATGTGCCGAAGGCGGCACGCGAGCTGATTTGCAGTGGCACTCATACTGCCCGGGTCCTGGCCACCAGTCCGGGGGGCTCTGCATTTTAATTTAATTTTAAATGAAGCTTCTTAAACATTTTAAAAACCTTATTTACAGTACATACAACAATAGTTTAGTTATATATTATAGACTTATAGAAAGAGCCCTTCTAAAAACATTAAAATGTATTACTGGCACGCGAAACCTTAAATCAGAGTGAATAAATGAAGACTCGGCACAGCACTTCTGAAAGGTTGCTGACCCCTAGCATAGCATTTAAAGCCATCTTTTGGAGTCTTTTACAAACTAGTCAATAAAAGCGATGTCTTAGAAAAGTGTGGAAGTTCAGATGACAATAGCAGAGAAACAGTAGGCATTGGCATCTTCAGAACGAAGATTAAAGACCCACTGGTGATTCACGAAATAATTATTTCATTTTATTTCTCCCTTCTCCAGTGGAGGTAGTTGCATGCAAAGAAAAATTTTGTTCCTTTTAGGAGTACTTGTACTCATTGTGTTCATTCTTCACTAGAAGTCAATCTAGTAGTGATGTCGTAGTTATTTGCAGTGGGGATGATTATGATGTCACAAACAGAAAAGTGACTTTAAGTGGGAAGTAACCAGTATGAGCAAATCTGTTCCTAAGGAGTAAACACCCTGTTTTTATACAAATAACAATAACATTTAAAAAAGGGGGAGATACCCAACAAGATCTATTCAGTCTTCATAAATGATTTAGACCCCTGATGGGCTGCAGAGCACTTGTTAGTGATCCTCACAGAGTTAGTTAGGCACATGTTGCTTTGCATTCTCCTTGTTTTCAGATGTTAAATTGCATTAAAAGACATCTGAAAATGCATTAAAATGATTTCCTAATATTATTTTTCTATTTAATTACTGTGATTGATGCTGGGAATTTATGTGATGATACTGGAAGAGAAAGCAGTCTATGTGATTAGCAATAAAAGGGGAAATATCAGAGATGATTTCTCTCTGAAGATGTGGTCCACACTAAGATTTAACGCAGGAATATCAAACTATTTCTGTCTATATTGTTTCTAAGGCACCTATCTTAACCTTTTTGTAGCTAAGAGTCAATTCTGTTATAGATATATATGGTTTAAGGAATTTGTTCAAAGATTTCCAGAGTGCAACTGCATACTTAAATAAATAAAAAGAAACAAAGTTAAATAATACAGCTGGAACTAGGAAACATAGGTACAATTGGAGATAATGTTTTAGCTAGCAGACATTCTTTAGTGTACTCCTTTTTTATTTATTTTTTATTTTTTTGCTGGAGGCAGGAAAAAAATCAAGGTGAACATTTTGAAACAGGATAAAAGGCAAAAAGAGATCTCCTTTAAGCTAGTGTTGGTATGTGGTTGTTTTGTTTGGTTGGTTCCCCCCCCCCCCCCCCCAACTCCTTTAAACATTGTGGGCCTTACAGACTGTGTAACTCAGATAATGATCATAGTATTGTATGACAAACAGATATTTATTTCCTTCAGAATTTATTTATTTATTCATTTTTGAAATTTTTGTCTCTTCCAAGTCTGGGCCCCTTTTCCAAATTTGGGCTTTGAGAATCTCTTCTCTGAGTCTGTGTCATTCTCAGTGCAGGACCAGGGCTCAGGGAAGGGTTATAGGGGATGGGGGAAAGGAGCCCCCTGCATTTTGCTGGTGCACCAGATGGTTAGCTACTCTCCGTGAAAAATCTTCTAGTAGTGGGGTGCAAGCTGGCTGCAACAGCACTTGGCCTGAAGAGCCACATCCAACAATGCCCACCAGTTGGACAAGGTAGGTCCAGGAGGGATGGGATTATGTAGGCTGGAATACCTGCAGATTCAGCACTTCTCCCAGGTAGCCTCTACTTGTGGGATGCCTGTGTAGCCGTGGCCCTAAAATAAAACTGCCTTCTAGTCATGGAAAACATCCCTTGGGATGGGGATGACCTGGACGCACTTTGGGGCACGTGCCTGTGCCAATCTATCTGCCCCTGTGGACACAATGCATTGTAAATTGCACATCATCTGATATTATGATGGTGAATCTGGCACTATCATAGCAATAAGACAGAGGGGTACTTTAATGATAACATTGCTGATTTGACCGGCAGCTAAAACTCCTGAAAGTCAACCAATCAAAAGGAAGAAGCGTTAGGTAGGAAGTTGGAATTCTATAACTTCAAATTATTCAATCATGCTGTGTGTTTCAGTTGATCATTCAATAAAACCTTGATTAAATTATTTATCCCTTCTAGTTTTTTCTTGTACTCTTTTCACTGTTGTCATTCCATGGATTCTTAAAGGTGATTGATAGTCCTTAAAGATCTAATATGCACTCCCTTTTGTTATTGTAAAGCAAAACTGCACAACAGAGCAGCCCACAAGCCCCCTATAGAAATCTGAAGACAATTTTGATACTCTAGTCCACTCAAAGAATCTGCTGATACTGTAATGATTTTTCCCTTGCCAGGACCCTCCTTGCCTGGTGTCATTTCTTGAGCTCTCGTGGGATGAGATTAGTCTAAAACAACAAAGTAGCCAGATGTCTGGTTCTGAGAGAGTCCCAGAGGCCAGGGTATGGTAGGCAACAGTAATTGCTTAGGGCTGAAGATCAAAGATACCTGAGAATTACTTATGGGTACATACTATATGTCTTTCCCATTATTAACAGTATGAGAAAATTTGTATCCCTAATCAACCCTTTTGTTGGTTATATTTAAGTGTGACTGTAGTTCTGTCTGATATAAATATTTTGTGTGTTTTTTTTAGTAGAATTAACAAGAAGTTTATATTACATATGTTGGCAAACTTATGCAGCCTAACATTTTTGACTACAACCACTTCTCTGTATTTAAAATATAATTGTATTTTAGTTTAAAAACATTGTAAGTTAGTGTTTAAAAAACTACTATGCCATAAATGGGCCAGTGTTGGTAGATTTTTTTCTCTTTATCCAGAATTGTCAGTGAGAATGGTTAACTTGTCTCAGTACAGATTTTAGATCATTGCTTCATAGTCTAAAATGAATTCAGATCAAATCCCAGAGGCAGAATATCTGCACATCACTGCTTTTTCCCCACATAGATATTCTTAATGAAATGCTAATTAACATTTTTAGTGATCAACACCTGTTTGTGTTATATAAAATCTGAGTCTGTGTTATTTTAGGGTAAGTGCTAGCTTTGAATTCTTGTAATGGTTTTAGAATGGGATAGTTCCTGGGGAGAGAGAGAAATCTGACTGTAACCCTCTGTTTGTTAGCATTCAGATGAAAATATCAAGATGAAGGACAGAACATTCATTTGTTTATTTTTTTCAGTTAAAATGTTAGCAGTCATGCAGAATTTAAAGCCTCAACACCATTTCTTAGCTTTCAAGTAATAAATTATTGTTATAAAGGACAAGATTACATGCCTTATTTTCTGTGGCTTAGCTGCTACAATTTCACTTTCTTCAGGACAAAGTAATGTTAATGTGCTGTAAACAGTGGGACTGGGGGTGGGGGAGTTTCGGGTCACACTGAAAATGTGTTTGCAATTTATTGCTTATATTACATGTTTAACAATTCTAAGGGACATTTTTGAGTGAGCAGGCATTTTTAACTGGGGGGAGGGATAGCTCAGTGGTTTGAGCATTGGCTTGTTAAATGCAGGGTTGTGAGTTCAATCCTTGAGGGGGCCACTTAGGGATCTGGGGCAAAATTAGTACTTGGTCCTGCTAGTGAAGGCAGGGGGCTGGACTCAATGACCTTTCAAGGTCCCTTCCAGTTCTAGGAGATGGGATATCTCCATTAATTTAATTTAAAGAAAAGATCCCTGGTTTAATTTAAAGGATAGAATTGATTTATCTGTTTCAAACTTGACAATCTCTCTCATTCTCTCTAATACGGTGTTCAAGAAAGAAGCCAAATAGTCTGAGTCCACTAGAAGAGTATCTTGTGTTTACATTTCACTCTGCACATGTGTGCCCGAGGACTACATCCAACAGCAGAAATACAAGCTGCTGTTTTGGCGCTGATTGCACCAGTTTGACCGCTTTGCCTCTTCCTCCACTCCCTTTCCACCACTCAAATCAAGACACACAGAGGAAAACAGGCAAAAATGGAAGTTTGAACAAGAAGCTTGGTGACGTTGCTGGGCCACATAACAGCTTGCTTTGCCTTTTGCTTCTTTGGGCTGTTTTCTCTCAACTGAAGAAATCCTTTTCATTGAGTATTTTGACCGCTGCTCCTTTATGATGTGGTATGATGAAATTATTGCTCAGTAATTTTCACTTGTTTAAACTTTTGCCTTTTGGTTTTGAGTCTTCCTCCTCCCTTCCACCCCCCACCTACTTGGGAGGTGATATAGTGTTTGTAGCAATCTGTAGCTGTTTATGGTCCCAGGCAAGATTGGTACAGACAAATCTGGGGGGCCCTGTAAATCATTGGATTGGGGCTTACATTTCCAAGGGCAAAAATTCAGAATGTGACCTTTCCACTTGCTCCAAACTCCTTTGCCATGCACTCAGCAAGGGATTGAATCTCACAGGCACTGAAAATTGCAAAGAAAAATAATACATCTATAACTAGTGTGTGTGGGGAGCATTATTAGATGGAGATTTGCTTTTACAAGAAGGAGGACCTGCAACATGTCAGCTCAAATCGTAAGAGGGGGAGATATTTGATTGCTTGGGCTATTCATTTTGTTTTGTCCATAGAGGTTTCACATGGCATGAAGCAGTTAGTAATCAAAAAGTAGCAGGGGAGTATGGACAGTAAACATCATGCTAATATTTTGATGCTCCTTTGTCCATCTATGGTTGTAGTCTGACAGACTTGACTGAACCAATTCCATGTTTGTTTGTTACACCTACCTACTATGGGTGAAGAGGTGACAGGGACTATGTGGATGTAGGACACTAAGGTGCAGAACAGTGAGGGGAGAGCATTGCAAACTAGAAAATCTGCCAGTCTCCAACAAATATGAGTCATTGTGCTCTGGAGTGGAATTTTGGAATGGGCTGGTTCTTAAACCAATACTTGATCCTTCTTGAGCTCTGAAACCAATGGAGTTGGTGACATCAGCTGTGCCTGGAGAAGATAAAGATAGAGTCCCGGAGCCCTGTTCATGTAGGGTTGCCTTGCCGAGTAACAAAAAGAACAGAAGTTAGTAAACTAAGAACCTAGTGGAGAATTCTTTTTTTTTTTTTTTTTAACTGATGGGAAGGTAGAGTCTCAAGAGTTTTGGTCATTTTATTAGTCTGGTGAATACATTTAAAAGTTCTTGATAAAGACTAAGGAAAATTTGGGCCGTGTATTCTGAGGCATTACATTGCAGGATAGTCCAATGCGAGTGCATGTAGGATATTATATTCAGTTGTGGGAACTCAATTAACAGGAGAGAATTGAAAAATTTTGGAAAACTTGCAGAAGAGTAACAGAAATTAGGGGGCTAAAGAGACTGATTTTATGAGGGAAGATTAAACACATAAAAGATTCAGATATTCATATCTTGGTTAAGTGATGCTTTAAGCGTAGAAGAGGGATATAACATTTAAAGGTTATAAAAATGAAAGAGGCAATTTAGTTACCACAAAAAGAGGTTTTAACAAGGAGTAATGGGATGAAAATATGAAAGGGAAAATTTGGTCTGAATATGAAGACAACCTTCCTGACGATCTTTGGGAGCCTGTGGAAGAATCCCCCAAGGGAAGTAATGGAAACTCCATCACTTGACGCAGACTGGACAAAACATTAATAAATACATAATAGGGAATAACTTGCACTGATACAGAGAGGGACTAAGTGATGTAATCTCGACATTATATGATAAAATACATAAGGATAATATAATGAACATGGGGACTATGTGAAAATTTGAGAAAGAGGACTCTTGCTAGTGGGATTCCAGTAGATTTTGGAAGGGGGAAGATATAGGCCCATTCAATTTGATTGAGTTAAAAATATAAGTTGTGATCTAAATTAAAATGGCCAAAGTAGACCAACTGACTGCATACTCCTAATACTTTAGGTGATTTTGAAATCTCAAGAAATTAAATTTTTGACAGCGTAAGTGGCATCTATCATTTGTATTCATTTTTGCCACATTACAACCTTGGCTCTTTCAGTAATATAGGGAATGTTCACTGGTTAAAAATCATCTTGACTACCTGAGCACTACCTTCATATGCCTCTAAAGCCCCAGCTTCCCTTCTGTGCTGGGTGAAAGACATTTCTGTTATAATCTTGGTTTTGGGGATGTTTATGGAATATCTCCCATTGACTTCATTGGAGATGGGATTTGACCTTAAAGGATAAAACCAATAGAAAATGCATACTACTACTCAGAAACCAAGGAAATAGTTTAAACACATCTGAAAGGAGTAAATTTGTATAATATAGACCATGTCCCTGGTATGGGCCCCTACAGATCTGTCTAGAGGACTACTCTCTCTAGAATATAACAGTTATCAAAAATACAGTTCTGCTGCAAGAATAAGGAATAGAAGATGTAGCATTTTGACTGAAGTAATAAGGTTCTAAGGGTGATACTAATTTAATGTAAATTCTGCTAAACCTATGCATATAGTAATGTGGATTTTTACTCAACTGTGCCTCTTGCCAGATATCATTTTCTTTTTTGTTGCAATGTGTTTCTTGTGTAACTTATGATGATTTTTATTTGTGGACTTTTTTGCCTTTTTTAGTAGAGAGTAGTGATGGTCATTCCAGGGAGGTTTTTTTCAAATCTATCAGACTTCAACACACATCCATTCCTTTTCCTAATTTTTCTTTCTATATTTGCTGCTAATCAGTGTTATTTGTATTTACAGAAAACAAAGAAGCAAACCTCTATTTATCTTTCCAACTAATTCTGCAGCAGAGTCATAATGCTGTCCTTCCCCTTACCACTAGGATAGGGATGTGTAAGGACCCCATTTGGATGAAGTACGCTCTTTAGAGCATCTCTGTAGCCTGGGGAGGATTCCTGAGCACCCTTCACTTTGTTTCTGAAACACATGGCCTGGCTTTGTGGGGTTGGTGCTGGACTCTGGTTTTGTGCCTTCATGCATCTTGTCAAATCAGGAGATTATTGAACCTTCTGTAGGAGCATAAGGCATGTTGTTTTGTTAGACCCGCAATATGGGTTGGGGAGCAAGCAGATACTGGACACAATGGTGGTATATAATACTCTAAATGCTCTTTACTGATTACAAAACAAACCTTACTCACTCCACATTCAGACCCCAAACATACTATACCCCAAACAGAATCCAAAGGTCAGAATGGTCCCGATGGCCAGTTGAGATTCCTTCTGATCATAAAATCATAAGATGCAAGGAGCCGGTGAAAACCACATCTAGATCCACACAGGGCTTTGGACCAATAAATGACTCCAATCTGCAGAAATCATAGGCAACCATTTATAGTCCATTCTGTCGCATCATCGGTTCTTTGCTTTTGTTTACTAGGCCTTCTACCCACACAATTCCAAAGAGTCAATCCTGGGTTGGCTGCCATGATCCAAGGCGTTCCATTTCCTCCAATTCTTATACAATTTTATATCAGTCTAGCTGGTGGTGTTTCCTTTTCTGCTGTTTCTCCATATTTTTCCTGGAACATAACAAGATTGTTTTTGGACTAATAGTTCTTGACCTGAAGTTCTTGCTTCAGTTGCCAACTCGCAACGCACATATTCATGTCAAGCACGCATCATTCATACCAGGCCTCAATGACGTATAACATATTACATGGATATATGAATCACAATGTGTGTGTGTGTGTGTGTGTGTGTATATATATATATATATCCCAACAGTTTCATGTGTATACAGATATTTGTATCTGAGATCACTATTTTTGTATGTGCTTTTACATCAGTGTATAATACAGAAGTGGGGAGGATTTAGGGAAGGGGGGGGTTGTTTTTAGGATTTTCTGAGGTTTGTAAGGACAATGAACTAGTTCAGATTTTTATTTGAAGGAAGTATTTTTCCCCATATCATTTGTATTAAAGATCCCCAGAATGCGTTATAAAGGGTAATACTAGGGTTGCCAACCCTCCAGGATTGTCCTGGAGTCTCCAGGAATAAAAGATTAATCTTTAATTAAAGATTGTCGTGATGAAACCTCTAAGAATACATCCAACCAAAATTGGCAACCCTAGCTAATACTAGTGTGGGGTTGAGGTTATTGAAAAGAGGATTCTTACCTGTGTTAATTCCAGTTTATATTTATTATTTTTGCAGTCCCATAGGATTTCATGGTGCTTTACAAACACATGGGGCAAGGACCTGAATTTCTAAGAAACTTTCAGTCTAAAATATATAGATTCAATGCAAGGAGCTATGGCCGACTGAAGCACAGCTTCCCAATTTTGATGGCTACATTTTTTTTTTTTAGTGGATGGCTTAATTGATGGAAGTGTGAAAATGAATTACTGTTGTATAGATGTCATCATTTTTATGGGAGTTAGTTTTAGTTACAATTATTTAGTTACTATTTACTATTAAATAATAGTATATATATATATATATATATATATGGTTATATAAGGGTTTGTTAAAATATTGTAATGGCAGTCTTTAATATGTTTATGAAGACACTTTCTAAAAATTTTCCTTTGTGTTAAGGATGAAAACCAATGAAATGTAAAAAATTAAAAGTAAAATCTAAAAATTACTTCAGAAAGCTTCTCTTGAAAATACTTGACTAGTGAAGACTGGTGTGTCTTTGATAGAACTGGTACTTGGCATTTATTTAAATAGCATGGTTTTGCACAGTCCCCAAAACGTTATTTTATTAGAATAAAATTAAGTGTCTGTTAGACACCTTTGGCACTGTCCCTTTGTTAAGGGGAAATAAGGGAAATGTGTTAAGAAGGAAGACTATAATGTTTAATTGATTGAATTGAATTAGAATCTAAAACGTCTTTCTAGTTCTTTATAATATCACATTGTGTAATATGTAATAAATAATACCTTTAAATGGCATTCACACTTGTCCTGTCCCTATTTGATATGTGCTGTGGCATGTAAAAAGGAGTGTGCACACAGTAAATCAAAGGTATTTGTAATAGAACAGTCTTTAAATACACTGCATAATGCATTTGAAGACCTGCTTAACTTATGGAGCTCAGAAAGGAGGGCATTTTAATTTGGTCTGTTTGATGTTTGTTTGTTTAAAGGCACATTCTGGTAATTACTTTGTAGATATAGGAAGAGCAAATTTGTAGATTAAGATAAAGAGGATTAGTACAGTCTTAAGCAAAACCTTCAGTAAATCATATGGTCTTTTGTTAATCTTTTGTCTGAAATAGGAATTTCTGTGAACAGCTAACATGTATATGTGCACACATACACATGAAACATGAGATAGGGCCATATCCTGTCCAGCAGTAGCCATGCCCTATAGGATGACCAGATAGCAAGTGTAAAAAATTGGGATGGAGGTATGGGGTAATAGGTGCCAATATAAGAAAAAGCCCCCAAAATCGGGACTGTCCCTATAAAATCAGGACATCTGGTCACCCTAATGCCATATCTCTGAGTGCAGAGTTTGGACCATATTAAATAAAAGAGCTGTGCTGCCGAAAGCCATCAGCTGTAGCAAATGTAAAAACTATTGAGCCAGTTTTATTTGCTGAAAAGAAATAATGATGGCCAATATATATATATATATAGCTTCTGCACCACCCTCACCCCCACTGGCCCCCATATCCTTTCGTTCATTGGGAAATCCACAGAAAATATGGGGCTGAAAGTGACATTTGCAAAGCTGTGTTTTGTATTTGAAATTTGGTTTCAAGGTCTTATTTCTGCTGGCTGCAGTAATATGTTCTTTAGACACTTTCAAAAGTTAAAAGGCAATAAGTTAGTCCCCTGGAAACGATGCAGAAATGTATATTCAAATCATAAATAAGGAAATGTATAAGGTACATTAAATAGACGTAGAAAAATGGATTTATGCCTTTTGTAGTAAGGTAATTGGGCACCACAGCTTGGCAGGAGTTGGTGCAATTGAATTGGCTGCAACTGCCACAGGTTGATAGGCAGGTGATAAGGCAGCTTCCACTAGGGTCTGCACAGGAGGCCTACCTAATATGCTGTCTGCCCTAAGGGCCTATGGGAACACAGTTGGATTATTATGTTAATGCATGAGCCTGCTGCCCTCTTCCTATCCCAGCTGGGTTCCCTGTTGTTAGGAACTGCTTTGCACTGACAGTGGAGTAATATGCTTCATGATTGAAAGGGCAAAGGGGCTTGGAAGAAAAAAGAACAGGCCCGCACAGATATGTAAATGAAGGAAGCAAGTCTGTAGGAGGGTTTTCATATACGTGCAGATAGAAAGTTTATTAGAAAAAGTGTAATATAAATCTGCTAATTAAATTGTTATTTATAAACCCTTTTTTCAGATTCATTTCTTCGAGCATCACCCCTTCTAATGCTGATGTACACTGAATTTGAAGTGCTTACCAAAGCAGGCACTTATGTTGATTTATTTTGAACCAAGGGGCTATAATACACTGGTACCATTGCACAATGCTGACGGTGTATTGTTCGGGAGTTTGATTACTGTTTCATACTCTGCCACTGTATTGCTACACTGTAGCGTACAGCAATGATATGATTTTTTTATATATTGTAGGAAAGTACATCAGTTTGATTTTGTTGATACTTCAATAAGAGTAAGACACAAATACATTTATTATGGCATAGGAAGCAAATTGAATTTTGTTTTGACTCTGTGGTGACTATGCAGTGATATTTTCTTTGAATCTTTCTTGCATTTGGAATTTCCTAAATGGTAACTCAGTCCTGGAACAAGTGTGTGACTGGCTGATATGGCGGAAAACTGCCTGTTTTTGGTTTCATTGGATATAATGTGCAAACTCTTGTTAGGAAGAATGTGCCCTCTTCCCCTTACTGATAAATGGCAAACCTCCATTCAAAATTCCAGCCACATGTAATTTCATAAATAGTTCTCGCTCTTCTTAGTACAGCCTAAAAATAAAGTAGCAGAGTACTCATAAAAGGATTAACTTGAAAAAGCCCCACTTTTTACCATGTTATCACTTTTTATGAAATACAGCTAAAATATCTGATATACATTTATTTGTCTGATACATGACTGGCATATTCTGTATCTTTATCTTGCATTTCTGTATTACAGTGCATGTTTGTATTCATATTTTAACTAAAATAATTTAAAATAGTAATTAGACTGTGTTTAGCTAACTTTTTGAAATAATATTCTGCAAGCAGCATACTATGGGAATTTTGTTGCTGTTGAGTATTCATTTGCCAGAATGTAACCTGCTCTCCAGTTATATTTCCCTATGCCAGGGTGACATACATGGCAATTCCATGTTATTAAAAGGAAGGTACTTTCTTCTTGGAATCAAGACCTATAGGTGCACAGAAAGGCCATTGGCTGTTGCAACTTTGGAGTGCTTGACTTTGCAACCTTAACTGCTCTTTTAATGTAGGCTTTTATGGGTCTGTGTATTTTTATATGTAATTTATGCACGTGTGCATACACACATGTACATACAAAAATCCTACATTTTAAAGAAGGTTAAGGTTGCAAAGTCAAGCACTCCAGAGTTAGGAAATTCCAGATTGGGCAATTGTTATTTTTGCCCCATTTATAGGGTTGTTAAGTGTCCAGTTTTCAACCGGAACAGGGACCCTGGCAGCTCCAGTCAGCACTGCTGACCAGGCCGTTAAAAGTCCGGTTGGCGACACAGTGGGGCTGGCAGGTTCCCTGCCCGGCTCCTGGGAAACGGCTGGCATGTCCAGCTCCGAGGCAAAGGGGCGGCGAAGGGGGCTTTGCGCTCTGCCTCTGCCTGCAGTCGCCGCCCCGAGCGTTGGCTCCGCAGTTCCCAATGGCCAGGAAATGTGGCCAATGGGAGCTGCGAGTGCAGTGCCTGTGGGTGGGAGCAGTGCGCAGAGCCACCTTGCACCCCTTCGCCTAGGAGCCAGAGGGACATGTCACCGCTTCCTGGGAGCTGCCTGAGGTCAGTGCCCACACCCCCAACCCCCTGCCCCAGGTCGGAACCCCCTCCCGCACGCAAACCCCCTCCCACACCCCAACCCCCTGCCCCAGCCCTGAGCCCTCTTCCACACCCAAAATCTCTCCCGGAGCCAACACCCCACACTCGTCCCACACTCTGAATCCCCCAGCCCGGAGCCCCTTCCTGCACCCCAAATCCCTCATCCCTGGCCCCACCCCAGAGAGCTCCCCCTTCCCCACCCCAACCACCTGGCCCACTCCTCAGCACCCTCCCACACTCTGAACCCCTCGGCCCTAGCCCGGAGCCTCTTCCTGAACCCCAAACCCATCATCCCCAGCACCAAACCAGTGCCTGCACCCTCAGTCAGAGTCCTCACCCCCTCCTGCACCCCAACCCCCTGCCCCAGCCTGGTGAAAATGAGCGAATGAGCAAGGGTGGGGGAGTGGGGACAGGATCTCAGGGAAGGGGTGGGGCAAGAGTATTTGGTTTTCTGCAGTTAGAAAGTTGGCAACCCTATGTGCCTATATACTATGATAATTACAGGATCACATGCTATTTTTTTTTTTTACAATGCCCTTGTCTCATTCACAGGGTGGCCAGTACTTGCTAAATGGGTAGTTACTCAATAGATCTTTTTATTCTCATCATTCAGTGTGTAGCCCCTGCCTTATTTACTGCATAATATATATTTAAACACTGCACTGAATACAGAATTATAAATTTTCTTAAAATTTTGTAATGGAACTCTTTACCGGAGTATCTGATCCTCACAAACATTAATGAATAATGAATTTAACTCTCCAGTGAGATAGAATGGTAATAGTATGCCTATTTTATAAAAGGTGAAACTGAGGCACAGAGATTATGGCCAAAGTTTGCTGAAGTGCTTGCTAATCTTGGGAGTGTCTTCGGGGTTGGGTGTTTGATTTAAGACATTTAAACTCTTGGTCTATGTAGATTAGAACTGGTTGGGGATTTTTCCATTTAATTTTTTTGCAAAACATCCACAGGAAAATTTGGATTTTGCAGACATTTTTCACTCCGGCCCCCCCCCCCCCCCCGGCGGCAAAAAAGCCAGAGCCGGCCCTGGACAGATCCCATGCCAACTCTTCAGAAAGGAGCAAGTTCCCACTCCCCACAAAAGGATGTGAATGAAACTCTGTATGCTAGGAGTTTATGCTCTTCTCCACACTTTTTTTATTGGCATAGTTGCTTTTGGAATATTGCATGCTATTAAATGCGCTGGATTTAAGAAAGCAAGATCTTTAAGCTTTCCTGGGCAAACTTTTTTCTTATTTAATAAGGTGTTTTTAATTATAAAGGAAAAACTTATATTTATAGTTCATGATAGTACTGTTACTGCTGACCAAGAAGGCTGTGATTTCAAGTCCACAACCAAGATTTGGCTGATATTGAATGGTGACACTTGCAGCTCAGTGTAGATTAGCCACTGCTTTTTAGATTAGTGGATAAAATTGAGGACTCTGTTGTTTATTTGGGATAGCTGTATAACTAGAAGTTAAAGATCCTTTGGCATTTATTTAAGAAGAGAGTGAAGGTAGTGGCAGTGTTTTAGCCCAGCCTTTTTTTCTTTATAAAACAGGTTCCAGTGCCCAAGATTGTGAGAGAGCTATTATTGAGAGCAAATGACTATTCCATTTGCCTACAGTCATTGTGCGCCTACTGCTTAACTCATTACTTTGTAAAATGCTTTGAGATACTTTGAGTAGCAAAGGTGCTATATAAAAACATAATCTAACACTTCATGAATAGCTTTCTGTCTGTCAAATGTAATCTAAATATATAATACTATGCTTAACACAGTGATATCAGAGCATCTTTTAAATTGTAAAATTATATACATACAGATTTCTCCCCCCCCCCCCCCAGTGGAGGTATTGGTGCTTTTTACATGTAATTTTTTTCATGATACTACAGAGGGTAGCACTTTGGCTGGACTCATAAACTGAGGGGGCCACCAGTACAACTCAGTACTGTTTTAGAGCTTTCCCAAAGGCCACTTGAAAAAGGGCAGTTGTACCAAATTAGTGTTGGTTCTGTGATATGAACAGACGTCTACTATACCTGGGACTAGATAGAAACCTCCTAATATATTTCAGTTGTGACCTCTGACAAATTCTAACATTCCCTAGAGGTCAGGGCTCATGGATCTGTTCAGTGGCTCATTTGACCTTCTTTTTATTTTATAAAACAGGTAATTAAGCAAAAACTACATACTTTGGCCTTCTGTACACTAGTGATTTTCTTCAAATCTCCCACCATTGCACAACCAGCAGTGCAACTCTGCTTGTAATAGCAATGATGGGAGTGCTGCTGTAAATCAGACTCTCAGCAAAATAACCACAATACCATCTAGTCCTGTTCTGAGCAAGCTTTGGTGAACTAGTGGTTAAAATGCCTGGCATGCTCTACACTAGCACTCCCAGTGGTGGAGCTGCACTGTAGTATGACACTGGGATATTTGTAGATAAATACTGGTATAGACACAACTTTTGAGTTAATGCAAAAGGGCACCTTTTAGAAAATGGCCTTGTTCTTTCATTTCACTTCAGCAGAAAAGTAATACTCTTTGGAGTTGTTTAACTAGACCTCTAATCATGTTATGGATGATGTCTTCAGGAGGATCTGGGGACAAGACCTTTAAGTGTTTTTAATCACAGCTTAAGATCTCAGAAAATTTGAACTTAAATAAAAGTATGGTTGGGAGATTGTTATTGCTCTGTATCCTTCTGAGGATACCTTCTGAGGTAGTTTTTAAAAAAGAGAAAGTCACAAATATAAAATGTTTGACCAGAATAAAGTCTCCGGTTGTCAGAGTAACTTATACACCATTGTTCAGCTGGGCCTTTTTATTAAATCATCATTTAGCAGTCCATTTGTTTTGGTGCTACAGTTATTGCCTGGCCTACTCAGCTAATAAGTCTTCAGTCACTAACAAAAACGAATCACGTAAGATTTTCAGATAGTTCTCATGCCTGGGTGTTTGGTGAAGGTTTTATTCTTTCTGTAATGACCATTTAATAATGATACACATGATTGGTTCACTCTTCTGCCAATTTTGCAGATTCTGGGGCCCCAACCAGATATTGAAATGTTCTGGGGAGGGGGAAGATGGGAAGGAGAAGGGGTTCAACTGTTTCCTGATAACTGGGAATATTGTGGAAATAATTTCAGTCCTTTGGTGAAAAAGACATACACCAGTTCTGGATACATTACTTCTTGGCTGCCGGTGTAGGGAACCTTTCCAAATCTGGCATGGCAGTGCTGTTTGAAATAGGTTGTAGAGGAGAAGGCCATATGCTGAATTTTGGATCTTGGGCAGATAGGGGCCCAGTCAAACAGCTTTGCAGGAGGAAGCAGGTTTTACTAAACAAGGCCTGCTGTTCCAAGCATAAATTCAATGGGTACATATACAATAAAGTCTGTAAATGCAATGTTAAGGTTAAAGTTAATGCTCCTGGTAATTTACATATGTGGAAACAAGGAAATGGAAGAAGTTATGACTTTTATAACATTTCTGATTATTAGTTAAATACATACAGTGTGTTCAATACAAGAGAAGCAACATAGCTATGAGATTGTCCACCTTTTATCATTTCTTGTGTTTTTTGTTTTTGTTTTTTAAAAAGTGCACAATGTTTTTAATTTTTGCATTTAATTTATGTGACATTATTAAAGAAGGGAGGAAAAAAGAGAAACAGATTGTGCTGAGTAATGTTAGTATTTAAATGACCAATTAAGATTTTTGAGGCCCTGCCTTGCTGTGGTGAGTGGGGTGGGAATGGTACATACAGACGTTGATAATTTTACAAACAAATCCATATGTATATACCACTGGTTCTTATGCTACTGCCCCTTGAAGGACGGAGCAGGAGGCAGTGAGTTAGAGCCTTTTCAGCTTCAGGAGAACTCTGGACTTCAGCAACTTGAGCGCCCAGTCTTCCTGCACCTCTCACTTGAGTATCAAAGACATGACTGGGCTGTTCTTCTAAAGGTTTGTGTGGAGGGAAATCTCAGCTGATAGTCCAGCTGATTTGCCAGGGAGGGGGGCAAGTGGGGGGAAAGAGGCATGCTACAGTTGTTGGCAAGTGAGAACCTCTGTTGATCTTGGCGAGGCCACATAAAAGGATAGGCATCACATAGCTGCAGATTGGTTAAGTTCCTGCACTTAATAGCTTCACAAATGCTGCTGTCCCTTGTCCACTAGCCTCTCTTCTGCTTCCACAGCCAACTACACAGCTCTGTACAATGTCTCCTCTCTGTGCAGGACTTGTGAGCACTACATGGCCTCCTGTGTATTTTTAAGCTCTTTGGGCACTTATACATGAATTAGTAGCTCCACAAAGGCATCTGCTATGGGCAGAGTTACACTCCTGCAGAGTCTAGGGACACGGGAGAAGCTGCATGACAATGAGAAGAAGGATTTGTGAAAGAGCGAATGTGGGTTAGTAGGGCAACATCTTTTGTGAAGCTCTTGAACTTAAGACAAATCCCTACCATTTTCACCAAGGGAGCAGGCATTCCAATGGGTAGCAGAGGGCTTTCTCCACCCCACATCCCTGGTCAGTTACAGTGACCTATGTGGCACTGTTCAGGGAGATTTTTACTTTACTAAGTAGAATAAAGGCAAGACAGCTCTAGTATCTGTAGGAAAATGACCCTACTATAAAAGGCCACAATGCTACTAGCCCTGTATTCATGGAGTTCCTACATCCAGGCACCTGTCTAACATTGACACCACATCAAATATAAATGATCCTTCATTGAAAAATGAGTGGAAATCGGGAGAGCACTGTATACATCATCACAAGATTGTAAGGTGCACCTAATTGAATGTTTATTGTTCACTTATTTTCTGGTTTCACCATCTGGGGAAAAACCTTTCCAGTCTGCACACCTTTCTGGACTGATTTCAGTCTCCATTTCCAATCACCACTGAAATCATAAGCCCCACAAAGACACTTCAGATACATCTAGAAACACTCAAGCAGCTCCAAGTAGAAAACTGTAGCTGACTAAAGAAGAGGAAGGTGCCTCTTTCAATATTGCCAAAGATGTTGGTGAAGTTGAAGGAGACTTTCAAGGAAGCAGCAGGAAAACTAAATAGATGTCTTCATGCCAGTTTATAATAGAATATTTTGTTGCTACGAATATCATTGTTACCAAAGGGCAGTGATTATTACATGGAACTATCAGTGTGGGAATCTGTATTAGTGGAAAAGCATGGTTTCTACACAAAGACCTTGGACACAACTATGTGGTTAGCAACAATACATAATTTGGTAAAACCCTCCATTTTAGCGCACAACCTGTGGCTGGAGTAGCACAGACATATATGTAGTTGATAACAGTCTCTTCCAATGCAGAACAAATCTTCAGCATACAGAACTTCATGTTCTGCAATTAATGTCAAGATGTTTCGGAGGACAGCATACTCTGGGTGGCATTCCCATCTTGCAATGCAAATAAGCAATATACACTTGTTACATTTGTATTTTATACTGCATTTTTTAGTATAAAACTGATAGTTATTGAACATTTTTGTAATCAAGAAATGCTGTCACAGAATTCAGTGCAGGTCTGCTACAGAAATCCATGAGTTGCATGGTCCTGGGTCTAAATATGTAAAGTAATAACTCCTGTGACATTTTTAGTTGGTGGGAGGGGGAGGCTAGAGAGAATGCGTGTTTAGGGAAAAACCTTGTAATACCATTCTTTTACCCAAAGTGGGCAGTAATACAATATTTTTATTGTCAGTTTTGAAACAATAAGTCTCTTTCCCTAATTTTTTGGGGCTTCATATAAAATTAGTCTTCATCAAAGCTTGCCTTATTGTGACTAAGTACTTTTGCAAGAATTACTAGTAAGAAATTATACACCTGGGGCCAAATGCTGCTTTAAGGTCCACATGTACGGCTCCCATTGAATTGAATGTGAATTGTATCTGCATCTCCAAGGCAGAATCTGGCTTCTGTTAATTAAAAAAAAAAAAAAAAAGATGTTGAAATGTTAAAAAGCATTTGCTTTGCCTTTGAGGGGTACTTGTTCATCTGGAGGATTTGTTGAGCAGTTAGCACCATCTTTTTTTTATTTTTGCCATTTTGTAACAGGATTTTTATATGCATTTTAACAGTAATTTAAGAGTCCCTGTATGCATAGAAAGGAATCTGAATATATGTGCCTTTTTTAAAGCGGCATCAAAACTGGGTTATTCCATCAGCACAATAGAATGACGGGGAGCTGTAGTTGGAACAATATGTAAAAATACAGCTTGTAAAAGATTTCCTTTATTAACTGTCATCATCCACAGAATATATGTTCAAATAAATGTTGTGTAATAACTAAATTTTAGATTAATAGGCCCCTTAAGAAACAGCGAAGTCATTCAGGATAGTCAGTGAAAAATAGGCTGTAAGACTGTAACATGCACATATTGTCCTGCTTACATGCTCTCTCTGGTGTCATTCCCATTTATCAATGTCGGCAGGCTCTGTTCTCATTAAAACACTCTTGCACAAAAGCAACTTAATTTTCTTAAGAGGAGAGGACACCTGATTCAATTTAGCACCTACAACCTGGAACTCGAACATATATTTTTTTTCTGTCTAAATTCAGATGAATAGTTATGAACAGCAACAAATAGATTAAACATATCAAGTATATTTATATTCTTTTTGCAGTAAGAGACTTGTAGCTAACAGCTTTCTACAACATTATATCATTTTATTAGTGGAAACAGTGGTTAAGAGTTAAGCTATGGTAACCATAAAGATCATAGATTCAAGATGTTTTTATTTTTAAACAAGGGGTAAGTTAAGAGGATATTGCCAGCCCATTCAGACCAGTCTTGATGCCCTGTTTATCTTCTTCTTCCACTGCCATGTCCTTGCCTTTTTTGCATGTTGATCCCTATGTCTAGATAATCCTATGCACTGCTACAGACTAGGGACCGAATGGCTAGGTAGCAGTTCTGCAGAAAAGGACCTAGGGGTCACAGTGGACGAGAAGCTGGATATGAGTCAACAGTGTGCTCTTGTTGCCAAGAAGGCTAATGGCATTTTGGGCTGTATAAGTAGGGGCATTGCCAGCAGATCAAGGAACGTGATCGTTCCCCTTTATTCGACATTGGTGAGGCCTCATCTGGAGTACTGTGTCCAGTTTAGGGCTTCACACTACAAGAAGGATGTGGAAATATTGGAAAGAGTCCAGCGGAGGGCAACAAAAATGATTAGGGGTCTGGAGCACATGACTTATGAGGAGAGGCTGAGGGAACTGCGATTGTTTAGTCTCCAGAAGAGAAGAATGAGGGGGGATTTGATAGCTGCTTTCAACTACCTGAGGGGGGGTTCCAAAGAGGATGGAGCTCAGCTGTTCTCAGTGGTGGCAGATGACAGAACAAGGAGCAATGGTCTCAAGTTGCAGTGGGGGAGGTCTAGGTTGGATATTAGGAAACACTATTTCACTAGGAGGGTGGTGGAGCACTGGAATGCTTTACCTAGGGAGGTGGTGGAATCTCCTTCCTTGGAGGTTTTTAAGGCCCGGCTTGACAAAGCCCTGGCTGGGATGATTTAGTTGGGAATTGGTCCTGCTTTGAGCAGGGGGTTGGACTAGATGACCTCCTGAGGTCCCTTCCAACCCTGATATTCTATGATTCTATGATAAAATTCCCTTCCTGAGCAGGGCTACCAACCCCCTACGCTCACCTCATTCAAATCTCTCCTTAAGATTCTCTTCTACAGCAAAGCCTGTAAGATATGGGTCAACAACATCCACTGTATTAATTCAGAAGTAAAGGTTGCACCACCATACAATGTGCTTCAGCCTCTGCTGAGTAACCACATAATATTACTGCTGGAACCCTTCCCCCTCTATCCCAGCCTCTACCAGCTATTCTGTTACCTCTTTCATTGTGTCATGTCTTAAATTAGGGAGCTGGGACCACATTTTGCTCTTTGCACTATGAGGCCCATAGTGCCCACATGTAATTGTTAGGGCTGAATCCCACTTGGTTATGGGCCGCTTGGGCCTTTGAATTTCATTATTCTGCATCTGCAGAATTTGCTGTAGAATCTACCTCTTGCTACAGAATTATGCTCTAAAAATCAAAGTTCTTACCTTAAAAAAAAATCCTTTTAGCCCTTTTAATGGCAAAGCAGCTTTTTAAAAACCCAACAGAGTATAACTCTATGCAGTGTTGTTTTCCATTAATCTACAAGGATGAAGCAATAGCACTAATAAAGCTGTGAACACCCATCTCCTTTGGGATATGAATTCTGAAACCTAAGGATGGCAATTTAATGTCAACATTTTAAACTATTTCATTCCTAATCTTTGCAATCACAACTAAGAAGCATTTGAAGCAGACAGTGAATATATTGTACCTGTATCATGTGTCTAATAAACTAACCTTTATTTGCCATCCATCTAAGGATTTTAAAATGCTTTTCAAACAATGAATTAATTTTGACAACACGCTTGTGAGGGTATTTCTCCCTTACAGAAGGAGAAATTGAGGCACAAAATGGTTAATTTCACAGGGTCGTGCAGGAAGTGTTTGGCAGAGCCAAGAATAAACACAGATCTCCAGACTGCTGCTAGGTCATGCTTCTTTATACTCTGAATACTTCCATTCATTAGAAGTAGTTGTTTCAGACAAATTTTATTTGAATTTGCAGTCAGTTGATATTCCATAAAGATTTCCTTATTTTAAACAAACACAAATGCTAAGGCATTTTCATTCTGTATCTGATCCTGCAAACTCTCATTCACATGGGTAGTCTTTGCTCAGGTATGTAGTTGCAGAGTTTGCAGGGTTGAGCCTATTAATTTCTGCTTTACTTTTTTCCACCAGAACTGTAATATATAGTTTAAACACAAAATTGAAAATAGCAAATCTTTGTGCTTTTTAAAAAAATTATTTGCAGGGGTTGCTGCAGAATTGATCTTAATAGAATGAGTCCCTGTTGAAATACTCTGTTGCACACCCACTCTATTATCCTTGAATAGGAAATACATGTCATCACCATTTAGATCACTGAAGAAATGATCATGTCAGTTTGTAAATACTTCACATCAGTCAGGACCTCGTAGGTGCAGAGTCTATTACATGTTTATGTAATAAATTCCTGGTCAAAGTGTTTACCATAGAAAAGTATACATTAACTTACATCCAGGGCCGCCGAGAGCAGGTTCAGGTCCCGGTGAAAATTTTTTTCGGGCCCCCCAGCAAAGGCGGAGCGGCTAAACAGGGCCAACGAGAGCGGGGGGAAGCCAGGTAAGCCGGGCCCCGGGCCCCCTTCTGGACCGCTGGGCCCCGGTAAGGCGACGACCGGGGGTGGGGGGGAGCCGGGCCCTGGGCCCCCTTCCAGACCGCCAGGCCCCGGTAATTTGTACCGGCTTCCCCCCACTCTCATCGGCCCTGCTTACATCCAGGAATCCAGGAACCCAGCATCCATTGCAAGTCAATGGGAGTAGAATGCCTATGTCCCTTAGGTGAATTTGAAAAGATCACCCTTAATCAAGACAGCATAAAAACATTTCCAATGTAGGGAGGTGCTGCCAATATTTTAACAAGGGACTTCCTCAAAAATTTTCCTTCCATTGGTGATACAGCCTTTAAAACAAAACAGAACAAACATGGATTTCATACTCTTCTCCTCTGACCCCAAATCCTTCAGTCCTTCCACTCCCACCTCTCCCTACAGTATTTTCTCCTCCCTATCTCTTCATGGAGGCTCCTCTGGGGGCTTTCCAGCCTGGCAGGTGTTCCACTTGCCATCACAGGTGCTATTATGAGGGTGTACTGCTGTAAGAAGTGGTTGCAGGCCCGTCATGCTGTGGCCATTGTCTGTGCGGTGGTTGGTTGGATGGGGAGCAAATCTCCTTTGGTGATTTGTTGGGAGGTCAGTTGTGGAGTGGTCCCTTTTTGGTTCTTGGGTTGGGTGTCTTTTCCCCTGCTGGTATGAGTAGTCAGTTCAGGGGGCTTGGTCAGGACGGGAAGCAGGTTTTCCTTGAGTGGTGATGGAGGTTTTGGGATGGAAATTGTGCTCCAAGATTCCCTCCTATAACCAGTTCTTCAGGCTCTGGAACAGGCGGGGCAGGAGCTTGTGGACAAAAAAGTAGGCAGCAGGACTCCTATTCAATACAGCGATAAGTTGTCCCCAGCTCCTGTCATCCTCATGCGTTGTGGGAGTGCCCAACAGGAGGGTTCAGGGATTCCTAGTGGGTGATGCCGGAGGGGTGTTTCTCTTGCACCAGCTACTGTGGCATAGCAGGCTCACCTGCAAGGTAGCAGTTGCCCAGGTGAGTAGAGGCTGGTTCAGTTCTAGCCACAGAGCATCCTGCAATGGAGTGGGCCTTAGTATTTTGGGCTGAGCAGTTTTTTGGTCCATGATCCCACCATTGAGGGCTGGGCCAGCCTATGGATTCTGGGGAGAGTTGTTAAAATTATTTTTTGAAATATACACATTTTATGTAAAGTGAGAAGGTTACATTTCAGTGTACATGATGGGAAGTGGGGAGGGGGAGACCTTTATTTTTCCTCTGAGCCTTCTGGTGCAGAAGCAGAGCCCAGCTGTTTCTTTCTTTCATATCTGGCAATCAGTTTATGTTTTGAAGGCTATTTTTGCAAGAAAAAGGGCTAGAAGTTTGCTTTTTCATTTTTTTTAAAAAAAGGGAAACTAGTGAAAGCTGAGATTCTCCTTCATAGGTTCAGAGGCTGAATGTATTAAAAGGGGGCTCCTTGGTCAAATACATACAGTCAGAAGAGTGGGATGTTTCCACGAAATACTGAAAGGATTTGTAGTTCTTAATATAGTGATAGGAATTAGAGGGGTTATAAGCAAAAGATATCTACAGTAATGTAGTCAGTGGTTATGATGTGTGTGTATGCACACGTGTGCATTGTACATATGTCATCTATATCTCTTTTCATATGAAAATATCAATCTTAAAGTTTCAAAACATAGGTTAAAAAGCATGATTTAATTCACACTTGTTGAAGAATTAGTAGCAAGCAGTGCTTATTCTTGCTTTCACTGTGATGTCTGGCAGGAAAAGCCATTTGGACCTATGCCTCCTTTTTATGTTCAAAAGAGGAATGCTGATGAGGAAGAGGTGTTAAAATATGGTGCCATAGTTTACAACTGTCAACTATAATGTTTTATTTAGCTGTATCTATTCAGATGCTCCCTCCGCAACATGCAGTGCCATATGCCATTGTCCCTGTTAGTAAGCAAGTGAGCAAAGGTTTCCCAGTTTGCACTTGTTTTTGTGTTTGGGCCACCAAGGAGCTACGGTCCAGTGCCATCTTTTATTGATAGGGCCAGCAGAGGAGGAATCTAATGAAATTATCAAAGCTTTGAATTAATTATGAACTTGAATAAGAAAGCTGAGCTCTCTAGAGCCAAAGATCTCATTACCCATTCATTCTCATTGCATCCTCTTATGGAGCAGAAGGCAGGTTCAGCTACAGCTTTTAGCCTGGATTTGGACTTTATTCAAACTTGCTAAAGTCGCTAGCGTCCACTTGTTGTTATGGCTGAAAAAGTCAGCGTTGATTAATTTGACTCTGCTCTAGAATCGTCATGCAATGGTAGGTTCTCCCCCCTCTCCTTCCCTTATAACTTGCCTCATGGCTTTTCATCATCGGACTGGGTGCCATACAAGAGTTTCTTTCTATTCCTGGTAATTGTGGAAGCTATTCATAATTTAAGTTTTAACTTCATGGAATTTAGTGATTTAAGGTTAAGAGCTAATACTGCCATCTTATGTTTCCTGGATATTTAGTAAGCAAAAAGGCTTCTACAGTCATTACCAGTTGTTTACAAAGATTGTTAAATTGTAGATAATGCTTGGACATTTTGGCCTCAGAGTTAACTGTATTATTCTGTTTTTACTACATTATTTCTATTTGCAATTTATTGCTCATTTTTTAGAAACTTCTGAGCCTGTTAATAAGTGATTGTTCATAACTTCTTAGGTTACTTGCCCAGTTAAGATACTGTACTGAAAAATTAGTAAGGGGGCTATTAAAATGAACTTGTGTCTGTTTTAGTTCAACACAAATTAGAACCAACTTTCTCTCCTGGGCCCCTTAAAAGTTTTTTTTTTTTTTTTAAATGACTAGGTCAATAATGTAAAATGTTTGTCAGTGAATTAGAGTAAAATCAGTGAAACCGAGATTCTGTCTCGTACTGTTGGGGATTCTTTTGGTACCCATTATAAGTTTGTAAGATATAAAATACAGCGGCAATCTTGCTTTATACAACCCATTATTTATGAGCTGATAAGCTGGAACTCATCTGTCCTCATTAGCTACAGGACACTGGAAATTTTTATAAGCAATGGCTAACTTTGTTTAATCAGGTGTGTGTGTATTTGGAGGGTACGAAGCCGTGCTGGGAGCGGAAATAGCATTCTGTTCTTCACTAGGGCTATTTTTATTGTGAGTGATATTTTCTTTTCTTCTCTCTCTCTCTAGGCAGCTGCTATATTTAACTCAGCCTTTGGAAGTTTTTTGGTAAGTAATGCAATGGTTACACCTAGTGCTATAACATTGTATTTTTTATATTATGGTTGGTGCTGGCTAGTCATTTAGTTAAGCTGGTAAATAATTGAATAATTTTAGTATTTCTTTCACCCCTTCTTTAATTAACTAGAAATACTGCTATTTCTTTTCGTTGAATCAGAGTCACAAGAAAATTAGTGAATGAATAATCATTGATTAATGTAAATAAATGTTTAAGTATTCTTAATTTTCTCCTTAATGGGTTAACAGAATCTATTATTAGGCAGATGTTTCAGAGATGGGTGTCAATACATTGATTTTTCTAAGAAAGTTTATTAGATAATCATTATTTTCTATCATGGGGCCATGGACTTTGAAAAGAAAACATGACCTGGCTGATCGAAAGGAGATGCTAATTTACTCAGTGACATGTCATTTGTTTAGCATATTTTACTGTCAGCGAAGCCACTCTTCTCTGTGTCCCTGAGGATCAGACTGAAGTAGCTAGAAACAAGGAAACAAACAAGCTGTGCCTTTTAAAAAGTGATATTTGTGGGCATATTAGTCTGTAAAATTTCAGCAAACTAACTGAAAAGAAGCCCAAACAAATTTGTTTTTTTAAATAAATAAATGTATTTATGAAGAAAGGAAAAATATTTTGTATTGATGTATTGTTTAATGAGACATACTGGATTATTGTCTTACAATATGATATATAAACTGATGAGACTGATTACGTGAGTTGTATAGTTAATTATGGATTTTACTTTACTTTTTTTCTAAAATATGTAAATACTTAAAAGTGGGTGTTTTCAATTCCAGTCTTGCTTACACAAATAGAGAATTAATCTGATGTGTGAATTGAATGAAAGGCAAAACTATTAATATAAAATATGTAGGTGAAATCGGAACTACAGACATGAAATTGTTTATTAAGCATGTAAAAAGATTTTTAGAATAGTATATGTATATAAATATATAACCGTATGTATATAAAAACATAGTGCAAAGAGTGTGATAGTAATACTGAGATTTGCAGTTGTGTACCATGTTTTTATAGTTGAATGTGTTTTAGTGTTAGCTAAAGATGTAGGTATTGTGTATGTTTATATATAGTGTATACATGTACATACAGGTAAAATCTAAAAATGTCAACATTGAAATGTTTCTCCCCTTTTATGGGTTAGTGGGGCTCTAGTAATGTTGCTCTTAAAAAAAAAATCTCTGCACCATGTTTTGGAATCTTTTTGTCAAATTACCTTTTAAATAGTCACACTTCACTTTCTTTGGTCAAGTAAGAGAAAATGGTCAGCAAGGCCTAAATTCCCTGCAGTTCCCATCTCTACTGCAGTGAGAACTTTGAGTTCACAGAGAGCCCAATTCAGGGCTCATTTAAGCCATTTGTAGCCTATTGATATCATTGGGAGTGTGATTGAACCCTAAATCACCCATAATATAATGTGTTATCAGACTAATTTAACATTTTAAAAGAATATTATTTAGAATTTCTAGACTCAAATTCCCAATATGTTTTAAACAAATCTTGGTTAAAGAAGCTAGACCAAATTCTGACCTCATATATTTTCATATTACCTCATTGACACAAATGTATTAGTTTTGAATTTAGTTCTAGGAATTTCTAATAATGTTTTTGAATTTCCCTAAATGTGTGATCACCTAATTTCATACTTGTGTGCCATACTGGAAAGATGTGGTGAACGTTCTTCTTTTATAAATCCATAGAAGAGGAAATCAGATTACTAAAAAAAATTATTGTAAAATTAACTAAAGACAAACTATGGTACCAAATTATTTTTAAAATAAAATGTATTGTAAAAATACTCCCTCAAAAGTAAATTAAATCAGAGGTTATTAGTGAGGCATGTATACATACAAAGATTTGAAATTTTATTTTATTGTACTGTAACCATTTGAAAATGTGATTCTATTGGGGAAGTGTGTGTGTGCATGATGTATAATAAGTCATGTATAAGCTGTATATATAATATAACTGCATCGGTTGTGATCTTGTAAACACTTATGCACATATTTAATTTTAAGCAGGTGAGTAGTCCTATTAAAGTGAGGATTTTTGCAGAAGTGGGGCCATATGTAGCTGGATTTCAATCTCACACCATTTTATACTGGTGTATATCTATTCCCTTCAAGGGAGTTGCTCCTGATTTATTCCAGTGTGAGATCAGAATCTGGTCCATAATATGTATGCTTTCAACTAACATTTAGGATGAGATTTTCAAAAATCCGTAATTAGGCATGTAAATAAGTAATCTAATTATGAAAAGTCAATGGAAGCTACTGAATGCTCAGCACCTTTGAAAATCAGATGACTTGGTGCCTAAATATGGACTTTGGGCACCTAGAATTATGCTCCTGCTTTGAAAATCTTGACCTCAAAATGCCTCTAAAGTGCAAACATGAAATTGAGATATAAACAGATATCTAAAGCTATGTATCAGACAGTGTGTTTTCTATATACAGTGATGTATTTACAGACCTACAATACTGTAAGGCATATTGGTATAATGTTTGTAAAAGGTGAAGCTGGGAGATCTGGAAGAGCTGAATAAAGGGCAGAATTTGGCTCACTGTAGCTCCAGTCCTGCGGTTTGTACCACGTAGGCAGATTGCTGCGTCCACATGTAGCTCTAGCAAAGTGAGTGGGATTCTGTATGGCGGAGCAGTGTGCCCGCATGCTCTGCACATTGTGGAGTCAGGGCCTATGCACGTTAGACTAAATATAGGCTGCTTATAAGGGTTTGGAAGAATTCTAATTTTGAAAGATTAATTGTAATATTCTTGGTTATGCTACTTGGACTTCTAACTCCTCTAAGAGGATTGTGCATGGACTTTGGGAAGTTTTTCTCCTAAATAAACTGTTTGTGGTGAAAAGCATTGGTTTGTAGGAAAGTTCTCAACTTAATGGTGTGTGTGTGTGTGTGTGTGTGTGTGTGTGTGTGTGTGTGTGTGTGTGTGTGTGTGTGTGTGTGTGTGTGTGTGTGTGTGACAGACAGAGGGCATGGAGTGAGTAGGTGAGCCTGCACCCTGATCCCTTAGAGGCTGATTCATGCCCCAGGAGAAGCTGTTTGGGGGTAATGAACTCAATTGGCCCATCCGCACAGGGCTGATAGGAGGCACAGGAAGGAAGTGCAAGAGAGGGGAGAAGAGAGGAACAGGGCTAGCTGGGGATAGTCACAGAGAAGGCTCAGGGTAGGGAGACCTCTGTTCCCCTCAGATCCTGCTGAGGGGACCTAAACCTTGGCAAGCACTGTAAATGGGGGAGGCATGAAGGACTATGGTGATATTGGTGAAATAAATCTTCACTGAGAGTACACCTGGAGGACTCTGTGCAGTTTCTGCAGGGAAGAAGACAGGGGTGTTACAGCGGGAATTAACAAGTTTCTGGTATTCATATAATAGAATTTGAAAGGCTATTTTGATGGGTCATCGTGTTTTTAGGTCATGTAGCTTGCGATACTTTTGTTGGGGAGGAAAGTTTAAAAAACAGTGTCCCAAACCAACTTCCTTCCTCCCTCCCATTTCCCCACACACAAAATTCCTGTAGATTTACATGCAGCAGGATGTGCAAAATGATACTGTACATATTCATAGCTAGTTTAATAATGTCCCAGGTCTAATTAAAACAGTGTTTTAAAGAACTAATTGTTACAGAAAACTGTTTTTTTTATGTTGCTAGACTGGTAATAACTAATGATAGATGAATTCAATTTACATAAATTTCAGACCATGAGAATATTTTAGAATCATGCCACAGAGGATTGCTTTAAGTTAGGAAGTTAATATCATTATCTCCTCCTCTCATTTTAACAGTTTGGTTTGCAATAATTGTGGAGCATAATAAGTGATTCAAGTTTTCCGCTTGATGGGGTTTTAATAAAATCTGATAGCATTTTAGTAATACAGAGTGGTTGGTTATCAGAGTGGTTGCTACTATAAAGCATGCAAATGTACTGCAGTAGCAGTGCCATTGAGTTCAATAGCATTGCTGGCTGCTGCTCCAACATCTAAAAGGAAAGGACACGTTTTTAACTAAAGAAGTTGGTGATTACAGTAGACATAGTCTAGGAGTTCAAACATCTATATATCTAGGTTATTATACTGAGCTCATCCGCATGGTATCTAAGCACCTCTGTTTCATTTCTGAAGGTTGTCATGTTAGAAAAGAGTTAGTAATTTTTAAATGCTAAAACCAGACCACCATATGTGATAATCTGCTCTTCTAATATTTTAAAACTTAACTGAATTATTCTAGGTTTACCTAAAGAATTCAGTTTAAATCTGGATGAAATAAACAATATGTGTAGATTTGTCTGACTGGATTTGTTGCACCTAGTCAGTTATTTGCAGTTGTGCCTACTGGAATATTCCAATAAATGGCAAGGCTGTGTAGCCCATCTGATAACTCTGTCTGAGATTTGTTAGAAGAGTGACTGAGCAAATTTGTGTGAACATAATTAATCTCTCTGGGTTAGCTTTTGCACCCAGTACATAAAGAAGCTTGGTAGATTTGGAACTTGTAATGTGACTTCTAATAACTGATTTGGGAGTTAATACCATGGGGAATTGTATTCTGTTTTATGTTCCTGCAGTATTCTACTCTCCTGCTATACAGATGATTATTCAGATTTGTTTATCTGGAAGCATCGGCAAAGGACAGTCACCTTCCTTCTTGGCTTTAAAATTGTTTCCAGAAACTGGGCCAGATACATCCTTGTGCACGTGCAATTTCTTTGACTTCATTGAAGATGCACTTGTTCAGATGAGAACTGAATTTGGTTCTTTTTCAGTCACAGTGTAATGCCATACGCATGGGGAAGGGAGAGATTGGCTTCATACAATTCTCTGCACTGCTAGGTTAGAAACCAGGTTGGTTAGTCACTTCCTTCTTCCTCTTCATCTCCCTTCCTCTTGAGCCAATGGGCTGGAAATCTGTAGAGGGTAGTATTGTTCAGCACTTGAAATGAGGGACTGCCTTGCGTCACTCAATGGTGATCCCTTCCAGCCAATTTGGGATCGATTATGATAGGCTTCAAAGGACCAGTCATATATTCTCCTGGACCAAAGAATTATGGCTGAATCCTGAGGTCTGTGGCAATAGGAGACATAAAATTAGGAATATAAGGGCACCTGAAACATTCAGATCCCTGAGTAAATGAGCAAAATGGCAGCCTGAAAATGAAAGTCTGAGTTGAAACTCCTATGACTCTGTCTTGGACTAGCCTGTACTGGACTATTTCTGTATTGCAGTTTATGGGAAAATGAGGGCATGTGTCCTAGATGAAGTGTGTCAGGGTGGGGAATAGCCCCTACTCTAATGCTCCATCAGTACAAAAATCTCCCTCACATAGATCAAGCATTTATGCTTGTCTTTGTGGCACCTTTATGGGTACAAGACCCAGGATGTAACCATTTTGGTTTAAGGGGACAGAATTTGTTCTTATTGCTTGAAAACTCGATAATACCCATGTCATTTTATTTTTAGGGCAGCAACTTAGCTGGTCAAATCAAGGCCACTATTTTTTATAATTGTATTTTAAATTTAGATTTTAATTGGAAGTGTATGTAAAAATGTAGCTTCCCACAAACACACAAAGCTTTGTTAGTTAATAAAAATGTATGGAATTCTTATCTACTCAGTTTTAGCAGGCATAATGCTTTATACAGGCTGACAGGACTCGTGCAGCAAGTAAATGCATTAGTCATAGTGTCCATTTTTCTTGCAAATTTGTGACATAGATTTAATTACGGGAATGACCAGCAACTTACAAATCAAATTTTGGTAGGCTGAACCAACTTTTTTTTTTATTTTAATAATGATGGATTTTTTTAGCAATGATTTCATTACTATTTAAAGAAATCCAGCAGTGTGGAACTAATCAATTGACTGAATTAATCTACTTTATTATGTTTTAGCAGATGGTGTGTGTATTTTCTTTTATTTTAATTTTTTTTTTTTACATTTTAAAATGTCCAGAAAACTGAAAAATACTTGTATGTGTACTTTCCCCCCCTTATTGTAACTTCATGCAGTGTAAAAAGGGGAACAAAAGTCTTCTGGGACTTGCTTTGTTGCTAGCTGCTTGGAAGAAGAACTTGCCAGGAAGCCTGTTCACTACAGGTGCTGAATTCTAGATTCATACTTGTTAATTTCACAGTGTAGCTGCTTTATGGTGTGCCACTGCATTCTCAGAAGTCGGCTCTTTTTTCTCTGTGAAACAGCACAACGGTGCCGCTGGACTGTGTTCTGAATTTGATTCCTGCAGCTCACAGAACCCTCAGGAAGCTCTTCCTGTTAATCAGCCACTTGGGAAGCCTTCTCAACCTCAGAAGGTGGGATTTTTTTTTTCATTAGGGAGAGAAGGCCAGGTCTCTGCAGTAGAGAATCCTTGGACCACATATTATATACAAGGCACACAAGGCTTAAATTCCACAGAAGTTAAATCTGCTTGGGAGCCATTTACAGTTGTCTCACTGTAACTTTTCTATATCCTGGGAATAGTGTTCAATCCTCCTTTATAATGATTGCTCTTGTTTGATTTTTGCTGGCTTGAACTAGAAGCACGATGTAATGTGGACATCATCCAGTGCTTTGAAATCCTCATATTAAAGGTACTGTTTATGTGCAGAGTATTAATACTATTTATTATGTATTTTTACTTATAATTAACCCTGCACTTGCATTAGTGGAATAAGCAAAAATGGGCATCAGTTATAAAACAGACACAAAAATGAAAACCGGATGCTCACATTGCTGCGATAGGCTGTGAATGGTGCTAATTCAGGTACCCCATTGCACCTAGTGGAAATGGGAGAAGGAGGAGGAGCAGCCACTGCAGACTGAGGATAAGTGGGAGGACATCTCTGATTCCAATTCTAGTTGCATGTTGGGGTGTTGTACTGTGCCCAACCCTCTCACTGAGTAATAATGACTTATTTAAGGCTGTACAATTGTACTGCTGATCTTCCAAAAGAAAAAGAAATTGAGAAAAGAGTGGTTCTGGCAACTACTGTTTTATAAGTCCAACTTCTATTCCCTGTATTTTTCTTTTTTTAAGTATAGCAAACAGCAAGAGGAAAATACACTGAACATCAATAGATAAATGAAACAATTAACAATAAATCATAGAACTGGAAGGGACCTCGAGAGGTCATCTAGTCCAGTCCCCTGCACTCAAGGCAGGACTAAGTATTATCTAGACCATCCCTGACAGGTGTTCGTCCAACCTGCTTTTAAAAATCCCCAATGATGGAGATTCATAAATAACCTTGGTTTATTAAAAAACAAATCAACAAACCACTAACCACCTCTGTGACTGATTTTTTTTTTTTTTTTTTTACAGCTTGACAGAATTAGTGGATCAAGAGAATTTGGGTGATGTATATTTGGGTTTTAATCAAGCATTGGCAAGGTATCTTATTAAACCTTACAGTCAAAATTACTTCCATTTGGCTTGGATAGGAACACTGTCACATGCAGTAAAAACTGGCTGAAGGGCCATAATTGAGTTTTGGGCAAGTTTTTGGCAGCCTATGTCAGGAAATAATATTAGGTCTAGTTGTATTCGATGTCTCTAATGATCCAGAAGAGGGAGTAAAACCGCACATTAATGAAATTTGCAGATGATACTAAATTGGGAGGAGTTGCAAACAGCAGCGAGGCCTGAGAAATAATACAGAGGCCAACAGGGGGTTAGATACAAGGACCAAAAACAGCCAAGTGAGATTTAATTTGAAAAAATACAGTCTAATATACTTTTGGAGAAAAAGTAAACTAAAACATATTGTGAGGGAGAAACCTGCAAAGCCAGTAATGCTGAAAGAGATTTAGCAGGAATAATGGCAGACAGCAAATTAGATGTGGATTTACAATGTGACACAACCAAAACACAAACAATGATTTTTTTGCTGGATATGTAGAAGCATCATATTCCATATCAGAATGGAAATAGTCCTGTCTGTAGAGCTCTGGTGCAATAACAGCTGAAATACTGTGTTAATTTCTTAGCACCTCATTACTGGAAAGATATTGACAAATAGTTCAAAGAAGAGCAATGAAAATGGTTGGGAGGGGCTGGATGGATCAGTTTATGAGGACAGATGAAAGGTGCTATTTTTGTGTAGTTGGCTTAATGCTGAGTATGTGGGAGACAAAATGGCCTGCAAATATTGGAGCGGAACGACGATGGGGAGGATTCATATAGGCTGGTTCACAGGGTTCACTTTTAATTAGAAGTAAGGAGATGGAATTAAGAAAGGGGATATTTAGACTGAACATCAGGAAAAGCTTCCGGGCATTAAGTTGCATTAGACTGTGCCGTAGAATAGTTTCCCATGGGAAATTGTGGAAGACTCCACACATGGGACTTTTAAAACAAGATTGAACAAAATACTAGAGAAGGACTGCAGAGACAAGCCTGTATTGTCATGGAGATGGACTAGATGTCCAAAAAGGTCTTTTCTGTCTCTGACTCTGATCATCTCTGTCAATGCAATCAAGGACAGAGTAACTTCCAGGGACAATTTGTGAATCAGGCACTCTGTGGCCAAGAAGAGGATTGCTCTCTCTGCAACAGTGGCTGATATAAGATGGTCTTCCCAAGGAATAAAAGCCCTCTCCACACCTCTTAATTTTCTGTCACTTGTAATAATGCCATCATTCTGCCTGTCATTCAAGGCCCTTGACCTTTAGATCATCTGCCTCTTTTTCCTCTCTTGCTGCCCACATCCAGCTTGCACTCAGATGCTGCCATTCCAAAACATTGCCAGGATCTGTTTATTTCTTTCTATTTTTACAGCTAAAATACTATCCAGTCCCTCATGTTTTCCCACCTTGACTATTGTAACTTCCTCTTCTCTGGCTTCCCTGACACCCATGTTTCCCCCTCCAGTCTATGCAAAAACTTACTTTTAAAATATTTTAGATATTCCTGCCTATTCATCTGACCACATCACAAACTTTATCACCCCTCCACTGAATCAAGTTCAGGTTCCTTGTCTCTTTCGTCAAGGCCCTGCAGGACTCAGCCCCTCCCTGTTTTACCTTTTTTTGACTCTTGCATGTCACCCCTCCCCCACTGTCACCACTCCACCAGCCTGGTCTCCCTGGCATCCATATAATTCTACAAGTGTCTCTGTGTTTTTTCTCACTATGCCCTTCTTGAGCTGGTTCACAAGGTCACCTCTCTCTCTGTATTTGATTTTTCTTGAAGACCCACTTTTCCCATACTACCTACAAAAAACGAACTGGATGATTGTGGGTACAAAGAGAGTTTATATTTCATTTTCATATATTTCTGAATCTTTCTGTCTGTTTTATAATAAGGCTATTTAAAAGCTTGTCTTTGAAATGTCACTTCTATGGATTTTGCCAATTTTGAATCTACTTGGAAGGTTGTTGCAGAATTCTCCACAGTCAAATATTTATAAATAAAGTAGATCCTAGACTAGCTGTATTGTATTTTTAGTTCTCCTCTTAACTTTTTGTACTTGTCAATGACTTCATTCATCTCTCTTCATTTTGTATGGCTTGAGTGGCCAGTTCCTCTGAAACAGGTCTGTTAATGGTGGGGGGGACAAGCCCGTGGAGTGACCCTCTTCATGTTGTCTTTGCAGTGGAAAGCTACTCAATCATCTTTTTTGAAGCCTTTCAAGATATTTCCACTTGTGTTGCCCCGTTTCTCCCATACAGTAACTAAGGATGCTAATGGTAGTCAGGATTCTGTCCCTATATCTTTTGGTCAGTTACCCCTTCTAGTGCTTATTCTTGGTGTGAAACGATGACGGGGTGTACCAGGCATTCTCTGCCCCTTGCTGGAGATCCCGGTGCCCTGGCCACCCCACCCAAGGAAGTCCCTTTTTAGAAAAGAAGGGCAGCGACTTTAGGACCTCTGCAGTTGCAGATTAAGACATTCCCAGGACAGCTGCTGATGGAACCAGTGACTTGCTCCTCCCATGGCTAGAAGAGCTGGGAACATGTGGCAGCCAATCAGGGCCCAGCAGGCCAAATTAAAAGTACTGGCAGCTTCTACCAAATGACACTTCCTGCATGAAGTCAGAGTGGCAAGAAGGATCTTCCCTCTATCATAACCCAAAAAGCTTTGCGTTTAGGTCATTGGGAGACTTTTTCATTTACCCTGTGTGAGTGTAAGGCCCAAGTGGGCCCACCTGAATTAGACACTTGTTGCACTATTGAAAATTAGCGAGAAACCCTCTAGGTCAGTCAAGCTGGTGACAGGTACTTTGGGACATTTGCCCCAGCATTTGTTTCTTGACATAGGGAATTTGATTTTTCCCCCTCCTATTTGCTAAGCTTCTGGATATCCAGTTCTCAGCGAAACCAGTAGCAGAGAATATCTGCAATAGTATTGCTTGAATTAACAAATCTAGCAGAAAAGTAGATGTTACAGGAGAAATTCCAGAGGCACACCTCTGTTATCAATTACAGCAATATCTGGACAGATCATCCTGGTGTACTCTTCCAATCCAGTGGCCATCCATAAATTGCAAAATAAAAACAAGTGATAGTTCAGCAAATAGAATTGAACATTTGCAGTATCTTAAAATTAAAAAGTTGTTGTATTCCCTCTGACCACATTCCAAATGGTATAAGGAAAAGTGAGATGTATGGTGGGAAAACAACTAAACCTCATCTAGAAGATAGAATATTCTAGGATTAGCACTCTGTGGTTTTGACCAAAGTAAAGATCTACTATGAAAATAAAGTGTTAAAGAGAGATGCTATGGAAAACTTGATTCCAGACTTTAATGAACAATGAAGGCATGAGGTTATGTACTGGTAGCTATTGTCTTGAGAACATCTGGAGGGGGAGACATAGATATGTTTAATATTATTATATTACCAAGCAATTTACTGGATTAGCATGTAAATCACATTAGTACCTACATACAGATTTGGTTTAAAATCAATTTGTGATATAAAGATTACTTTTGTCATGACTTGTAAAACCCATCAGCTTGAACCTATTTGCTTTTGTCAAAAATTTCCCAGGCAACATACTGCCCCTTTTACTATGAAAGTACAACATTTTTATCAAAGGAGCAATTTTTATTTAATTTCTTCAGATTTAATTTCAGGGTATTTTTGGTTTGTTTAAAGCTTGTTATAGGCCAGGTTTTGAGGAAACAATTTCACTAAGAAGGAATTTGCATATAGTTCACAACAATTTGATACATCAGGTACTCACTAGAGATCAGCTGTGGGCATTTTTAATAATTATTCAGGAAAATATATGGACACTTTGTTACAAACAGGATGATAATTTAATTTCGCAAATTTTGATCAGGGTCATTATTAAATGAGAAAATAAGTTATTTGGCAGAATTTAAAATACATACGTAGGAACCAAAAAGAGGAGAGGATTTTACTAAGGCTTCAGTGTGTAAAGGTCCATCACCAAGAGAAGTCCAATGGTAATTCTGCCTTTAGGAGTATCTTGGTTACGGATCTAATTATAAAGATGTTGTTTTACTTTACTTCCAAAAGTGCCTCAAATGAAGGTGTGAATGTGTCTCTGTTGTGGTGTACAGACTCAGGGCCGATAGAGGATGGGGCAGGAGGTAGAGGATTGGGAACTATATGTGTTCTTAGAGCTAATCATCGCTTTGGGCTAGTCTACACTGGCAATGCTTAAGCGCTGCCGCGGCAGCGCTTTAACATGGCTTGTGTGGTTGCGGCACAGCTCTCCCAGCTCTGCCAGCGCTCTAGAAAAACCACCTCAACGAGGGGTGTAGCTCCCAGAGCTGGTGCACTGTCTACACTAGCACGTTACAGCGCTGAACCTTGTTGCCCTCACAGGGGTGTTTTTTCACACCCCTGAGCGAGGAATTTGCAGCGCTGTAAATTGCCAGTGTAGACAAGCCCTTTGTTGCATGCGTGCAGATGCATGTAGAAAAAAAGATCCTTTAATTTTATTGGGTATTTGCACCATGTGGCTGTTTAGATGGAAGGACAAGAAAGGAGGCAGAAAGGTCTATGGGATAATTTGTTCTTTGTTCTGCCCTTTCTGGAATTTTCTTTAGTGCTGTAAGTAGAGGTGCATTCTATTAGGGATGTGTGTGTATGTATAAAAGTTATATTGCAGCTAGGGCTGGTCAAAAAAGGATGAGTGTTTTCTGCAAAAAAAAATTGAGAGAAACAATTTTTTTAACATTAATTAATTAATTAATTGTGAATATTTTTCTGTTTTCAGCCAAAAAATGTAAATTTTCATTTCGATTCTGTATAAAAAATATGTTTAGATTCAAACCAAAATGAAAGAAAATCTGTATTTTAGTTTACTCCTCTTTCTTCTCCTTTCCCTCCCCTTCTGGAAAGGGCAGGGGGAGGAAATAGAGAAACCCCCAACTTCACACGTTTCTTTTGGAATAGAAAATATTTAAATACTTGTAGTTTTGGTTTTTGAATTACTAGGCTTAGCATTAGTGTTGTAAGGAACTGTTTCACCTCTGTGTGTGTGCGTGTGTGTGCGTGTGTGTGCGTGTGTGTGTGTGTGTGTGTGTGTGCGTGTGTGTGTGTGTTGAAAGACAGACTTGTATTTTGAGGAGTTAACTGTGCACTGATCCATAATGGAAGTTGTTGATTTGCTTGCCCATATTCTACATCTGCCACAGATGTTGGGTTCAACAGATAGTGGTGGATAAATTCAGAAATTAGAGGTTTATATAAAATGTGTACATGTATCATGACCTGGCAGGCCTTTACAAACAATATTGCTGATGTAAATGATACAGTATCAGGTGCTATGCTTAAATTTCCATTATTTTAAGTTGAATCTTGGGCGGGGGGGACCAGGTATGCATTAAGCCTTTTCGATGTTGCTCCAGAACTGTTAAAAGCCATGCCTGTGTTGTCTAAATCCAGATCACTTTGTTATTTCTTTGGTTCATCCTTATCCGATCTGCTAATGCCTGTTCAAAAATCAGAGGTCCCTAAGGATAGAGAGAAAAAGGACACCACTGTTCTATAAACAGACTAGCTCCAAACCTTTCACCTTGCTGTCAAGGTGACAAATGTTTGCCTTTATGGAAACACTGAAGGTTAAATCATAAGCTTCCCCAAAGTCCTTAACCAAACTGGCAGTCAAGAGAGTTGTCAGAGAACTGGCCCTTCTTTTGGAAATTCATATTACCTATTATTGCTGACCTTTTAAAAAGTCAATCTTAGGAAAGCATGATGAGCCTCACAAGGAAAAGCCGATGATAGCTTTAGTGTACAAACGTTTACTAATGTGTTTGAAAGGCATGTATATGTATTGTTGCTGAGATGCTCCATTCATTATTTTTTTCCCTAAAGTTTTTTCACTGGGCCAAAACCACCTATAACTAATAACCGCCATGACACACATTTGGTAGAATGTTGTTATGAGGGAGAGGAGTGAATGTCTTGATGAATGATTCTGAGATTATTTGGGCTCTTTCAATACTGTTGTGGTGAGGGTCTGGAGCAGGTATTTAAGTAGAAATTTATAAATTCATAAAAATATACTATTAGGGCATGTCTACACAGCAACTAAACGCTCGTGGCTGACCTGGGTCAAGCTGACTTGGGCTTGCAGGGCTCGGGCTGTTGGGCTGTAAAATTGCTGTGTAGATGTTCAGGCACAGGCTGGAGCTCTGGGACTCCGCGAGGGAGGAGCATCCCAGAGCCTAGCCTCCAGCCTGTGCTTAAACATCTACACAGCAATTTTTGGCCCCGGAGCCCAAACCCAGTTCAGCTGACCCCAGCCAGCCATCGCCATTCTGAGGGTCAGTGTAGATATGCCTTTAGAGATCTGTACATTCAGCAGTTTAGAGGCTTTCCCCAAAAAGTTTTCACATTTTATATGATGAAATGACAGCACCATTTCAACTCCCTTACTCTACCTCCTACACCCTTTCCTCTTCCCTCCCCTCCAAAATCCCCTCTCCTAATGTATTTCTTTGGGGAATGGCTCATTTGTCTCCTCCACATATGCAGCATTTGTTCACTGTTCTGAAAACCTTTCTAAAAATATGCTCTACCTCCACCACAAGATAAGGGTTTGATTCAGGAACTACTGAGTGAAGTTCTGTGCCCTGTGTTATGCAGAAAGTCAGACTGGAGGATCACAATTGTCCCTTCTGGCCTTAAAAATCTCTGAATCTAAGAAAATTTGGATATTTCATACAAAGCTGGACCACACAGAAATTACAATCCCTGAGCTCTGATAGGCTCAATAAATTTATGACAAATATTTTATTATATTCTCCCATCCTTCCAATAAAGATCATAAATGTTTCTATGAATAAAAAGAAAGAGATGAAAGAAAATATATCAAAGCCTAAAGAAAGCATTTCTGTGCTCAGGTTAGGATAATGTATTTAGAAATTGTGCTTGATAGAATTTTCTCTTTCCTCACAAAGTATCTTCTTTTTCAGGAGACTGGGGGAGCTTCACAGTAAATGCTTTTATGAAGCCACTAACTAGGCTTCAGCCTACAAGATCAGTGGGCACTAGTTTAGGCCCTGAACCAGCAAATCTCTTAACCATGTGAGTAGTCCCATTGAAGTCAGTGGGACTGTTTATATACTTAAAGTTAAGCATGTGCTTACATATTTTGCTGGATGGGGTCTTAGGCTGTAGTGTATAGATCTTGAATATAAAATGTCTCTGAAAAGGTTCCATATAATCAGAGTCGTGTTCTTGCTTTCTTTAATCTGCATAATCCCAACAATAAGTGTAGTCTGTCATTCAAAGCAAGTCTATATTCAAACCTTTTGTTATAGTTAAGAGAATCGACACACCTTTGCAAAGATGCAGTTTCTCCCTGTTTTGTATATCACTGAATGTTTGCTCTGTCTCTTCTTTCTCGATTTTTCTACAGTTTGAGTTTCACTGAGAGTGTCCTACAACTCATCTACTTAGGAGAACAGCATGCTCTAGGAGCTAGTGATTTCATTTAGAAATTACCAGTACACTTGTGTTTTCCCTTTCATTGTCATTTTTCTCTAGCACCAGAAAAATGCTACACCCAAAGTCAAGCATGAACATGGTCCCTGCTCTGAAGAATGTACAATCTAGATTCAACATGGCTGTCATGCTGTCTGGAGTGGCTCACACCTGTGAGTGCCTACCTCAGGGCAGACTGGGCAGACACCCCAAACTGCTGGTGTGTTCTATAATTAGATTTTACCAGGCCAGTAACAAATGTGAACTCCTGGATCACCATACCAGACTTACACCATACAGACAGTTCCCTTAGACTCTCCAGTCTATCTTGCCACCCAGACAAGCTGGACTTTGTGATAAAAGGTCACTTAAACCAAAAATCACACCACATCAGGATGCGCCCAGTCCCAAGAAACCAGTCACTTAGCCCAGATCAATTGATACTCTAGATCTTACGTCAAAGACAATGCTGGTAGCCAATTCTAGAGTAAAGTAACTAAAGGTTTATTCACTAAGAAAAGGAAGTGTGAGTTTAAAGCAGGTAAAATAAATGTACAGGTGAGTCATAGTTTGTAATTCCAAATGGTGTCAGTGATGTAATAAACTACCAGTTTCCCAAAAGTCTTTTCAGGGTACCCAGATTGTCTCTGGGGATCTCTGTTTTGCATCTGGTACCCTTCCCTGTAAGAGTCCAAACAGTTCAGAGATGGAGGATCTTTCCTTGAATCCATCCACAGAAAACAAGCTGACAGTGTCACTACCTATGTGGGCTTTTCCTTTTATGACAGAGACCAGGGAATGCATTTTGATTCTTTGACTTCTGACCATCACACAATGACCTCTTGCTTTGAAATTAGCACTTTTCTGTTAAAGTTCTTCATTTGCATTCCACAAGGCTTCTTTCTCCTTTGATGGGTTAGTTGTACAGAGGTATATACAATATAAATGTTTGCTATTACATTATAATAGGATACAGATAAGTAAAAATAATGAAAGTAGCATCCCATTAGTTTTCATGAAGTTTAAACACCAAATACACTCTGATACATTTAATACTCACTTCGATCTATAGTAATACGCAAGTGAATTGTGGGGCTCTAGCATGAGCTGGCACCTGGTCTGCCAGCGTCACCATGGGCATAAACCAACAAGTGGGAAAAGAGAGAGGAAGTACAAGGGTGTAACAATAACTGTTTCTCAGTAAAGCTTTTGAAGATCTTGATGGATTAACTTTTCTTCCCTGTTTCTTTTTTTCCCCTCCCATACCCCTCTCGTTCTCCACACAAGCATTCTAGTAGAATCATAGAATATCAGGGTTGGAAGGGACCTCAGGAGGTCATCTAGTCCAACCCCCTGCTCAAAGCAGGACCAATCCGCAACTAAATCATCCCAGTCAGGGCTTTGTCAAGCCTGACCTTAAAAACCTCTAAGGAAGGAGATTCCACCACCTCCCTAGGTAACCCATTCCAGTGCTTCACCACCGTCCTAGTGAAAAAGTTTTTCCTAATATCCAACCTAAACCTCCCTCACTGCAACTTGAGAACTCCTTGTTCTGTCATCTGGTACCACTGAGAACAGTCTAGATCCATCCTCTTTGGAACCCCCTTTTAGGTAGTCGAAAGCAGCTATCAAATCCTCCCTCATTCTTCTCTTCTGCAGACTAAACAATCCCAGTTCCCTCAGCCTCTCCTCATAAGTCATGTGCTCTAGCCCCCTAATCATTTTTGTTGCCCTCTGCTGATTAGATGACAGAAGTGAGTTTGCAGAGAGATTTGAATGGGGTGAGGGTAGGAGGCTTGGTGAAAAAGGCTTGGGAAGGGTGTTTCATGTGTAGTGGCAGCATGAAATAAGTCTCAGAGACAGGAATGATAGAAAGGAACAAAGGGGACATGTCATCTTCTTCGTCTCTAAATTAGCTATAGCAGACACCATGTTTCCACTGAAGTATTTTTGGAATTTTTTATGCCCATGCAAAACCCACTTGATGAAAGCTTGTTTATGATATTACCCACCTCATAACCTTAAAAATATCTATTTAGGTTATCTGTTCCCTATTGCAATAGCAATAAGTAATTCCAGGGCATGTACTAATGAGCTATTGCTGCACTTATTGGTTGGTTAAAGTCATTCTGTCTTTGGCCTCCTGCATCTCAATGCACCTGAGGCATGCACTAATGGCCCATTAATGCACACCCTGTCGTGCCTTATTGCTTAATTGCATTGTCGTTTATTTGCAACATTTTTGCTACTGTATGTAAAATTAATGTTAACTTTTTGAAGGGAAAATATATTACATAGAATTAGATAACATTAATAATGAGAGATCCAGAGTTAAAAAACAACACAAAAACTTTTATTAAAATGGAATTTCAAGCATATGAAAATGTCTTTCAAGAAATGATCAAAAATAGTTTCATATCCTTTTATAAGCAAAATAATTAACTGCCATCATATAATTTTTTGTTAGATGGACAGTATAAAGATGAAAGAAGATTTTACAGATAACATTGCACTTCACAGCTGACTGAAGCAGGTGTTAGAAATGCAGATTAACTGTATTGACTAAAGACTATACAAATTTGAAGTGAAAATGCCACTGGTCTGCTTGCAGAGCTCTTCATATGTGAAGTTTCAGATAGTTAAATTATTAATTTTATTGTGAGATAGTTCAGCAGTTAGGGAAAAGGTGCCTTTTGCATTTAAACTGTTTCCCCCCTGTTCCTTTATCAGCATTTGACAACAAGCAAGCAGAATTTACTTCATTTTGTTAGTTTTATTCCACCAAATGAATAGATATCACAGCTATGTATATGTATATTTACAGATGTATACACCGTGTATATGCTTATGCAATATTGGCATGTTATATAAATGTACAGGACAACTATACATTGTGTGTATAAAATCTATATAGACAAAGGTGTCTACATATTAGTTGACTTGCTGTACAAATCAACAAAAACTGAGAAATGTCGTTAATGAGGATATTTGATCCTTCATAAAAAATGTTGTGAAAGAGGCACATGCTGGTGAGCTAGATTTAGTGTCCTGGATTGTGTCATTTTTCATCAACTATCATGGTATTTCCTAGCTATATTTATTTTCCCCCATTTTTAAAGGAAAGCCATCTTTGTTTGAAGTAAAGCTGGGTGAATAATTGATTTTTCAGTTTGCTGTCAGCTCCAAAAAATTTGATTTGACCCAAAACAAACATGAAAACTCCAAAAAAATTAGATGTACACAAAGAAGACAAAAACATTTTGTTCGACCAAAAATGAACTGTTTTATTTCTGGGCCATTTTTAACAAAAAAGGAAATCGAGGGCAAGAGGATGAACAGGGGGTGCTACCTTCCTTAAAAGCTTTAGCCCAGTGATTAGGTTACTCACCTGGGATGTGGGAGACCCAGGTTCAGTTTCCCTTCTGCCTAAGCAGGGATTTGAACTTTGTTCTCCCACATTGCAGGAGCATGTCCTAACCACTGGGCTCTGGGATATTCTGTTGTGGCTCCTTCTCGGTCTGTACTATGGCAGCTGTTCCACTGTGTATAAATAATTAAGAGGGGGAGAAGGGACATCACCTTGTGTCTCCCACCTCCTCAGTCAGTACCCTGACCACTAGGCTATGGAGTCATTCGCCTGCTCTCTTTCTCTGGTCCAGTGACTATTTTTAAGTATTTTTATCCAAAATGGAACAGCTTCAACAAGACAGACTAAGAAAGACCCACTCCAGACTACCTTATAGCCCAGACAGGGGTAGTCAATAGGCAGACCGTGGGCCAAATCCAGACCACCAGATGCTTTTGAACAGACCCTGAAATCTTTTAGTTTACTTATTATTATCATTCTTTTGGGTTGTTTTTTTTATTATTATTATTTTCTCTGGAGTCTGGACCTTGACTAGACCTTGACCAAGAAATTTGGACCTTGACAAAAAAGGGTTGACTATCCGTGGGAGAGGTTTGGGCACTCTTCTGCAATGGGTGAAACCTAAGTACAAATCCCTGCACTCTGTCATTAATTGTGCTTTTTTGAAAATTTAACAAGTGGGCAATGGAGGCTGACATCATGGGCCAATCAAAGGCAGGGTTTAACCTTTTGATATGGATTGAGAGATGAACCGGATGGGGCACTGACCAGAACAGATTACAAGGAAGGATGACCTGAACTGGCCGAGTATTAGTGGATAGTTCCCTGATGTGCTACTTAATAAAGTTGCAGCCTAGTTTAAACCACATTCCTGATGTCTTGCCTTCCTTCCTGCAGCGTGCAAGATGATTGTCATGGCAGGAATTGAACTCTGACTGAGAAGTAGTCTTTCAGGGAGTTCAGAAACAACCCAGTTAGGGTTTATGAAAATCAGGATCAGGACTTCGAATTTGGTGAGAAGCCATTGCAGTGTCAAGGGAACTGGCAGTGTGATTGCAGGAATTAGTGCTGCTGAGCTGATGTGCTGCTGAACTCTGTACCAGATGGAGGTTTTTGTGCATTAATCAAACCTTTCCTTTGTGTCATAATCTTTCCGGATCCTTCGTTTCTTGGGACAGCCAGAGGTGGAGAAAGGCATTTTTGTTGGCAGCAGCTATCTGAGTATCCAGTAAATAATGAGGAGGCCCCCAAGTTCCATGCTCTTTAGAAGCCCTATGGCAGAAGCCTTCAATATGAGATGTTATGGCATGCCTTGAAATATTTTCTTTTCCCCATGAAAAATACTTTCTGGCATGTATGAAGTTTTAATGAGCTTTATTTTATTCAGACAATGATTTTGCTTAGACCTGTGGGCAGCTTTAGGATGGTGCCATCTGTATTGGAAGTAAAGGAGATATAGAGCAGTGATACTCAAACTTTTGTACTGGTGACCCCTTTCACATAGCAAGCCTTTGAGTGCGACCCCCCCCTTATACATTAAAAACACTTTTAAATATATTTAACACCATTATAAATACTGGGTGCAAAGCGGGGTCTGGGGTGGGGGCCAACAGCTCATGACCCCCCATGTAGTAACCTGGCGACCCCCTGAGGGGTCCCAACCCCCAGTTTGAGAACCCCTGATATAGAGCTAGTGTCTTCTGCATACTCTTGGCATTAGTTTCTGCTGTCTGACTTTCTTTCCCAATGGCTATACACAGTTACTATATAACCAAGTTCGGGGATGAAGTCTTGCAGATCTTGCTAGGTGAGTGCCCTAGATGCAGCGGTGCAGCAGCCTATAATGACCCTTGGAGATCAGTCAAAAAGGAAGGATCTCAGCCTGCTCAGTGCACTTCTGTGGACCCTGTCTAGCTCACTGTGACATAGCTGCATTTCAAGTGTTTTGAAAACATCTGAGAGAGTGAGAAGGACAAGTATGGATACTTTCCTGTTCTGTGGCAAAGAGGAACTTGTTTGCTAGTACAACAGGCACAGTCTCTGTGCCATAACCAGGTCTAAAATTGTGTTGGGAAGGGTGAAAGATGTTGACAGAAGTCAGCTGAATTTGTAAACTGTTCCTTGTTAGCTTTTCAGTTACCTTGTTCAGGAGTGGGAGATACTATGTCACATGATAGTTGAAGTCAACTGCATGGAACAATGTATTCTTTGTGCACTGGCTACACTATTACATGTTTTTTAAATTCATGGAGAATAGATCCATCAATGGCTATTAGCCAGGATGGGCAGGGACAGTGACCTTAGCCTCTGTTTGCCAGAAGCTGGAAATGAGTGACAGGGAATGGATCACTTGATGGTTACCTGTTCATTCCCTCTGGGGCACCTGGCATTGGCCACTGTCGGCAGACAGCCTACAGGGCTAGATGGACCTTTGATCTGACCCAGAATGGCCGTTCTTATGCTTTCATGTTCTTATGTTTTTAGTGCACTACATTCTTCAAAGGATACACAGATTTTTTTAGCAGAAGGTCCAGAGGACTATGGCTACCATTTTTTAAGCTATGGGTTAAAGCCTAGGCCATTCCCTTGAAAATTCTGTGCATCCATGTATCCTGCATGTACTCCTGGATGCACGTGTATATGGAGACCTGGGCCCACTTGCACAATTCTGGGTTATCATTTTACCCATCATGCAAAAATAAAACCTAAATCATATAACACAGCCTTTCAAATAGATTTTGCGTTTGATTTAACTAAATTTGATTTTAAGTCTCTGCTGCCATACGTGCTAATTCGTTCAAAAATACATTAGTATGTAACTTATTACAAGTGATAGCAGCAACAGTACTAAATTATATTCAGAATGTTTCATATAAAATGCATTTATCTTTTATTTTACCACTTTATGCAGGGAACACGCTGTGTAGTGGGTTTTAGCCCAAGAAAGCTTATGCTCAAATAAATTGGTTAGTCTCTAAGGTGTCACAAGTATTCCTCGTTCTTTTTGCTGATACAGACTAACACGGCTACCACTCTGATATTTAAACACCATATCATATGTTCTTGTTACTGCACTGAAGGAGGTCTGGCATTAGTGTATATGTTAGGTCTGAAACTGGTCACTTCGTTGTCAGTTTTTTTCCTTGACATGTTAAGATATTGAGAATCCCTCATTTTTCACACTTAAAAGGAGCAAATTAGTTTTTTGGGGGGAAATTATGTGTTAGTCTGACTAAAGAATCCAAGTAACACCAAGAATAAGTTCTGGGATTCACTTTTGTTGATTATTGTCACAGTTCAAGGTCTGACTGACATTTGCCTAAGCTGTAACAAGCAAAGGAGAAGGAGGTCTGTTTGTGTCACAAGGAAGTAAAAGTGCTGGTGCAGAAAATTATTAACCCAGGCAAGCTGTTATATGACTAGAGGCCGTTGCAGGTGTCTTTGCTAAAGAAAGACACTGTGTATAAAAACACAACAACTCTTTGCAATCTGATGTCAAGGTTAGATGTGCATAGGGTTGCCAACTTTCTAATCGCACAAAACCGAACACCCTTGTCTTGGCCCGCCCCTGCCCTGCCCCTTCTCCAAAGCCCTGTCCATTCCATCCCCCCTCCCTTGGTCACTTGCTCTCCCCCACCCTCACTCGCTTTCACCAGGCTGGGGCAGGGGGTTGAAGTGTGGGAGGGGTGAGGGGTGTGGGCTCTAGGGTGGGGCCAGAAATGAGGGGTTCAGGGGGCGGAGGGCGGGAAGGGTCCGGGCTGGGGCAGGGGGTAGGGGTGTGGGAGGGGGAGAGGGCTCTGGCTGGGGGTGTGGGCTCTGAGGTGGGGCCAGGGATAAGGGGCTTGGGGTATAGGAAGGGGCTCTGGGCTCAGGCCGAGAGGTTGGGAGTGCGGGAGGGGGCTGGGGCTGGGGCTGGGGCAGGGGGTTGGGATACAGGAGGGGATGCGAGCCCTGGGAGGGAGTTTGGGTGCAGGAGGGGGCTCAGGGCTGGTGTAGGGGGTTGGGGTATGGGAGGGGTGCAGATTCTGGCTGGGGATGCAGGCTCTGGTGTGGGGACCAGGATGAAGGGTTTGGGGTGCGGGGGGGGGGTTCTGACCTGGGGCAGGGGTTCGGGGTGTAGGTTCGGGCAGGCAGCGCTTACCTTGGGCAGCGCTTACCTCAGGTGGCTCCTGGAAGTGGCTACATGTCTGGTTCCTAGGCAGGGGGGCCATTTTGTTGTCAGAGAGCCTTAAATATTTATTATTGTTAGCCCCATAAGGGTTACCAATTTGCCCAGAATGCCTTCTCTCCTTCCTTTGATCCCCTCTGAATTCTCCAAGTTCTCTTTCACCAATCTGCTCTTCTTTTCTCAGCCTGATCTTTAGCTTTGTATGGAAGACACCACTCTTCTGCAATGCCCACTTTGCTTCGCCAGCTACTACAGAGTGCCTTTTAGAGACAGGCACTACAGAGTTTTTGGGATTCAAAACAGGACTCTCACTATCATAGTTTCTCTCCATAATAAAAGAAAGTAGTGTCCTTAGCCAGCAGGATGCTGCGACCAAGTCAGGTTCCCACAGGAGCTCAAGGGGAAGAAGGCAAGACAGCTGGACACAATTATCAGAAGAACCATATATAAATGAGATTGTCTCCTCTTCTTGAAGGAGTGTTCAGTGTCATGTGCATTTTGTTCTCCTTATTTTGTTGTGAATTGTTGTTTTTAATGAGCAGCCTACAGAGGTGAAGTACTTCTGGATAAACTGTATTTTGTGGTGGTGCTCCTAAAATTGAATATGCAAGCTTCATTCCCGAGGGAAGGTGTATTCCCTCATGCACTGTGACCTGTAATTTATCAGAAGAACTGGGCTTTGCCACAGTGTGCCTAGGGCAGCAGCCTGGTTTCTGTGGTAATGCATGCAGCAGTAAAAGAGGGAGGCATGATTAGCAACACCCTGCTGTTTCCATCTCTTTCCTCTTTTTCTTCTGGTCTCATCACACAAGTGTCCCTTCTCCGGGAGGCAACGGTGCACTGACTAGATCAATCTGACCTGCATCCCTACACTCTGCTTCTGGTACACCACAAGAAACAGGTTTCCAAATATCATCTGTCCCATTATTTTGCTAGAGGACAGTGAAAATGCAGCTGGCAAAACAATGATTTGACATTTTAAAACATTAAAAATGTCCAGTTTCATGTGTGTCAACTTCATTTTTTTCCATAGGAAGAGTAAATAAATCCCAAACACCCATTCACTCTCACCGTTGTCCTTTCATTTCCATTCACAGCTAACAGTATTTCTTCCATATTTTTATTAACAGGTGCTTAGAGACCTGCATGTTTGTTCCTGTAGAGTAACAGTCACTGAATCTTTCTCAGTACTACTGAATTGAGTTCCTTCCAGTAGCTGGCAAGTCATACGAAGCCATATATAATTTCTGGCCAGGTTGCCTGATAGATTCATAAGATGCTTAATATGTTTAATTCAATGGTCAACAAGATAATGGTGCAAATTTCACTCTTCTCTTAAGATGTATATTGGAGTGTTGTATCCAGGTTAGTCTCAGGATATGAGGGATATTGGACTCATTTCTGTTGGTGAACAAGATAAGCTTTCGAACTCCACAGAGCTCTTCTTCAGGTCTGAGAAAGGTAATCAGAGTATTTTAGCTAAATACAAGGTGGAACAGATTGTTAAGCATAAAGAGCTAACACATGTTGCAAGAAACCATTTGGACTGAAGTGGTCAATTAATACCTCTCCAGTTGTAGGACAAAGGAGAGTTAGTGGGGTTACAGGTTGCTGTAATACAACATAAAACCAGTGTCTCTACTGAGTCCATGATTTTTGGTGTCTAGCAGAGTTATGAATTTAAGCTCCCAGGCTTGTCTTTTGAAGGTGTTATGCAGGTTTCCTTTGAGCACAAGGACTGAGAACTCAGATATGGAGTGATCATTTTGTGATAAGTGTTTGCCCATGGGTGATAGGATTTTTTTTCTTTTATTATTTTTCTGTGTGAGTTCATTTGAGAATGTAGTGTTTATCTGATTTTACCCACATAGTTGTTTGGGGGCATTTGATGCATTGGATGAGGTACACCACATGTTGTGATAGGCATGAGATATAAATTTCCACCACAACTTCAACAACCACCACCCACCCATCAAATTCACTTTAGAACACTCCCACACTTTCATCAACTTCCGCAACACCATGATCCGTTTCAACAACGGAACCCTACAGACAATTATATATAAGAAACCCATGGATCACCACATCTGTAGATCCAGCTACCACCCCCCCAAACACACCAAGAAATCTACCTAATATGCTCTGAGTAGAAAGTCCAAGATACACATCTTAGCACTCTTAAAATCACCTTCACCAAACAAGGACACTCCACCAGAGAAGTAGATCACATCACGGAACAGGCCATCCTACTTTCCCAAGAGAAACTGCTTCAATACATGGCGGGGGAAACACTGACCTCACACCCTAGTTGTCACCTACCACCCCACACTAGAACCCCTATAGGGTATCATCAAAGAATTACAACCCATACTTGACGGGGACCATATCCTGAAAGAAATGTTTCCTATCCCCTCTCTTCTGGCCTTCAAATATCCCTCCCTCCCGCCTTAACCTTACCAAGCTCATAATCAGAAGCAAGCTCCCAACAGACCAGGACACCAGCACAAAGCAGCATCAGACCCTGCCATAAGAACAGATGCAAAACCTGCATCCATATTTCCACTACTACAGTGATCAATCCTCCGACAACACACCTTTCAAGGTCCATGGATTCTACACAAGCCTGTCAAAACATGTGGTCTACCTCATCCAGTGCATCAAATACCCCCAAAACAGCTAGGTGGGTGAAACTAGATAATCACTAAGCTCTTGTATAATTTTTCTGTGCAAGTTCATTCAAGACAAAAACACCATGTCACCCATATGTGAGCACTTTTCACCAAGTGATCTCCCCATATGTGAGCTCCCAGTCTTTGTCCTCAAAGGAAACCAGCTCACCACCTTCAAAATACAAGCCTGGGAACTTGAATTCATAACTGTTAGGCACCAGAAATCATGGACTCAATAGAGACACTGGTTTTATGTCTCATTACAGCAATCTGTAACGCACTAACTCTCCTTTGTCCTATGACTGCGAAGGTATTAATTGCCCACTTCATTTTGAATGGTGTCTTGCAACATATGTTAGCTCTTTATGCCTGACAATCTGTTCCACTTTGTATTTAGCTATGATTACCTTTCCCAGACCTAAGAAGAGCTCTGTGGAGCTTGGAAGCTTGTCTCTTTCACCAACGGAAATGGGTCCAGTAAAATATATTACCTCACTCACCCTGTCTCTTTAGTACATGTATAGCATTTCTGATAAATTTTAAATGTGGTCATTGATTCTGAGAAACAAACTGCATCCATTTTTAATTCTTGTTTGCAGAGCAAAACTACACTAGTCACAGCAAAAGAGCATAAATAACTCATTTTAGAGTTTTATAATTTGTAAATTATACCTAGCAAGGAATTGCCATCTGAATTAATTTATAAGCTGCATGTGTTTGGCCAATATCATTGTCCGTCTTCTAGTAGATAGATGTATATACGAGACAAAGTATGAACTGGACTTAATAACAGTACTCAGGGAGCTGACAAAATAATAAAACCTCAATGTGTTTCATAAATCCTCTGATTGATTAGTTTAATTACACAATGAATAGAAGCACAATTGTGGGTTTTATTGTGCTTTTTTTTCTTTTTGGCCTATCTGGAGTTTGGGCTCAGCAGGCAGAACCTGCTGCTAGTCTTTGGCCCTTGTGTATCACTTCCTCAGTTTCCAGAAGTATGGTCAGCTGGCTTAATATCACTGACCTGCATATATAAGAAATCATAATATATAAGCAGGCCCCCACTCTGCCTACCCCCACAAAGCCTGCTAATGACTCTCTCCCTTCTCCTTGCTTATAAAGACCTGGCAGAATGGGAGCAACCAGTCTGATGACGCAGGTGAAAACCAACCCTGAGAACCCCTGTATATAGAGGTCTTGTTTGTTTATTGCATCACAAATGTTTGCAGTGCATAACAATAGTTATTTAATGACAAGATAATCTGTGCTTTTTGTCTGCTCTGTTCTAGATCTCTAAATTAAAATTATTATGGTAAACTGAAACATCAACAGCACAATTATGTTGCTAACTCCACTTGACTTAAGATACATTTAGCATAAGATTCTCACATAATGTATGTAAAATTGATGTAGTTTATGTTGTTGTTTGCTGTTGAAATTATTTTCAGGTCCCTTGAAACCTTCCATAACCACTCCCAACTGACTATTATACCTACGTGTGAGAGCAGAACAGGTCCCTGTTTAGCATAACCAGGAAACTGCTATGGCTTTGGCATTTAAAGCTTGAGACCTGTTTATAATTGTTTTTCAAGTACTCTGAGTTAGTGTAGTTTGAGTATGCTTTTGTGAGATGCAATAATACAGTATGTTTAATATTAAATATGAACATAACATTTCAGTTTATTAACCAAAGAGTTGATACTGCTTCAAAGTTGAACTTCCTGTGTTCATTCTGTTGTAAATATCTATTTTGAGAAAAAATAATTGTGCTTTTTTATGACATTATATGATAAATCTCTTGAACTGAACTCAAAGGCACTCTGTTTCTTGGCTATTCATACAGTAATCTTGTCAAACATATGGAGATTATCCTCAGTGTTTTTATATGGATTGTTTTAAATCATGGTTAAAAAAAAACTATTCAGCATTAAAAGCTATTCAGTGTTAAAGATAAGATAAGATGCTGAACCTATATTGTGAAGTCAGACTAAAATTCTCTTTCTGATCACTTATTATAATAATTATTTATCCAATTACTGAATTATTTCTAAAACTGAGATTTAGTTTTAGAGAATTAAAAATTGTTAAGGAACTTTACTGGAGTAGTAAAGAGCTACAGTGCACTGCGTGGGGAAATCCTTTTGCCTCCCAGAAACTATGATTTATACCCATCCATGCATACTTGGAATATTGATATTGGAATATGATTATGTTATAAAAAGTGTGGCCAGAGCTGTTTTTGGAATGATTGTAAAATTCGCATTTTGAGTGTTAGACAAACTTCTCAAAAGAGGGCACACGCGTTGTGCCCACCAAAGACCATGTTATGTGCAAAAAGGCATTTATGCCCAGTGATTCATTAATTGCACACCTAACTGCCTGTTTTATATGCAGAATTATTAGCTTTGCCCTTGCGAGTAAGTACTGTACCACATTGTATAGCCAAGACTGCCGTCAGCCAACTCGTTTGCACACAGTCCAATTGCACTTTATGATGTGAAGATAAAAATAAAAATCATGTGCATGAGAGTGATTTAGAGAGGAGAACGTGGAGAGAAAGAGAAACCTATTTAGTAAGATTTAAATGACAATATATTTAGGACCTGGGATTTTTATTGGACATTGAGAGGTTTTATTGTGTAAACTTAAAAAAAAAGGAAAGAGAAAGAAAAGAAAACTGAAATACTTAAGAAAGAGTCATGTTTTTCCTGCATCATGATGAATGTAGCAATTGCATGTGTATACTGGAATAGATCATATTGAACATCCCCTGAGCTCCGTTTGCAGACAAGTCTCCACCATGACAAAAATCCCACAAGATTTTGAATTATTAATGCCTTGGAATCTGCAGGGTTCAGCAGATATGTTCAATGTTATTGATGGCAAACTTTATCCCTTTTATTTCTAAGACACAATGAAATAGGGAGTCCCTCAAATAACTGCAGTTAGTGTTTAGGCTAATTTTGTAGGGACCAGTGGGCTTTTGACTTGATGTGTTTAAATACAGTTTTTCTCTCTGACAGCAGATTGCATGGTAGATAGAGGGAGACTGATTTGGCACTAATTTATGAACCCCTCCAGCATTCTCTGTGTGCTGCACCCTGTGAGGGCAAGATGCTCTAATTACACTTATTCTGTATAATGAGAGCTTTTAATGACAATTACTGATTGTAGTTAGGGATGTTGAGGGACCTTTTTCTCAGCTTAAGATGATGTATTGACATTCACAAGAGAAGACTTCATTTGCACTTTATTCACTATCTCCCATCCCCCTACATCCTTGATAACTGACCACCTATTTGATGAAATTGCTAAGCTATTGTATGTGTGGAATGCTTGTCTCTAACACGTAAGTTGACTGGACATAATTTTGCAATCATTTTTATTTCTGAAATCAAGTCTGCTGGATAAAGCTTGTTTTCTTTCATTGCAGTTTAATTTTTATAATTAGTGATGTCACATAGACCGCATTTGTCTTATGTAACAAGACCAAAACTACTCTTCAAATTGTGTATGCCTCTGCCTCTGCATGGTTCAATCGCATACAGAAACCTAACATTATTTCCCTCCTAATGTGTTGGTGTCAATGGTAGCACTTTTATCCTGAACATTTCATAAAGAATTGCACGTTTCAAATATGTGTAGATTTGCTGACTTGAACTGATCATTAAAATTAAGATCTGTAGTGGAAAACTATTGTTTCTCATCCCAATCCCCACTCTAGTCTCCCCAGTAAGGACTGTAACCACTTCTGTTTGACTATTATTCTAAGAGTTTCAGCAGACTTTGGAATTGATTTAAGCAGCAAACACTAGTATAAATAAAATTTAAATACCAGATTTTATTAAATGATATGTAATTCTTCATTTAGGTGACAAGAAGAATCTTGTGTGGAGACTTTGGTCTAGTGGTGTTAGTAGTTAGTGCTTGAGTCTGCCAGGAGTTGCTAGGAAGGCCCTTCAGTAAGTTTATTCCTCTCTCTGTGCGAACCTGGATGGTGGTAATGAGTGCTTACTTTTCATCTGACGCACAGGTGCTGGGTAGCGCTGGTGGCCTATGATATACAGGAGGTCAGATTAGATGAACTAGTGGTCCCTCCAGGTCTTAAACTTTATGACTCTTGCATGTAAGGTTCCATCTTCTCTTCAAGCCATGCATGTAGCAATTTGAGAGAAAGTGAAAGGTTATGGGCCACAGTGCCACCAGTAGGAGGATGATATTTGTGTCCACCTCTTCTTGTCAAAACTAGATAATATTACTCAGTGACTTGAGAGTCCAAGCATGAGGAGGTAACATGGGAGAAAGTATAAAGGTGCTTGTTTGAAAATTTAACAAATAGGCAATGGATGCTAGCATTGTGGGCTGATCAGATATAAGAACCTGGATGAGAGTTTTAACTGTGTGTGGATGGATACAAAAGGCCATATCTTAGAGATGATGTGCACAAAGAATCTGCAAATCTTAAACATAGCCTAGATGTGAGGTCCTAGAGAGAGGACCGAGTCCAAGATGACTCCCAGGTTACAGGCCTGAGTGAGAGGCAGGATGGTAGTGTTGTCCGCAGGGATTAAGAAAGTAGATAGTGGATTGAGCTTGAGAGGGAAGTTTAAAAGTTCTGTTTTAGCCATTTTGAATTTGAGCTGATGGCTAGACATCCATGAGAAGGTGTCAGAGAGACAGGCTGAGATTTTAATTTGAACAGGAGACAGGTCTGGAGTAGACAGGCGGTTCTGTGAATTGTCTGCCTAAGAGATGGTAGTTTAATTTGTGTTTGTGGATGAGATTACTCACAGATAAGGTGTAGAGGAAGAAGAAAAGAAAACCAGGAACAGAGTGTTGAGGAGCCCCCACTGGAAGCTGAAGAAGGAGATGAGAAGGATCTTCTAAAGGACAAAGTGAAGGAGTAATTAGAAAAGAAGGAAGAAGACCAAGAGAGGACAGTTACAGGAGGCAATGGAGGACAAGAATTCAAGAAGAAAAGCATGGTCAACTGTGTCGAAACCTGCTTGACAGTCAAGGAAGATGAGGATGGAGAATTGGTTCAGAGATTTGGCTAAAAAAGAGCTCATTAGAGACTTCGGCAAGAGTGATTTCAGTTGAATGCAAGTGGAAGCCAGATTTGAGAGGGTCCTGGATGGAACTGGAGGAGAGGAACTTCAGACAGTAATTGGAGACATATTCATTGAGTTTAGAGATGAAAGTTTTAGAAGAGAAATGGAGCAGTAGTTGGAGAGTGAAGTGGGGTTAAGGGTGGCATTTTTTTAAGAGGGGAGAGATTAGATCATGTGTGTATTGAATGGAGAGCCAGAGGAGAGGGAGAGGTTAAGGAGAAGAGTAAGGTAGGGAATGAGAGTGGGTGCAAGAGAAATCAGGAAATGGGATGGGCAAGTGGAGGGGTTAGAGGAGGAAAGCAGACAGAAATTTTCTGCCTCTATGACCAGGGAGAAGAAAAAGAGAACTGTAGGGGAGAAAGGGTGAAGAGAAGAGTAGGGAAGAAAAGCCAAGGGAGAGGGAAAGTCATGCTGTATTTTGTGAGTTTTCTCTTAGGCTTATCTGATAGCGCTTATTGCTAGAGCTCATTCATTTTGCACTTAATTTTATTTTACAAAAAGTTCTGAGACCATAGTCTTCCATTATGAGAACAGTAAGAGAAAATAGTTGAGAGAAAGTGATGAACAGAGCTGGTCAAAAATATAAATTAATTGCAATGAAAAATTTCAAATGAAATAAATTTAAATTTTAAATCAAATTTTCTTTTTGTTTTGGTTTTCAGAAACTGAAAATATTTCAATTTTTGTTTTTTGCTCACCTTTTTCTCCTTCTTTTCCTGCCATTACTGGAAAAGAATGTAAAAATAAAGGGTCGGAGGGACCAAAAAAGTAAAAAAAAAAATTTTTCAGTTTAAAAATCTAAAATTTAAAAATGTGGGTTTGTTCTCAATTTTTCCATCAAAATTTTTGAATGAAGTGGAATCTTTATACAAAAAGATTTGTTAATGTAAAAAAAATTTTAATCGAAAAAAAACTTCAATGAAAAAAATTTGGCCAGCCCTAGTTATGTTTCCTCTACTGTTCTCTCTCTCTGGATTAACTGGACTTTTACCTCTCCTTTTTGTGCCACAGACACCCGCTGCCATTTCAGCAGCAAGTTTGTAAAATAGCCACTTTTAACTCACTTTTTTAAATAAAAAAAATGTGGTCTGATGAACAAACTCATTGTAGCTGTTACCCAAGAGAGTGGGTTAACAGTAGCTGAAGGGGCAGCCTAACATTTTGTGGGAGGGGACAATTTAAACTCTTCCCCTCCCCAATTAGTCTTTCACTCACCATCTCTTTCTGCCTCCCATCCCAAGTTTTACTAAGGCCATGTCCACCTACCATAGGCGCCGACTCAGTGGGTGCTCCAGGGCTGGAGCACCCACAGGGAAAAATGGTTGGTGCTGAGCACCCACCAGCAGCCCCCCTATCAGCACTTCCCCGCTTCCCCCTCCCCCCCAGTGCCTCCCGCACACCGGCAGGCCCTGCCGATCAGTGCTTCCCCCTCGCTTCCCACACCTCCCGCCCGCCACAATCAGCTGTTTTGCGGCGTGCTGGAGGGGAGGAGCAAGGACACAGCACGCTCGGGAAGGGGGAAGAAGCAGGGTGGAGGCGGAGCAGGGGTGGGAAGAGGTGGGGTGGGGGTGTGGCCTTGAGGGAAGGGATGGAGTGGGGGCGGGGCCTGGGGCAGAGCCAGGGGTTCGAGCACCCCCTGGCACAGTGGAAAGTCGGTGCCTGTGCTACCTACCACTTACATTGGCAAAACTTATGTCACTCCGGGGTGTGGTAAAGACACCCCCTGAGTGTGATGTAAGTTACACTGGCATTACTAGTAGTATGCACAGCGCTGTGTCTGCGGGAGCTTCTATGTGCTCTCTATATATGCTCTATATGCATATATATGTTGTATATGCGAATATATTTTGGAGTAAACCTTTTTCAGGTACTGAGCAGATTGGTGGTATCTCTGAAAAAACACAAGACATTTCATATTGTAGCTCTTTTAGTGAATGAATGCCTATAAAAGTAGTTTTTTCTTTCTGATAAAGACATTCTGTGTGCATGCATGGTAGCTTTGCTGTGAACTATGGTACCTGACAAAGCAATAAATATATCCAGGAATACACCATTCTTCAAGATACTATAAACAGGTTTGGTCTGGCTAAGGAAAGATTAAAGGAATTATCTGTAATGATACACAATGGTAGGGTAAGTAGATATGTTTTGCCAATCTATATTACTATTCCATTGATAATTCTTAAGTGCCATGCATCTGTAATCTTAGCAAGTTTATAAAAGCTAAACTGCTTAGACTTATTTAAAAAACGAGATCATCTTGCTATGGAAACACAAATAATACTTACCAATACGTGCACTGTACGTACATCGGTGACACAGTTTAGTTATGCAGTAGCAGTATCTGGTGCAGCAGTTTGATGTGTGGCTCTATCTATCTTGCTGATGATTTAGTGCTGATAAATTTAGGACTAAATCTTCTGGTTGGAAAGTGACCAGTATTGAGGAAAGTATGCTGTGGCCCCCTCAGCCCAAATCACCCAAGATAATGACTTCTCTGTTGGAAAAATGAAACTGTGACATACGTCATCTGCATATTTCGGAAGTTCACTGTGGTGGGCTTACCTTATCTTGGGGGAGGAGGGATTTCATCCAGGTGTTACATCTGATCAGATGGTATTTTGTGGAAGTGTTGATGTAACTTCACCTGGCTAAAGTGATGAACTCAAACATCTCTGAGAGAAACTTTGAATCAGGGGCTTGAAAGAGAGCAGGTTTGAGAACTGCGCATATCTTCCTTGGAGACAGAAAGGAGAGAAATGGAGTTTCAGGCTGCTCTGACCAAAGAGTCTGCAAGTAGATATTAATTTCTAGATATGGAAGATATTGAAATAGTCTCTAATCCCTGTAAAATGATGATTGGCCTTCATTCTGTTAGCAGCCTGACCCATCTAACTCTGGAAGTGTCCCCGACCTTCCTGGCTCCAAATTTGACATTTCAAAGGTCATTTAGATTTTCTCTGTCTTAGCCAGCCTCAGAAGTCAAGGTGATTGAATTCTGATTTGCATGTCCATTATTCTTGGCTATTAGTGTTGAATCATGTGTTCTCTCTGTATACATTTTATATGGTGGCCCTTCAAAGAGGCAGAATAGATTTTCTTCAGTAAACTCCCTCTTATCACTTTTCTCTTGCAGTGAAATAAAACTTACTGACGTATATCGAAATCTGTCACTTTGTTTCATGTTTCTTTTCCTTTTATTATTTTTCACCAGTTCAGAGGCTGTCCCATTCTTCCTTTATTACTGTTTTATCACTCCTTAGAAATTAGCAATGTCTTATGAGTTATAATCACAATTGCCTCATTTGCGTAAGATAATTATTTTAAAAAATATGATAATAAGCAACTTCCCCTCAACTCCATAATTACAAAGTAGCTGATTTAGAGGTAGATTTTCAAAGGCATAGGTGTTCAACTCTCATTCAGTGAAAACTGGGTGCCTAACTGCCCTTTGTGCCTTCTGAAAATCTCCCGCTTTTCGGCAATATCTCTTGATTTGCAAATAGTTTTTGTGTGCACCTCACAATTTCCATCAGTCAAAGAATGGCTACGTATTAAAATAAATGCACAAGATGCATGCACATGCTTACGAAAATTTGTATGTGTGCCATTTGACAGTTTATCCCATAAGGTTAAAACCTGTTTGTTTGGTTTATTTTTTTTTTAATGTAACAGTCGATATAAGAGAGAAACACAGATGTAACAAAGAATAACTAAACAGCCTCTTTGAATCATACTTCACAACAAATATCAAAGGGAAACTCTATGCCACCTGTTAACATTGTATGAAAGGTTGTGTGCATCATTGTTTACTAAATTATGTTGCTCTATGAAAACAGAATGTTAAGCAGTTAAGATATGAAATTGTTACAGTAACTGGATCTTAATTTAATGATGTTAGTCCATGATGTGTCTTAGAGTTGGTACAAAAGAGCTGCCCAGATGCTCTGTGCTGACGAAGCATCATTAGACGCCTTCCTTGTGCAATGCAAACACATTTGCTTTTATCACAGAGCCATCAGCCATTGTAGGTTTCTTTCACCCAACAATAGCAAGAAAATAAGAAATAATTGAGGACAATGATATTAAAAATCATTGTCAATTTTTTCACTATGCTGTCAATATTTCTTTATGTAGCTAGGTTTTGAAGAACTTTTTTTTTTTTCTTTCAAAGCTTGAAGCTGTTTTACAGGGGAGAGGGAAAAAATAAGTTTTGTGTAAATGGAGGGAGAATTTGCAAAGTGTTCCTATGAATATTTTTTAGTTCAAATGAAAACAATTTCATAAACAAATACACATTCCCCTTTTATGTTTTTTTTGTTTGTCCATCCAAATTTTTGGATTGTGTGTGAGAACTTAAAGGTGAAATTGACCTAGAAATGAATTATAAACATAAGTGAAAGTGACTGGTCTGTTTTCCTCTTCCAAACTGAGAGAAATGCAGCAAATAAACCAAAATTACAAGTAGTTAAACTAAAGTAGACTTAAAACATTCTGGATTTTAACGATCTAAAATGTTTAGTGGTAGCACAAGTAAAGGGATGTGGTTTTTAAAAGTGACTTTTTTTCAACAGGTAACCTTTTCACATACAGAACTTTAGAGACACTAGAAGAGACCTTTTCTTGCCTTCATATATCAGGCATAACACATCTTTTTTTTTCCCCTGTAAGTTCTTCTGCCTTTTATGAGTTATTCAAGTGTTGCATTGCTTATGACCTAATACATGTAGGAAGGATGTGTCATAGTTATTAAGCATTTTTGGCTGGCTCTATATTAACAAACTTGCATGTAGTTCTAAGATGGTTGGGGCCAAATCCTCATGGATGTACAGAAAAGCCACATCAGTGCAAATAGAGGGAACCTTGAATTGCGCTACAATGCCAACACTGTAATGTGGCTGCAGTTTGATCCAGTTGGGCAGATTCCTGGCATGTACAAGCCCAGTAACGGAGAACCAGAAAGACCTCCGGGCTTCCACACGCACATGCCATTGGCTGGAGCTTTGGGGAGTGGCTGGAGCTTTGGGAGCAGATGACTCAGCCCGAGAGGGAGTGCATTTCTTGAAGTCCTTGCAGAGCTAGAAACTTTACTGTTCCTTGCTCAGTCCCTTTCAGATGTCCCACCAAACACCAACTAGTACAAGCAGAGGTGCTCATCTTTATTCAACTCCTCTCTCCACCTGCAGCAGGCAGAGGTCGAGTTCTGGTATTCACTATTCATTCTAACTACAAACTGAAATAAATTGTGGATACTGTGCAGGTCACCGTACATGAAAGTGACCTCTGGATATAACAGGTCCCCCATCTTCTTTCCTATGCACTACTCTCGGACAGATTGATGTGCCCAGCTGAAGTTTTCACCGCCAGTATGAAATGGACTGTGCAAACAAAACCCACAGTTGTAAAGATATGCCTCTTTTAGTCTTAACTTTATCCCTTTGTGTGAAGTCCATGTGGACAAACCTGGAGTGAGAATTTAGGCCTAGAATTGTAACAGCTTCAGAAGTAAAAGGACCAGATGAGACGTTGATAACCTGTGTAAGCATTAGCTTGATAAATAGGCAGCCAAATGACCCAAAAGGTGCTTCTGGTGCCACTGTTTCTGTATAGAACCTTACTCTATGATTATTTTGTGGCAGGAGGAGCAGAGAGCAAAGTGTGAATCAAGAAGTAATTAAGAGAATGCAGTTCCCCCATCAAAATTAAATAAATTAATCTAAAATATGAAGAAGGTGCAGAAAGAAGAATTTTCCTGCAAATGTTTACAATTCAAACCCTAGACAGAGGGTGAAAAGCAAAAAGTTGAAGTGCTGCTGTTTATTTTGTGTGCCTGCAAAGGCTACCATTTTTTCCCTTTTGTTCAATACAATTTTAACATAGCGAAACAGCAAGATGAATCCTGATTTGACCTTAAGTGCCTTGCCATTCAGCTCAGTGGTTTCCCTGTAGGAATAAAAACTGACACTGCCTTGCCTGAATTTCCTTCAATCAATATCAGCGTGGCACCATACAAATTATACAGATAGGCAGACAGATATGAAATAAAAACATATCTATTGATACAGATAGATAGAAACGTCTATTTATCTAAGAGCTTCAAAGTTAGTCTCCAGGAGTAGAACATGACTGGATGAGATTTAAGAATAAACTCATTACCAAGATAATTTCAGACCTACAGACAATGATTTCAACCATTTTTAGGGGGTTTGAATTATTTGTGGTGTGTAAATCTGGTAAGTAAATGGCTGTTTTTGTGCACTACAAATATATTGCTTTGACTTTTAGAACAAATCCCTGGAGATTATGCATTGTGTGACTGTAAATCTACAGTGGCAAAATTGTGTTAATTTGTCTGACTAGAAATATTAACCATATTATATCAAATAACTGCCAGAAACAATTTTCTGCCATTCCCTGTGACTTCATTTTAATTGATTTTTTTAAAACTTTCTTCAAGCTTCTGAGATTTTGTTTACTCTGACACAAAATTTATTAAATGTGTAAAAAAGGAAATTGTTTTGTAAATTGTTTTCGAGAGTGGGTTTTTTCTTCTTTAAATTGGTTGGCAGTTTAACATTTTTCCATCTACCTTTTTGTGATGCATCCCCTGCTCTGCCTCATATGTTTTCTTCTAGATGTGGTAATCAGCTATTGATACTGCTAGTTTTTAGCATTTTCAGATGCACCCTGAGGACACAGTTGCATACACAATTAAACAGAGTGTATGTGTGCTTAGCAGTATCACTTAATCTCTTTTACAGATGTTGGTGAATTTGAAAATGAAAACTTGTAAGAGTTTCTATGAGCAACAGTAAAAATAAACCATACATGGTAGTTCAGTAGAAGAACCCTCACATATCCTATAGTGTTTTCGATTACAAAGCTCCAACTTGTGTTCAGGCCTTACTCTAAATAAAAAACCACACAGACTTCATTGGAAGTTCTGTCCAATCACGTTTTTCTTTTCTCTGAGATACAAAATACACAAATTTAGTATGGTGGATTCTTACAGAAATAATATTATAAAGGTTCATGAAGGAATGGTGTATTTTCATTTAAAAACTACATGGATATTTTCCATTACAAAACTGACACCTGTTCCTGCATACTACCAAGTCTACTGCTTACTGCTATAAAGAAGTCAGATTGGTTTCAGTGGAAATCCAGGTAGTTGGTGTTTGCAGGGTAAAGACCATACTAATTGATGTATATTCTGAATAGGTGTTTGCATCATTGTTTGTAGCCATGATGGTCCCGGGAATATTAGAAGGACAAGGTGGGTGAGGTAATATCTTTTATTGGAGATGGTGAAAGAGACAAGCTTTTGAGCTTACACAGAGCTCTTCTTTGCGTCTGGGAAAGGTACTTAGAGAGTTGCAGCTAAATACAAGGAACAGATTGTTTAGCATAAGGAGTTAATGTTGTAAAAGACCATTAAAGGTCAGGTGGGCAGGTAACATCTCTGCAGTTGTAGGACAAAGGAGAGTTAGTGGGTTACAGATGGTTGTAATAAGCCATAAATCCAGTGTCTTTATTGAGTCCAGGATTCTTAGTGTCTAACGTTATGAAATTAAGCTCCCAGGCTTGTCTTTTGAAGGTGTTGTGCAAGTTTCCGTTGAGGACAAGGTCTGAGAACTCAGATATGGAGTGATCATTTTGTGAAAAGTGTGTGCCCTCGGGTGATAGGATGTTTTTGTTGTTTGTTATTTTTCTGTTTCAGTTCATTAAAAAAAGTAGGGATTGTCTCGATTCACCTACATAGTTGTTACTGAGGCATTTGATGCACTGTTGAGGTACACCGCGTGTTTTGATTTGCATGTAGGACCCATGGATCTTGAAAGGTGTGTTGTGGGGGATATTGGATCATCGTAGCTGTGGAGTTATGTCTGCAGGCTTTGCATTTGTTGTTAAGGGAGGGACTGGTGCTGCTTTGAGTTCGTAGGTGCTAGTCTGTAAATTACCATAGCTTTAGGTAACACGGGGAGCCTGCTTCTGATGATGAGGTTGCCAAGGTTGGGGGGTTGTTTGAAAGCCAAAAGAGGGAGTTCAGGAAAGATTCTGCCACAACTTCAACAACCACCACCCATCCATCAGACTCTCTCTGAAACACTCCCACACCAGCAAAAACTTTCTGGACACCACAATCAGCTTCAGCAATGGAACCCTACAGACAATTATATACAAAAAAATCCACAAACCCCACACTTACTTTTGCAGATCCAGTAACCACCCCAAACGCACCCAGAAATGTATTATCTACAGCTAGGCACTCAGATACCAGAGATTGGAGAAAGTCTGGGATACACATCTTAACACACTTAAAACCATCTACACCAAATAAGGACAGTCCACCAGAGAAGTAGATCGCATCCTGGAAGAGGCCACCCAAATACTCTGAGAGAACCTGCTTCAGAACAGAAAAATAAACCCTGTGACTGCACATCCATATTATCACATATCTCCCCACATTGGAACCCCATGAGATATCATCAAACAATTACAAACCATAGTCGATGTGGACCATATCCTGAAAGAAATGTTCCCACCCCAAACACACTAAGAAATCTGTTATCTACATCTGAGCACGCAGATACCACATATTAGAATATGCTCAGAGGAGAAAGTCCAGGATATACACCTGGACACACACACACAAGAACTGCCATATTGGGTCAGACCAAAGGTCCATCTAGCCCAGTATCCTGTCTTCTGACACTGGCCAATGTCAGGTGCACCCGAGGGAATGACCAGAACAGGTAATGCTCAAGTGATCCAGCCCCTGTTGCCCATTCCCAGCTTCTGGCAAACCGAGGCTAGGGACACCATTCCTGTCCGTCCTGGCTAATAGCCATTGATGGACCTATCCTCCATGAATTTTTCTAGTTCTTTTTTAAACCCTGTTATAGTCTTGGCTTTCACAACATCCTCTGGCAAGGAGTTCCACAGGTTGACTCTGCGTTGTGTGAAAAAATACTTCCTTTTGTTTGTTTTAAACCTGTTGCCCATTAATTTCATTTGGTGACCCCTAGTTCTTGTGTTATAAGTAGAGCCCTACCAAATTCATGCCCATGAAAAACGTGTCATGGACCGTGAAATCTGGCCTTTTGTGTGTTTTTTACCCTATACTATACAGAATTCAAAGGGGAGACCAGTGTTTCTCAAATTAGGGGTCCTGACCCAAAAAGGAGTCACAGGCAGGTCACAAGGTTATTTGGGGGGGCGGGGTTTGCAGTATTGCTACCCTTACTTCTGTGCTGACTTCAGAGCTGAGTGGCTGGAGAGCAGCGGCTGTTGGCTGGGCGCCCAGCTCTGAAGGCAGCTCCCTGTCAGCAGCATCGCAGAAGTAAGGGTAGCAGTACTGCAATACACCCCCACACACAATAATCCTCCCACAACTCCTTTTTGGGTCAGGACCCCTACAATTACACCACCATGAAATTTCAGATTTAAATAGCTGAAATCCTGAAATTTACAATTTTTAAAATCCTAAGACTGTGAAATTGACCAAAATGGACTGTGAATTTGGTAGGGCCCTAGTTCTGAGGAGTAAATAACACTTCCTTATTTATTTTCTCCACACCAGTCATGATTTTATAGACCTCGATCATATCCCCCCTTGGTCATCTCTTTTCCAAGCTGAAAAGTCCCAGTCTTATTAATCTCTCCTCATATGGCAGCCATTCCATACCCCTAATCATTTTTGTTGCCCTTTGCTGAACCTTTTCCAATTCCAATATATCTTTTTTGAGATGAGGCGACCACATCTGCATGCAGTATTCAAGATGTGGCTGTACCATGGATTTATAGAGAGACAATATGATATTTTCTGCCTTATTATCTATCTCTTTCTTAATGATTCCCAACATTGTTTGCTTTTTTTGACTGCCGCTGCACATTGAGTGGATGTTTTCGGAGAACTATCCACAATGACTCCAAGATCTCTTTCTTGAGTGGTAACAGCTAATTTGGACCCCATCATTTTATATGTATAGTTGGTATTATGTTTTCCAATGTGCATTACTTTGCATTTATCAACATTGAATTTCATCTGCCATTTTGTTGCCCAGTCACCCAGTTTTGAGAAATTCTTTTGTAGCTCTTCTCAGTCTGCTTGGGACTTAATTGTCTTGAGTAGTTTTGTATCATCTGCAAATTTTGCCACCTCACTGTCTACCCCTTTTTCCAGATCATTTATGAATATGTTGAATAGGACTGGTCCCAGTACAGATCCTTGGCGGGCACCACTATTTACCTCTCTCCATTCTGAAAACTGACCATTTATTTTTACCCTTTGTTTCCTATCTTTTAATCAGTTACCAATCCATGAGAGGACCATCCCTCTTATCCCATGACAGCTTACTTTGCTTAAGAGCCTTTGGTGAGGAACCTTGTCCAAGGCTTTCTGAAAATCTAATTACACTATATCCACTGGATCCCCTTTGTCCAAATGCTTGTTGACCCCCGCCCCCAAAGAATTCTAGTAGATTGGTGAGGCATGATTTCCCTTTACAAAAACCATGTTGACTGTTCCCAAACAAATTATGTTCATCTATGTGTCTGACAATTTTGTTCTTTACTATATTTTCAACCAGTTTGCCCGGTACTGAAGTCAGATTTACCGGCCTATAATTGCCGAATCAACTCTGGAGCCCTTTTTAAAAATTGGCATCACATTAGCTATCCTCAATCATTTACTTACCAACCCACACTGGAAAACATATGGGGAAAATCAACAAACTACTGCCACCAATACCCGATGGGGACCCCATCCTGAAAGAAATCTTCCCTAAGCCCCTTCTTCTAGTAGAGCAGAGACTTGAATATAGGTTTCTGTGATGATGCATACACAGGGCCGGCTCTAGGTTTTTTTCAGCCCCAAGCGCAAAAAAACAAAAAACAAAAAACCTCTGAGACTGCCCGGAATGCTGCCCCTGAAAGTGTGCTGCTCCAAGCACGTGCTTGGTTTGCTGGTGCCTAGAGCCGGTCCTCTGCATACAAATCCCACATTACATCAAGGGTAAGGAGCTGCTCTGGGCTCAGCCAACCCTGCTCCACCACACCAACAAGACATGGACAGGCTAGAGGAGGTGTTCAAAGGGAAGCAGAACAGCTCACTTGTGGGCAGACCAGGAAAGGGAACAGATTTTCAACTCTCAGCTCCTGAGGAAAAGGCCAAGGGAAGGCAGGAGCTTCCCCAACAACAATTGCCTGAAGGTCCCTCCTGAATGGCCTGCTTCTGCTCCTGCTACACCTGAGAAGGAGGCATCCTGCTCTCCCTCAAGACTACCCCAGAAGGGGAGGTACTTTGACATGAACTGGCCAGCGGGCTAAGTCACAGGAAGAGGCAGGCCACCACTGAGGTGGAGCAGCCAGTGGCAGCAGACCCCAGTGTGCAGAGAGAGTTGCCATGCCACACCCACTCACGGTGAGGCACCACCAGTGAGCCAACCCCTTCACAACTGGTGTAGAATGCAGGTATCCTTCCCGCCCCTGGAGAGAGGGGGAGGACTGACTGACCCAGATGGTCAAAAACCCTAGACCTAGAGATGTGGGTTGGTAGGTCAAACAACATGGACCTAGAGCATCTTCTTAAATGGATGACTGATAACCACCAGCAGCAGTAGCAGCAACAATTCTTGCAGCAAATTGCTGCCCAGCAGCAGTAGCTGGTCAGGGATTTCGGGGGCCAACAACAGGAACAGCAACAAAGACTGGCCCAACAGGTCATGGCTTTGATGCAGCCCCTGGGTCTCCCACAGGCTTCCTCTGGCCCTCAGGATGGCCCAAATGGCTTCCTCAGAACATTTGAATGAGTGGCGATGGCAGCTCAGTGCCACCTGACCAGTGGGCCATCCTACTGGTGCCTTACCAGATGGGATAAGCTCAGGCTGCAGATCAGGGATGGATGCTGCCCAAGACTATGTCATACTTGACTACCTCAACATCATGGAGGAGACCGTCCAACAGAGGTTCCATGGGGAGTAATACCCTGGGAAACTCAGCCCTGAGGGGTCGTCCAGAAAGTAAGAGACCTATGCTGGAGGCAGCCATAGCCGGAGACTCGGACTAGAGGAAAGTTGGCCACGCTCATTGTGGAGGAGCACTTCGCTCACATACTTCTGGCTGGGGGTAGGGACTGGGTGCTCAAACACTGAACGGAGTCCTTAGCCAACATGGTCTGGCTGATGGAGAATTATTTAGTGGCAGAGATGGCTCTGGTTGCCTAACGCAAGCAACTGCCTGAGGCCAAGGGGGCCCCTCGATTCAAGGGAGAGTCCAACCAGGGGAGTTGGCAATCGGGGAGAGTGGTCTCAGAAGCTCCAGCTCTAAGGGGCCCAGCAGGCCATCGAGCCCTGGACTGTGCCCCAGTGGAAAACCCTAGCATCTCAGGCTCAAGCCCAGACAAAGACCCTTGGGACCCCTGTGGGTTCCTCTGCTGAAAAGCCAGGAAGTGGGAGCAGACAAGTCACATAGAGAAGGGCTACCTCGGATATCATTCTCAGAGTCAGCAGCCACTCAGCCAGCAGTGGGGGCTTACTTTTCATATGGGCAACTAGTCACTGGTACACAGGTGCCCCTACATTGAGTGTGGCCATGGAAAGGTATGGATGGCAGAAAGCCATGCCCATAAGCGAACTCCAGCTAGAGTAACGGTCCCTGTGCAGAAAAATGGAACTGAGGTAGCAGGCCTGGTGGATTCTGGGTGTGAGCAGACCTAGTCCGGGACAACTTGGTCCCAAACCCTGAGGGCCCCAGGGAGACTATTTTCCTGCAGTGTATCCATGGAGGCGTTCAACCCTATTCTAGTGCACATGTGCAATTGACTGTAAGGGAAACCACGAAGTCCCATGTAGTGGGGCTGGCCTTGACACTAGCCTACCCCATTATCTTGGATTGGGATTGAGTATTTCTCTGTGGTTTAAACCAACTCCTGAGACCCCAGAGGGAGTAGCAGAGGGACCCTGGGAGACAGGAGCCCAAAACCTGCGACACTGGTAGATGTACGTGAGGAGCTGGACCCTGGAGGTGGGGGGAGCTGGTCAAAGGGAAGCTCCTCCAGAAGGAGTTCCTGACAATGAAGCAATATTGGCCCTACCATGGGAGAGGGACATCCTAACCAGAGAGACAGATTTCACAGCGGACCATACGGAGGCTGAAACCTTGAGCCAGGTTTAGGACCAACTGCCAGTGGTTAACTGTGAAATGATAGTTCCACAGAGAGGACAGCAGTACCCCTGGTTTGAGCTCCAGGAAGAACAACTACCAGCTGGAGACAGACCAGCTGATGGGGAAAGTTCGGTTGCAACTCCTCATTCCAAGGCCTCGTGGGTGCAAAGTCATGCAACTGGCTCATGCTATCCCCTCTGCGACTCACCTCAATCATGAGAAGATCCAGGCCAGGATTTTGGATCGCTTCTTTTTGCCCAGAATTCACCAAGAAATTAAAGACTTTTGCAGCTCCTGCCCCAAATGCCAACTTGTAGGACCTAAAAGGAGGACAAATCCCCTCTGGTCCCACTTCTTGTAGTCCACATCCCATTTTAAAGGATTGGGATGGACCTCGTCAGATGCTTGGAAAAATGTGTAGCTGGGTATAAATACATATTAGCGATAGTTTAATTACGGCACCCACTATCCTGAGGCAATCCCACTGCACAACACCAATGCAAAGACTATTACTGCAGAACTGCTAAAAGTCTTTGCCAGAATAGGGGTACCTAAGGAGATCCTTGTGGATCAAGGCACCAACTTTACATCTCGGCTGCTGAAACAAGTATGTAATCTTCAAAAATAAAAATTTTACATACATTTGTCTGTCATTCACAAATGGATGGTTGAACGATTCAACCAGACCCTGAAAAAAATGTTCATTGCTGAGGACCTTCATCACTGGGATCAGCTTATCCCTCCCCTGTTGTTTGCTATTCAAGAAGTCCCCCAGTCATCTACAGGATTCTCCCCATTTGAACTCCCATATAGGAATTAACTCTGGGGGATTCTTAATCTGGTCTGTGAGAGGGACAGGCTCCTAGGATGAAGAATCTTATACAATATGTACTGAAGCTCCAGGAGAGGCTTGAAACCCTAGGGGCCTTTGCCAAAGAAAACCACCTCAGTCCTCAATGGACCCAGGGGCGCGCCTGTAACAAAGGGGTGCATATGTAAGCCGGGTGATCGGGTTCTACTTTTGCTCCCAAGTACAGAGTCCAAGTTACTTGTTAATTGGCATGGACCTTATGAAGTAGTATGCCAAGTTTGGCCAGTTAATTATGAAATCAGACAGCCCAACAAGAGGAAACTCACATAGGTTTACCATGTTAATCTTCTGAAGCCATGGAAGGAATGAGAGAGTTCATTTTATTGCTCCTTATCCCCCTGAGCCAGAACTGGGGCCCCAAGTGCCCACTTCACCGGAGACACACCCTATACAGATAGGCGAACACTTCTGCTCAGAACAGCGCGCCCAGGAGAAAAGCCTAGTAAAAGCTTTCTCGACAGAGTTGGTCTCCTGACCAGGGCAGACTCATCTTGTGCACCACCATATCCAAATGGAACCTGGGCAACTTGTCCAGGAGATTTCATAGTCACGTCCCCCCACAAAATGTGGGAGGCTGTGAGGCAAGAGATCCAGGCAGTGTTGGAGCTAGGGGTCATTGAAGAATCCTGCAGCTAATGGCAAAGCCTGGTCATATTGGTCCCAAAGCTGGACAGCACTATCTTGTTTTGCATAGACTTCAGAAAGGTCAATGCTGTTTCCAAATTTGATGGTACCCCATGCTCTGAGTACGGAAGCTGGATGAGACCTGATATATAACCACATTAGACCTAATGAAGGGCTACTGGCAGATTCCACTCACACCAGAATCACAGGAGAAAACTGCCTTTGCCACACCCTTTGGCCTGTATGAATTTAGAACTATGCCCTTTGGCTTCCACGGTGCCCCAGCAATGTTCCAATGTCTCATCGATCAGGTTCTTCAACCAGATGGCTCATATGCAGCAGCCTCTTTACATGATGTGGTCAACTACAGCTGAGATTGGGAGGAACATCTAGCACAAGTAACCACAGGACTTCAGTCCCTATGAGGGACTGGACTAACTGCAAACCCAGTAAAGTGCAAGATTGGGAAAGAAGAGACCACCTACATGGGATATACTTTGGGGAAAGGCCAAATGGACAAAGTCCAGGCCCTCAAAGCATGCCAATGCCAGCCATGAAGAAGCAAGTTGGAAGGTTTTTGAGGCTCTCAGGCTACTACCACTAATTTGTGCCAGGGTTTTCGATGATAGCAGCCCCCCCAAAAAAAATCTAATTAAGGACAGTAACCCCACTTGTGTAAAGAGCATGTCCAGTTCAGTTCCAACTTCTCAAGAGTACATTTTACAAACCAATGCCTCAGAATTGGGACTGGGTGCAGTATTGTCCCAGGAAACAAATAGAGAAGAACACTTGGTACTCTATTTGAGCTGCAAATGTTCCCTTGGGAGCAGTCATATTCCGCAGTAGAAATGGAGGGACTCACCGTGGAATTTCTCCAATAATACCTCTTGGGAAATCCGTTCAAGCTCATTGCCGATCATGACCCCTTAAGGTGTTTAAAGGACATGGAGGACACAGACCCCCAGTTTATGTACTGGTACTTGTCCCTTCAGCTGTACGCCTTCCCAATTCAGTATAGAGCAGGAAAAAATGCAGATTTTTTTCCCAGGAAGAGATAGTCTACTGCCAAAGCAGAGCAACCAGCGGGAACAGACTCCAGTGGAGAGAGAGAACTGCCATGCCACACCCAGCCAGGAACAGGCACCAGTGGTGAGCTGAACCCTTCAGTCTCCCACTGCCCAGGTGAGTGTTCTGATCACAGAGTTGCTTGGGGTGGGGTTTCCATCTGCTCCCCTCGCCCCAGTTTTGATCAAGAATTCTCTCTTGCACCTGAGAATCCTTTCCTAATGAAAATATTGTTGAAACTGATACATTCCCCTGAAGCATTTCAGTTTTGACAAATAGGCATTTTGTGACAAAAAAATTTTTTTGTAAGAAAGTTTTAAATATTAACTAATTCTAAATATTAACTGGACATTAAAGCTTATATGTAGATCTGCAAATTGTTGATTCATCTTGAGAACTCTATAGATCAGGGGTCGGCAACGTTTGGCACGCGGCTCGCCAGGGTAAGCACCCTAGCGGGCCGGGCCAGTTTATTTACCTGCTGACGCGGCAGGTTCAGCCGATCGCAGCCCCCACTCGCCGCGGTTCGCCATCCCGGGCCAATGGGGGCGGCGGGAAGCAGCGCGGGCGAGGGATGTGCTGGCCGCAGCTTCCCGCTGCCCCCATTGGCCTGGGACGGCGAACCGCGGCCAGTGGGGGCCGCGATCGGCCGAACCTGCCACGTCAGCAGGTAAATAAACTGGCCCAGCCCGCTAGGGTGCTTACCCTGGCGAGCCGCGTGCCAAACGTTGCCGACCCCTGCTATAGATCTTTTCATTGTTTGCCTGCAGACAGTCAAGCAAGTTTGATAACCGTGGGGTCCTTTAACCTCTAAAGGTCCAGTGTTGTGCTTGTTTTGAGGATGAAACTTTTAGCCTCCATTTAAAATGTATAAAATAATGAGTCTTAGGCTATGTCTACACTACCACTTATGTTGGTATATCTTATGTCACTCAGGGGTGTGAATAAGCTGACATAGCGACTATTGTTCTTCGGGGGTGGATTTATTATGTTGATGGGAGAGCTCTCTCCTGTTGGCCTAGAGTGGCTACAATAATAACCATAGCCTGAGTTCATGGATGTAATAGTAATGTTTAAATGTGCATTATGCATGGGAGGAGCACTCTGTAAACATCCACAGAGCCCCTGTGGGTAAAATTTTCAAAAATGCCTTAGGCCAGATTTTCAAAGGTATTTAAGCACATAATAGGAGTTAGCCACCGAACCTGCTTAGGTGCTTTTGAAAATGCCACTTGGGGCTTATCTGCATCTTTAGGCACCTAATACCTTTGAAAAATTGGCCCTAAGTGAGTTAGGTGCCATTGACTTTCCATAGGACTTAGGCACCTTTGAAAATTTTACCTTACATCATCTTCCTACAAATCTCTCCTTAGTACTCACCTGTGTCAATATATGTACCTAAAACTTGATAATGACTAAGCAGCAAGGCCCTCATCCTACTTATGCATGTGCTTAGCTTTATGCAATGTGAGTAGTCCTACTGAACTCAAAAGTTTAGTGAAGAATGTGCATAAGTCTTTGTAGAATCAAGGTTTTAATGTGTGGAGACTACTTATTAAACTAATCAAAATAGTCTCACTGTTTCTTGCCATTATCCTCATCTGTTTGTTGTCTCAGTTCCTGCCCCAATGTGACCAATCTTTTCATTATGTATATACAGTGCTTAGTACATTGGAGCTGTAGGTTCTACCACAATTCAAATTAATAACTTGCCTCGTAAATATATTAAATTGTATTAATAGTTATTCAGTAAAAAGCACCAATTAGTTGGTATCATTTTTTTAATCTGGGCATTATTCCAGACTTCCTGCATCCTTAAATTTCTAGCAGTTTTGCTTCTAGGTTTCCGTTCAAAATGATTTCCTCCTTTTTTCATTGTGACTGGGATAAATATTAGCCATGGTAACCGTAATAAATGCATTTTGATAATTAATGATAAAATCCTCTCAGATAGAATTTGTCACTGTTTGTCAGAACTGTTGAGAAGAGTAACAAACCCAGTAAATAAAGTAATGTGTAACATTATCATTGACGGAACATTTCTTACCATTAAGCCTTCAAACTCTTATTCAGCTGTCAACACATGGGCACTTTCTGGAGCCAAATTCTCTCATGCTGTGCACTGCCTGCAGCTCGCCTGAAGCTCAACTTTGACTAAAAGTGTTGATTTCACTTCTTTTAGCCTTGTTCTCATTTAGCGTTAAAACCTGCTTAGAGTCTGCCTTTTATTCTGTAAAGTACACATGCATGTGTCATCCCTCGCACACTTCTGATGTGAAGTTAAAGCGCTCAAAAGATATGCTAGTAATCTTAATAAATAATTGATTAGAAAGGAGTCTGGCAGTGTTAATTGTGAGGTGCAGCTGAGTGAATGCCAAAACAAAAGCTCTTCTGAATGTTTCCAAATACCTTGTAAAGTCTTTAGCACTGAGCAACAGGGTCAGTGCACTGAAGTGGAATTTAAAGGAGGTTCTTGAATGTAATGGATTTTGACTTGCTTTTGTCATGTGCCTCAATGCATCATTGATTGAGCACTCATTTATTAAATCAGCTGTATTTTTTGCTGTTTGTCAGACCATAGACGTTTATTGGAGCAGGGTTTTTTTTAAGCACAGGTTACTTGTCTTAACTCACAGGTATAATTAGTTGGATTTTTTTTTAAAAAAAGATGATTGATTTTCATGTATAAAGACAGACGTGAAGAAGCTCATAAAGAAACATCTGGGGAGTATTTTATTGTATCATATACTGGGGTAGGGGAAAGAACAGGGTTACTGATAATTCAAGTGTTTAAAAGGTACTGGAATACTGATAATTCTAGTGTTTAAAAGGTACCTTTAAATTCAGCTCTAAACGAATTCTCAAAAATCATTTCGTTTGGAAGGGTCTAAATGTGTTCATTGAAGGAGTAGCTCGTGGTAACCAGTATTCAGTGAGTTCCTTAGAAATGAGCATACAGGAAATCTGAGGGCTAAAGAAACAAGTGTGGTGCACTATAGGTTTCTCAGGTGCTGTTCTCTGATTAGTGGAAAGGGTAATCACCTGCAGTATGCTGGAATTGCGTTGCTGCTATGCATATCTGATTAGAGCATTGACAGCAGGGCAGAAGAAAGAAGACCTTGACAATGTGCCAAAATATCCCTTTATGTAAGCAGATGTTATTACCCTTGGAAGGAAAAGTCACTTCTTCAGAATGGTTATTGCTGATTGTGATAAGTACTCTATAGATAGGCTATCAACTTCTGAGAAATGTACATATGCAGTATTTAATATGGCAATTACTTGTCAAATCTGGAAATGTTCATCTTGATGCTTTATACTTGTTGGATAAATGGCCAAGTCAGATGTTTGCAAATCATCATCACAGCTCCTGATCTTAGGAAACAGATTGAAGACAAGCTCAAATTTGATTTTTCAGTATTGCTATTGGTAATGAGAATTGGGGGAGTTTCCTGATTTGAACAATAAACAAGAGTGCCTTACAGGCATGGAGAGGGGAAAAAATCATGACAAAAAAAGTGACGTGTTTTGATGTCTTGCTGGATATAGCACAAAATAACATCCATGTGGGGGACCATTGGAATTTGGACCAGTGGAGCATTCTTTCTTTTATCAGTAAAATCCTGGATAATGGCTTTTTAGAGGAGACTGATTTTGAGGAGTGAGGAAAGAAGAGGAATACCGAAAGAAATAAGCTTGAGGAAGATGGGGAGAAAAGGGAAGAAACAAACATGTTGAGACAGGAATTTTAAAAATGTCAGTGGTAATGTTTTGTTTGCACCATAAGTCACTAGATAGGAATAGGCAAAATTCAAAAAATGTGAGTGGAGAGCCTAATCTTTAGTTCAGATCCTTATTACTAAAACCATGTATCATTAAAGATCTTTCTGCAAGGTGCTGAGTGCTTTCAATTCCCCTTTGTCTGTAGGAGTTAAAGATGCTCAGTACCTGCAGGATTGGGCCCATTAAGGGCAAGAATTCTTAAATTACTGTACACATGAAACTGAATTAAATGGTAGGCCATTCTCTTCCATTGCAATTAATTATAATACTGACGTTAAATTCTAACTATGATTGTGAAGATGTGTGTGTGTGTGTGTGTATTTTATATAGTTTTACTAATGCCTTTTTGATAAATATATTCTGCTTTATCACCAATAAACTGCAGTGACACCTACTGTAGTTGTGAAATCCACACTGGACACCTTGCTCTTAAACCCACTTGACAAGTAGCTCATGATTTAAGCCGCTGTTTCTGCTTTCCAGGCTGTCAGGCACATGGGGACAGTTTTCTTTCTTCTCCTTCTGGCTCCTCGGGCTCTTCCAAAAGATAGCAGTCTGAATTTGAAACCAAACAGACTAAAGCTTCAGTCCACATCTTTACTGAGATTTGCCATGTACATTTTCTTGTTTTGAGTTCTTCTTTTAAACTACAGTTATGAGAGAGAATAAAATAGTTCTTTACCTAGTAAAGAACAAAAATGTTCACTCATTCAATTTTTTTCTCCCTGAAGTCAGCCAACCAAAGCTTTTTATTACTGATTGCCTGAATTGTCCGTCTGATTTTTAGGTAAAACAGTAAAGCAGATTTAATATTAAAATTAAAACAGGTTTAAATAGAATATTTCAAAAATACCCCATGTTAACAATTTTTGCAGAGTTAAATTTTGTGGAATGATCAATTAGGCTTCTAAAGATTATAAAACTCTCTGGGAGCTCATTCCAGAGCATGCAACTTTGAAGGGGGAAAGTTTTTTAATACTTCATGTAAAACAGTTAATAAAAATAAATTATGGTTGTCTTAAAATATACACAAATTCACATCAGGGAAAAAACCCAGAAGAAACTGGAAACACTACACTGTTTCTTTTTACTGGTTTTTCTCATCTTCATATATAACTAGGCTTATGATATATATCATGTCTGAGCCACTTTGTTTTACTATAGAAAACACAGCTTTAATTATAACATTGCATCTAAATAGGGTCTTTCATTTTAAGATCCTTGTGTTTAAAGAGTGCCTTTCATCCAAAGGGGATCCCAAAGCACTTTATAAAGTTTATGTATTGTATAATGTATTTTATTTAAGTAGTATAACAGCTAAATAGATTTCAAAAAAGTGATTTCAAAGAGTGTAATTATATGTCTGTATGTATTTATAACAGTCACTTTTCTCATCACTGTCATGCAGCCATCTCTAGGGGAAATCATAACAACTGTTAAATAGTGTGCAGCAAAGTTTCAGAACAATTTAGGACACAAAGTGAAATAATACTGTGTCCTATTGAAATTACACCTTGAATAGTAAGAGGCAGGATATAGTTACCTACAGGAAACTAGAATTTGACCATATTGCTGGGACAGAAACCTCTGTCCCGGTAAAAAGTCCCATGGCACTTTTCACATGCAACTAGCCAAGACCTGTGTTTTACATCTGATCTGAAAGAGAGCACCACCAGAAGCACAGTGGTCCCTAACACTGTGTTAGGACAATTAGTGCCACATATGGGGGGGGATTAAACCTGCCAGCTGCTGGATAAATATTAGTCATTAACAGCTAATATTGAGTAAGACTGTTACACAATGTTGGTAATTTTCAAAGTGGAAACAACCAGTAGGTGAAAGGTGATACTTGCTTGTAATTAGGTCACACGACCTGATTTTTTTAATATCAAATGCAGTCAAATTAGTGCATTTGAAAGCTAGCCTGCAATAATTGTATATTATTTTGGAGTGTGCACGAAGTTGTAATCATATCTGAAAAATGTAGCCTCTAGGTAGATAAAAGGATATGATTCATTCAGTGGATCCTGCAGCATTTACAGTCTGCTGTGTACCGGATCAAGTGGTTTATGAATAGTGATGAACACAAAGATAGATGGAAGTAAATGCTCCTTTTGGTTAGAAAATCCTAGGAATCCTCACTAAAATTCAGCCTTGCCTTGAATGCCTTAGGACATGCATCATACATCCAGCTAAGGGGAATTCATATGATGCTAAGAATGTGTGTGCCGCATGTCATTTGCTTCATTAATTATACTCACTCTCAAAAGAAGTGTACCAAAGCTTGCAGGCAGAGCTTAATTGATTTGTATGCAGAGGGCTGTGGCTTTTGAAATGTAACCACACAAATGGTAACTCCAGGTAAGTGTCTCCAGAGCAGTATTGTCAGCAATTCAGCCTTTCAGTGGTTTCCCAATTATGGGGCTGGGGGCTGGAGGAGGGACAAAGAAGACAGCTAGGCTAGAGAACGTATCACCTCAAGGATCAGGACAGAGGACTATTGCCCTGAAAAAGGGAAGATAGTGTTCCCAGAGCACAGGTCATTCCACTGCTTCCTTATTTTTGTTTTTTTAAGAAAGGAAGCACCTCCTACAGCTCAAGACACCATCTTGACATTGGGAAGTTCTTATTAAAAAGCTTTCTTGTGGGAGCTGCAGGGAAGTATTTTCTCTTTATACGCTTCCACTCAGACATGAAGTCTCTCTGCTGTGCCTAAGCAGTCTCTCCTAGATCTAGGACTTCTTTTTGTTTTCAGTAACAAGTTTCCCCTCTGGAAATGTTCTCTTATGTTATTGAATCAAAGATCCAGGTTTCAGGGCAAACCATTTAAGCACAAGAACAGCGTTCAGATCAGGTAGAGGAAATGTCAGCTCCTCCTAATGGCAAGTTTGAGCAGCACAGTCAAGAAAGAAAATTGAAATTCAAAGCCAAGCTCCTCGTAAGAGTTATTCAGAGCTCAGTTCCCAGTGCGGGGAAGATGTGGTGCATTTCTGGCTAAACCTCTGTGCTTTGAGTGACTTGAACAAACTACAACACACTGTATTTATAGACCCTAATAGAATAGCCTAAATGGTGCAGGACATGGCTGAGGGACCACCTTTCTCCTTTGATACCTCCATGCACCCTTCCAGTGGAAGTATTCGAGCTAACAGCCGCCAGGTTTAAAAGAGAAGGAGCTGGTGGCAGGGCATTGTACATGAGAGGTTTGCTTCTGGAGCGCACTCCTTTGGTATGACAGAGCGCCTGTTTGTTGGCTTTCAGTGTGTGCTGCAAGGTTCATCTGTTTTCTTGGTGAGATGAAGTGAGGGATATTGGATACTGCAGTGAGGGACAGGCTATTATATATAATGGATTGATTGAATGAATGATCTATGTTCTGACAACATATACTTGAACAGATAAGCAAGTGAAAATATGTAGATTCATATTATGATAAATGAGAGATTTGCATTGCTATTTGGTGGGAAATAGACACACACATACTCATAAATGCGCATCTTTGAGGTAGATATCCAGCATCTTGTTCTTTCTTACCTGCTTTAATAAATATATGACATTATTGGCAAAGAAATGGGATTTTGTTAGTGCCTGTTCCTCACCAGACGTGAATGAAAAACTCTCCTTTGTGGTAATATAAATAACTTGTGCATATTGAGCAGGCAGTATAGCCTTTTTCATCTCTGTGTTTCAAATTGCAGAGAGCACATTGCTGTTACAGAAAGGTGCTGTCTGTGACACGGATGTTTAAAATTTGCTGGGCCTGTATTTGGATAGGCTACTAGATGGGTGGGTTAACTAGTCACGAAAACACTTAGCAGAGAGGAAAGAAGCAGGTTTTATGTTTGTAGGATTAGTGAAATAAATAGCAGTCAGTCTGTTGTTTGAGTCTAATCCATGTTTGCTAAAATACATTTGGAGTTAGACTTGAGAAATGGCTTATTTGTCCGCTGTAAAATAGTTTGGAAACTTTAGACACGATGAGGATATTTGTTCACTAATAAAATGATCCTGACCTACAACTTGAGAAAAGACCTAATTAATCTAAATAAAATCATATTTTGGGGAGGAGGGTGTTTGCTTTAATATGCCAAAGTCTCTAATTCATGCTTTTTATGCCAGTTGTTTTAATGTATGATATAAGGAAACTAAGTTTTCTTCCCTTTCTCTTACCCAAAATCATTAGCAACACTTGTCAGCTTGATTCGAAACAAATGTTTATCAATTTATGCAGAATTTAGCTGAATAATCTATCTTAAATTAACCAGGAATACAAAAGGCAACACAAGATGGCATTAGGCCAGCGCACTGATTAGGCTACTGCAAACGTACTTAGCTGCTTCATGAGAATTTTATTCAGTTGTTCCTAAACCAAATGTTTTCATTTCATGTTTTCACCTAGAAAGCCTGGCATGGCAGCATAATTTGAAGTGAAATATATTGCACTTCTTTCAGAGTAGCACTTCATGCACAATTACATGACTTAAAAGTAGGTGTTTCTATACTTCCATTCCATTCAAAAATAGACTACTTTCAAGCTCTTTGAAAACAGAGCTCTTATGTAGCTTCTTAAACCTCGTTTAGCACCTCGCAGGAAATAGAGAATGTTTACCCACCTACCTAGTACAGTAGCTCAGGGACTTCTAAGGTTAACATTATGAAAAGATAGTGTGAGACATCTTCTGGAATTTACTCAAATGCAGAAAGCAACAAAGGTTTGGCTTTGCATTGGGATTTCAATAAATTTAGTTTGTGTGCCTGCTGTAGAAATTTTGTTATCCTCCACCCACCCTCCCAGGGGGATAGACTGGTAGTGTACCAGCTGGTGTGTTCGGTTTGTAAAATATAAGATAATCACTCTCATAATGTTACAGTCCCAGTATCTATGGAAATGTGTTTAGGAAAATTAGAAAGAAATACAAGAGATAAAATGGTCAAATCTATTTTTAAACAGTGGCTAGCTACTCCAATTTATTAGAGCTTGTAGATCCGTTAATAACACATTTATTTCCATTACTTTATGTATTTTCACACACATTAAGGTTCTACTTTAGAAAATATTTTATTTTAAAGACTGAATTTGTTGGATTTTCTGGGAAAAGAAATTTGTATTTACTTCCTCCGTGTAATAGATTGCATATAAACCAGGATGCATTTGTGTACTCCTCTTTATATTTTCATTGTCTTAAAACTACACTGATCTTTCCCCCTCAAAATGAACACTATTATTGTTAGATTCCCAGGCCTATTCCACAGTTACTAGAGTATTGGTTGTAATACTGTCAAAGAAGTTTTGTTTGTTTTGTGAGGAATGTTCTTAGTGCTTAAAGGGTTAATCATATTTTCCCTTTCCAAAATTCCCCTTTGTTTTCTTTCTGTCTTGTGTTTGCTAAAGAAGATACAGTCAAATGGCAAACCTGTGTTTTTGTTCCTTTTCAGAAATCCCTGACAAGCCCATGACACAGGCTACTGCTGTAGCTGTACATTTCTATTCATTATTGATGACTTGGGGCCTGGCAGGCAGCAAAGAGCACAAGCAATATGGATTACCATACTGAGAGGTTGTTGTGTTTTGGGGGGGTAAGGGTTTAGGTTTCCAAATTTGTGAATTGCCCAGTTATGAAAGGAAATCATAACTCCTCAAAGGAGATTCTGGAAAACAAACAAGTGAGTTTTGACATACATTTTGTTAAGCATTTTAGAGCACTTAGTAGAGCAGAAGAAGAATATGTGGGTGAGCTCAAAAAGGACTGAGCATTCACAAACTAATTAACATTGGCTTAACTTTCTAGCAAACTTTGGGCATGATCCTGAAAGGTGCTGAGTGCTATCAACTCCAATCGGTTTTGAGGGCGCTCATCAGCTTGCAGTGAGCCCCTCCTTAATTATATTCTAGTTTGAGCCATTCATTGGTGCTATTCTGGTTTCAGAGAGTTTTTCCTGAGAAAACTGACACAAACTGTCTAGTCTGCTTTTGTAACCATACAATTATAAATTCCATTATTCTCTGTTTCTATGATTTATCCAATGGCATGTATACATGTGAATGTGAGAGTAATTATGTCTGTGCTCTAATGCTTTATCTTAGATGATATTTCTGGATAATAAATAATCGAGTGACATTTGCAATGCTAAAATAGTGTCCTGTCTCAGTGACTAGTGAATGAAGGTTTTCAGTTCTTCTAATAACATGATACCTTTCCATCCATAATCTGGATAAAGCTTATTTTCTGCCACACATACAGGGTTGTGAAGTGTTTCATTCTTAGCATAATTAAGATTTTTGACTTTAGGAAAACAGGATTTTTTGTGTGTGTCTGAATATAATACATCTTGATAATAGGATGAGCAGAATGAAATGTGCTTTGGTTAATATATTGATGACCTTTTCTGAATGGATTAGTACTGGAACTGTTTTTCATTCATAAAGAGCAGGTTTCACAAAGAAATAAACAGATTCAGTTTTGGGATTATGCTTATTTCTTCCTTTGTAGTTGAATGATTTTTTCACAAACCTTTTCTCTGTGATGTGGGTGTAAGAGGGGTGGTTGTTTTGAGGTTTTTTGTTTTTTATTTTACACACATGCACACACTAATTATCACACCAGTGAAAGTTAAATGACTGTACAACTTTAATTTGCTAAAATCTTTTTCATTGGTACCCTGTTGATAACCTTCATTTTAGTTAAGCACAGCTAATAAGCAAAGGTTTCATATGTGTGAATTATAATTTAAATTATTATGGAGATTGAATTACAGTGATGATTAGATTAAGAACGCTGTTTACTGTCATTTGGGAGGGAAAGATGAGAGAGCATTCTGGAATAGGGTTAAATTTCATTTAGCAGAAAAGGAATATCTGCCAACACTTTTTTTTTCCAGAGTATCTTTTTCATTCCTGTGTTGCTTTTGTTGCCTCTTGGATGTGACTTAACGCTGTTTTATATAAATTTCAAAATATGGAATCAACAATCAAGCTAATTTAACAGCACAAAACTTCTCTTAGGAGGAACTGGTTGTTCTAGAAGGTCCCACAGCACCACCTAGTGTATCATCGTTTCATGTTCACATAATTATTTTGTCATTAAGGTGCTAAGAATAGCATTTTGGCTTTAATATATTGCTAATATTAATTAAAAATAGGGTTTATCGGGTGATACAGGACATTTCCAAGTAAAGCAGAATTTTAGATAGTTCATAATTTTCTTCTGCATTAAAAGGACTTTTTTTAAAAAGTGTAGTAAAAGCTTTTCTTCTAAAATATATAAAAATGTAACTATTCAGCTCAGTTTTCTACACTGTAAAGCAATGGTGAAAACAGATCTAAAGCTTTCTAGGTAATACTGTACATGTAGTTTACGGCAATATCATTTGAAATGTATTTTGTTTATTGTTGTTATATATTATTTAAATACTTGTACACAATACACAGAAACAGACAGCACTTGTATTTACGGTCATAGACCCCTAATCCTGAAAGCTGCTTTGCATGGGTGGACCCCTGCACCTGTGCAGTGCCCCACTGGAATAACTGAGAGGTTTCTTTCTTTCTCGTCCATAATGAACATCTATGTACTGTACTTCAGAGATTAGTGGTACATAAATACAGTTTCTAAACTAGCCAAATATAATTATTATAAACTCATTCCATATGGGCACTGCACAAGAAAATGTGTTTGAATAAGACCAGGGTTTGCTGAGAGCTGGCACTGAGGACTGGCTGGGTAGAGGGGGGAACAGGGAAAAAATTCACAAAGAAGGAAGCAGGAGGAGGAAACGAAAGTGGTGTTGAGGCAGAGCAGGGTGAAGGGTGTGATAGGAGACAATCAGAGATGTAGGCCAGGCAGAGTTGTATAGTGCATTGAAGGTGAAGACAAGAGATTTAAAGTTTAATGTGGTGTTCAAGGGAGAACCAGTGAAGGGATGCATGCAGGTTTGTATATACAGTGTGGCCCCAGTCCTGGTCCAGCTGTGTTTGTGAAGGATGCTCTAATTTATGCTGGCTGCCAGTGGAACCAAGGGGCCACTATGGCAACA
>NW_020664417.1:18980430-19103858 GCF_002925995.2 Terrapene triunguis | reverse complement strand
TTCAGACCTACATGGGTTTATTGTAATAATCTAAGTATGAAATTCAATCTTGAATATTAACTGATGATGTCCATTTCATGCTTAGAAACTGCCCTTTCTTACTCAGATTTGGGGCATTTCATTTTGTGGGTTTCTTTCTGACTGTGGGAGAACACTAATGAAATAAAAACTTCAGAAATATACATAAATTGATACTCCATCTTTATTTTTAAACTTCAGGCTTCTTACTGGTGTGTGTTTTAAACTATTACTGTACGAGTAAGAAAAAGGATTTCGAGAGTGTAGACGATGCCCTCTGCTGGGAAACTGGGCACATTATGTTTTAAATTTCTGAGATACTTTGTTTATATTCTCACATTGGCAGGTGTACCATAAAAAACCATTCTCTTCAAATTCATTTTAGGAAAACTGTATCTCTTTTCGGGTTTTAGTGGTGGAAACCAAACCCTTGATCAATGTACCAGTGTAAACACGGACTACTGACAGTATTTTTTTCATTCTCATATTATGCTTTCAAGTGTATCTTGTTGATGCTGGCAGCAGTTCTGGGCCAAATATTTACTTCTCTCACACAACCCTGGTGGCTGCAGTTGGGCTTCATGTGTGTAATTGGTGGGAGAAATAATTCCTAGTGTCTAAAACTAGTTACCGTCATTAAATGATAGAAGCACTATCAGTGTCTGCCATCTAATGCTGGTAGTGCTTTTAGCATCCACTGTGAATAGTAATGTTAATGATCCTCTACCCTCCCCAGAGGAGAGCGCAATGTGCTGTCCCAGAGGATGAAAACTGTGCAACATCTGATTGGGATTGCTTGCCCAGGGCATAATCCCACAGCCTGAAATTAAACCTGGCAGATTACGTCCCCTCTAATAAAGTGATGGCTGTCTCAGGATTGCATCTTTAATTTTACAGTTCAGTCATTAAAATCCAAACATCGGTCTCTTTGGAAAGTTGCGTTACCTTTGTCATACTTGCTATTTATAATTGATTTAGGAAAATGTATAGTTACATTATATGTAGATTTGTTTTTAATTTGTTGTCCTGATAATGTGTAGTATGTGTTTATCGCTGTAGTCTTTGCAGAAAACTACATACATATTAATTTTTGAAAAGAGCATAAAATTCAATTCACACATGTATTCACATTCTGACATATTAATTATGGAGGAGTTGGATCAACTTAGTACCCTAAAAGTTGTCAGTTCATAAAGCTTTTATTTTTCCCTTTGTTTATAATAATCTTTTGGAATAAAACAATATGATATGCAAATAAGTTAAATGTTTTACCCTTAACTCCAAAACCAAAACTGATTGTTTATAAAATCAACAAACACATTCCTTTTAAATAACTGATGAAAAAATGTGTGGAAGGGGAATGTTAAAAGCTTTTAGTATGTAACTTGAGAAAATATTGAAAATAATCAACTTGGAAAACAAAGAAGGAAAATAAAGGTGATTATGCATCAAATGCAGAGATGTACAGGGAGAAAAAAGCCTGGGCTCTTTGAAGTTACAAAGGGGGAGCAATGACTGATGCAATGGAGACATCAGAAAGAGCTATTCTGATTTTAATCTGTGAAATAATACAGCAGAAAAAATTAGCATGTCGATTGAAAGCGGGAAACATTTAAATGTTAATGTAGAAGTTGGTGACCTGGTTCAGTATACCAAAATCCCGTCCCCGTTTTTATATTTAAATTATGGTTTGGAACAATGGACAGCATATTTGTATCTATGCTGCACAAATTTTAAACAGTGTTAAAGAGTTGTACAAGAAGGGTAGTCTCAAACATACTTCTGACACTACCATTCCACATATAAGTGCATTAAACTGTTTTTACTAATAATTTTACTAACATGTTTGAAACCATTTTCAAAAATGGTTTAACTCTCAAAAATTAGAAAATGTCAGATTTAGAGTTGCCTACACAATCTTAACTCATTCCCCTTGTGCCTTTGCATTGTGATACAGTCATTAATTACACAGTCATGTACAATTTTTTCCATGGGACCCCTGCCTTTTTCAGGACGGACATACAAGAGGGCAGAATTAAAGTCTCATAAGCAACCATGATCTGGCATTACTTAATTTTCAAGAGCTTGACTGCAACCTAAATAAGGGTCTTATTACATAGTTTTTTGTATGTAATATATACTTTACTAATTACTCAATTCAAAATCCTCCTCTTCAGTTTTCCTCTGTCCCCCAAGCCCTCTTAGGAACTTAGCAAGGACAACAAAACATAACTAATTTGGAGTTTGCAACCCCAAGCATTTTGTAGACATGAGTTAATAAATAAGTAAATTAGAGTAATCAAAATTTTTTACCCCTGATTTCAGTGGCAAGTTAGGACACTTCTGAAAATCCCACACTGTCTCTGTCGCACCTGACTCAAACAATGTTGTTGAAACCCTGGCACACTGCCTAATGGAGATTAATACATGGATGAGGGTTAGCTGGCTGAAGCTTGATCCAGATAAGACTCATGTGATGCAGATAAATTAGAGGAAGAACCAGAAGATATGGTGGGGTTGACATCTCCACATTTAACTGAAGGTGTGTGCCCACCATTTGTAACTCATGATTGGAATCTGGGATCTGTGTTGGATGATCATATAACTGCAGTGTCTAGGAACAGTTTTTACTATTTGCTTCTAGCTAAGAGATTGTGCACTAATTTCTTTTGGGTGCAGACCTTGCTACAGTTCCATGCCTTTGTCACTTAAAGACTGGCTTATGCCATGCAGTCCGACAGGGTTGTGCTTAAAGCCAATTCGGAAATTTAAGCAGATGCAGTTCATGGCAGCATACCTAGTACAGTATGTGGTGCTTTATAGTGGCAATGCATGTCGCTGGTGCTTCATGTTCTGCACTAGCTGCATATTGGTTTCCATATGGAATTTAAGGGGTGATCACACCATCTTTTTTCCCTATCCCATAGCATTGCAGTGTGATCAGTGGAGGAGCTCAAGTTGAATCCCCCTTGTTTTAAGACAGGGGCAGGCGGTAGATTGTTCTCTGTGAAGAAGTTCCAGCCCTGGCCTGACGACCTTCAGGACACCCAGTGAGGTGTATTTATTTGCTCTGGCTTCTGTGGAGGGTGAGGTTTGATAGGGGTTAGATCTGTGTGCGAGGGAGGAATTCAGTGTTTCATGTGTGTGAGGGGGCTCTTTTGTTTTTGAGGATAAGGCTGCTGTGCTATTTTTAACTTTTGTGGAAGGTGATAGTGTGTGTCATGAATGCTTAGAGCCTTGAATATTGTCCTTTTTAAAAACTGTAGAAAACCAAATAAATAAATACAAAGGCCAGTTCTCTTTGTTTTCTTTTGGTGGCAAGGTGTAATAAATTGCCTTAAACAGTGCCAGATTGCATCTAGTGTGTTTCTATCCATATTCTGTGGACTGAGGAATTCATTGCTGTCTCTCCCACACTGCCTTGACCAACAAGTGTATTCCTTTACCCAGACCTGGAAGCACAGTGTAGAAGGGTTTAATGGCTATTAGCCAGGATGGGTAAGGAATGGTGTCCCTAGCCTCTATTTGTCAGAGGGTGGAGATGGATGGCAGGAGAGAGATCAATTGATCATTACCTGTTATGTTCACTCCCTCTGGGGCACCTGGCATTGGTCACTGTCGGTAGACAGGATACTGGGCTGGATGGACCTTTGGTCTGACCCAGTATGGCCATTCTTATGTTCTTAAGGGTGAGGATGGAGTAATTCAGTTTCCAAGCTCTTTCAGTCATTGGTCTCTGCTGAGATTGCCAACAAAGTTGGCTCCCACACAGAGCTGTTTTCATTAACCTGCTCCATACTAATAGAAATACTGACCATTGAGGATTGAATAAAATGATGCTGTGGTCAGAGACAAGGCATTTACATTTTTAATCCTATTATACCTCATCCCAGCAAAGCACTTAAGCAGGTGCTTAACTTTAAGCATGAGTAGAGCCATTGAAGTTAGTGGGGCTACACCCATACTTAAGTGCTTTCCTGGATCAGAGCTTTGATTATCAATAATTTTTTGTTCTTTCCAGTGCTGTTTCTGAAGACAAATTAAAGACTATGTACAAAGAAAAGTTCGTTGATTGATAGTCCCCACGTACAGGTGTCACTGACTGCCTGTAATGATGGCGAAAAAGGACATGGCAAATTTGTGGGCTAAGATTTCTAAAGAAAGTCTGCCTGACTCATTGCCTCACTACAATAACGCACTACACCTCTTTCACTAGGTGCTTCTCTACAGCTTGGCCTGCCTTATATATCCATTAACATCACCTGTTTCCTAATGATTAGCCATCATGGCTGTAAAATTCTTTATGCTACTTCCTCTTGCTATCCAGTTTTGCAGCTGATTACATGTAGTGAGGGTGCATGTTCCATCAGAGAAGAAAACCTCTTCCAGTAACCAAGATGGGGTAATGCTATACTGGAGGAAGCATATACAGAAAACCAATGTGATCTCTTTTTGAACATTTTCTTTGCAATGGAAATATGGTAAAATGCAGCTCTCTGTACCTGTTCTCTGTTTTAAAAAAAATTAAAATATAACTAGCTATCTTAACTGTGACATATTTTGTGATCCTTACTGTAAAGAGAAGTGCATTGACAAGTTTATAATGTGACTGATTCTATGCAGAATCATACTTTGTATCAGTGTTTCAGGTCAGGCTGTGGTTCCCTGCCCCCATCCTTCCCACTAAAATCATTGAAATATATTCAGTCAGTCTTTCACATCAGAGGTGTAAATGGATTTCTTGAAAGTTTTTCTGCAGATCGCAAACGGCAGTCACTTTACAACTTAGATTCCATTATGGGCTGCACAGAGAGAGCTTAACATTCCACCCTAACTTTGAGGATGCTAAAACTGTGTAATGACCTTGCATCCACAAGGGCAGATGCTCAGCTTTTGCTGGAAGTGCTAATCTACAACCTGTTTATCTCCATACACTATGTGCTTGACAGCACTTGCTCAGAAAGTGAGGTAGGGAAAAGAGTAGTCAAATTTAGTTTTTTCTTCCTGGTGGTGTTTGTGTGCAATGGACTAGAAATGAGATATTTCCCTTTTTAGTTTCCTTTGTGGCATTCAGTAACTGTTGCTGCAGCAATGTAAGATTATAGTTCACATCCTGTACTTAGAGTACTTCTATCTCTGATTCAGCCTATTAGCATTTCAGTAGAGTAACATATAAATTGGACAGTACTGAATAGCTATCATTTTCCTATTGTTCTTTGAATTGCTTATTCTAGAATGAACCAATGTTTTGGTGTTATCTCCTAAACTTAAACCTTTGTCTATAATCTTTACTAGTTGCTTTTAGATTGGTACACATTAATTTCACATTCTGTGATATCTATGGATTCAGAAATATCATACTGTTGGGTTATGAATACTTTTAAGGAGAGCTGCTTAATGAAAAGATATATGGCTTGAAGTGTCCATAGTTTTAATTTAAATCTTTGCATGTGCTGGAACTGATACTATTTATCTAAGTAAAATGTTAACTTCAAATAACTATTTTCTTCTTAAATTTGGGCCAGACATCCCCTAAGATAATTGTGGGTGGCTCCTCTGAACTTCCTTGGGTACTGATTGTGTAAAACTGAGGGCAGAATTTGACCCTATAAATATTGATTGTGTAGAGACCACATGTACCTCATTTCTGAGTTTATTAAGGTCACCAGAGCTGGTCATAAACCTTATCCTAAGAATTGCTAGAATTACGTTTAGGAACAATTTTTTTAACAAACCAGTCAGTCAAGAATCTGACATGTACAGGGATATTTCAACTCCACGTCCACCTTTACATTATTACAAAAGAGGTAATTTTTCTTTATATTGTGCTTGTTTAGAATTAGCAGCAGCAGCAATAGTATTGTGGTAGCATCCAAAGGAACTAATCACTATCAGGACCCTATTACACAAGGTGTTGTGCAAAGCCATAGGAAGAGACTAGGGTTACCATATTTCAACAATCAAAAAAGAGGACACGGGGTGCCGCCCTAGCCCTGCCCCAGCCCCGCCTCCCTCAGAACCCCCCTACCTGTCCGCTGACTGCCCCCTCCTGAGATCCCCCCTACCCTAACTGCCCCCAGGACCCCACCCCCTATCTAAGCCTCCCTGCTCCCTGTCCCCTGACTGCCCCAACCACTGTCTACACCCCCTTCTCCCGACAGCCCCCCCAGAACCCCCGACCAATCTAACCCCCCCGTTCCCTGTCCCTTGCCTGCCCCAACCGCTCTCTACACCCCCTTCTCCTGGCAGCCCCCCCCAGAACCCCCGACCAATCTAACCCCCTGTTCCCTGTCCCTTGCCTGCCCCCCCACCAGGCAGAGGGAGAGCTGCGGGCTCCATGTGGAGCCAAACACTGTTCCACGCTGCTCTGCGGGGGAGGAGGGAGCGGGGGAGGGGGAGGGACTCTGGCTGCTAGAGGCCCCAGTGGCTGCGAGCGGCTTTCAATCAGGCCCAGCCGTCCAATCAGCCGCACCGCACTCTGCATGAGGGGAAGGGGGAAATCCCGGACATTTCTACTTTATTAGAAATCCCCCCCGGACGGCCATTTAAAGCTGAAAAAGCCGGACATGTCCGGGGAAACCCGGACGGATGGTAACCCTAGAAGACACAGGCCCTGTCCTGAAGAACATAGTTGAGTAAGTGAAAAGGAAGAGACCACCCCTACCCAGACTCACCAGAAGCACAGTCATTTAACCTCTCCTTACATTCTTCCTAAATGAGACTTCTCTTGGCAAAAGGGAATCCCCACGTGGTATAAAGCCAGCAGAGCTGGCTCTGTAATACCCATTTCTGGACCCAAACACAGGGGGCTTCTCTGGGGTGGGAGGTGATGTGCCCAAAGCTGATTTGTGTCCTGAACCAGCACCTCCACACATGGCGAGGAGTTAGTCAAATTCGCAGGCTGCTACAGGAGTGGGGACGTGGCCCCACCACCTCCCTGCTGTCTTTGGGATGATGTACAACCCCAGGCACATGGACAGAGCAGTCACTGCATTGCTCCATCACAAACCTTCTGTCTGTCTCACACAGGCTGCCCAGGATGAGAGATGTCATGGACACCCCTCACCATGCAGTCATACAAGCCACCTTTCTGCTCCCCAAATTTTATTGCTGGCCGAGCCGTAATTCAGCACCTTAGAGTAGCCTTGTTACACCAGTGGACTGTTCCACTGGAGGAATTATTAGAGTGCAAGTGTTTTGGGTACATCACCTCCACCCCTGACAATCCGCCTGTGCTTGGGTCCAGAAGTGGGTGTCATAGAGCTGGCTATGCTAGCTTTATACCATCTGGGGATTCCTTTATGCCGGGGAAGATTCAGGTACTTGGCAGTGTGAAGTATTTGTTAGTACACAGAAGGGGAAGAGGGGGAACTAGCCCATATACTCAACAGTGTCTAATACAGGGGTTCTCAAACTGTGGGTCAGGACCCCTCAGAGGGTCACAAGGTTATTACATGGGGGGTCGCAAGCTGTCAGCCTCCACCCCAACCCCCGCTTTGCCTCCAGCATTTATAATGGTGTTAAATATATAAAAAAATATTTCTAATTTATATGGGGGGATCGCTCTCAGAGGCTTGCTATGTGAAAGGAGTCACCAGTACAAAAGTTTGAGAACCACTGGTCTAATAAAACTCTACGAGTGTGTTATGTGACACATTATACTGGAATGACCGCATTACATTCCCTCTATAAGTTGTTCAAGATAGGCCATCATTTCAGGTGTTGTAACAACTACTTTTCAGAATATCTGCTCAGCTCTTATTACATCCCAAGCTCCTTGCCTGCTGCTTCCTGCACCACAAATTTTGCCATCCTTGAACACCCGTTTGTCTGCTTCTCCCACAAACATTGCTGCATTTTCTTTCACGCTGCTCCTCACACAGGGAATGCCATCCCTGAAGTAATCCTTAAAGCCATCCTTCCAGGATCCACCTCTGCTTGGACACTCAAAACAAGACAGCTGACAAATGATGGCTATATTGAGAAGCCATCAAAGACAAGATATATCATTTATTTATTCCAAGAAATACTTTAAAATAATGTGTAACTTTCAAGTTGATGCAGCTAGCCTGTTACCTTCTGTTCTTATTCCTCTTTTCCTTGTCCTTTGTCCCCTCCTGTTGTTTCTCACTTGTTGCATCTTGTTTTAAACAAGGCACTTCAGAGCAAGAACTGTGTCTTCCTGTTTGTTCATAAGTGTCTAGTTCAATAGTTTCTCCTGCTCGGGGCCTGTTGACACTGCTGTAATACAAATGCATCATATAAAGAGGGAGTTTTATATTGGATTTTAACAGCTTTGAAGAGCCAGAGTAAAGCTGAATTATGACAAAAAAAATTACCACTGCTTTTAACTTGTATTTTTCACTTGGTTGAAACCAAGAATAGGTGGAAAAACTATCATTCTAGATTTGTATAAGTGGGTTGGCATCTTGCCCTTGGAAAATATATAGAGTTTGTGAGTGGGTCTCATTAAGAGAATCTGATAAATATTGGGAAGAAAAATAATCTTTTTGTTTACAAAAGAAGTTCTAAGTGGGACTTGTGAATGAATATGCATTAAATGACAAACTGCTTTTATTAAATCATGAGAAAATATTGAAGTATGACAGAGGGGTGAGAGAGAAGTATCACTTTCAGCTATGAAAGTGAAGCATGTCATGTTAACTCCCAACCCAAACAATTCATTTTAAGATTTGCTTTCATGAAACTTAAAATCTTGTATTTTGTCCAATCATGAGCCTTAAACCTGTTCCCTGTCAGTGAAGAAAACAAATCTTTTGCCTGTCTCTGCCTGGGGGATGTGGAGAGCTGAGGTGGTCCTGTGTGACTAAATTAGATGAAAGACTTGCCTTCTTCCACTGAGACATGGAGTCTAATCAAGTGAAATGAGTTTTGAGATCTCAGCCCATTTCCTAGGGGATATTAGTTTACATTACAAAATCAGGACACCTAATTCATCACAGCTGATGGAGCTTTTGCTCAAGAGAGGACCATGAATTAGGCAGCATGGGACTGAACCACCTGTCTCCCCGACAGGAGGGGCAGCTTAACCAAGTGAGAGTACAACATATTGGTGGGGAAATCTTCACAAGATACTGGTCTGAACTTCTATACTGTATTGTGTATATTTTGAGAAAGGAAGTCTTCAGTCTAAAAAGGAGAAAGCTAGATCTAAGGAATATCATTTAAACTTCTAGTTACAGTGAGTAGAAATTATTCCTATACAGATGTTAAAGAATCTATACAGTAAGGAATGAAGTTAAATGTTTCCTTTCTTTATCACTTAGCCTCGCGTTAATTTAACAAAATTTCTGTATTTCCATACATCAGGGTTTAAGATTCTACTTTCCTGGCTAATAAAACATTATCTTTTATTTCTTCCAGGGTATCGTTATAACTCCACTGCTACTGCTGCTTTTTGTGAGTATTTTGATATTAAGACTCTAATCCCTTTTTTTAAAGTAACTTACCACTTATTAAAAAATATACTTTAAACCAGAAGTTTCATTGATTTTACATTGTGTTGATACTCAAAAGGGATTGTGGTCAGTATTTGGGACAAACTTCTTCCTAACTGGTAATAAATAAAAATGTGTCACAGCAAACACAGTGCCCACTGCTTCCTGTTATAAGGGGGTGTGAGCCTTCTCATCTGACTGTATCACAAAAGCATATGCTGTCAGACATGCTGAGCCAAACACACATGTCTGCAATGACAAAATGCTTACCCCAGTAGGAGAGCTATCTTATAGCATGTGCTGGGGTAGCATGGGATCATAATGAGCCAAAATGGGCCTGAAGCCTGTTGACTGTTTGGCCAGATAAATGCAGCCTTACATTTGGGCAACTAAAACCTATGGGTATTTTTGTATTAGAGGTGTGTGAGAGATTGGAAAGGGGATGACAAATTACTGAAGCCATTGGGCGCCACTAACAAGAATCTTGTTGACTCTTGTTTGTTCAAGTCTTACTCAGTAGTTGGTCATCAGTCAGAGCCTTGGTTACTTACAGTTCATGGAAGCAGACAGAGATCTGGTTCCAAGTGATGTTTATTAGTCATTACACAGTGAGTGACCCTGTAACAGGCTGGCAATGTTTTCCTGAAATACCTAATATCAGTTAGTAGTTGTTGATCCTGCTGGCAACAGGATACATGGGTTTCACTGAATCACTGAGGTATGTTGCTCTCTGGGGAGAGGAGATATAGGGCATGGGCTGAGCAGTCCTGAGGAGCGGCCAAGCCTGTCACAAAGGTTCAAGTTGAACTTTGTTGTCTTGCTGTTAATTTCTGTATTATGACAATCAAACCCCTGGAAGGGGTTGTAAGTATGGACTCATGGTGTGTGAACTGTGTTTTAGTGTAGGTTATGAAAGACACCTGTTCACAGAAAGAGCTGATCTGATTTCTTGATAAGGAAGAAGGAAGGAACTGCTTCCGGATGGTCTGCTACTGCTCTCCTCATTCTCTGCCCCTCTTCTGCTCTCCCTGATAGATGGAGATTCTTCCAGGGGGTGGACTTACAAGACCAAAATCCCATTTTAAAAAGACAAAACTTTTGGTTTTATTACCTTGAACATGAGCATGTTTTTCACTTTCTAAGTGACGTCTTGAACCCTTGTACCCTGACTGAAATAGGATATTTTGGAAACAGAACCTGGGGGAAGGTGCATTTTTTCGTAAAACCTGAAATTTATTTAATTTTTCAATGGTACAACTTTTGAAACAAGATAAAGGCTTGGTTTATGTCAGTGACATCTCTTTATGGGCAAATAAAAGATTAGGTAACAAAATACTCCAGCCAGCTAGTGGTCAGCCGTAACCTTTTTCATCTTGTAGCAAGTGGTAAAAGTCTCTAATGTTCAGGAAGAAATAAGAGCCATAGAGTATGCATATGTGCTGAAGATACTAGTGTAATACAGTGCCACTTAACTGTGTATTATTTACCGTACTGTTTGTAGCACTCTGAGCTGTTTGCTCTCCTGAAGAAAAAGAACACTAATTCACTTCTTAACAAAGCTCTAAACAAAATGTGTGGCTGCACTAAAATCTGCAAAAGCTGCAGATGCTTTAATTATCACAGTGTCCAAAACACAAGCCATGATTCTGTGGGATTTATTGATGTGTAAAAGTCTTGTGTGTGACAAGGGATGATTTGTCCTTTGATACTTTATTCATATTGGATGGGATTTTCAAAAACTCAGCACCAAGGTAAAACTCTCATTGGCTTCAATGGGAGCAGAGTTAAGCCAACACTGGTTGTCTTTATGTTGACTTCAATGGGCACTGAATGGTTTTCAAAAGTACTTCAATGGGCTTTGGATTAGGCCTATGATGCCCACTAGTGTTAATAAAGCAATGGCCATGCTCCAACAGAGTAATAATACTATCATTAGAATACTATATTATAGTAATAATATTTATAAGACTACCATAAGCTCTTTAAGCTCTTTAAGTCAAGGCCTGTATGTGTAAACAGTGCCTAACGCTTTCTGAGTGCTACCAGAATACACATAAATTATTATTTATTAACTTGTTCTTTTGTTTTCTTTAGATAGCTTGGCCCTAGATGGTCATGGTTTAAATTCTCCCCCCCGCCCACGTGCCCCATGTTAATTTCTGACAGTATATAATGTTTTGAACTGCTTCCTTTGTTTGTAAATGTCTGTTAATGTAATCATGAATCATTTTAACATTGTTAAAGACATGTTGAAGAACACAAATGGAAGAAGAGTGAAAGCTTGTTATAAATTATACATTTCCTGCAAATAATTTATTTCCCTAAATGAATGGTGTTAAATATAAAATTGTCAGTCACATTTCTGAAGAGAATACTTCTGCTACCAAACTTGTTATAAGCTTATTTAGCAAAATGGTCAGAGATTTGAAGACTGATTTTATGAAACCTCATATATTGTACCCTCAGTTAGCAGACTTTATCTTTGTAGGTACCCTTTGTTAGATTTTAAAGGATAGCAACCCTCATAAGCGTCACTGATTACCACTGTAATAGGAAGCTATAGAACCTTGGCTTCCAGCTGCATTAAACACCGGTATTGTTGTCCTCATTATAACTATTATTTTTAACACTTATGATGTTGGATTCCCAGGGATGGTGTTATAAATGGGAAGTGTACCATAAACAATACATAATTAATATTCACATTTGCATTCATATATGTGATGAGCAGAAAAGGGTTGAAACATAAAGCATTCTAAGATCCATTGGTTGCAAGTTAACATGGGAATATGCCATTCTCCTTTCTTTGCAACATTTTGCAAGGTTTTATTAAAGAGATATGGGACCCTAAATACTAGAGCACACATGACAAGTTCCTATTCTCCTTGTGTCAGGTTAGATATTTAAGTGAAACCAGTAGTGGCAGTACAAAGTAATCAAGATTTTTAAACTGAAGAGCCAAGTTTTTAAGCTGTTTTTAAAAAAAACAATTCAGCAAAAAAGTAAGCTAGGAATTTTCATAGACAAGAAGAAATCTCCTTTTGGGGGAATTTCTCTACTAATGATGAATAATTGTCACAATGTAGAATTTAGAGAGTTCATAGTTTAATTCCCCAGGATTTGTCCCATCACGTGGGTATGGAGCAGTACCTTATGTTTACAATTATCTTATTACTTTCTTCTCTGTTTTCAACTAATGTATGTACTTTTCCCAGTAGCAGTAATGATACTACATTTATAATAATCACCATTCATCTAAATGGATTGCATAGTGCCTTACAAACTTTGCTGTCTGGTTATAGAAGCTGTATCCTTTGCTGTGAATATTGAAATAACTGCCACCTCCTCTCAGTGAAACAGAGTACATGTTAATAGCACACAATAATGATGAACAACAGTTTGTTAGGAAATGATGAACAATATGTAGTGAAGCAACAGAGAGAATTTAGGTAAGCAGAATGTAATTACTTGAATCCCAAATCTGGCACCCCTATTCAAGTTGATTAGCATTGTATTTCTTGAATAGGTTTTTTTTGACTTGCAGAGTACAATTCTACTTAACATGAGTAAGGGTGCAGGAATCAAGCCCTCAACTTACAATTTGGCTGGAATACTAAGGCTAACACCTATACTCTTGTGAATGTTTATTATTTGAATTCTAAAAAATATGCTGCCATTGCCAAAGCATCTGGGCGCATTTACATTAATAAAAGACAGTTAAACAAATTGTAACATCATGCTGTGAAGGTAATAGTGCTGTGATCTCTTTAATAACCTCAAGTTGTCAGCACCATTGTTGTTATGTCTCATCTGAAAGACAGAAGCACAGCGCCCTGGAACAATTTTAACTACATCATCACTCCTGTGTCTCCTTAAAATATAACATCATTAATACAGTGTGTGTGTACTGTGTGTTTATATTTGTGTCTATATCTTTGTTAAGGACTAGACTGTGCCTTGTAAGCACTGCCCCAGGTTAGGGAAGAGCTGGATGCCTCAGGGAAACAGTCTTTTGGAATTCCCCTGGGAGCAGGGAGAGCATAGCTGTTGTGTCACAAGTGCGATGTTCTATATGAAAATGGCTCTGCCCCTCCTCTCAGGGCCCCCTTGGGATGGATAGCACCACTATCCTCTCTGGTCCTGCCCTTGGATGAGTACATGGACTTGCAGTTATGCTCAGCTGAGGAGGTTGGAAGCTCCTTATATTTCCCCAGCTCTTATGCCCCTATTCAGGGGTAGAACAATATAGCACTGAGATTTTACTTTGCTACAATAGTGCAGGGGTGCTGACATAATAAAACATAGCTAATTAATCACCATGTATTTGGTACCACAATATAACAAATCATTTGAATGTTTATGAAAACAAAATATTACTTTGTTTTCTTTTTGCACTTTTTTATGGTATTACATTACAACTCTGCCATGGTCTTGAAATTATTGCCACTATTGTGCATGAACGGATGTTAGGTACTCTCTTTAATTTATGGAAGTATAATTGGTTGGATAACAAAGTAACAAATACAAAGATGTATGAATCTATATATCTTTACTGAAGTCCCCAAAGAAATGTTGGGCCAAGTGTGTATTTTACATTCTTGAGTACGTCAGTCTTCAAAGCTTGCCTGCAAAACCACTTAAACACGAAATGTTAAAAAGCCCTTGCAACACTCATGTACATTTGTGAAAATATACTTAGCAAAACTCCATGTCACTGTCATGTACTACTTCTGTATTTGCCATAGTACCAAAGGTGATTACCGTGATACAGATGTTGAAATAGAAGCTTTTCTACTTCCTAATCAGCTTGCTCATTCTACTTGATTTATTCAGTGATTTTTTCCTAAGTTCTGTATTTTATATTAGTCATTTTGATGGTGTGCTTGTGAATAGTGATGCTACAAATATTAGAATATAGCAGGGGTCAGCAACCTTTCAGAAGTGTTGTTCCGAGTCTTCATTTATTCACTCTGATTTAAGGTTTCACGTGCCAGTAATACATTTTAACATTTTTAGAAGGTCTCTTTCTATAAGTCTATAATATATAACTAAACTATTGTTGTATGTAAAGTAAATAAGATTTTTAAAATGTTTAAGAAGCTTCATTTAAAATTAAATTAAAATGCAGAGCTCCCCGGACTGGTGGCCAGGACCCGGGCAGTGTGAGTGCCACTGAAAATCAGCTTGCATGCCACCTTCGGCACGCGTGCCATAGGTTGCCTACCCCTGGAATATAGCATAACTGAAAGAATCAAGGCTTAGTCAAGGGGAGAAAACTTCAGTTTAAAAAACATGGAGAAAAGAACTACTGAAAAGGAACATGAGTAAAACTACATATTGCCATAAATATTAAAGTTTTATTATCTTTTAATATTTGCCTTATGTTAACCGTCTTTAAATGAAACTACTATTCCCCAAAATGCTGGATTTCTCAGATTTTCAGGAAAAAAAACTTCCTGGATTTCTTTGCACTGTACTTTGTTTCCTTATTTCCCTGGTAAAATATCTTCCCTTTTTCGGTATCATAGAACATACACACATTCATTTTTTGTGAGTTCTTGACAAGTGAAGGCTGATTGCCAGTAAACTGAAGAATGAATTGTTAAATAATATATTAATAGCCAAGAAGACATTGAAGTTGTTAAGGAAGTTGTGGCTAATGTATGTCACTGGTGTGTGACGACAGGTTGATTGAGAGAGTGGGGAAGACCATACAGGGCATTAACTGTTTACAGGTCAATTCTTTCATCTGAATGATTTAAAGTGCACCATCTTCTTTCTACCTTGTTTATAATATCTATTATGTATACAGATTAATTTCCTCCTTAATCTCAGTGGGTACTATGGGCTTGAGCCAGAGCTCATTGAAATAATCAGTGGAAATCTTTCTATTGACTTCAGTGAGCTTTGCATCAAACTCTGTGTACCTTGTGTCAGACTAACTTTTGACTGCCTTACATTATACTTCTTTTTTAGTGGCCAAAGAACAACAGAGATCCTCCCATCCCCTAACACATATATAGATAATTGCACATCTGCCAGGGTACAGGAATCTAAAATCTGTAAAATTTCTGTGGAGGACTTTCTAGTCCACTTGGCTCTACTTTTGTAATTGTATACCAGAGATCATTTTAAAACACATGGAGAGTCTCTTAAAGATGTCTTCTGCCTATTAAACTAAAATTTGCCTTTATGGCTGATAGAATACATTTACCTCTAAATAGAAAACTCACAAAATATTGCAGGAGTCTGCAAATTGCACCACAAACTCAAAAAGCCAATGACCCTTCCAGTCTGTCATCTCTTCTTTTTACCACCTTCCCCACCCTTGTTATCTTTGGTGAGGCTTGCACAGATTCTCGGGGTACATAGCAAGGGAGAAGGCTCAAGCTGGCTAACAGTGTACTTAGTAGACACTAGGACACAGCCTGGAAAAACATGTTAAGTACAAGAAAATGCTGTAGAGCGGAGCCCAGAGTTTCTCTGAAGTGGACTCAATACGGGCAGCAAATGTGGCCTGGATTGTAATTTGGTACGACTGGCAGGAGTTGTTTCTTCTTAGTCTGTGGCAGTTCTGGGTGCAGCCTCTTCCTTGGGGAGGACACCCCAGCTGTGATATCTGCCCTGGCAGCCAAAAAAAAAAAAGATTGACCAGCTGGCATGTGGAGGTAGGATAGGATTGGAAGTGCAGAGTGTTCTCATTTTCATGCAAGGAGGATTTCTTTATACAACCAAAGTTAAATATATCCTATCACTTCAGGCTCAGTCAGTGTCTCTGCTGTGAACTCTGCTATAAACAAACCCACTAAATAATTTGGCAGGTGTTGTTAAAATTGGCAGTCTCTGGAGCAGAGAGGTCTAGGGCTGGAGTAGCAGGAGCATTGCAGGTCAAGTTTAAGTACTGCACGGTGACAGGATTGTGTAGAGAAACTCACCTGGAACTTGCTCTCAATATGGCCTTACCCGGCAAACCCTTATTCTGAGTGTTCATTCCTTACTCATATGAGTTATCCCGTTGAAGTTAATGAGACTATTTAAGTGAATAGGGACTACTCAAATTGGTCCCCTTGTCTGATTCAAGTTAGTGCTTCATGAGCCTGTGCTGTTAATGAGCACCATATTCAGACATAGATATCCGGAAGAGCACAGGCTATACAGTATATGTAAACAAGCTGTCCATTAAATAAAAATCATATGTTGGTGCAAAGAATTAATGTTTTAAGATGAAATACACTGACAAATCAATTTTTCAATATTTTGAAAGACAAACTTTTGATGAGATGTGATTAAATGCTAAACTTTATCTCCACAATTTATTTTCCATTTAACTTATTACATAAGTGATAAGAAAATCCAGTCACATTTTTACAGCTAAAAATATGTGATTGGTATTCTTTTATTCCCAAAGTTGTTTAAGAAATGTTCCTTCTATTTGGCTTTCTCAAAAAAAAGGTGGGGGGGCAGCTCATTCTTAGGTGCTGGGATTATGATGTTAAGGAGCGTATACAGCCAGCCGCTCTCCCATTAACATAAGATTTTTAAGATTTGGAAAAATTTGAATGGCTCCTTATTTCCACCCCCACCCCCACCCCCCCGACCCCCATTTTAGCTCATTTTAGCTCTCTGTTAATAGATGAGACCATAAGTGCCAAAGTACAGTAAAGTCTGGAAACAGCAAGTGCAGGTGATCAAGAAGGAACGTGTTCTTGTGAGATTTCCAGTCTAATTTTGCATACTATGTATGTCCAGATAGTTTTGATAAGGCTTAGCTAAGCATCATCTCAGAATCAGAATCATCCGAGATTCACTTATCAGTGGCCATATTGTGTCAGTGATCAGGGGCTGAAAAGTGTACTTGTCCTAGATGAATGAGAATTCCTCCTTCCTTCTGTCTTCTGTATCCTCTGGGCATAGATTCAGGGTCAGCTCTTCAATGGAGCTGTGATAGTTTATACCAGCTGAGGACCTGGCCAGTTGTCTTTAAGCTTATAGTCTTCTGGGACTTGACAGTGATAAAATATAGCCCACCGGTGACGACATTGGTGAGTGGGGAAAGGAAACAAGAAACCAGGAATCTATCTTTGAGGAAGGATTAACCGCAGTACCCTGAGTGGGGGAGAGCAGGCTAGCACTGTAACTAACTACTGTATGTATGAGTAAAAGGCATTAGGATTAAAGATAAGGCCAGGTACATGCACTTGTCAAAAACAGGGGGTGTCAAAGTGGTTATTCACATTTGTGATGAAACAGTTGCACTTTAAAAAGTCTGATTTGGAAGATCATTGCTTTGTATAAAATCATTTGTTTCTCATATGTGATATGTCTCCCTTTACGTCTCCCAACCCTCACCAGCTATAATTCAATTTCCTTTTCTTAAAAAACTTGATATCTGTGCTGACGAGTCCACAACTGCTTTTAATCTGAAGCTTTAAAATGCAGATTCTGTGCTTGGAAATGCTACATTTGAAATAATAGTTTGAAGAGATGGCAAGAATATTGATGTCTAAATGGCTTTCTTTTTCAGCAATATTTTCTATTGTCAGACATCTTTTGATTCTTGACTTGGAATGTGATTATAGACTACATGTAATTGATATAAAACTTTCAAACATTCAGATAAGTCAGTGAATCCTTCACACAAATACAGTGTTGTCACTGTAAAAGTATTGTAGCCTCAGGAAGCAAAGTGAAGGGTCCTGGAATCCTGACCACCCATTTTGATTTACTCCTCTGTGGAGTGAATCCCTGAAGCTGCTTTTAAAGTTTTAAAATCTTCATTTTCACTTGAAAAAGCTTCTTTAAACATACAGTCGTTAATGCTTCTAACTCCCCAGCCCAAAAGTGGTGTCGAAATAGGGTTTGAAAACCTATGAACCTTTTAATGCTTCAAATGTTGTTACAGGGATCATTAGAAGAGCAAATCCAGCCTGGAGGCTGTGTATTGTGTGATGAGATTTTGGTTAATCTGCAGTGGAATTTCTGCAAGGAACCAGGGCTCTACCTCTCTGTTCACATTTGCTTAAAATTGAAGGTTGAAAGGTTCATTTACAAAAAGGATGAAATTCCCCCTTTGGAAAATGCCCAGGCAAGATTCTCCCTGATACTGCAGTCCCAGGTGGGGTCACAGATGCAGCAGCAGCACACGAGCACATGCATACCCAGTATGTGCCACAGCGCGGGCTTCTGTGCCACATCCAAATAGGCTGGTGTAGAAGGAACCACTGGGGAGTTACACAGAGAGTTATTCCGGAACAGCTATTCCTGGTTAACGCCATGTGTGGATGTTTTCATTCCAAAATAAGAATGCCTTATTCAAAATTGGCTAATCCACTATGGAAGTGGATTAAACTAATACAGAATAAGGCACTCTTATTCAGGAATAAGAGCATCCACACATGGAGTTATCCAAGCATAGTTAATCCACTTTAAATTCATACCCCACCTTATTCTGGATTAATTTTCGTATGTAGATAAATATTGGCAGAATTGGGGCTTTAGATTATAAACTCTTCTGGCAGAAACTGTCCTTAATTTTGTAACTTGTGGAACACCACATATATTAATGGGGCTTAACAGTTACATACGTGTGTGTAAATATGTGTGTACACATAGGTAAAAATATACATTAGGACATCAGTCAATATAAGTAAATATTGCAGATCTTTGCTGAGTTCAAAACAGATGTGAAGGAAAGGTTCAATATTAACAATGTATTTTTATTTTTATTTTGTAGCTTGGATCATCCTCTTCTGTGCCTTTTACATCTATATTCTCACAGCTGTTTATGACTGTTGTAGTTCCTCTTATTATTGGACAGGTATGTCTTTTAAATATACTTTTTTTTTTTTAAGAATAAGATAAAGAGGGCTGTCTAAAAAATAAACCGTCAACACAGTATGCTGCCACATAGGGGACAGCCTTAGGATGGTGGAGTCTAATATCATAGAGAAGATACTACAGTGCTCCCTGGAGTCACGTTGATCTTTGTTGAGATTGAGCATCTGACCCTCCCTTCTGCAGACATACACTATTGAATATCGAGAAGAGAGTTTGTGAATATAAAATGGGGGAAAATAGCAGTCCAAATTGATAAACTTGCAGCTCAATGCAAAATGAGCTTTGAGAACACTGTATAGTTCTTTTGTCATATGCGCTTTACCTGGATGATGGAAATAGTTCTGCCTGTGTAATGGCTACTGCTAATTATGTTAATTAAAAAATCCTGTGTTAAAAGAACTTGAAGGTGGTAAAGTGAGGCCATCAAAAATTAGAAAATGCCAGAATTAAGGCTGCCCACACCCTTCTGTACGCACATTATAATACAATCTCTAATTATGTGATCACATTTTTTTCCCCAGAACCTCTGCCTCATTCTGAGCACAGGATGGATGGCTCAGTGAATGAGCAGCTGTTCAATATTTCATTTTAGCCTCATCGTTCAGTGTGTGGCCCCTGCCTTATTTATAGCATGCAATTTAACCTTGCACTGAACACAGAATTAATTTCCTCCTGGGCTTTTGTATTACACTTGTCACTGTAGTATCTGAGTGCTTCACAAACATTAACGAATCTTTAAAACAGCCCTGTGAGATGGGGAGGTTTTATCTCCATTTTACAGATTGTGAACTGAGGCACACAGATTTTTGAGTACCCAAACTGAGACACCTACAGGCTGATTTTTCAAAATACTTACCATTTTATAGCACTTTATGCATTCAAAGCACAACTCCCATTGATTTCAGTTGCAGTTCTGAGCACTCAGTCCTTTTGCAAATCTGGCCAATGGTGCCTCATGCTGGACACCTAGAAAACAAAGAACATGCAACAACTGCCCACCTATGAAAAGTTCGATACAAGTAACTTGCCCAGCATCACATGGGAATCTGTGGCAGAAGCAAAGAGAATCCAGTTCTCCAGGGTGGTATTCAACTGCCTTAAACATGAGACTATCTTTTTTCCTGCAATCCCCTGCCTCTTTCACTATAAACTTTCCAACTTCAGCAATACACATGGACAGGGGTCCTGCAGCCTTATATGCTACACAATTCTGATTCATTTCCTGAACACTGTGCATCCTGTGCACTGGCATCTTCTAACTTTTGAGTGCTTGTCTTTGCAACTTTAACTTTCTTTTAATGGAAGTTTAATGTAATTTCCTATCTTTTCAAAAAGGCAAACTGAAAAAAAAGAAAATTCCATCATGTGGAACCATATTGCTGACCCCCACATGGGTCATCATCAGGGTTCAGACCCTTAGATCGTCCACACAGAGTTCTACCACTTGAGCTAACTAATTATCTAGTGGCAATAGTAGGCAGTTATCCTCTATGTCAGGGGTTCTCAACCCTTTGCTTTCTGAGGCCCTCCCAACATGCTATAAAAACTCCATGGGCCACCCGTGCCACAACAACTGTCTTTCTTCATATAAAAGCCAGGGCCGGCGTTATGGGGTAGCAGGGCAGTTGCCCGGGGCACCACGCAATAGTGGGCACCGCAAAGCTAAGTTGCTCAAGCTTCAGCTTTAGCCCCAGGTGTTGGGGCTCAGGGCCCTGGTCTGCAGTCCTGTGGAGGGGGCTTCGGCTTTCTGCCCTAGGCCCTAGTGAATTTTAATACTGCCCACGCTGGGCGGCCCCCCTGAAACCTGCTTGCAGCCCCCCAGGGGCCCCAGATGCCTGATTACAAACCACTGCTCTAAATGAACCAGGATGGGCAGATGAGAGAGACACTTGGTCACTGGAATGCACAGCTATTTTCTAGAGATCAGAGGGATGTTGAGACTCAGGAATCCTGGGGTCAGTTCCATGTTTGGGAGGGGAACGTGCTGTAGTGATTATAGACCCTTCTGCCCCTAAGCTTCTCAGCTCCAGTCCCTGTCTTTATTTTGGCTCCTGTTCCATCACCACCACCTTCTACACCACACCCCTTTGCATTTGAATAAGATTGCTTCCTCTTTTTTCTTCTTGTTCTAGTTGGGAGAGGGGAGGTCATTGAGAGCATGAGAGACAGTCTCCCTGCCTCTCACTTCTGGTGCACAGCGCCACAGCAATTCTAGCAGCTGGGGGGAGCAACTGTGGGGAAAATGCTTTTTCAGCTTTTACAGCCCAGGGATGGAGCATGCTCAGTTGCTGTGTGAGTGGTGCATGTGTAATCCAGTCGGCATGCAGGAGCTGTGTGTGAAAGGCGCATGCAGATGGAATCTTTGAAGAATAACATTTACAGCCTCTAACAAACCTCTGCTGAGCAGGTGCAAAGTGTGATTTTTTTCGTAGACTTATAACTTGGTCATATTTGAGCAGACTTTCATTGAGACAGCACCAGGCACACCCCCAGACACCAGGGCATCCCTCCTGCCAATTTTCAAGGCCCTGCTCTAAAGTATGGAGGCACGACTAGAACTTCTCTATAAAACAGTGGTGTGGTATGTATGTATAAATAAATAAACACGGCCAAAATAACACCATTTTCCCAAATTTCAGTCTCAGAAATGGCTTGACCATTTTGGTTAAAGTTTTCCAAAAAATTCAGCATGAGGCAGACGTGGCCTTTATCAACCCAAACAGTTAAAGTTTGGCAATAATAAAAGTAAATGAAAACAGGGCCTTATAGTGGAAAGCGTTGTGCAACCTTAACTATAAGGGCTTGTCTACATGGCCAGTTACTGCCCAAGAAGCAGTAACACAGTAACATCCCATGTGGACACTGCTACAGCAAAGCAAAAGTCCCAGAGTGCGGCTTCCTGTGTTACTTCTTGAAAGGGTAGTATGCCAAGCCACACTCTGGGGCTTCAAGTGTACTGTAGCAGTGTCCACTACATTATGGGTCATTGCTGCGTGGCAAGCTGGTGTACTATAGATTCACACCCAGGCTTGCTGCACAGTAACTTGCCATGTAGACACCTATAATAGTAAATCATTTTACTGAATTTTAAGACTAGCATATAGTACACCTTAAAAGGTTCTAGGAAAGTATTCTTGTTTGATGGAAGAAGTTAAGACCCTGTAGGACTTGTATGGTAACAATAGCCACTGGACTCGATGAATACTGATCCCCTGCCATGTGACACAGGTATAACTTTTTGTAACTCTGACCATATCACATGACAGAGGAAAGGAAGTAGGCCCCAATTCAGGGAAGTATATAAGCACATACTTAACTTTAAGCATGAGAATCAAACCATTGAAGTCTATTAGACTGCTGGATTGCTTTAGAGTCAAGCAGATGCATAAATGCTTTTATGAATTGGGGCCATAAAGAGAAACCTCTTACCAGCATTCCTGTGTCACGCCTTTATTACATGTTGTTAGAATTAAACTAAATCTTTGGTAAAAACGGAGCAAGCAAAATTTCATGTATTCTTCAGTCCTGCAGGGACCAAGGCAGAAAATTGAAAGAGGGGATTGCAATATTCCAATGTGCTTGGAAGCAAGTGGTATTTCAGCAAAACTAAACAGGGTGAAATCCTCCACAGCACTACACGTGGGAAGCCCAGAGACATTTTGGTAGGAGTCCTTAGAGGACTGCAAAGTGCTAGACAATGTCATTAAAATTTTCAAAAATACTTTGGTCCATGCACAAATATTACTCAGGAAAGATGCGTTGTATTACAAGAAACCAACTGCCAGGTGAGATGACATACCCCAATATCAATTAATCAAGGTTTTGTCAGACCCCAAAGAGGGGAGCAAGTTCCATAGATGAAGGCTCTCCATTGGGAATGCCCTATCTTTAGCCCTAAAATGTTCAGACTGAGGACTGTTAGCAGCTTTAGTGACTGATGTTAACTGAGAGAGTGCGTGGGGAGAGATGCAGTCTTAGGTAGCCATGACCAAAAAACATATTTAGTAAGATTTTATAGCTCCATACCAACACCTTGAATTGCACACAGAAATCAATAGGAAATCAGTGCTAAGTGGAGTGCATCAGAAATTTTCTGATGGAGCGTTTTTCCATTGGAAAATGCTGATTCATCAGCATTGAAGTGTTGTGTGTGAGTGTGACTATATCACCAGGTTCGTTTGCAATGGAACTGCCTGCCAGGCAGGTTTCTGCTGGAAACCAGCCTGGTTTCCTGCTAGCTCTCCTGCTGGGCTTCGAAATGCCTTCCCCCTCAGCAGACCAGAGTATGTCTACACAGCTCGTGGAAGAAAGTTCCCAGACTGAGTTGAGACACTCAGATTAGCAGGGCTCATGCCAGCATTCTAAAAATAGCAGTGTAGGCAGCGCCTTGACGTTGCAGCTTAGGCTGGAGCTCGGGCTCTGAAGCCCAACCTCCTCCTTAGGCTTCAGAGCCAAAGTCCTAGCTTGAGCTGCAATTTTAGTAAAGCTTTTAATACTGTCTCGCATGACCTTCTCATAAACAAACTAGGGGAATGCAACCTGGATGGAGCTACTATAAGGTGGACACAAAACTGGTTGGAAAACCATTTCCAAAGAGTAGTTATCAGTGGTTCACATTCATGCTGGAAGAGCATAACAAGTGGGGTCCCGCTGGGATCAGTTCTGGGTCTGTTTCTGTTCAATATCTTCATAAATGATTTAGGTAATGGCATAGAGAGTACACTTATAAAGTTTGCGGATGATACCAAGTTGGGAGGGGTTGCAAGTGCTTTGGAGGATAGGATTAAATTTCAAAATGATCTGGACAAACTGGAGAAATGGTCTGAAGTAAATAGGATGAAATTCAATAAGGACAAATGCAAAGCACTCCATTTAGGAAGGAACAATCAGTTGCACACATACAAATGGGAAATGACTGCCTCGGAAGGAGTACTGCGGAAAGGGATTTGGGAGTCATAGTGGACCATAAGCTAAATATGAGTCAACAGTGTGATACTTGCAAAAAAACCAAACATCATTCTGGGATGTATTAGTAGGAGTGTTGTAAGTAAGACACGAGAAGTAATTCTTCTGCTCTACTCCGCGCTGATTAGGCCTCAACTGGAGTATTGTGTCCAGTTCTGGGTGCCACATTTCAGGAAAGATGTGGACAAATTGGAGAAAGTCCAGAGAAGGGCGACAAAAATGATTAAAGGTCTAGAAAACATGACCTATGAGGGAAGATGGAAAAAATTGGGTTTGTTTCGTCTGGAAAAGAGGAGACTGAGAGGGGACATGATAACAGTTTTCTAGTACATAAAAGGTTGTTACAAGGAGGAGAGAGAAGAAATGTTCTTCTTAACCTCTGAGGATAGGACAAGAAGCAATGAGCTTAAATTGCAGCAAGGGAGGTTTAGGTTGAACATTAGGAAAAAATTCCTAACTGTCAGGGTGGTTAAGCACTGGAATAAATTGCCTAGGGAGGTTGTGGAATCTCCATCATTGGGGACCTTTAAGAGCAGGTTAGACAAACACCTGTCAGGGATGGTCTAGATAATATAGTGCTGCCATGAGTGCAGGGAACTGGGCTAGATGACCTTTTGAGTTCCCGTCCAGTCCTATGATTCAAGGCACTGTCCACACAGCTATATTAAAGCACTAGCATGAGCCCCACTAAGCCAAATCTGTCAACCTGGGCTGGGAGGCTTGCTGCCACGGGCTGTGTAGACATGCTCCATTGGGTCAGGTGGTCTGAATTGGTGCTTCCAGGATCCCTGAGTTGCCTGACTCCTTGCCTGGCAGGGAAGCATTGGAAATATTTTGAAAAGGTCAAAATGAATGTCATGTTGACTTTTTGTAAATAACATTTTGGAATTCCTGTGGGGTGGGAGATTTTGACATTTCATTTTTCGTTCTGTTTAGAAACAATTTTTTTTTAATTTTGGAATTTCCTGTGGAACAGGAATTCTAGTTTCTGGTCAGCTCTAATGCTAACTAATCAAGCACCCTGATAATGCACTAACTGTACTGTAACTTTCAAATGTATTTTCAAATGAAAAATGACTGTAATCCAGTCTGGAGGTCAAAGGAATGCATAACTGTGGGCAGTGAAGGCAGTGAAAAGTAGTCACAGATAATCATTTGGTGCACTGTGCAGTCTTAAGTGCACAAATTGGAAGCCTTTTGAAAGTTTGGGCCATAGTGTACATGGGTTAACAAACAAGAGGCTCACTATAGCTACTTATTTTAAATAGTGTCTTGAAGTTCTTATATATTCTGGTCAATATAGCATAGTATTGTACTGCATTTGATCTGATTATTGAAGGTTGCTATTCATGAACTACATTGACATGTCAGGGTAATTTTTGCCTTCATTACAGTAGGTGGTAAATACTTTTACACAGCCAAGTAGAGTTTAGATCAATCCCTAAGCAGTTTCATCTTGTCTTTCAGATTGGGGAGTTTGGCCAAAGATCATTGTTTCTTTGTTAGTTCCTTTTTTTTTTTCTTCCAAAAGTGACAGATAACAGAAACAACTGCTGCTGCAATATTTCCTTTCCCCGTTCTGCAGATCTTCTCCTTTCTTTACACCTAAGTGCTTATGACAGACTTTTATTTTATGTTTTTATATTAAAGAGTGATTTATGATTAAATGTTAATGAAATAGAATTTTCACTGTGCTTTCATTATATTCTACTAGTTTGAACATTTTTCAAAGCAGCACACCAAAACCCACTGTTTTCTATGAATAAATAATAAAAAGCATGTCTGTACATTATCATTCATGCATTCTCCAGTTGCCCCATCAGTGATTTCTCTGCCAGTATAAAGTGGGCACTTCATATTAAACAGACCTTAACTAAAGCTAAAATTCATGTTATGATTCCAGCAGTTCTTTTCCTCAAATCTATATATTGCGGTTAGTTGTGTAAGTGCCATAATGTTTCATGGAATCTAGTCAACCAAAAAGATCTGTGATATTCTACAAGTGGAGGATTTTGGATCTGTCTTCTGCATCCTTGTTCAGACTGTTCAACAGGAGCTTTGCCAACATTTAGAACGTGTATTTGTAAACAAAATTTTAAAAGGATGCTGCATTGATACATGAGCTTCCAAAGGAACTGAAAATAGAAATCTTAGCAGTAAAATTTTGACTACGAATACTTTTAAGGAACAACCTATAATGGTAAGGAAGTGGTATACTGTAGTTAGTGAAGAGAGGTACAAAACATATGGGATGAAAAACGTAAATTAAATTAAATGTAATCTAATTTTAAAATGGTTTAAAATTGAAAATAAACCAAAGGTTAGGGAAACTTTCATCTAAAGGAACACTTTATCAAGTAGATTATATTTGTAACTTAAATCCACATGGAAGTGGCCTTACTTTTTATAACCAAACTTCAGGTGAGTTGCAGGAATGAGGAGTAATGTTCTGGGAGATCAACACTACTGAAAAGCAGTTGCAGAAAATTAAGATGACAGATTAACAGGATTCAGACCATTATTCACTTTTTTATGACACTTAACTTTAACAAGTAACAGAACAAATTCTCCACAGAAATGCAAACAAAGTAAGAACAAATATATACTTACCCATAAAATGTCATAGGCGTATTTGTATATATTGTTGTTGAATGCTGTTGTTTTTTAATTTTATGAAAATAGCAGTTTTAAATTACTCAAAATGTTAGGTAATTTTTAAAGTGAGTTCCATATGGCCCAAACTACATGGAAAATAGAATCTTGGCTTACTTTGAGAGAGTTTCTGAGCGAGAGCTAATGCATGAAAGTAAATTGATTCACACACTTTAAATCACTTTTATATTATCCAGTAAGGTGGAGATTAAAAAAAAAATAGCCAGAGCCTGGTAAACATTTTCTCCTCAGATTAAAAGAAGGAAGCAGTTAGTATTTCTCTTCATCCATTTTTAGGACAGGACATTAAATCAGAATTTGAGCTCTCTACTAAAGGACAAGTGACTCAACTGACATTTTTTTAAATTCTACAGGCTGCAAGAATATGAGTGAATTGGTATACAGTCCTGAGGGTGGGCAAGGCTGTGACCCTCATAGTAATATTCACAAAAACCTGCTATAAAGACAAAGATTCTGACCCTGTAAAGAGATCTGCTCAGGGTCCCATTGAAATGAATGGAACTCTGCACTGAAGTAAGGGCCCATCTATGTGGATTAAAGTTGCAAACAAAAATACTAAAATAATGGGGAAAGGGTCTAGATCCCATTTTGTGTGTGTGTGCGCGTGTGTGTGCTGCGCTGCATATGTACTCTCATTTCCATCTGCTCCCCTTCTTGGTCCCTACACTCCTTACAAATCCAGTTTATTATCTGCTCCCTCTCTGAACTTGGTGCCTTCATTGATGTAGTCCTCAGTATTTGTTTCTCTTCCCAATCTTGTTGCCATCACCTTGTAAGGCAGGGGTGGCCAACCTGTGGCTCCAGAGCCACATGCGGCTCTTCAGAAGTTAATATGCGGCTCCTTGTATAGGCACTGACTCAGGGGCTGGAGCTACAGGTGCCAACTTTCCAATGTGCCGGGGTTGCTCACTGCTCAACCCCTGGCTCTGCCACAGGCCCTGCCCCCACTCCACTCCTTCCTGCCCCCTCCTCTGAGCCGTCGTGCCCTCACTCCTCTCCCTCCCCCTCAGAGCCTCCTGCACACCACAAAAGAGCTGATCGGGAGGTGCAGGGAGGGAGGGGGACGCGCTGATCGGCAGGTGGGAGGCACTGGGGGTGGGGGTGAGCTGATGGGTTGCTGACGTATTACTGTGGCTCTTTGGCAATGTACATTGGTAAATTCTGGCTCCTTCTCAGGCTCAGGTTGGCCACCCCTATTGTAAGGGAAGGTGTGGTGAGATTATTGGACCGTTATGCAATTTTTTTTTATGCTTCACTTTGAAGAGAGAGCTTTTGAAGGCAAAGTGTAATACAAAGTTATGGTGCTATTTGTTTTTATGATTATTAATTATATTGAATAATGGTTCTACTGAGACAAAATGGAGAATTAGGGATCCTAAATTTAAGAGAGAGAGAAAGTGAGTGAGAGGAAAAATCAACTACTGGATTTGGGGCTAACAATGATCCAATATTGTTTGGTAAGGCACAAGGGAATAATGACTCATACTCTCAGTTGAGGGGTTCAAGTTGATGCATTTTAGAAGGTTTAAAGGAAGATATATTGTTAAAACTATCTTCTTTAAAAGATTAAATCAATCCCAGAACACTGGGTATAAATAGAAGGTACATTCTGCTTTGTGTGATGTTGTAACTGCTGAACCATTTGTTATATGATTATACAACCATTTTCCCAGTTTCTTTTATTTTATTAGGGTTTAAACATCTTAAAGTTATAGATATATGTACTTTTTAATGACACCTATTGTACAAATTTTTCCTATGGTATTACAAATGTCAAGGCTCCATTTCTATATAGTGTGAAAAAATACTATATCTAATTAACTTCAATTAATAACAAACAGTAATGGGCCACATAAATCATTCCTGAATAAGACAGTTATTCATGTATTAACTTGTATGTCCTCCATGGGGGGAAGGTGTCTAGCTGCATTTCACTAACAGATTTCACTAAATATATGGTATAACTATAAAGAACTGCTAATCAGAATAAAAAATGTAAACTCCCTATATGTGATGGATTTCTTCTGCCATTTCAAAGTATTAACTTGTAATAGGCATGCAGTGTTTACATGAGGTATTGCACTGAGTGCTGTTCCTGCTGGCGAATATTAAGGAGCAGCACCTGAACATATGTCCTGACTCACAGAAGTAGGTTTCCTCTTAACCCATTAGGGTATAAGGGATGTGGGATAGCTGTCTAAAGAGAGGATCTAGGGTGTGGGCCAAACAGTCTAGAAGGAGAAATCCTAGGAGTTGTCAAGCGTGAGGAAAGATTTCTATTGAAATGTATTGTTATTGTTAATTTCTGTGTTAACAAAACTGAACCCTAGAAAGTTCTAGTATGTGGGACTGTGTTTTAGAGTAAATTGGGAAAGACACCAGCTCACAGAACTTTTAGTGGCTTTAAGCCACTAACTAGAGGTAGTATGAGGGCAAAAGCCGTACAGCTTGTTTTGTTATTGTCTAATTTTTCAGTAGATTCTTCAGCAACATTCACATTGTGCTTTTTAATATTTTTAAGTGGACTGTTTGCATATTTAATATCCCAAAAGCCACAAGTTTTGCTGTATTTGTGTGGGAGAGAGAGAGAGTCCTGCTCTTTGGGTTTGGAGTTAAATCTTCACAGCCCCTCACATCTGATATGGTTACTGGCCCGTGAGCCAATCCTGTTCACATAAGTGGTTCCACAGTGTTACTGGCAGGAGTAAGGGTTGCAGGATCAAGACCAGCATCTCCTCTGAGACTGCCACTGCCATCTCTTGAAGGGATCCTAGGATACTTTGCAGTGTGGAGTGTGTTTTCTTTAAGGTTTGGGAAGTTACTTAGCCAATCATTTTCTTGTGAAAAGGAAGGGATGTGAGAACTCTCTGCCTGCAAGAAAGCCGAGCGATTTTATGTTCCACAATGGGACTTGGTTTTCAAACATCCCTGCCCTTTTTTTCCTTTAACAAGATGCTGCCTTTAAGATTTTTAGTTGTGGGGAATTTCCCTTTAATATGGAGAAGTGGGATTTACCTCTACAAAGCTCTGTCCTTTCCACTTCTTTCCATCAACATGGTTGTCTAGGCCACTTATTTTTGGATGTCATTGCTTCACATTTCCATTCCAGGCTGTAAGCTCATCTGTCCATGAGAATATCTGCTCAGACACTTCCTTGACTTTACTGTCCTGCCTCTGAAACCATCAGTGAGGTGCAGGTGGCCAGTGATGTTGATGTCTGAATCTGCTGATCTTAGTGTAGGCCAAGGCTTGAAGAAATCTCCGTTGTCTTTGTTATTAGACATTTTCTTTCTCAATATTTTAACCTAGGTTCCAGTTTACTTTCAGAATTCTTTATTTAAACAATTCAACACACATTGATCACAGCATTTTTTTCAACCCATCTTAGATTTTCTGCCTGTAAAGCACTATCACCATCAATCTGCCGGGTTCGCTGGCTGGCTCCACTGCTCTTGTTCGTTTTGGGGGCGGTTATTATTTCGGTAAAAATCTTTAAAATATTTTTTTTAATCCTGCAGGGTTTTAGGCTTTAAGTGAGGCTTCAAAAATTGAGTTTACTAATTCAGAGCCCTTAAAAACACACTCTTGTACTGAAAATAGACACATTGGAGAACATGAATAAATAGTAAATACTGTATATGAGTTTTTGGTCTAATGGAAGTCATTGAAGTGAGCTCTCCTGTGGAAAATCTAGCAGAGTTTTTGCTGACCCCTTTAGTGGCTAAGTATATAATTTACCTTTTTCAGTATTTCCTCTTATCACAGTCCAGGTCCAGGTCAGAGTTATCCAATTCAAATAGCATGTATGTGGCTTTTCTTCAGTAGCTTTTCTTTTTCCCCAAAAAATGAACACTTATCTTAGGGAAAAGGAAGGGAAACTTGTATTTCTTTTGCAAGGGCTCATGTTAAAGGCCAAAGACCTTGCCTCTGCATATTGGGTTCTAGGACTGGAAAGATTAGGATACTTTCGACTTGATCTGTTTCACAATGTATACACAATACAGTTTCATTAAAATTTTCTTTCTCATGTCCATCAGCTTCAGAAGAATGGTCATCCCTATACAGTGGCTTTAAAAGGATTTGATAACAGGACTTCTGTATGTCCTAGCATTAAGATCCTCTTCAGCACCTCCAAAACATAGCCATTTATTGGGCTGTGTTCCCTCTTTTACATCTGACAGGCATAAAATTCAAAGTTTGTGAGTTGTGAGTAGGTCTTAAGAGCATTTTATCATATGGTTTCCCAGAAGTCTTCTCTTTTATGTCAACAGAAATTTTAGAAATATCTTGAGGTGCCAGTCTTTAATTAGCTTCAGCATTCCGACACTCCACTTTCAAAATTCTTAATCTATGTCCTACATGTAATTGATCAAAGTTACTTTCCAAAGCCACTAGAAAGGGCGTTTTTATAGGACTTTCCTTACTAAGAGATCTTAAGCACTCTGTGAAGGCAGTGATAGGGACTGACAGAACTAAGAATGATCCACCAGCCTTGGCAGCTTGCTTGTGAAAAGGACCTGTGCTGCTGCATTGATTTTGATCTTGAATACCTCTAAAATGTTCTGTATTAAGTCAATAATGGTGATGTTTATTAATGGTATTGCAATAGGGAGGTAACATGATACTTTTAGCACCTTATCATTGCAATGCCCCATGAGCTTGCATTATTATTTCTAAAAGAACATGGTAACACAGACTGTAGGGAGATCTCATGAGAAATCAGGTAATACAGTATGATTGCTGAAAAATTAACACAAGTCATGGCTGTATGATTCTTTAAAGTTTTTCAAGCCATATAAAATAAAGCAAAATATAAAAGGAGTTCACCAGGCAGAGCTCAGATAGATATGTTGTCTCTACTGATGCTCAGTCCAATTTGACATAATTTTAAAATTTAAGTTACTTTCACTTTTAAACTTGTCTCTAAAACAAAATCTTGCAAAACAATTTCAGATTCAATTTCCTGAAAGTAGAAAAGTTACACTAAGCACTGTAGGTTTGTTCATTTTCATGTGTTAATTCTGGTATTCTAAAAGCATGCAAATGGCATTTGTCTTTAGATTTACAAAAACTAGATATTCAGAGTTTGAATTATTTAAACTCCCACAACACATGCACTTTTGCTTTTCAAGCATGAGTTATAATTTAATTAAAAACTTCTGGTGCATCGCTAGCTATTTAAATATTAAAATGTTCCATGGATCACTTTCGATTATCTACCGTCATGAAATTCCTGAAGATGTCAGATTTTTAAGATTCCCAAAGTTGCACTTGGAATTGTCTGTTGATGCAAAGGGGACTGTGATAATTACATACATCCATTAGTATCAGCAGAGGAGATAAACTTTGGGGAGGCTTAATGGGCATGTCTCAGTGACAGCTAGCAAAGAACATTTGGCATGATTAAGGATGGATTTGAATGTACTTGAAAATATACTCTCATTATGGATGCCCAGTGGAAGTTGCACTACAAATGTTAAATTCCCCAGAAGAAGAGTTGTGTGGCAGAGAAGCTTTGAAATCCACTGTGGCCGTCATCCGAATTATTCTCTTCTCTTTATGTCTTTCCGCTGTCAGATTCATTTTGTGATGCCCAACTTGCTCCCTGCATCTTTGAAAAGAGGCAACCTGTTGATTTCTGTGTTACAGATTGTCCGAAGACGCATCAAGGATTGGCTTGAGAGGAAGAAACCTCCATTTGGTGCTATCAGCAGCTGTGTGCTCCTGATGATCATCTATACAACGTTCTGTGACACTTTCTCCAATCCAAATATTGACCTTGATAAATTTAGCTTGATTATAATAGTGTTCATAAGTAAGTTCTGTCTTAAAGTATCCCTTTTATCACTTGTTAGTCTCTCGTGTGCAATGAACAGCGTGTACTGGAAAGAAAAAAGAAGGAAATATATTTAACTGCCTTGGGGCTAGATTTTGTATTTTTAATGCGTCTTGCAAGCAAGATAGATTAGAAAAATTCCTAGAGGCTGCATACTTTTAGGATGTTAAGTAATAAAAGTATGAACCCTGTTATTATATACACTTGAGATTGCTCAAAGTAGCATTTCCTTTCTAAAGTAATAAGTTTTCAAATATCAGTGTCCATCCTGTTGAAGTTGTATCTATTAAAGGGCAGTTCATGTTTTGATTTGGCACTCCTTACTGAAAGTGTAGATTCCAGTTGGAGCTATTATTGACAGAAAATTATGTTAATAGCTTATAAAAAGCTGATTTTTACTTTCCTTACTGTATTATAAATCTTGGAAATATTGGGATTTTTTACATGATGATACATTTTCTGTGGTTGAAGTAATTTGTTAGAAAGTACATTTTAGATCCCCTTTAATTTATTCATCAGATTTAAATAATATATTTAAGAGAACAGTGTCCTGGTATCCATCAGTTAAAAATACATTACACGATCATTAAGAACCAAAACAGCAGAATCCCCTATCACCTCCCCACGTGTTATTTAATTATTAATTTTTAATAGTTCATGCAGACTAAGGTCTGTATTGTCTTTCTTTAGCAGAGGCTCCCTGGGAGTGGAAATTTGCCCTGAGCACAAAGTACTCACTGTCCCACTCCACCAGGGGAGCTGTAGGCAGCTAGTGTAACCCTAAAAGTGGGCAGCACTGCTTGGGAAAGCATGTAGCCCAGACTCCAAAGGAGTTCACTGACTCAGGATTCCTTTGCTGACAGGGCTCCTCTGGAGTCCTGAATGCAGCTTAAAAGCCGCCCTCCTCTGTCAGAACTCCCAGTATCATCTGCCTTCCCAATAGGCATAATCTGCTCCCCTCCCCCACCCCCACCTCACTCCGCACAGATACAGCAGCTCATATTAGTGTAGGGGGGTGTAACTTGGATCTCCCGATACCAGCACGGTAGATCAAATCCTGTTTAGTATTAAACTATTGAATTTCAGGAAACCACTGAGTCGCCTTTTAGTATATAGGTGTCCTTGATACAGTGAGTGAAATCCTCTCCCTATTGAAGTCAATAGAAGTTTTGCCATTTACTACATTCCATCTTGCATCCTTGGTTGCAAAATTGTATATGCTCTTCAGATAGTCTGTCACCTGATATACAAAAAGGAAATAATATTTTTCACTTGTTCTAGGTAAACAGAAAAAAATCACACCTATAAAGGAATTAATAATTACATATCTTGTCTTTGTGTTTTAAAACACTCAATTCATAAAAAGTTCATCACTTAATTGAATAATGTTTGAATTTGGTAAAAACAGCTGAGTTTGCTGTGGGATTTTTAGATAAATCCTTGTCTATTCTGTGTAGATTTTATAGCTCTCATGGCACTACTTTTGTAAGGCTGGGTTTTGCACCCCTTGTCCCACAGTGTTCACCCAGCTATGGCTGTTTTCCAGTGGTGGATAATCTGTGGAGCACTTTCAGATGAAAACCACTGTAAACACGTAAAATATTACTTGCAGTATTTGTTGCCAGTGCAACATGATAAAATGCTTGTGTAATTGATAGTAAACTGCAGAATTGACATTGTAAGGTGAGAACAAATAAAAAGAGTATACTTCTGGTTAGCTTTTTCAAAATTGCTGAGAAGGAAATATAAAACCAAAAAGAATTCAGATGAAGGGTATGCTTGCCAAGAGGAATATTCTCCCCTGATGATGTGCTTGTAATTTCCATGCACAAATCTGTGCAAATAGAGGGGAAAAACATAAATTCTCAGTTAAAATGTAAAGAAAGTAAAAGAGAAACTTTGAATAAAAGACACTTATGTTACTCTGACAGTATAACGACTGGTGTGAGAAACAGGCAAAGCCGCTTTGCAAACTATGCTTTTTGGGACTGTTCATGCAGTCCAGGGGCTTCCATTGCTTTTCTTGTCATTTACAGTAGTGTTCTGAAAGATTGGTCTGTTTGTGCCACATTCGGGATAAAGAACAACTTCCAGAATAACATTGTGTTTCTTGAAATTGTGAAAATCATCCAACTTCATTTATTTTTTTGCCTGTTCTATATTTAGTCAGTTCCAATGTGCGTAACTAAAATTCCTTAGCAAAGACATTAATGTATGCCTTGACACTTATAGATCTATAATTTGCTAAAGATAAAGCATGTCTTTATTTCTAAAATATTTAGAAAGTTGAAAAATAAGGAAAGTCTGTACTACTTCATTGGAGTCATTGGCTATGTGCCATGTTATTTCAGTGGCGAATTTGGCCTGAGATTTTTAAGAGGAAAGTATATTTATTATTCTCCAGATTACTGTTTTAAGGTAACTTGTATGTTAATATTCTCACCTCAGTAAAGTATGCATTGGTAGCAACATAGCATTGGTAGCAACATTGGTGTTTATTTCTATATAGCTATTACAGAAAGGATGCATTTTCTGTGCATGTTAAATTAATGCATTTATGCCAAAGAAAAATGATTTACAATTCAGTAACAATGGATTGAGTCCTTAGTTTATGAATTAAAATACCAAATGAAATGTGAGGCAAAAATTTTAGTGTGCCCAGCACAGGAAATTCTCATAATAAATGGAAAATTTCATTGATAGTTAAGAGATTCTTTCGGTCTTGGTTTAATGTGTCATACCAACAGTATTGCCCAGTTATAAATTGGGGCCAAACTGTTGCCTTACCTTACCTTGTACTATGGGACACATTAGCGTCATGGTCATCACATACCCAGGCTTTGCAAGGGAGGGGGCTCTGCACCAGATTTCTAGTAAATGTAAAATGCGTCCTCCTTCTTCTAAAAGTTCTCTGCAAATCCTAGTCTTATGTTTCACTTTCCCTATTCTCCCCGCAGGGGGTTGCTGCAGTCCCACATTGAGGTGGATACACTCAATCAGCCTGTGTGACCACACATATCATTCAGTTTCTTTAAATGTCACATAGCCAGCCTGATTCCCACACACATGCTGAAATGTCTGGGAAGGCCACTTGTCAGTTGCCTTTCCATAATGCCCCATTTCTTATATAGCATTTGGGTGGGATGTGGTCTCAGATTCCATGCTTGGCACATAGACATTAGGTAAGGTAGCTGAGAGGATGGTTCCCCTCAAGACTCTCAAAAATGTCCACACCTGTAAAGTTCTGCTATGCTCAACAACTGCTGAGAGTTTCAGGCCGTGTGCGCTGCTAGGAACTGGCTTTTTCCCAATAGGAATGCAAACATATATATAGGAGTCTCATAACTCCTGTTAACAATTATGGAAAATACAAGCATTTCATCAAGAGGGCAGTATACACCAGAGTGTGTGCATGTTTGTGTCTGCAGTATTCACACTTACACATGATTTTTGCAATCTGTTAAGCAGAGATATATTTGGCACCTAAAGTATGTCAGAAGATTGCACTATGTCATCACTCCTATAAAGCAGTACTCTGAAAATGGATGCATGGCATTCACCAGTCAACTTCTCTGTCAATGAGACATAATGTCAAGAAGTACCTTATTCAGGTGCAGTGCTTCTGCAAGTGCTGCCATAACCATAGTAATAGCACTTGCTATAGAAATGCTTCCTCAGACGTGGTGATGTCCATTGCTCCTTCCAAAATAATTGTCCTTTCTGCAAGTCTTTACAAGCCCACGCATTTGGCTGAATCAAATTTCTCTGAGTGTTTTGGCCCATCCCTAAGCATCAGATGTGTATCTTTTCATCCTTTATGCAGGTTTAAAAGGTATGTACACAGTATAGTGGTTTATGTGAAATTTATTTTTACCATGTAAACTCACATTTAACTTGTTTCTCTTTCAGTATTTTTTGTTCAGCTGAGCTTCATGCTTTTAACTTTCCTCTTTTCTACAAGGTAAGTGGATTAGAATGTTTTGAGCAGATGTACAGTATAGAGTGTGTATATCTATTTATGCATACATTTAGGGGCATGCTTCCAAAACGGGTGATTTCAGTCTAATACTTGATGCTTTTGCTGCATCTCCCCCATTAGCATTGCAGAGCCAACACAGCTAAGAGAGAAAGAGCTGAATTCTATTCCTTCTTGTGCATTTTCTACCAAATGGTTAATCAAGTTCCAATCAATTACTCCTATTGAAAGCAATGGATTTGCCCAGGTGTCACAGATGCGAGTTAGAGCAGCCACAGTCCTTGCTCTAAGTTCTGCTGCCTGAAGCAGTCCCTAAGGTACCATTCTGCTGATTGGGGATTGCTAGAGTGCAACATACTCTGGCTATGCCCCCTGCCTAAAACACCCCCTATCTAGGAGGGAGGGTGCACGTGGCATAGAGCCAGCTCTGCTAGTTTTATGCCACTAGGGTATTCCCTGTGAGAGGGGAATCCTAAATGATCCTTTAGGGCATCTTTAAGTGCCTTTTGTAATGTTGGCCCTTTCCTGGACCAAGGATCTGGCCCAGTTGTTGAACCCCACAATGCCATTTTTACAGGACCTTGAGTAGGATGCTACTTACACTGTATAATAAATACATATCTGGAGTTTCAGGAAAAGCTATTTCCCATTTGGATTGAACATATGACCTCTACTGGGCAATCATATGCCTCTGTTGGTCACTTTTCCAACCTTCCTGCCTTAATTTTATCCTATAAACCTCAAGCCCAGCTTCTCTCTCAATAGATAGAAATGTATCCTATATCTCCTTACTGTCTGTTGGTCAGTTTTTACAAAGGGGAATTGGCTGCTAATGTGATACAGAATGTATATAGAAGTAACCTTGGGTGGATTTAGGTTGTGGGAATTTATCCATTAGAGAGTTTGCCATAACTGAGAAAAAAATCTGTTTAAATAAAAAAAAAAAAACCACACTGCTGTGCATCTTTGGGTAGAATTATTTCTGTCAGTAGAGCTGATCAAAGTGTTATGAATATGTGTATGGGTACTTAAAGTGGTACATTTGATCAAAGATGTTTTAAGCAGATTTTTGCTAAAAGAGATTATTAAAACTTTCTTTTCTAGGAATAATTCTGGTTTCACACCAGCAGACACAGTGGCTATCATTTTTTGTTCCACACACAAATCCCTCACCCTGGGTAAGTCATTATAAGAGATCAAGTTTAGCTTTTCAGTGCAATCACAGTAATTCGCTTTGTTGGAAATAGTTGTTAAATCAAAGTAGTAGTTGTTTGTGTGACAAGTATGTGAATGACACAGTACTAATATTGGTATATTAATGGTAACGTTTTTGCACAGGGTAAATAAATGTTTATTAAAAAGGAGACAGCACGGTTTTCTCAACTGGGAGTTCAGTAGTTGTACTGCAGTGCCATTAATCTGCTCTTATTTTAGAGGGAGCTACTTCATTTTTTACTTGTGATGTTCCCATACCCTAATCCAATATTGATAAAGTTTGAGGTTCATTACTCATAATGTTCTGAGTTATTCCTACACCGTCACCCCAGAAGGATATTGTTGCTCAAAACTGCTTAGCATTTGCCGTGCACAAAGCATTTAACATATTCCAAAATAGATCACTAAGGACAGTTCTGTTTTCTGCGTAGTTTTAGCAGCTTAATTGTATTTATCTGAAGTCTGCAGTGTCTTTGGACTGTGTGTTTTATTTATTACAATTCAATAGTCAAAAACATTATTGAAGTATTTGTCATTTAAAATTACTTAGTGATAACAAGCATGGTCTGATAGAAACTTACAAAATATAATTAAAATTGTTATGTTTAGATGGCATGATAGTGCTTCATTCCTGTTCCTGCTCTCTTCTGCTGGTCAGTCAGTGGCACTATTGGTAGCTGTATGTTTTCTCATTTCTTTCCAAAACTGGAAAATGTTTGTTTGATAAAGTACAGTATATATAATTGAGTATCAACCTTTTCAAGCCTGTAACTATCAAAGATAAAACTTTAGTTATTAAATGGAGTTGGATATATTGGAAGGAATGGTAACCATGATCTTTACCATTGAGTAGCATTTGTACAGTTACATTTTTATATACAGAAAGTATTTATTTTGATTTCTTTTAAACTGCCTGGATACTTTGAATTAATTTTTAATAAAATCAGTTTGCATTGCTCTGAGTACAATTTCAGACAATCTGTAGTATGTATGACTCCTCTTTCATATAAGTATAGCACAGTATAACGTGTGTGATTAGCCCAAGTTACCTGCAGACCTAGGGTACAACTGTGACCTAACAGAACAAAGGGCATTGATTTCAACTACCTAAGAATGTGCAATTATTTTATAATTTTTATTGAAAACATGATTTTGTGTGTAGACTGCACACACTTATAAAACTTCTGTGCAAATAAAATCACTACAGTGGGTGCTTAAACATGAGAAGCCTCCAGGGGATTGCTTTCACCCAGAAAAAATGAGGGATCTGTGTTCCTCTGTCACTAGTTGTTCTCATGCTAAACCCTCCAGCATAGCCCTGCCTGAATCACGCACTGCATACACTGAAGTCAGTGCTCCTTCTCTCCATCCTTTTCCCCATTAGCTTGTGACTCAAGCCCCTTTTATTATATTTTTATTTTCTCCCTGAAGCTACCTGGTTCCTAGCTCCTAGCAGCTGCTGAATTAAAAGTAACTGCTCTCCCTGAGACATCTAAGTTAGTCAGGTTTTGCGTGTATTTTGTAGTGCTCTGTGCACGTACAACAGATGTGGGAAAACAGCAGCCAGCTAAAAGTTCAGGACTCTTTGGAACCTGTTTTCTCCAGCACTCATATAATTCCTCTCTACTAATACTTGTAGCTAGTATAGGCAAAAAGGTGTGCAAGTTGATAGGTGGTGGGGGTGGTTGGCCAAAATAGTGCAGCCCCTCCTCTTGGGTGTAAACTTTGCCACAGTTATGTTAGCCTTTGTCAGCTTCGGGGTAGATTGCTTCACTGGGGTTACCCTTGAAGAACACTTGGAAGTTCCAGCTGGTGCCTCTTGCTGAAGTTGGCCTCCCCAGTGGGCAGATAACTGGGAGCACTCTCATGCTCTGGGCGTTTGCACTAGCTTACGGTTTAAAGCTCTGAATAGCCTAGCACCCAGCTAGCTAAGAGATTGCATCTGACCCTCTGTTACATCTCTGCTGTTAAGATCAGTTGCGTTGCTCTTGCTGATGGTTCCTGGAGTTTTGTTGTAAGAAACCAGAACCAAGGCATTCTGAACAGAGCACCCCCATTTGTGGAAAGTGGTCCTTTTGGCAGTTCACCAGAGCCCATGGTTAGCAAGTCTGAGGGCAGTGTCTGTGCCTGTTGTCCATCAGTTGCCAATTACTACTTATCCATTGCCTCTGCATTTTTGTTTCTGTTAATTATTGCTTGGGTGTCCAGATACCATATCAAAGGGAGCTGCATAAAAAATGCATAGATATGTAAATAAATAAGTGGATGGTGCTTATCAGAAAGATCTGGATTAACAAAGCTTTAATATGAAAATTGCCCCCAAAGCTAGTGGCATAAATAGGAATCTTTAACCTATGCAATTAACATTTATTGTAAAGTTATCCCAAGTTCCTCTCCCGGTCTCTGGCAGCATTGCAGGGGTAATGTGTGTATAACAATAAACTGTTCTTGAATGACAGTTCAGTGTACCAGATCCTTGTTTACTTAAATCAGAAACCCACACTTGCTCCCAATGAAATCAATGAGTTTTGCTTTTGACTTTAGTGGGAGCATAATAGGTAGAAGATGCCCATTCTATGTCGTTGTTCCATCACACTTTACAAGGAATATTTACTGTAAAGCATGCAACAAAAACTGCACTCACGTGAGTACTTCTGTCTCCAACACCACAGTATGTGAGAGCAGCACTGCAATTCACAATCTTGTTTTAAGCCCATTCCGGGCGATTGTTTTTATTTACCTTCAAGACATGGCCATTAAGCAACTGGTAACATATAAGTGACCTCCTACAACAGTAGCTTTATTTGGGGGCTTGAAATTGGTTTTTCTCATCTTGACATTTGAAGCTCTGATAGGTGCTTCTTGTCCATTCCCTGGGGATTTTAGAATGGAACCAACAGAAGAGGAGGAAGAGAGGACAGCTTTAAAGCTTTAGAAGTGGTAATAGGAGAAACACCAGAAGACTTCTGTAAGATATTTCTCCTACACCATATTAAGAAACCAACTAATTCTCATGCAATGCATGCTCAACTGCCACTTCCAATGCTGAATTCATGAAAAATTGCTCACTCTACACTGAGACAAGTGCTGTCCCCATAAGCCGGGGTTTATTTTATATACTGAACAGCTGACACACCTATTTTTCCTCAAAGATCAGGGTGCAGGGCATAAGGATGAATTACACTGACTAGGTACCTTATATTTTTCATTCAGTATCATAAACTGATTAATATTTCTTAATATAAATGGTCCTTTCAGTGGTTTCTAAATAGTATACATCATGTTGGCACACAAAACCATATTTATTTCTATTTCATTTAACTAGTGAATTAGGGATATAAACTTACAAATAGTGAAGATAAATGTGGTATCCTCACATATTCCCCCACACTTTGTTCTTTCTCTCCTTCTCCCCATATATACACAGTACATGTGAGTACACACACATGCAGACATTTGATTCATGGCTTTTATTAGTGCATTTGCCAATGATTGATTAGTACTTAGTATTAGTACTTCTTCTATTGATTGATTGCAGATGAAGTGACTATTTGACCTTTAATTATGAGTCTTGCTATTGAAAATGACATTGAGCTATGGCTTCACATAATCCATCTGGAAAGCCCGACATGATGCCATTCCCTGGAGTTCGTTCAGCAAGAAAGAGGAGGCCTGAAGGAAGTACAGAGCGATCAGTATGGTTCATCTAAAACAATACTGCAGGCTTTGTTGCCTGCACTTGTACATAGTCTCTGGCTAGTGTAGGAGATTATTGTATCTTTTATAGAGAGGGAATTACTAGCTACAGGTCACCACTTAAAAAAATTTAAATGCAGACTCGCCAGTAATTCAGTTTTTAATTTAAACCTTCATAATAGTTGAATAACTACAACCTATATGTATTTTATCCAGCAGAAAATGAAGAGCTGCTACCTACTCTGGCTATCACAGGTGCAAAACGTCAGCATAGCAGATATGATTGACAAAGGATTGTTAAAAAAAACCCTTATGGAATTAGGATTTTGTTTTCAATGCAGCGTACATTTTCTCATTTAGATGGCAATAATGCAATGGCTTTTTAGATTCTTAAATAAACCCAATTACGTTTTTCAGTTTATATAAATATTCTGAGGAAGAAGCAGTATATTTATTTATTTTGGTCAACTTTACTTGAAAATGTTTGTGGTTTAATTTCATTTGAAGGTTTTTTCTGTTTTTGTTTTCTTTTTTAATAAAAATGGATACACTGTTTTATTGCTTCGGTGCAGAGTGGACAATCTATGTTTAGACCATTTAAAAACAAGGTAGGGTGCTGCTGCATTTGCCTATTTTATGACAATGAGAATCTAGCTGCTTTAAATATAAAAAGGCCAAAAGATTGGATTCACATTACAGATTACAGGCTGTAATAAAATAAGGCTTCTTTTAATTACTGCATAAGAGAAAAGAAACACAGTGAAACCAGAAATATTGCCAAGTTTCAGCCCAGCGTTAATTTGTATAGTCAACCATTGCAGACCCACTAAATATGGAGTTGAACCTGCAGGAATAATGAGCACTTCTTGCATGGTGCTGAATGCTCTCTGTTCCCAGTGACTTCAAGTTTGTGCTCTGTGGCCCTGATTCAGCAAGGTAATAAGGCATGTGCCTAATTTTAAGCATATGAGTGATTCCATTGACTTCTCACATAGAGTTCACAAAGGGTAATGCTGTGCAATTGCTGATGTTCTCTGAAGGCCTTCATGTGTGAGGTTATGGAGGATCCATCTTGTAACCCCTTTTGTTCAATATTTATATGACAACTAAGAGGCAACATTTTAGGCTGCATTATCATCCGCTTGCTGCTGATATTTAGTTTTATGTCTCCTTTTCATCTAACCTGATTGAAAAAGGGATCTAGGTGAAAGTGACCTGCCTGCATAAGAGAGAGATGATTCTTGTTGGTAGGGGATGGCATTTGAAGGAACAGATGGCGGGAGGCTGTATCTGGACCAAGGTGTACTCCCAACTTCCACCAAAATCGTTAAAATCATAGGGGTCCCGTTGAATCCATTTTTGCTTTTGAATTCCTAGAAAGATATGAAATCTCACAAGGGCTATTACTATAGCCCTCTCGTTCCCCACTCTATCCTCCTTACTGTGCCTGCGTAAGAAATCTCCTGGCCTTCTAATGGGTATTGTGAGAGCAAACTACTATGAAGAACTGGTACCAAGGATAAAGTGCCTACCGTTAGTGTGGGTTCTTCAAGTTCAAATCTGTGTTCCTGTGGTCAGTTTTAAAGTTTGTTTTTTGAAGTTCTTTTGTGTCTCTCCCCTTGCCACTAGCAGGGCGGTTGGGAGGGCTTTCTCCCTTCCCAGTAGGTGGCACTTATTTCAGAAGATTAGGCCTGGAGAGGCTAACGGTGCATGAGTTAGAAATGAGAGCCTGGCACAAGAGGACAGTACTAGGACCCCCAGTTCATGTACAGAAGTTCCCAGTACCTGTAAACAGTTCTGTTATTGTCATTTAAAGTCATTGAAATTATTCCCAAGCTACATTGCTGTAGCTGAAAGCAGAACCAAGAAGCCAAAGAAAGTTACTCCCTTTTTGATGCTCCTTTCATAGACTCTCCTCCCTTTTTGTGGCTGGCTGACCAACGAACCCATTAGTCTTCTCCTAAAAACTTTAAACTATTTCCAAGGAAGGAAAGAGCTATCTAGTCTAACTAGAAGCCATGTAGGCCTCCTTGCATGGCTGGTCAGTTCTCTAGGACTGGCTACGTACTTGCTTTCACCCTCCCACCCTTGCTCATTTGAGTCCCTACCAAACATGTGCTTGAGGTACAATATTATTTATCAAGTCATCGTTATGCCCTAACCAGTCACCACCTTCCTTTCTCGCTAGACTCTGAGGGGAGGCAGAACTTGATTGTCGGGACTTGCCAATGTTTTAAAGATATCACTCCACTGGGGACACAGACAAAAACCAAATCCATTTTCAAGGCTTCTGGGATTGAGATAGCTTAAATATTTTCCTCCTACATAAGCCTCTGCACCCTCTCTCCCCCACTCCCCAAACCGAGCTGGCAGTTTGCAGGCTACAGCATTCCTACTCACCCAGAAGGGTTATCCCCAAGGGATGGCAGGCAGTTTAGCCACAACACCATGCATTAGGCTTTTTGCTGGCATGTGGTGAATATTCAGCACATTCATCATCACACCCATCGGCCGTGCCCATTTATTTAGCTGTTCAAACCCCCCTGCGCACTCACCCCAGTCCGCTGAAGTTGTGGACTTCGCAACTTTTTCCTTCTGCCAAATTTCCATCACCAGGGCTTTGCGCCAAGGGGCTTTGCCATCGTATGCTGACCTAGACCCGCCAGTGACTCTGGCCCCATGTTCTTGTATAGTTGTATATTTTAAAGTATTATTATTGGGATAAAGTGAAGTGCCCTCTGGCTTGCCAGGTTAGTGTCTGGGAATTTCAGATTGACCCTCAAAGTGAGCATTTACCATATATTTCAGTATGACAGTTAGAATCAATAGGCAAGTAAACATATGGGGTCCAGGCACAAATCAGAGCAGACTCAGCCCTGCTCTCATGTGCCAGCTAGTAACAGCTTCTGGAAGTAGCAATGCTCTGGCAACACCTAGTCTCCCATCGTGTCCACATGCTGGCTAGCTAAGTCAGCTTTATGGCCTCTTTGCACCACCAGAGCAGCACAAAGGGGCTACAGTGAGGGCGTATATTCAGGAAGATAATCTGCTAGCAGATCTACCTCAAAGAAAGAAATGTCAGAGTTTAAATGAGGCTTAGTGGCACTTGGACACAGCACATGCTTTTCTAATGTTGTGTTTGGCATGAGATTCATGATATCGTATGCCTCCTCTGTTTCTGTTTACTGAATTTTCATCTCTCTTATGATTCTAAAAGGGTAACTTTATAGGAAATTTGGGAATCTCCTTTCTTATGTGCCCTGAAACATATGCTTTTTGATTAGCCTTTGAATGTGGGCAAGAAATCCAGCACTGGGGCTTGTTTCCCAGTGCTTCCTATTCATCTGTACACTCTGCCAGTAGTAGGTTTTTTATTAATATTTAGAAAGTTTGCCTCCAGCAGTACTAAAATGTGCATCAGAGAACAACAGTTGTTTACTGTGTTTGAACTGAAGAATCTCACCCAGGAGATCTCATTCACTTGAAGTTTACATCTCTCAATCTCGATTTGCAAAAAGAGATCGATGAATAACAATTGTCATTTCAGAGTTGCACTTCTCCAATTATTTATTTGGTTGTGTGTCTTGCCAGATGTACACTTAATTGGATCAGACACTAAAAACCAGATTGCAGGTTTTTAATGACAGCAAGCTCATACCGCTTTATAATAATAAAAAAAATGCTACAAACACCCAGCTGTAAAATTATTATGACACAAGAGCCCTCCCAACCCTCTCTCTCCACCAAAATGGTTAAAGTTAATTTATCTACTTTAAGAAACTACCTTATACTCAGCAGATAGCTGCCAGGTTACCCTTGGGGAGATCCAAGTTTGGACATGACTCAAGATCCCTTTATCCCAAGCAGGCAGAGGCTACAAATGTCACCTATAGTAAAGAGTATTAAAGATGTCGTTGAGTCTCTGTGGGAGTATCACATCTACATGTGCTGCTCTCAATGCACCATCTGGTAGCCAGTCTCAGCTGCTGGCTTCAGACACTTATGGAACTGTGGGTGCAAGGATATTAAAAAAACACTTGGAAAAAGTAGTGGCCCTGTTACAAGGGGAGTTGCTGGGAGCTTGGAAAGGAATAACTTCAGAGCTGCAAGTTGCACAACTTCCACCACCATCGTAATTCTCAGCATTTTAATGTGGAAAATAGACATAGGACAGTATTTCTCTCTCCTGTGGATAAGAACATAAGAATGGCCATACTGGGTCAGACCAAAGGTCCATCCAGCCCAGTCTCCTGTCTGCCGACAGTGGCCAATGCCAGGTGCCCTTGAGGCAGTGAACCTAACAGGTAATGATCAAGTGATCTCTCTCCTGCCATCCATCTCCGCCCTCTGACAAACAGAGGCTAGGGACACCATTTCTTACCCATCCTGGCTAATAGCCATTAATGGACTTAACCTCCATGAATTTATCTAGTTCTCTTTTAAACCCTGTTATACTCCTAGGTAGATGAATAGAGGACTGTTGGCTCCAAAGTCCCTGCCCAAGTGATGGGGAAAGTAAATCTTATTATCCTTTGTTCTCCAAAAAAAGATGAAAAGTTGTGGCCAGTGTTTTCAGATTCTGGTATCTGGCATTTCCATGGCCTAAAAAGAGTAAAAGGAGGGAGGGAGAGGAGAAGATGTTTCGTTTATGCATCTGTGTTTTCGCTTGCCTTGATGCATAAGGAGGGAATCACTGTGAGTTTCATTTCTTGCATGCACTCAAATACAATAGGAATAATGTATATAAGTATTTCCATAATATCTATTTTAATATATTAAATGAAACTCACTTAGCCAAAACTTTGATGCCTCCACAGATCCTGGCATCTGCTGTGCTGGAGAGAATAACTGTGTTCAAGGGAACAGCAAATTAATAAAACTTTCAATCTGTAGGATATTGTCTGTATCTCTGTGCATCCTTCCATTTATCACCATAATATCTGAGGCACTGACATGGCTCTGTTTCATAAAAGTATACTAGAAATATAGACAAAAAAAGGTGTTTCTGCAGTCACTGAGTACACAAATGTCAATAGCTTTCATGTTAGTAATGAAGTACAAGACAAACCTCTGAGTGTGCACTGAATGTATTGTCTGTGTGAACTATGACTTGATATACAGGCAGTAAAATGTCTCTGAAGTAGACCAAGATCAGCTACACCATTGCCATGCATATGCTTAGGTCCCATTGTAGAGATAAGCTAGCGTTTAAAATAAGATTTATGGTGGTTTGATTCATTCTTGAATGACCTGTTAATTAATTATTACAATATTGTCAGATGGGTTAAGGTGTTCCTGAGTCTAAGGCAACAGTCTTCAGTTGTTGGTGTTTAATGTTTCATTGTTAGCATTTGGTGAGATTGCTCAGGTCATTCATTAAACATCACTTCCAATCTGAAAACACCCGTCGAAAAACCATAAATAGATCAAACAGAACATTCTCTCTTTCCCCCTTTTACATTTTTATTTACTTAAATCTTTGATAGTCGAAGATGTACTGATTCTTGGTAGCTACATTTTACATTGCAGAGTCTAATTTCTGTGGTAATATGAACAAGGTGAACCAGTGACCTGAACAACTAAAAACTAAAATTAGTAAAAGCATGCCTAGGGCACTAGCTTTTCTCCATCTTTTCCTTTAGTGTTAGTGACAAAAGAAATATCTATCCTCATTCTTCATTAATCTTCCTCCTCTTCCTTCACCTTTATATGTATCACAGACCCATTGAATCTCTTGCAGCCAGTATGAATCTCACACAGACAGGGCTGAATTTCAGAAAGTGATTCTCCTGCATCCCCCCAGGTAACTTTGGGGCCAATGTAATATATTAACAGGGTACTCAGTGATTCATCTGTATCCCAGTAGTGCTGTGCTCCCAAAGGAGGTAACAGGCACCCAGTCTCATGCTAGAGCCGCGTGAGCTCTATTTTGAATGCTCTAGTGTCATTGGCCTAGATTCACAAAGGTTCTTTGGCACCGAAGTCCCAGCTTTAGGCTCCATTGCTATTCACAAAACTTCTGCTGAATCCTGTGGGTGCCTAAATGCACTCAGCACCTAAGTTTTTGCAGTAAAAAGTTCTCTCTGCTCCTTTGTTTCTGCCTCTGGACATGTGTGCGACTGCCTCAACTCTGGGCACGTATCTCCCACCTAAATCCCAGAGCAATTCACAAACCAAGGAGGACAAGGATTCACCTGCATAACTCGTGTGGGGCCTGATCTGGCTTTGCGCACACCTATCAGACCAGGCCCCTCAAGCAGGTTCACACAAGACAGCGAGGGTAATGGGAGAGGAGGGAGAGAGAGAGGACTTCCCTCACAACTTTTAGCCCAGTTGTTAGGGTACTCACCTGGAATGTGGAAGACCCCCCGCCCCCGTTCAAGTTCCCCCTCCAACTGATGAGGAGAAGGGATTTCAACAGGAAAGCCACCTAGTATGTTGGCTTTTGTGAATCTCTCCCCATGTAGGCACTAACTCAGGCTTCGTGAATCGGAGTGTTGTTCCTGTGATTTTCCAGGCACATAAAAGTTAGGTGCCGCAACGCTCAGCATCATGACTCCTGAGTATCTTTGTGAATCTAGGCCATTGTCCTTTCTTCAATGCACAGCATGAAAGTCAAGTATTTTTGTTCATTTGGATAAATGCAGGTCTGCCAAAACTTCCATCTGAAGGACTGTCCCCCATTTGTGACTTTCTCATGTTGTCCCACCATGCTCCTTTAATCTCTCACCATTTCGTTGTGCAACTTCCTCCTTAGACATTTTTTTCTTTTGCTGCTGCCTCAGTTTGTCCCTCTTCCTCCCCATGTTGAAACTGAATTGAGATCTGAAAATGTATTGAGTTCCTCACCTCTTAAAATACTTTCAGCAAGGGTTTCTTTCAGCATAATTTAGATGCTATCAAGTAGGCAGTGGCAAAATAACCCCAGCTGCACCTGGACTCATCCCAGTCAGACTTTAGCCCTAGATATGGCATCAAAAAAGTGCTAATTGCACAGATGAAGGATCTTCTTATGCCCATAGGCAGAGGGAAAATATCCACGTTAATACTTTTAGGATGGTCAGCCACCTTTGATACATTCAACCATAAAGTGCTGTTGGTCAGGCTACAAACCTGGACGTTGTTGATGGAACATAAGAACAGCCATACTGGATCAGACCAAAGGTCCATCTAGCCCAGTATCCTGTCTTCTGACACTGGCCAATGCCAGGTGCCCCCGAGGGAATGAACAGAACAGGTAATCATGAAGTGATCCATCCCCTGTCACCCATTCCCAGCTTCTAGCAAGCAGAGGCTAGGGAAACCATCCCTTCCTATCCTGGCTAATAGCCATTGATGGACCTATCCTCCATGAATGTATCTAGTTCTTTTTTGAACCCTGTTATAGTCTTGGCCTTCACAACATCCTCTGGCAAAGAGTTCCACAGGTTGGCTGTGCCTTGTGTGAAGAAATACTTCCTTTTGTTTGTTTTAAACCTGCTGCCTATTAATTTCATTTGGTGACCCCTAGTTCTTGTGTTATGAGAAGGAGTAAATAACACTTCCTTATTTACTTTCTTTCACACCAGTCATGATTTTATAGACCTCTAGCATATCCCCCCCTTAGTCGTCTCTTTTGCAAGCTGAAAAGTCCCAATCTTATTAATCTCTCCTCATATGGCAGATGCTCCCTACCCCTAGTCATTTTTGTTGCCCTTTTCTGAATCTTTTCCAATTCCAATATATCCTGTTGGAGTTGGGGCGACCGCATCTGCACACAGTATTCAAGATGTGGGCATACCATGGATTTATATAGAGGCAATATGATATTTCCTGTCTTATTATTAAGGCTACATTTTAGTCACGGGTATTTTTAGTACAAGTCACGGACAGGTCACAGGCAGTAAACAAAAATTCACACCCCGTGACCTGTCCATGACTTTTACTATATACCCCTAACTAAAACTTGGGCAGCAGACTGCAGGTGCTCTGTCGGGGGTGGTCAGGCACGCAGAGGGTGCTGGGGGAGGTGGGAGAGGTGACCTGGGACCCCTGCTGGTGCTGGGAGGGGAGAGTTGGCAGGGCTGGCAGGGGCTCCTTTCCTGGCTCCACATGTCCCTGCAGCTCCTAGGCAGCAGAGGGACCAGAGGGCTCCACGCCCTGATCCCACCACAAGCGCTGTCTGCGCAGCTCCCATTGGCCGGGAACCGCAGCCAACAGGAACTGAGGGGGCGGGGCCTGTGGGCATGGGCAGCACGCAGCGCAGAGCCCCCTAACCCCTCCTCTGCCTAGGAGCTGCAGTGGGGCCATGCCAGTGGGAGCCAGGGAGCCTCCCACCGTGAGGTAAGTGCCTCCCCGCACACCCCAAACCCTTGCCCCTAGCCTGAGCCCCCTCCCACCCACCCAAACTGCTGCAGCTGCTGGCCCAGGGGATGCCCAGCTCAGGCAGCCCCTAAGCCAGCACCAGTCGCTGCAGAAGTCACGGAGGTCACAGAAAGTCACGGACTCCGTGACAGACTCGCAGCCTTACTTTCTATCACTTACTATCTACCCCTTTCTTAATGATTCCCAACATTCTGTTTGCTTTTTTGACTGCTGCTGCACATTGAGTGGATGTTTTCAGAGAACTATCCACAATGACTCCAGGACCTTTCTTGAGTAGTAACAGCCAATTTAGACCCCATCATTTTATATGTAGAGTTGGGATTATGTTTTCCAGTGTGCATTACTTTGCATTTATGAACATTGAATTTAATCTGCCATTTTGTTGCGCAGTCACCCAGTTTTGAGAGATCCTTTTGTAGCTCTTCACAGTTCTTACATCATGCACAAGTGGGCAGAGAGCTGAATATAGTTTTCAATGGTCAGCAAATAAAGAATGATTCACACCCGGTCTAGACATTATGTTAGATAGGACTCTCACATATCGCGATCATCTTACAAAGACAATGACTAAGGTCAAAACGCACAACAACCTGCTTGGAAAACTGGCCAGAACGACATGGGCGCCAACACCCAAACATTATGCACTTCAGCTTTGGCACTCTGTTACTCAGCAGCGGAGTACTGCGCTCCAGTATGGGCTTGCTCATCTCACACAAGGATGATCAATGTACAACTTAATTCCACCCTGCGTATTATTTCAGGCACACTTAAATCTACTTTACCATGGTTACCAGTTCTCTGCAATATTGCTCCACCCAGTGTTCGCAGAGATGAAAGAGTAGCAAAGCTCAGGACAAAATTGCATGATATGCCACATCTACCATTAATTAAAGACTTCATTGATCCACCACATGGTCGTCTGCCCTCACAGCACCCATTGTGGCTAAGTTTACCAGGTGAGGGATTTATGATAGAGGATGTGTGGCGAGCTTCCTGGTCTGCAGAGAAAGTGACAAATAATTATCTTGTCTCTGACTCAACGTCAACCCGGGTTTGATTTACCATGAAGACAATAGAGCCTTCTCAACCAATTTCATTCATGGAATTTGTGCTGCAGCAGAATTTCAGTGGCGTTTCAGAGACAGTCCACCATGTCAGTGTGAGCAGCCACAAACCATGACACACATTCTTGAGGAATGCAAAATGACTTAACTTCCTGGAGGTCTTCATGCCCTGAACATTGTTGATAAGAACGGTGTGGCTTGGCTTTAACGCATTGTATATGCCAAATAATAAATAAATCAAAGTGGTGTGCAGTTTCCGGGTTTTAAAAAACAGTAGCCAGAAACCCCTTCTTCAATCTACAGCTAACCAGAAGTTCTGTTCCTTCCTCGAGGACACAGACCTAGCCATATTAATATGTCCTGTGTCACCTCAAAGCTAAACTATTACAGTGTGTTCTGTCTAGGATAAACATGAAAGCTCCATCTGGTACAACATGCAACATCTCCCCTGAACAAGACAGATTGATCACACTACATCACCAGTACTCTGTGCTCAACAACAGCTCCCCATCCAAGTCCTTGTCTGCTTTAACAGCTTTGTTCTCAACTTCTAAATCCTAAATAGGTTAGAACCTACTCATATCCATGACTACCTTTCTGCACCCCTCTGAGAATACTGCCATAGCAGGGAAGATGTGGCTGGCAAAACCATTAGGGGAATTCTCAGAGGCTGCTTGGCAGTGTGTTCTTAGTGGTAGGATCTTATGAAACTCCCTGCTACTGGCAATTGAACTGAGCTGGTGTCTTGCCTGTGTCAGACAGATCCAAATGCAAGACTCACTTCTCTGAATAGGTATTTCCTCCATAAAGAAGGCTGCTAAATGTCCTGGCATCCCTCCTTTTGTAATCAACTTCCAAAGTGATCCTGCAGAAAGACAATATACCTTGGAAAGGGACAGAGAAGCTACTATTATTCATAACTCAGTAATGTCTTATTTCTTGTATATGACGCTTAGATACCGTGGTAATTGACTCACTAGAAATGTACAGACAAGTAGAATAGAATATTACAAATTCATAGACCAAGGACTGTATTCTAATGATTGTCATTGCTTTGGGGATATTTACTTTTTCCTCTGATCTTCTGAATGGCTTGTGCGTCCATACTTTCAGTGGTATTCTCTTTCTGTTGTTCCAGATATGTTTCTCCAAGTAAAAATACTGCAATTTCTCATATGTGCAATGCACAAGTGATTTGGAATGTGGTTCAGTAATATAAGTGATAAAGTTTTAGGATAAATGGTTTGGCATTTAAGGGGGAAAAAACTGAACAATAAAGTAAATAAGTATAGCAGCTAGCAATAATTTGGGTTTGGGGGTGAAGGATAATAGCCTGTATTTTGGTAGCAATAAAATGTTATATTAAGTTCTCTCAAATCATAGCAGTACTTTAGAAAACAGCAAGTGATGAAACGCTGCTATGAGGAAGCTTCCAAATTCAGGGAGCATAAAATAAACATATTAAAATAGAAAAACTGAGCTCCAGTACTTATTGTTTTATCCTTTCCATCATGGGTATAGGATAAAAGAAAACTCTTACTTGCTTGTTAGAAGAAGAAAGCTCTTACTTGAAGTTCTTACTTGGCAGATGTCAGTTGAAAGCTCTGCTATGGAATATGCTGCAATGTCAAACTCTGTTGGGTAATTTTAGACAAATGTGTCATGTGTGACATGGAAATATGGCATGCTGTACATTAGTGATTTCCCAAGTGTTTGGATCAGGTAGTAATGTGCTGAGAAAGTGCTCTTTATCTATCCACACTGTGTACTTGTATAGCAGTGGGGAAATGCTTTTGGTAGAAATTACTTTAGTCAGAAAAAGAATCCATTTACAATATGTGCCTTCTAACATCTTTCAGACAATGCATTGTATTAAAGAGGCACTTTTTGATTAATGTTTTATAAACATTTTTCAGCATGACAGCTTAAAGTCCCTGTAAAATTGTAAATGCGTGCATAGTGCTCACTTCCATAAAGTCAAATGCCATCTCATAAAGTCTGGTTGGATCCTGTCAACCATGGTGACACAGAATCAGTACCTTGGAGCATTAAAATTAATTTGCTTCATTTATATGACTGCAATGATAGCTAGATGAAAAGAATCCTATATTTAAATTTGCTTAAAAACCTTCAAATCTTGTAGGACTTTTTTATTATTTTACAGTTAAATAAATATAATGAAGTGCAGCATGGTATTTTCATAGGGCCTTATATAAAGGAGACTAGAAAATGTGAAAGTAACAACGGGGGAAGAGAGAGAGGAAGTGAAAGATGTGTGAGGTTACACTGGGTGCAAGGCTGGGGGAGAGGAAAATGGATTCCAGTTAGTTACTTGGGAACCAGTAGCCTTAGATCAGGGATGTCCAAACTACAATCTTGGGGCCAAATCAGCATAAGTAAGGGGAGCAAAAGAGCTTTTCTGGCACACCTACTCAGTATCTTTGTGTTGTAGCTACCCCACCGTTATTGTTGGCCATGTTAATAGTCATGGAATTTGGGCAAGCAGATTTTCTCCTACTCACATATCTACTCCACACATATGTAACAGGCTACCTTCTCCACTCTTTGAATCACCACAAACCAGGGTGGACACAATCCCCACCATATTATTTATTAGGTCCCTTCCACCAGTTCACCAGTATAACCTTGTGTAGCCACATACAACTGAAAGTACACTTCCCCCCTTAACCAACTCTCTGGAGAGTGAGAAGGGAAGATCACCCCATCCTGAAATCTTGTATCCCCTGGTCTCTGCCTGCCACTTTCTTGTGCTTCTTTCTTGTCCTTTTAACTGTTCCCAGCTGATTGGTTTATTGCTTTCATTATCTGGTCAGCCTCCTGTCTAATTAAGCCATTGAACACCCATCCCCCCTATTAATTCCACTCCAGGAGGGAAATAGCTAATACCTTTAGGGTATGTCTACACTACGAGATTAATCCGAATTTATATAATTCGAATTTTGGAAACAGATTGTATAAAGTCGAATGTATGCGGCCACACTAAGCACATTAATTCGGTGGCATGCGTCCATGTACCGGGGCTAGCGTCGATTTCTGGAGCATTGCACTGTGGGTAGCTATCCCATAGCTATCCCATAGTTCCCACAGTCTCCTCCGCCCATTGGAATTCTGGGTTGAGATCCCAATGCCTGATGGGGCCAAAAACATTGCCGCGGGTGGTTCTGGGTATATCCTCCCCCCTCTCCAGGGAAGCAATGGCAGACAACCGTTTCGCGCCTTTTTCCTGGGTGAACAGTGCAGACGCCATACCACGGCAAGCATGGAGCCCGCTCAGCTCAAGACAGAAATCATGAGCATTGTAAACACCTCGCGCGTTATCGTGCAGTTTATGCTGAACCAGAACCTGCAAAACCAGGCGGCGAGGAGTAGGCTACGGCAGCGCGGTGGCGAGAGTGATGAGGATATAGACATGGAATTCTATCAAACCGCGGGACCCGGTGCTTTGGAGATCATGCTGTTAATGGGGCAGGTTATAGCTGTGGAATGCCGATTCTGGGCCCGGGAAACAAGCACAGACTGGTGGGACTGCATAGTGTTGCAGGTGTGGGACGATTCCCAGTGGCTGCGAAACTTTCGCATGCGTAAGGGCACTTTCTTGGAACTTTGTGACTTGCTTTCCCCTGCCCTGAAGCACCAGAATACCAAGATGAGAGCAGCCCTCACAGTTGAGAAGCGAGTGGCGATAGCCCTGTGGAAGCTTGCAACGCCAGACAGCTACCGGTCAGTGGGGAATCAATTTGGAGTGGGCAAATCTACTGTGGAGGCTGCTGTGATGCAAGTAGCCAAATCAATCACTGAGCTGCTGCTACCAAAGGTAGTGACTCTGGGAAATGCGCAGGTCATAGTGGATGGCTTTGCTGCAATGGGATTCCCTAACTGTGGTGGGGCGATAGATGGAACCCATATCCCTATCTTGGCACCCGAGCACCAGGGTATCCAGTACATAAACCGCAAGGGGTACTTTTCAATGGTGCTGCAAGCACTTGTGGATCACAAGGGACGTTTCACCAACATCAACGTGGGCTGGCCGGGAAGGGTTCATGACGCTCGCGTCTTCAGGAACACTAATCTGTTTAAACGGCTGCAGCAAGGGACTTACTTCCCGGACCAGAAAATAACCGTTGGGGATGTTGAAATGCCTATAGTTATCCTTGGGGACCCAGCCTATCCCTTAATGCCATGGCTCATGAAGCCATACACAGGCAGCCTGGACAGGAGTCAGGAGCTGTTCAACTACAGGCTGAGCAAGTGCAGAATGGTGGTAGAATGTGCATTTGGACATTTAAGAGGTCGCTGGCGCTCGTTACTGACTCGCTCAGACCTCAGCCAAACCAATATCCCCATTGTTATTGCTGCTTGCTGTGTGCTCCACAATCTCTGTGAGAGTAAGGGGGAGACCTTTATGGCGGGGTGGGAGGCTGAGGCAAATCGCCTGGCTGCTGATTATGCTCAGCCAGACACCAGGGCTATTAGAAGATCACACAATAATGGTGCATTCCATTATTTCCGAGAACATCTCGTCTCGCATCCTCTTTCTCCGCCACCTTATCTGAGATAGCCTTCGGGACGGAGGAGGGACGCTTGAAAAATTTGCAGCTGCTGGAGGGAGGGTTGAAAAAAAGGAGAGAAGTTTTTAAAATGATACATTTTACAGAACAATGCTTATACTCTTTCATGATGAACAACGCTATTCACATTACATAGCACATGTGATTTCAGTACAAGGTCGCATTTTCCATCTTAATATTGAGTGCTTGTGGCTTTGGTGTTAGAGATCACAGACGCAGGTCCGGGCAACAGAATTCAGCTTGCATGCGGCCATGGTAAGCCATTGTCTTTCGGCTTCTGCACCCTCCTTTCCTACATACCAAGCAAAGCCCGTTGACTGCTGCGGTTTTCCTGTTAACCTTCAGCAGCAGAAAACAAACTAAACGCCCCCCCCCCATCCAATTCTCTGGGATGATCGCTTTATCCCTCCCCCCACCGTGTGGCTGGTATCAGGGAAGATCCCTGCAGAAACCAAACTAACCCCCCGCCCGCCCTCCCGCCATGAATTATCTGGGATGATTGCTGTTCCCCTCCCCTCACCGCGTGGCTGGTAACAGGGAAGATCCCTGCTAGCCAAACGCGAAAAGCTCAGGGCCAATTCCCCCTCCTCCCGTGCTTGGCTAACTGCAGGGAAGGATTTCTTTTCAGCCACAGGCAAACAGCCCAGTAGGAACGGCCACCTCTGTCCCCTTAATTAAATTCCCGTATTTCAATCAGGTTACCATGAGCGATATCACTCTCCTGAGGATTACACAGCGAGATAAAGAACGGATGTTGCTTGAATGCCAGCAAACACCTGGACCATACGCTGCCAGGCTTTGTCATGCAATGATACCAGATTACTTGCTACTAGCATGGCATGGTCAAGTGTCCTACCATGGAGGACGGAATAAGGCTGCACTGCCCAGAAACCTTGTGGCAAGGCTTTTGGAGTACCTCCAGGAGAGCTTCATGGAGATGTCCCTGGAGGATTTCCACTCCATCCCCAGACACGTTAACAGACTTTTCCAGTAGCTGTACTGGCCGCGATTGCATCCCAAGTCCTCAGGGCAAAGTAATCATTAAAAAACGCTTGCTTTTAAAACAAGTTTTATATTTTAAAAGGTAAACTCACCTGAGGTCCCTTCCATTGGGTCATGGTCTTGGATACTGGGTTGGGAGGGTACTTCAGTCAGGCTGAGAAAAAGCTCCTGGCTGTTGGGGAGAACGGAGTGCTGTGTGCTCTCCGCAAGCTCGTCCTCCTTCTCCTCCTCTTCCCCGTCCGCAGAATCCTCAGGTGTAGCTGATGAGATTATCCCCGCCTCGGAATCCACGGTCAGAGGTGGGGTAGTGGTGGCGGCCCCCCCTAGAACTGCATGCAGCTCGGCGTAGAAGCGGCATGTCTGCGGCTCTGACCCGGAGCAACCGTTTGCCTCCTTTGTTTTTTGATAGGCTTGTCTGAGCTCCTTGACTTTCACGCAGCACTGATCTGAGTCCCTATTGTGGCCTCTCTCCATCATGCCCTTGGAGATTTTTTCAAAAGTTTTGGCATTTCGTCTTTTCGAAGGAAGTTCTGCTAGAACTGAATCATCTCCCCATATAGCGATCAGATCCAGTACCTCCCGTACGGTCCATGCTGGTGCTCTTTTTCGATTATCAGCCTGCATGGTTACCTGTGCTGATGAGCTATCTGTGGTCACCTGTGCTCTCCATGCTGGGCAAACAGGAAATTAAATTCAAATGTTCTCGGGGCTTTTCCTGTCTACCTGGCCAGTGCATCCGAGTTCAGATTGCTGTCCAGAGCGGTCACAATGGTGCACTGTGGGATAGCTCCCGGAGGCCAATACCATGGAATTGCGGCCACACTAACCCTAATTCGAAATGACAATATCGATTTTGGCGCTACTCCGCTCGTCGGGGTGGAGTACAGAAATCGATTTTAAGAGCCCTTTATTTAGAAATAAATGGCTTCATTGTGTGGACGGGTGCAGGGTTAATTCGATTTAACGCTGCTAAATCCGAATTAAAGTCATAGTGTAGACCAGCCCTTAGTGACCAGAGCACTGGGTCAGCTCTAGGTCCCTAGCACTGTAGCACAAAATGCTTTAATGTTAGTAGTAAAAGAGTGGTGAAAGACGTGGGAAAAGAGCAGAAACATCAGGAAAAAATGGGAATCCAGTGCCACAAGTCTGGCCCTCCTCTCATAACACCCGTTTACACAGGTGTTACACCATTGCCTTCAATGGAATTACACCTGATTCTCACTGCTGTAAGTGAGAGGAGAATTGGGACCCTCATGCAGCAGAACAACACCGATTAAAAGGGCAAGAACCAAGAAAAGGAAGAAAAGAGAGTATGCAGGAACAGAAAGGTTAAGTGAGGGAGAACATCAAGGGCCAGAAGAAGAAAAAAAGCGAGCCCATGGGAATACAGGAACCAAAGACTGAGAAGGAACACAGGAACAATGAGAGCAGACAGGAGAGGGAGAACAAAGGAACAAGCCCAACGGAGCAAGAAACAGGGAAAATCTGGCTGGAAAGATGGTTGAGTGTCTAGATAATTATTTTTCCCCCGGAGGTGATGACATTTTTTGGACGATCCTTGGTGTTCCTCCTTTCTACTTTTCATCTCTTGATCCTGTAAGGTGCTGTTTTCTCACCTAACTAGGCCCCATGGCTCCCTCTTTTCTTGGAGGTGAATGTGTGTGTCCCTGACCACATGTCTGTCAGAATATTTGGCCACCTCTGCTTTACATCATGGAGATTATACAGTGAAGCCATAGCAGAGTCTAAAATCCCAGCAAAAAATAAAGGACAGGCCTGATTTCCTGCCCTCTGATAGCAGTGTAAATCAGGACTGAAGCCAGTGAAGTCAATCAGATTACACGAATGTGAGGAAAAATATGGCCCAATGACTCTTAAGAAAAAACAAAACAACAAAACCCACCACCCAGAGCATAGAGCAATATATGTCTGGGTACATATAACCACTTTTAAACCATCAGGTAGGACTGCACATATGCTAACAAGATCCAAGAAAAATGAGGTGAGAAACTCTTAAAGTATTTTGAGAAAACCTGAGAGGTTTCTAACTGACCTTATTTTATTTTAATGTGTGTGCTCTGATGCTGTGCAAACTTATACTGAACTAGTTTAGTCTTGCTGTAGCTATCTTATTACATTAGAGTCAGTAGTAGTATGCTATAAGTGATGAGCAAAACAGGAGCGGACAGACCAAAATAAAGATAACCAGATCCTTTTTGCTTAGCACCTTCGTTCCTTGCTATCCATCTGTAAGATTTAAATTCATCCCCTTCACTTTACTATTTTTGTTATGGCAGCACCTGCTCATGTCACTACTGTTTCAGTCAGTGTTTCTGTTATAACTTCAGTTAACAGCAGTTCACAACCTCGCCATAAAAATATGTTGCAGGCTGAAACTTCGCATACATCCTCAGCCCAGGAATTGCAATGGGGGCTCTCTTTTTTGCTTGTTTGTTTTACAACATTTTAAAAAGAAACCAGTTTGGCTCTTCGTTACAGAAGGGCAAAACAAAATAACATAACAGGCATGGCAGAATGCAGATAGCATCAGCCCAAGTTTCTCCACACTGCCCTGTCAATGAACCGCAACCAGGGCCAGACCCACTAAAGGGGGAGCATGTGGTTGATCCTCCAGTGACGTGTTCATGCCTTCATCTTTCTTTTTAGGCTACCATCAGTAGTGTTAATTCTGCAGATGATTTGTGTGATGTGGCCACTTGTCCACTGGGGACGGAACTCACATCAGCAGCTCATTACACATAAGTCATTGAATAGCCATCAGACGTTGTGATCTCTTGCATTCTCTGCTAGACATCTATGGAGCTTTGCAGGTTTGGCTCATGGCAATTTGTCCAAACTTCTTGGTTTTGGTTCATTTAGACTCCCACCATCCAGATGGTTCATGTTTCCTCCAAACTCAGCTGAGGTTTGCCAGCCTCTATAAACCCAAGTTTGGGTTTGTGATAAAAATTTCATCTATTCACGTTTTGTAATGAAAGTTTCGCAGATCTCATCCCTCCCATCCTTTCCCTAGAGTTGAATCAATGACCTAGAGGTGAAGAGTTTTGTGTTTTATTTCCAGCTCTATATGGAAAAACATTGCATAAAAAGAGATCCTCTCAGATTATATATATTTTAAAACTTATTTTACAGAACAAATATTTAAAAAGATACCTTGTTTTAGTATATAATGGCTGAGTCAGACAGAGACATACAAATTCACTGTCAAGATTCTCCTTGGAGAAGTGTAATAGAAATGACACTGTTGAGCTCAAACTAAGACTCCTAGGAAAAATGTCCTTCCACTCCTCCCAACCCCCAGCCTCCTCTGTACTCTAACCATTTCCTACTTCCCTGCTAACTCCACTTCAGCTGATTTGTTCTGCCCCATTAGTTCATTAGGATGTTTGTCTTCCTCCCTTTCTTCGAAAACTCATAGCCAGAGTGAGAAGTGATATTATCTCGCTAACAAATGACTGTTCACTTTGACTGGCACTTGGCTCCACCTGAGCCATAAGCATCAGTCAGAGCAGGGAAGGCTGATGATTGAACACTTCTCTATGGAAAGGGAGTGGGTCAGGAGTTTGTAGGTGCACAGTGCTCCCACACAGCTGGTAGGACTGGAGGAAGATTATGAATGGGAGCAAATGGGCAGGTTCATAGGGAACAAGTGAGAAAAATGGGGATAGAGCAAAGGAGAGAAAAAAATAAAAGAATCCAAGGCTCCCTCCAGCACCTGCACAATCACTCTCCATCAAGGTACAAATCTGCATCAAGCCTCTGGCTGGAGCTTGGCATCACTCCACTTAATTAGGGAACTTCTGTCTGAAGCCTTTCTGGTATTCTAAGGCTTTGCCAGAGGAGGACGGGGTCCTCTTCAGTGGAGTTGTTGTGAATCACCTGGTTTTTTTGCCTTTCACAAGATTCTTCTGTGTCTTCATTCTTGCAGAAATGTTCTTTTTGTCTGGTTGAAATCTTAGTAAAATGTAAAATGCTTTGCTGTGATCCTTGAAGTGAAAAGGAAAGTCGGAGTCTTAAGTCAGCTGTCTTTGTGCCCACAGGTATTCCAATGCTGAAGATAGTATTTGCCGGCTATGAGCACCTATCTTTAATTTCCGTCCCCTTACTTATCTATCACCCAGCTCAGATTCTTCTTGGCAGTGTGTTGGTACCAACAATAAAATCTTGGATGGTTTCTAGACAGAAGGTAAGAAATTGCTCCCACATAACAATATTTATAATGCAGAGTACTATTTTTTTAATGTAAGAAAAAATAACAGTAAGTAAATGTAACTCTGAAACCCTTCAATGTTCTTGTAGATCCTGGGCTAGTGTTCCTTTGTTCCTTTCTTGTTTTATGGTGTTGATATTCACGATAAGACTGAATGAAAACCCAGGATTCAAACATCCCAGATTTTTGAGAAGTTCAGATCCAGATCAGACCTCTGCAGCTGGCTTCTTGCTCATTAGGCACCTGACTCAGAAAACCCCCAATAAGAAGGCCCTTGATAGATCTGAACTTTGCAGCATGAGCCAATCTCTATCAAATAAAGCTAGCTTTGGAATTACTCTTCTGGTGAGATTTCATATATCTATCATTTTGAGGTCCTGTGTATTTGCTGGGTTTTGTTGTTGTTGTTTGTTGTTGTTTTTAAATGAGAGCCCTGTATGCAATGAATTAAAATCATTCAGGACTAAAGTGTTCATTGTTTTCTAATATTATGTTGTCCTTTATACTTATGAAAAATATACAGATTACTCGATGGATGAATGGTATTTCATGTCAAGTTTTAAAAACAAAAATATAGCATTGACTGGTTCATAGGGCTGTAATATGATACAGAGAGGTTTTTCATCTCTAAGTCACTGGGTCAAATTCAGTTTATTACAACAGTGATTGGTGCTATTACCATTTGACAGCTGTTCAGTGGTCCATATGAAATAAGTTTAATGGTGTCTGTCCAGTTCCTAACATAGAAATACCAACACCAGAGAAACAAATCCTCGTGATGGACACTAATTGGCACCTCTGGTTAGCAGAGATGACAAGGATTGAATGGGTATGGAGACTGGGAAACTCTCACCCATACAGGGAGTCCTTGTAAGTGAAAGTTGAGGTACATTTCAGCACAGTGTGGGAAAGCTTACACTGCCTGCCACTGCCTAAGTTTCCTCAGTAGGCAGAGAAGAAAGGTGACTGAAATTTTCAGAATTTCAAATTTTCAACAAAAATGTTGGGGTTGTTGAGTCAGCAGCCAGAGAGGACATCAGCTTCCAGTGCTGTCAGTCCAACGCTTGCATCAAACTCGGAGGCTAAGATTTTCAGACTAGTGATTTGGGGTGCCTCCGGTTTTGGTTCCTAACTTGAGACACCTCAAACGGTCCCAATTTCCAGAGAGTGGATCCTCAACACTGTCTCAAAGTCGGGCCACTTTAATGGGCACCCAAAATCACTAGTCACTTTTAAAAATCATGGCCTAAAACTCAGATTAAAAATTTCATCCCCTTAAAAAAGCCCTTTCAGGCAGACTTTATCAATAAAAGTACAGTAGTCCTGATCTTCAGCTGTGCTTGGGTCTAACTTTGTGCTATTCCTGCAAAAAAGCCCAGTTAAACTGGCATCACTGAGGATGATCACCACCCTGCTAGGGCATTACCGCTCGTGTATCACCTCACTCCTCCCTGTGGCCAGGATAGGGAGTATGGCTGGAGCTAATCTGCACATCTGTGATCCCCACTTGTAGTGTAAAGGCCCCTTGAGGCTGTTGCCAGTTGTTGCAAGTTACAGTAGCCGTCAGACAGCGTACAAGATTGGGGGAGAGCAAAAGTGATTTAGAACCACCATTGCACCCTCCTTCGGAGCTGCACCAAGTACTAGTTTCTTATTCATTAAGCACCAAACAAGTTGTCTACTCAGACTATAATGCTGCAATAAAGATATTTTGAGAAACTGTCATTCTGCTGCACCAATATATTTCACTTGGTCTCCTAGGTTATTCACATGAAAATTATTTTAATTACTCTATTTTTTTTAAATCAATGAAGTTTTTGGTACAGATGCAATAATTACAATAGAACTGAATGTTGTGACTGGATAATGGTCTCTCGCTTTGAAAATAAACATGTCATCATCACCTTGATGTTTATTTTCTATAAACACCTCGGCTTCACTTTGGCATTTCTCTTGCAGTGGGAGACGGTTATCCAGTCACAGTTCTCAGTTCCCCTGACATTCTTGCTTAATTATGATAGTACATGTGATCTGCTTGTATGAAATTGAATTTAAATATTTAGAGGTTCATCTGCAGTAGGATATTTCTAGCTTGTAAATATGGCAGCAAAATCTGCCAAACTACAAAGTAAAAGAAATTGTTACCCAAACAAAATGTGAAATTGTGTCTCTCCCCTGAATCCCTTGGTATATAATATCCAAGAGTACAGTTTCTAATGGCTAAATTTTGGCAGTCGTTAAATGCTGATGGTTGTTGGGAGATATGGCATTACATGTTTATTTTTAAGGATTTTTTTTACATTGGTTTTAAATAGCATCTGCCAAGGAGCTTTTACAGGCTTGAAAAATGTATAAAACTAAAGGACAAATATTTGCAATACAAAGACTCACCAAATCACATCTCTCAAAATATAATTCACTTATTTAATCAACCCACCTCAAATAACAGTCTCCATCCTCATACCAATTTACATCTGTTAAAGTACCCCTTCAGGATAAGCCCAGGAAAAAGCATGACTATTCCCTGATGAGGGTCAGCAAATCTAGTCTCTCTAGGACCTATAGGAGTTGTGAGTTAACTTCCAGAGTTCAGAACTTCTCTTAGAAAATGTCCTGTCCTTCCTCCCTCCCCCTTTATAAAACAATGGGCTATTAGGACTAGCACCATCCCAGATAGAAATTGCAGACTTATACCACAGGAAAGAGCTGGCCTCTCAAGTAATCAGGTCATTTAAAGCTTTTTTTGAACACTTTATATTTAACCTAGAAGCTAATTGGAAGCTTGTATAGATCACAGAGCACTCGTGTATTGTGCCGTAGGACGCACTACTTAATAAATAGAAATCCACATTAAGTGCCATGTAGGGTGGTGCAGTGCAGCAATTTTATCTCCACAGGACAGAAGCATGGATAAATAAAGTAGGGTCTACACTCAAAAGAAGAAGCCATGCTTCTCTGTCCAAATGCTACTACCTGAGCATCCAGGAGCAGCTACGGTCTAACATGTACTCCCTAAATCAAGAGGCCTCTCCCCGCCAACCTACAGGCACTATCTCCCCTTTGTATGAGTTGAGCCTAAGCTAGACATGGAGTAATTTGCTCAACTTCACTCGTTGGGTCATGCACCATGGCAATGTAGAGCGGGGTGATGTCAGTATATTGGTGGCAACTAGTCTTGTATTTAAGTATTTAATGGGATGGTTGACAAGCTGTAGGAACTGATACAGACATTAAATATATTTAAAACTACTGTGTGAGAGGCCTCGGGACTGATAACCTATTTGCTATTGTTACTGGGACTTCTTGGAAAGGAAGCAATGATATCTGATTGCAGTCAATGCAACTGGTACAATTTCTGTACTATAACCAGGCCTGAGACCAGATGATCAGTATTCAAGGGAATACGAGGACTCCAGATATTGTCTGAAAATCCTCTCCTTAAGCTTCTTAACAATCTGTCCCAAAAAAGGGAATTTAAAACAGGTCAATAATTGGATTATCTGCCTCACAAGATGGTTTCTTGAACAGAGCCTACCAGTTGCTCTCATAAGGATAGCTGAGACTCAGCCCACCAGCAGAGATGCTTTGACATTCTCCTCCAACAGCTCCAATGCTCTCCTGCTGGGCTTTGCCATTCAGGAAGGAGACAGGTACTAGTCAAAAGTTATAACACTAAACTCCCCAGCACCTCAGTGAATGACAGTGACTGAAGAGCAAGTAGAGGGGAGTTTGCATTTGCCCCCTCCAGGTGCTGCTCTGCCTCCATAGAAGCACACAGCTCAGTTTGGAGCCAAGTGATTTTATCATCCAGGTAAGATGAAAATCCTTCACAGCAAGAAAAACTTGACTCTGCAACTGAGTGGAAACGACTTAGAACCTTTCAGTTATAAACTGTAATAAAGCTGGATAATATGGCTTCTCAGAGCCACCTAGAAATACACTGAACCCTTTGCACCCACTAAAATAAAAGCTTGCCTTGTATTTGGTTATATTCTTTAGCAACGCAATAAATGATTGTTTTGTTTCATGTTTGCAGGCACTGAAGTTAACAAGACAGCCCAAAGTACCTGTGAAGGTATAACAATGGAAGCAGTCCGTGTCACAGTGAATGTATATATATACTATACTGTACACACTCAGACAATTGAGAAGACTGGTATTTGTGAATGTTGCTTTAGCGCATATTTTATTTTTCTATCTATATTAAAAAAGATATATCTGTTTAAGTGCCTTAAAAATGCATTTTTGGCAAAAGCATTGTTTCCAGAAGCCACTTTGTTAGTTACTGCAAGAGGTTGTACAGTATTTTGTAGTCATTTAGTTTTTATTTTTCTAACAATGAATTATCATAATTAAAAGCTGTGTTCCCTTCATCACCTCTCATTTGAAGCTAGGATGCACCACCTGTAAGTTAGTGTTTTAAACTAGCTAAAATGACCAGGGGCACATCCCTCTGCTGGCTAACTTTAGAGCAGTGCTTTCTGAAGTTCTGTTCAAGATTAACTTGAATTTCTATGTGATTCTCTTATCCTCCCTACTCATATGACTGTGACATGCCTTTTTCTTCTGAGTTTGTGTACACTCAGCATGGGGCCATCCATTGGGTAGAAGCTGAGAAGCATAAATTATTTGCATTTGTTGACACAGTTGTCTAGACATTCCTTCAAAGTTAATGGTTTCTCAAGAAATTTCTTTCAGTTCCATATTATGATATCGTGGCATTGTATATCTTAAGTGCATCATAAGCTTCTTCAAAGAAATGGTCTGGTGGTTGGGTTATGAGTGAAATATTTGTGTTTTGCCGCTAAGAGGGTTTTTTTTATTATTTATCCAAGGTGAACAAAAAAATTCTTTCTTTTTTTCTGTTCTTTCTCTCAAATGCAACACAGAGATTTGCAGTGACAGAATTTAGTTGCTATTTTTTAAATAGAATCTTTACCATAGTAAAAGCAAAACTAAGTTATATATTGCCACGTTAATAAACCTCATGAGAACAAGAAAGTTGACAGTTTTTCCCCCTAATTGAGAAGGTTGTAAGGCAAATTAAGAAGGATGCTTCTAACAAGAACATTATCATGGTTAATTTGACAATCAAATGCAAATATTTTCTTAAAAAATATAGATTTTTTTTTTAATAAACAGAGAAAAGGGACCAAGGATACATGTATGCCCAGAAAGAAAGGAGTACAGGTATATAGTTGAACACACAACAAGCACCTTATTCAAAACATCAGGCAATTAGAATGGGTGCATTAACATGGACTCTAAGATGTACTTATCTGCTAGAATTGTGGTGGTGACTGTCCGTTAAAAAATAAAAGGAAAAAAAGAAAACTTCAAACAGTAAGATAGATAAAAGTACAGAGTTCAGAGGTATCCTGCATGTCACTATTCCCCTTGCACTCAATTGCATTGCAAGTATTCACTGCAAACACAAAGGGGAAGATCCTCAGTTTGTCTCTGCCATAGCTTCATTGAGCTATGAACATTTATACCAGCTGATGATCTGTCCTAAGATGCTTGGGATACATGTCCCCATGTGTTTGTCAAATTATTTTTAGCTGTATCTCTCCTGATATTCTTGGTTTAATATAAGAGGATTCCATTTGGTGCCAAGCAGAAATGCCTTGTGTTAGCAGAGGTCTGTAGTAGGCTGCTCCATTGCCATTGAGATTAAAATATCAGACATTATTACTGGTTGTCAGTGATGTGTTTTGAAATCATCAGTCCCTGATCATAAAACATGCAAGCAACAAAGATCCTGCCAGGTGCTGATGCCCTTAGTTTCCATTGACTAGAGTTGACCCAATGAAACTAAACACGAATGAGAGTTCAGGTTGCTCAGCGCCTTGCAAGACTGGGCCTGTATTGTCTAAGATTCTTTTCAGCTGCAAAGAATGCACAGAGCAGTGGCCAGTGAGCTCAAAGATGTTTTTGACAAGTGTGCCTTTACAGGTGGGCTCAAACCCAGGTATGAAAGTAGATCAAACATAAGTTTTTAGATCCAAATCCATAAGCTTCACTTTATCAAACGTTTTCAATAAAGTGGCTCCATATGCATCAAAATTCCTTTACCTAATGCTTAAGAACACTGAGAGCAGCCAAGGGTTAGCTAAAGGGCACAGTTCCATTCTAGCTTTTTTGTTTTGTTTCCTTGAATCTGTCTCTGAGCCTCAAAGTATAAAAAGGCCTGATCCAGCTCCAATTGAGATCAATGAATCTTTCCATTGGCTTTAATGGACATTGAATCAGGCCCAAAGACAGCATGAGTTTGTGGTTGACTGTTATAAATTATTAAAAGAATTCTAGCACACACAGTTGCTTTTTCCCCCTTCATTGGTTGTGTCTTCTCTAAACAGTCAATACACTGCTAATATTCCAACTGATCTACCTCTATGTACTGAATCTAATGCCTTCGGTACATGCAACAACTAGTTTAGATTCCATTGAAAATGTCTGTCTTTGTTATAATTTTACTGTGTTAAAAATATTCTTAAGACTATTTTCCAGAGAATTTTGTTAGATCCTTTAGTGTAATTAGTGATGGTTTAGAGCAGCCTAAATGGTATATGTTTATTCCTGTTTTTACATAAATTAATGTTGGATGTATTGTTCTGAACGAGATATAAAGCAAATCTGAAATACATTTTTAAATCCATACTTAGTGGAACTTAATTATTCATATCCAAAATATTCTGTTATGTTTAAAGATGGTTAAGCTGTTCATTTTATGCCTTCAATTATGCTTACATGTCTTTATAAAAGGAAAACATGGGACTTAGTTTTGTTAATGTGAAATTAGGGGAAAGACAAACTTCCTTATCATCTGGGTCTGTGTTTTGAGGGTTTTTTTGTAAGTTGAAGTTTCATGCTTTTGTCGGTGAATTTTCTGCATGTTCCTTTTTTTTTTTTTTTTAAAGTGTGAACAATTTTTAAAATATTTTACTAATTAAATTGAAAAAAGTTCTTTGTCTAGAGACAGTCTTTTTCTTGTTGATATAAATAACTTCAAAGACCTGTTTTTATGTAGCAGAAAAGGTGAGAGCCAAGCAGAGGATATGGCAAGTTGTAGTCAGATTTAAAGAAATTAATTGAACATAGTACTGTTTTATAGAGGATTAGAAAACTTTCTGAATGTTTCTGGCCTTGGCTTCAAATTTATTGGGAGAAATACAGCAGTCTATATTCAGACTAAAACTCCATTTGATATAAATGAGATTTTTGGACTATGTTTAGGACTTCAGGATTCTGCTCACTCATTAATGCCTTACATTCTGCATATCTGAGGCTCCATATATTACTGTCAATGCAAAAAAAAATCACACATTGTATTGTCAGCTCTAGGTATCAAGAGTTAACAGAACAGCTAATCATCTCTTACGTGTTGGAATAAACAAAGCTCCAAAGCTAAAAGAGTATAATGGCCTACGTAATATGTTCAAGTCAAATAATTTTCTAATTCTTTTGAAATCCTGATCCACTACTTTTTTGGTTTTTGTACTTTTTGTGTCAGTTGCTTAGTTTGTGCAGCACACAGGCTAAAAGAGCAGCAGTCCCAGCAGAGACTGATGACTTGTATCCATCCACGGAGGAGAAACTGAGGAATTCAGCAGTTTGGTTTCACAAAAATACAGTTGTATAAATTATTCTGGCGAACAGGGAAAGAGGAAACCTTTGTAGTATACTCCCTAATCACAATTTTCACCTTCAGTTGTACATGTGCATGATTTTATGCAGGAGTGGGATAGAAACCAGGATAAAAAATGGTGTGTATTAAGCACACAAAAATTGTGTGTATACATACATACATACATACCTGTGTGTGTGTGTGTGTGTATATTTATGCATACATCTCTAGAGAGAAACAAGTCCAAAATATATAAATGTTCGCAAGTTCATGTGTGGAAGAATTGTTTCTTTTTTTGATGTTATTCTGGCATTAAAAAATGAAATACAAAAAACACTGAATTGCATTTCGTATTGAATCCTAATCTTCTACAGAATTCTGCATATCAGACTATCACAGTATCATACTTTTTTAAACTTGTGTCAGGCAAACTATTTTGCAATTAAATAGATGATGCAGCACTGGAGTGATGCATTTGGGGAATTACTACCTGGTAAGAGGCTAAATCATAAATTCTCCATTTTGTTATCATTCAAATTCATTTATATTACCATTATTATAAAGTGCCACATGCACCCATGGCCTCTGGTAAACACATTAAATAGACAAGGAATTAAACTCTGCCCTTCAGTTACATTTGTGCATCTCCCATGAGCTGTCTGTTAAACTGTGAAATAATCTCGCAAGGAAAGCTATTTGAGAAGCACTTCTATTGTTCTAAAACTGCTCTGTGTTATATAGCATGTAAAGAGAGTAAATGAAGAGTAGTTTTATTTTAAGTGTGGTGGTTTGTCCTCTCCAACCTATAACAAACCTAATCTCCACTGGCCCAGATTACAAGAGTTCTGAAGTCAGTCCAGCCTCCCATATACACAGATTGTACCTTCTAAGGAGACCATACTTAGGTGTCTCTATACTGTCTGATCTTTGAACCACATATCAAGTATAGTTGTCAAACTGTAAATTCTTTTGGATCCTTTAGATCAAAATCTCTTAGGTTATATGTAGGCTTGGAAGGATTAGATGATTATGGGTAAATGTTGGTACATGTTAATTCCACTGTACACACACAAACCGACGAAAAAATATTTCCATTGATGATAATCAAAATATACAGATAAGCAAATTAAGAAAAAATGCTGCTTGAGAATTGATTAGAGTTTGATTTAAGGATATTTACTTTGTCTATTTTGACATGTGATGTTGACAATTTGTGTTTTAGCTGTTATAAAACGTTAACTTTTTGAGTCTGTGTCTACTGTCATTAAATAATTGTCTGACCCGCCCTTAATTTCGCACAAGTGTGAAGACTTAAATTGATTAAAAAAATGCTTATAACCCATAATTTTGTACAACTACAGAAATTTAAATGGATGAAAAATAAAAAATGCTTTTACATAAACATTAATATTAGATGCCGAAACTATAAAAAAACAATTTCTACAAAGCTCTATATGTACAACCCCTTGAAGCTACCACTTAACACAGAGCAATCTACAGAACAATACAATTTGCTTCTCAAATAATTATAAATATGTGCTGTCAAACATTTTTAGCCTTGGTTTTAAATATTGAAAATTAATCAGTGGTGCCATGATTTACCATAAGAAGTAGTGATCTACAAAACTGATGTGCACTGCGTCCTCTAACTCCTTCCCTCCCTCCAGAGCTCGTGGTAGGAGGCATCACTACATGCAAGCCTACTTCGTGCTAGAAGCTGGAGAACAAGCAGAGGTAATAAAACAAGCTTGTTAAATGTTTTCTTTGCCTTAGTGGTTGAGAGTGAGCTCTTCAGTAGGAAGTGGGATTTAATTTGTGGCCAATGCAATGATCAAAGAAATGGGAGAAATGTGTTGGAAACACTTGGTGTTGATGTGATCTCTTGGCTGCTACCCTGCCCGAATTGCAGTCTCTGTGGAATATCTGTTTCAGAATCCATTAAATTGCAATATTCGAGTCTGGAAATGACCAGGGCATGAGTCACCACTTAGTTTTCTCAGCAGTGGAGACAAAGTTTTCAAAATATTTTGAGTTGGATTTCTATAGCAATCTCTGTCAGCCATCCGACCTACAGAGTGACAGTGAAATGTGCAACAGAGCCACTAGATGAGCAGAATCAAACCCCTCATCTAAAACCTATTTTTTCTATTACAGATTTGGGCAGAAATGAACCTAGTTGTTTCAGATTTCCATTGTACTGACTGGTTACTGATTCTGACACCCACCTTGCTAAAATCTAAGAGCTGTATTTCACTTATCGTTTATTTAATATGCTGAAACAAGGGACCCAGCTCACTTAAGGAAGTAAATGCACATGAGCTGTTAACAGCAGTGAGTGAAACATCATCTAATTACACTGGAGCTATATGGCTACTAAAATAGCCATAGTCTAAACTCTTTTAGCTCTTAATGCATGGCATAAGTGTGCCTTGGCCAGATTTCACTGCCTGGTTTCTGCTGGCCAACCCAGGTGGTGGGCCACCTGGAGCAGTGCCCAGTACCAGAAAGTGGTGTAATTGCTGCTCAAACAAAGGGTCATGAGTTGGCCGCTGCAGTGCACAAAATGAGTTGGCTTGCTTGAGGAGAACTGGGGCCAATGCACCTGGAGAACGGGTTAATTCAGGACATCTCCAGAAGAGCCACTGCCAATGGGGTTTCTCTGGAGCCTCCCCAGAGTTTAAAGCTGCCCTCCTCTAGAGGATGGTTGTTACTGCCACCTGCCAGACCCAGCTTTTGTTCACCCAGTAAATAAAAAGAAAAATGCCTCTTTGCTTGATGTGCTGTCCAGGCACCTCCTCCAGTGGATGGCACCTTTAGAGAAGGATAAAATAATTGTGACAAAAGCCAAAGCTACTCAACATTCAAATGTTTGCCCATTAAGACTGTGCCAATTGGATCATTTGCAGGGGAAAAATAACTAATGGAAAAAATGTGTTTATACCAATGCTTTGGTGTTCAATAGGTCCTTGTGCCAAGAAATTGGCCTGTTTTTAAGCAAAAAATTGGACTGTCCATAAAGAAAGATATTTCATTGATAAAATGCAAAAATATGAGGAGATTATGTAAAAATTGGCATTTTGCAGGAAGAAACTATAGAAAGTACTGAGAGATTCAAAATCACTTGAAAAAAACACCAAAAATCTGAGTGAAATTCCATTCATTGAAAATTGTATATTTTGTCAGTTTCTAGTCAGCATCACTCTATAATTCCTCCTGAGCGGTCTGTTTCTATCTACTTTCTCTGTTGCATCCTAGCAGTTGTAGATAAGACAGACTTGTTCAGTTACCCAGTCCATCTCCCAGTTAGAGCAAGATTGTTTACCATGCACTAATGCTTTGACCAGTCTTGGTTTTGATTGTTCCAAATGATGGCATTTCCACCACTTCCCTGGGAGACTATTCCACGGATATTAATGTCAGGAAGATTTTTCCTGATGCGCAGCCTAATTTTTTTCTTAATGTCATCCAATTACTCCTTGTTAAACCAACTTGTGTCCTCATAACTAAAATCTCTGTCATTTTAGGGCTAGATTGTGACATTTGGCCACAACCCAGAATAGGAGAACCCCAAGAGGAGTTTGGGGAAGGAGGTTGTGCCTCAGGGAGGAACTTAAGGAACTCACTGACCTATCTCAACTCCCCTTTTCCCAGAAGCAACCCAGGATATTTCAATGTCCTGGCCTTGGGTCTGGAGCCATCTTTCACAGTTCTGGGATTCCATTACATCAACCTGCAAGAGAATTCACTGGGGAAGTGCCCCATAGGAACCAAAGTAGGGATAGCTGGATTCCAAGCTTATCTCAGTGCTGGTGGTTGCTGGATAGGAAACCTCAAGTCAAGTGGTTATATTGAAATTGGGAATTTAAAAAAAAAAATGTCATCCTCCAACTCTCATCTTAAAACTCACCGTTGGCTGAGATGCCTACAAAGCACTTGCTAGTAGTTAGGCAGTTAGTGTATTGTGTCCGCTGCTTATTACATTAATCAGCTATTTTGTGCTCTCCCTATTTGTTTGTTATATCCACCTGTGTTCTTTCATCATGTACTTACACTGTGAGCTCTTCTGGAGGCAAAAGCTGTCTTTTCATTGATTGCACTGGACACTGTTCATACAAACAGTGGGGCCTTGATTCCTGATTGGGGCTTGTAGACACTACTGCAATACAAACAATACATAAGTACATCCACAAAAAAGGCCCATGTTTAACCTGGGTATTCCTGGGAAATCAGGACACCTGGCCACCTCAGTATAGAATCCAAATATTCTCTAGTGAAGAATTCCAATTGTCAGTACACTATGAATTGAAGGCCAGGTTCTGCCACTCTTCCGGATGTTTAGCAGTCATTTATGCTGCAAGGAATCCTACTGACTTCTTACTCAGCACAAGTAAGGGGGACAGCATCTGGCCCAGAATAAGCAGAGGCCAGATCCCCTTTGATATCTCCTGCATCAAAGCCTTCATTTGATGTTTCTGGGGCTGACATAAGGTCATGTAAAGAGCTTGATGAGTCACTACACCGCGTCTGTTCACCAAGGTTTTCAGCAAACTGCATCTTGTTCCATTTCATGATATTGCATCATTAGGGAAATTCCAAAGGGGCTTTCATTTTTTTAATAATTAAGAAAACTCTTTTTCAGTGAAATCTTTTAGAACACTATTTATCTGAAATATTTAACGTAACTACTGAACGGTGCCTTGTGGTGGAGAGAGAGACAATACATGACATGTACGGTATGTGGCTCCTCAGCCCCACTTCCCTCCACTTCAAAACACACACATGCTATGTCCTTCAAGTACCTGGCTGAGAGTTGCCTGAGCCTCCTGTAGAGAATTGGATATATCATCTCTGTTTAGATCTATTGCCTCAATAAACAAAATATCTCCCAGAAGCACAATACTGTACTAAAATGTAAGTATGACACATTTTCAAACAGATAATATGATAACTGTGCTGGATGCTGTTCATTTAGTGTTAATGTGGGAAGCCAGTTTCTGTTCAGCTCAGCTGTAACTGCCTATGAACATTAAACACTGTGATCTTTCCAAGTGGGAGTCAAATCCACCGCACATTCACATTAACACCCCTGCTGGCAACATAGGGACCAGTACTACTACTGTGTGCCTGTATTTTTGCCACTGTACTCTAGCAAACTCCCCTCTTCTTGGCCCCTCGGAGTGCAAGAGCATAGCTGAGTTGTGATGCATGAGATTTTGTGAAGCAGTAGAAATGAGAATAAAAATACTGTGGCGTGTGTGTGTGTGTGTTATAATATCATATGTTGGCTCTTCAGTCTGGAAAGCCACAGGCAAATATATACAGCAATATTACCACATATGATGTTTCACAAATCACCTCATTTAACAGATCTTATCAAGTCATTTTTTAAAAACAATTTCAAGTACGGTGTTTACTCTGACAGATCCTAACGTAGGAATTAAACACAGGAAAATACCTGGAACTGAGTACTACATGTGAAAAACAGTTTTCCACATAAAAGTTATAGTAAATCATTAGCCTTTGGGTACTGTAATTTGATTTTTAAATAATATTTAAGAATTGTTAGTCTACCCTTTTGTTGTAAAAACAAACTCTGCTAATTTATCCAATCCCAGCTGGTTACTTAGCTCTGGTTTACACATAAAATGATGTTCCAATGTAATGTATGTGGAAGATTGCAGAAATGAAGCTTTATACTTTTAAAAAAATGAAGTGCCATTTTAACATAGGAAATTTCTGGATATATTTGTTAATATTAACCAAATATTTGAGAAACAAAACTTGAAATATTAAGGAATTGTCATTAGTTCATTCAGGTTGTTGCGATTCAAAATCCAATCGCATTTCTTAACTCCTGGCTTCAGGGGTTTGCTAGCTACCAACTGTGTGGTATGGGTGAAATTTGGGAAGGACCATCTTATACCACGATGGAAAAAAATGTAATGGGTAATAAAAGATTTTAAACATTATGAGCCTAAGTAAAGAAAAATGGTTTCCTTTACAAAAAAAAAAAACTGAAGAGCCAGATTCTGATTTCAGTGGCACTACTTGAGTAAAGTAATCCTCATTTTTAAAACAGAATCTGGCCCTTAGTTATAAAGGTGCTTTATTTCCATTTTTAAAAAATCTATTTAAAAAAAATTTTTTTCCTGATAATCTCTTTGTATAGTGCACTTGGTCTCAAATGAATTAGACCTCTTTTTCCCATAAATACTCTCTCCATGAGTGAAAGTATTTTTTTCCCAGACAAAATTTCCTAAGGCTTTTTCGTGAAAGTAGAACTCATGCTGATCCAATGGACATAACTGCTATGGTCTATTGGCTCAATGATCCACACACTAAAAAGCCCTAAAAGGTTTGTCAAGATAAGCAGAACTGTTGCAGGTTATCAACTATACCTAATACCTGTTTTTTTAAAAGTCCATATTTATTAATTCATGTGATAGCTATTGCATACAAATCACCCAAAGGAAAATATAACCTCAAACAGCGACTTTTTTACTTTGAAGTGATGTCAAGAGTCAAATCTAGGCTGATGCTGCTTGTACTTTTTTTTTTTTTTTTAGTTATGTGAATTAAGATTCGTCTGTCAGTCTGGATTTTTAGCACTAACTCCTTGATTTGTTTCTTTAACGACTTTTGTTTTCTGTTTTGTTTTATTAAAGATTCTGGAGTCCTTGACCACAAATGATGTCCATAAGGGCTAGTAAATCATATTTGAGGATATTAATACCAGTTTTATAATTATATTTCTGACAAGCCCTGACCGTGGACCTGATTATCACCAAACTGGGTCCTCTGAGAGCTTGCCTAGGAGATTGAAATTCAGCCCTGTTCAGCCAGCCAGCACAAGATCTATGCACCACCTCTTTCTTCCCTCCAAAGAGGGCTCAGATGGGACTCAAATGGTCCATAGACCTCGGGTGAAATCCACACTTGAACAAACTCAATGGAACACATTTCTAACTTTGGTGCAGCCAGGATTTCACCCCTGGCGCTGACCATCTGCATAGGGTTGAATTTCACCCTCCGATGACCACAGTGGGCCTGATTGAGAGCCCATGAAAGTCAATGGGACCCTTTCGATTACTTTTAATTGGCTTTGGATCAAGCCCTATATGTATTTAAAATAAATTTATGCCCTTAATCCATTGCTAATTAAAGAAGCTATTCTATCGCTTTCCACTTTTTTTTTTTTTTTTTTTTAATTTATATCTTATTGTCTCTTAGGATGATTCTCTTCAGAGAGAAAATAACAAAGATAATTTCAGATGACTTTTGCACTTTGTATACCAAGGACTTCTGTGTATTCATAAATACAATGTTTTGCAGTATATCAAATGCATTGCAAGATTCAGTAATTTAAACTGAAAATCAAAGAAATATATTGCAAATAGACTGTATTTAAAATCACCAGAGTAGTTGATTAAAAATCTCAGTGCTTTCCTCTTCCCCTATTAATATCAGATTGAGATAAATACACTGGTTCCGGTCCTGAAATCATGTTTTTTAATTGCACAGCCCTTGGGCTACAGCTTTGAGCTGCTTTGGCACTTTTCAAAGGAGTGAATCAATACCAGCCCATTATGTAAGTGCGTACAATCCTCAACAAAGAAGAATAGCTAGAGGTGAGAAAGTGCTAATAGTGGCTTTCACAGTTTTATCAAATGGTATCTTTCTTCTTCCCCTGTCCCTCCGCTCCAGAATGATAATGGCATATCATTTACAGAAAGAAATGAAAATAAGTCTGGGCTGAAGTTTGGATTTTACATAGCAGCTCTCATACTGATATGTTGATATTACCATAAGAAAGCTGCCAGAAAGTAAGGAGAATGCTTTGCTTCTATATGTCCTTACACTGTAGCATTCTTTAACAATAATAAAACATTTAAAATAGAGATTTTGTGCTGAAACTAAAGTGGTTTGGAAAAACCCCCAGAAAAATGCCACAATGACAATACATTTACCAATGCTACCCTCTAGTGGAAAACCAAAGCTAATGTTTTGGGGAGCTAGAAGCTATACGTTGGACACACTAAGCTACAAGCTATATCTTATATAAACAAACTTAAGATATGTGGTCAAAGTAATTTCATGTTAATAATTGATATAGCTGTAAGAGCTCCTACTAAATCCTGTTTTGTATCTTATTATTTTGAGAGTTCAGGTAAAAAATAGTATAATATAGTATTACAGTAATATGTTATGCAGTGCTTTATATTTCATTTCATTTACACCAGTGAAAATCTAGAGTAACTCCGTTTAAATCAGTGGAGTTTATTCTAGGTTGACACTTCTGTAATTGAGTGCAGATTCTGACCCAGTGACTTTCATCTCTGGGGACCTGGGTACAAAGACTAGCTGAAGTCCTGCCAGGGAATGAATGCTCCTGGCAGGTGCTAACTGCCTTCAACTCCCACTCCTTTCAATTGGAGGTGCTCAGTGCCTTGAAAAGCTGTGTCCTTATGTTGCAAGTGAGAATTAGTTTGAGGCTCTCCAATCATACTCCATAATGGACACTTGGACAGCATCATAAAATCACAGCATAATTTTATGATTGACAGACACTTCCGGGACTGAAATAGCCAAGTGGTTACAGGCTAGCATTGAGATGCAGAAGCCACTCAAGGCAATCTGTTGCCCTAGGCAACACTTTAGTGTGCTGCCCCCACCACTACTTAAATTTGGCCCAAGACAGAGGAGCAGCTGCCTAGCTCGCCTACAGCTAGAGCAGCCTCTGCTGAGGTTCACCACCTGGCACAGCCTTGTGAGCAACCTTACATGACTTTCTCAGTGCCATTAGTCTCTCACCTCCAGGTTGGGCATTACATTCACACCCAGATTAAATACATACAATGGAATTCTGTCAGAAGCTGGTTAGTTTGTCTTTGGTTTTAAGGATGCTGTATGTGTATTGTAAATACAACATAGCATATTTTGGCACTTTGCACATCATCAGATCTGTCTCAGAGCACTTTCTGCCACAGGATAGTCTTTCTTTGCCTCAGTTTCCCTGTTTGTCAAGTAGGGATTTAATTCTTATTTACTTTGGTAAAGCACTTTGAGAGCTAACGGTGAAAAATGCCATCCAAGCTCTAAGTATTATTTATTAGGACAACTTTATTAAAGCCTCCTATCTTTGCTAAGATTACCACAGAGTATTTCTGATAAATTACACAAATGTGGCCAAATTGTTACAGTAGCTAACAAACTAGCACTTCAACTCTGGAGATGAGTTCAAATATTGCCTGGTTAACATGGCCTTAGTAGTATTTTCCCTATACACTTTAAATTATGTGTATCCTCCACATCACAAACCAGCTGCACAAGGGACAGTCTCAGTTCAGGAAAGGAAGAAGACTGGACCAGCCCAGCGTGTTGCAGGTAAGAACTGAAGTGCAGTACAGTGCCAAGAATCTTTCAAAGCGCTATCGGTACTATCCCTGGTGTTAGCCCCTCACTTTCAGCTGTATTAAATTTTATCCCACACCTACCCAGAGAATCTGATTACTCTCCCTTCACTAGTTAGGGGATATTTCACAAAACGTTTGTGCTCTACTTTATCTCATAGATACAGGACACCCCCAAACCAAATAATCTGTCTAACTTTTTCTTTCTTTGTAATATACTTTTAAAAAATGTAATAGATATATGTAGAGCTAGAATCTAAATATCATCAACCGGAAAATGCTATCCACATTTGCAGTTCAATGAGGTTCATCTAGAATTCCAACATACGTAACCTGTGGCAGGCTTGTTTCAAATGATAGAAGGGCTAAGAAACCACCTTTTGGCCCTTATTATAGCAGATATCCTAGGGAGATGACTGTCAAGCAGGCATTTATTATTATTTATTATGTGTATTATGATAGTGACTAGAAGCTCCAACTGAGAGCATGGCCCCGCTGTGCTAGTGGCTGTAGCTGGAGATAGGCGAATGGACATTGTCATCAATGATTTCAGTTTGTCACAGCAAATTGCACTAATACGTGTACAAAAATCTATCTAGGTTATTTCTACCTCTTCTTTAGGATTAAATAACAGATAATTATATAGCATTGCAACTCCATATTTGTATATTTCAATTTGGAAAGAGGTACACAAAAAATGTCATTTGTTAAACACCTTAGTAAAGATTTAGGAGCTGATTCTTAGGTACCTTTAGGTCTCTTTACACCACTCTGGACAGGTAAAGTGAGTGTAAATTACATTTACATCCACTTTTGGGCTGGGAAGCTTGGAGGAGGATGCTCACTCCAGATGGAGCAAAACCTCAGATCTCGTCGACAGTTTCTTTGGGATCTCTGGCCTACACACCTTTGACCATACCTTACCTTCAGTGCACAGCTGCGCTGATCACAAGAGATGAATATGCTGCACATTTCCCATAGGAGAGCTTCTCATATTTTTGTTGTTGTACATTTATCCCTTCCACTCATATTTCTACAGAAAGGGTTGGGCTGTGGCTAAAGGAGAAGATCAAAGTTAACTTGTCTGACAAGTATCGTTTGCACTCCATTAAGTGTTGGGAACTACTTGTGACATTTCACTTGACTGGGTTAATTATTTTTCCACTTTAGGCCATGTATTTGCATAATAAAGATCAGCAAGTCATATTTTTTACATATCTCTCTACATCAACAGCTTACCGTCCTTGGTACCTGGACACCACTTCCTAACGTACATGAGTGTACATTGATATTCAGTGATTCTGATCTTTGACTTGCCTTTGAAATAGCAACACATTTCAGAACAACAAATTATGCTTTGACATTAGAAGATGCAATCTGTAATGGATATTACAAGCTGAAGATTAAGAGAGACCATCTGTGATATTTGACCTTAGCTTGATAAACTGGAGTCTTTCCTTCCTCCTACACATTATTTGATTGTAGAACACAACCTTGGAACATACTAATAATTACTCAGAGCTGATATATCCTTTATGTATCCACTCTGGTAAGAAAGGGAGATGTTCGCTAGAGCAACTGTAAATCAGCAAAGCATACACTGAAATATACAATAAAGTGTACTTTGAGATAGGGTCCTTCAGACACTGTATAACAGCATGCTTTACAGAGTCAAACATAAGCTAATGAAAAAAGAGCATTCTGGAAATGAGATCTGAAGAGGGGAAATGATTCAGTGACTGAAAGGGAGGCAGGGGGGAAAGTTCAGATAGGCAGGGAGTATTGTGATACCCCAGCTGAATAGAGGGAACTAGCAAGATTAGAAAGTGCTTCTCTGCTGCTGTGTGACAAGACAAGACTTCACAGCATGGCACATCAGGGAAGGGGTTAAGAAATTGAAATGGGGCTGTACATAGGTCTTTACTCATTAAAAGCCCAAACTCAATAACCTTCTGAACATGATGCAAAAGCCATTTATCTGACAGGGTTTTTGGGAAAGGTTGAGGGTCTGTTTTTTTTTGGGGGGGGGGGGTTAAAGAGCTGTTTTTGCTGCTTCAATTTATTGGCTGTTTGGGTTGCTTTAGCTGTATACAATTAGGTTTTGCTATTGGGTAGTCAGTTGTGATTGTAGATCTAAAGAATTGTTAGGGCATCTAGAGCTCTTTGCATGGGCATTTTTAAATGTCTGTGCGTAAATAACGGCAACTTCTCAGCACAACATCCAGACCAAGTAGCTGGATTGGGCACTAGGCAGATTGGCAGGGAAATAGGAGGAGAGGAAACCTCACCCCCAGGTTCTCAACCCATGTTTTCTTCTGCCCCTGGACTTGCATGGCATGAACACATTGAATGCTTTAGTCTGCAGTGTGTGTCCTCTTGTGCATCTGAGGTCCCATAAGAATAACATGGCTGCTTCACCTCAGTTGGCCTGTGTTGTATTGAGTAGCCTGGAGAACTGAGCCAATCCCGGGCTGGCAGAGTCGTCCAGCCAGATCTCAGTGGATATTTCTACACAGCAAAAAAAAAAAAAAAACCCACCGCAGCGAGTCTCAGATCCTGAGCTCAGGCTCACAGGGTTTATGCTGCAGTGCTAAAAATAGCAATGTCAGCATTTGGGCTTGGGCTGGAGCCCAGGCTCAGAGACCCTCTTCCCTCCTGGAGTTTCACAGCCCAGGCTCCAGCCCAAGCCTACACTGCTAGTTTGAACAGCGCAATATGAGCCCCATGAGGCTTCGTCAGTTGATCCAGGCTCTGAGACTCACTGCTGCAGGTCTGGGTTTTTTTGCCGTGTAGATATACCCAGTGACACAGGCAAAATTCGGGGGGGGGGGGGGGGGGGGGGACTCATTTGAACTCAGTTTGTGAATAACACTGCTTTTGTTGATGACTGCATTCATCAGCATGAGCTTATGCAGCCTTGTTGTACCAGCCACCAGAATGATGGTTGTAGCTGAGGTCAAGGGGACTGACAGTACATTTTGACCATAGGGGTAATCCTGGCTCCGCTGAAGTCAGTGGCAAAAATCCCACTGATGTCAGTGGGTCCAGGATTTCACCCTGGATTCTTTCCTATAGGGTTGGTCTCTCAGACAGTCTCCCCATTGGAAATGGTGAGGCTAGGATGTACTTGGGCCCTGGACCTCAGATGTTTTCTCCAATTCAACAACTTCCCAAAAAACAACATGACTGCACTATGTTCTTGGAGCCAGAGTCTTTATCCTCCACTACGTTAGTAAAGCTGAGCCAACAGGGTAGCCAAGCGTTCTGTGACTGCTGGAGAGCCCCCAGGTGGAGCAGAGGTGGCATAGCATGAAGACCCAATGTCCAACGGTAAGGGGCAGAATTTTTCAGAGTCTGGAAGTTGAGCTGCAGTTGAGGTTAGACCGTGACACTGGAAAAGAGTGAGCCAATGAAGATATTCAAAAATAGACAGATCACCATGCCAGGAAGATGATCTGAGCAGCAGTGGTTTGTACGGGCAGGAGAGGGATGGCATGGGGGGTGTCAGGGAAGAGACATTTACAGTAAGCAGGTGAGGAGAAGAATGGGTGTATCTGTACAGAGGTTAGCTTGAAAGAATTTTTTATTGCTAAAGCTTTTATTTTTTTAAATGTAGAGCAGATAAGGTCAGACGATTGTTGCAAAGGCTTTGGACAACCAATACAGGTGGCACAGAAATCGTGTTTGATGTCCTTTAGTTGTGTAGCCCAGCGCTACAACTTGGAATGGATACTTATTAGAACTGACCTTCTGTTCTTTGTTGCTCTTCCACCAATGATCCTCATGCAAACACCATCACTTTGCTGCACAATGCCAGCCTAAAACAACTTACAGACCACCTTCTGCCAATTTGTGGTGTAAGCATTGGGATCCTGTAGTAAAAATAAAGTCAAATGCATACATTCAAGTTTTTTGCCACCCCCATGTTAATATCAGCAGTTTGTTGAGCGAGGGGGAAATAAATTTTCACTTGTTACTCAAAATGTGATTTGAATTTTAATAAGTTAATGTACTGATATTTGTAAATGACAGAAGAAAAGCCCTATATGTAGGTATTAAATATTAGAGATTATAATAAAAGAAACATCATTCAGAAGCACAGAAACAATGGGCTCTTCAGCGGCCCAGTAAAATGCACATATTCACGTTAGTCATTCCCAGCATCAATTTAGATGAACTCTTGGTGTGCAAATCTCACCACCAACCACTGCCCTGGACAACCGGTGGGGAGGGTAACAATTACTTAGATTGCAAGCTCTGTGGGACAGGGACCATCTTTTTGTCCAGTGTTTGTAAAGTGCCTAACACAGTGGGATCATGGTCCATAACTAGGGTTCCTAGGCACTACTACAATGCAAATATTACTCCAGTACTAATAAAAAATGGATTTGCGTGAATGTAACAAAGTAGGATTTGACCCGTGTCTCCACCAAATCCCATCATGCTAACCAAATCTTTCCCAACTCTGGTGTCCTTCGCTTTCGCCAATTAACCTGCTAAAAGGTGGGGGTGGGAGAGTTAAGCTTTCTAAGCTATAACTATCTGATAATGTGAAACATGGACAGGCAGAGAAATGGTGAGAGAGGACATAAGCATTTGTAATTTATTCATAAACTGCTAAGCCATCATAGGAAACTTTTAAAATAAAATGTGATAGTTGTTTAAATATTTACTAGCTTGTTGACCTATTTTCTCAGTTAATTAGGACTTTTTTGGATGCATTAACAATGACTTGACTACAGTCTGTTTTAGAAACTACAGTTCACCTATATTGGGTTATATAAAGTTGTCATTTTTTTTAAAGGGTGACATAGGACAGAACCTCAATTGGAAATACTTGTACCAGAAAAAGTGTTCTGCGTGTTGGACGAATGAACTTTTTTCTCCTTGTAAGTCTATAGACTTCCTAATAGATAATGCATAAGCACCCTGCTCATCTAACATAATGAATGTAAGAACATTCACTTACAATAATTGCTATTTAATAACAGCTTTTTACTGAGTTTTGCAACAAAAATATTTCACAAAAAGCATTTTATGCCTAAGATTTGCTTATTCTGCAGTGAAAAGATGCAGATGTTGTCACTGGAATAATTTCCTTGTAATAATAAAGAACGATTCAGCCTGTCAAGTTTACTTTTATATGTTTTTGTGCATTTGGATAGTTCCACATAGCTAGACCTTTCTCCATCCACTGTGTCTCTAGTTCACTGTGCGTGTGAAGTTAGTTTCAGAAGAATTTGGCCACATATGGACTGCAACATTTAATACCACCGATCATAGTACTTAAAAAATCAAACTCCTTCTGCATAGAGAAGTAGGATACAAAAATGTATTGGCAAACGAACTAAATCCATTATGCTCATCACATTTCAAGAATAGGCATAGTAGGGAATTTCTGGGCTGACTTACCCCCCTAGGCATCACTGTTGAAGGCATGGTGTCAAGTATCAGGGGGTAGCCATGTTAGTCTGTATCCACAAAAACAACAAGGAGTCCGGTGGCACCTTAAAGACTAACAGATTTATGGTGCCACCGGACTCCTTGTTGTTACTGTTGAAGACAGTGTGCAAAGCAAAGTGAAGCTGTACAAAGTGTAAGTCAGAGTATAGTCAGTCTCATGGTCACTATCAAAGATAAGATGGTACAGTTAGTCTTGGGATGATCCATTGAGTCCTAGGTGACACCCTGCATGCGTCCTCATCTTTCAGTAAAGAGGTGTAGCCCATACAGGTCCTGGCAGAGTCTGCTTAGGTTAAGATGGAGCATTGCATGCTGTGACATGACCAGGGCCAGCTCCAGGTTTTCTGCCGCCCCAAGCGGCAGGGGGGAAAAAAAAAAAAAAAGCTGATTGGCGACACTTCAGCGGCAGCTCAATCGCGCCACTCCATTCTTCGGCAGCAGTTCAGCAGTGGGTCTTTCACTCCCTCTCTTCCTCGGCGGCAGCAGCTCAAAGAGGAAGACAGGGACTGAGGGACCCGCCGCCGAAGTCCCGCCGAAGACCCGGAAGTGCCGCCCCAATAGCGGACGGAGTGCTGCCCCTTTGTATTGGCCGCCCCAAGCACCTGCTTCCTTCGCCGGTGCCTGGAGCCGGCCCTGGACATGACCTCTTCACAGGCTGTAAATAGGCTTCATTTAATGCAAATTAAATGTGTCTCTGATAAGCTCCCAATGTGGCCCTAAGTAAGTGCCCATTCTGTTAGCTGCCTGCAGCTAACGCTGCACAATCTGAATCAGAAAAGTTTTGCTAAAATTCAGAGTACAAAGATGCTGTTAATTTGTAATCTGGCCTTTGCTGGGGTTCCCTGAAAAGACCTGAGGAGGATACTCAATATGTGTCTGTGGAAATGCTGCCTGTTAGCCTTAAACATGTCTCCTCATCAGGCGTAAATGGACAGGAAAGGTTTTCTTTCCATTTACACCTGCATGGAGGCATGTTTCTCCCCAAAAGCTAGTGTTTACTGCTGTGTGTTTCATTCCTTTAGATCTCTTCAATAATGCCAGCCAGCCGCTGCCTTCTTCAGATCAATTTTCTCAACTGACATGTCATCTCTTTGTGTTTTTGAGCAGGAACTTGAATTCAAGTGTCAAATATTTTACCGATTTGAGAAGTCTCTCTCACACAGTCAAAATGTATGAAGTTTTAAGTGAGAACTGAGGTTAAGATCACCTTTGTCTGTTTTCTAGAAGAAGAAAATAAGCCACCAGAAACTTTTGCTGAGAATAAATAAGAGACGACACCAAAGTGCAGAGGAAGAATTTCTATTTTTGATTATACCTTAAGGCAACAAAGGAAATGTAATGGCTACAATAACACAGTTAATGAGTAGCTATACAATATTTATTGTGTTAAGTGTAATACTTTAAACAATACGTCTACTTATATTTTCATAGCATCTGTAATTTAGAACATCTAATTTTCATAACATCTGTAACTGAGTTGCATGCATTTGTACTGTGATCAGAACATGTATCTACTTCCATCATTTTTCAGTTGGAGTATATTTACTGAGATGGTTATATATAGGAGCTATACTACAACAGCTTCCTGTATTCACGTTAGACATTCCGATTAATTTTTACCATCTGCCCTACATACGACGCTACCTAATCTATAAAGCACTATGTGGGATTTGCAGGTATTTTTAGATGACTGTCTTTTTTCCACTGCCTGATGGGCTGATCCAGTTGTACTCGGCCTGCACTAGCACAAAGCTGTTTTCCCGTATCTTCCTGAATTGCATCATCTCCCCACCCTCTCTCATTGTGATGACATCATTGTCTGGTTCACTAAAGGACACTTCTGTTCGCTTGTGACAATACTGGGCATGGATGCAGCGCAGCCCAGCAGCCAGGGCCATGCCGAGGGCAGCTGTACAGCCAAGGAGAATGCCAAGTTGGGCTGCTATGAATTGTCCCTCTTTTCTGGGGTGTTCTGCTCCTTTCCCAGGAACAGCAGCATCAGGCATGGGTCTGGTCACCCATGGAAGTGTATTTCCAGTAACCTCCTCTTGGTTCTCCTCCTCCTCTCCGGAAACTGCATGTTCTGACTGCAGCAAGAAGTTTGCTGAAGCCTTCTGTGTCACTGACCGCCTCTCTGCCATCTGCCTTGAAGCTGATGATAAACTGCTGGAGACATCCAAGTCAGCTTCCCTATTTCTATGCTGTGACGTTGTGCCTGGAACTGCAAGCAGGTAAGTGTACCAAAACTGGGTGGAAAGTGAAGCAGTAGCATGCAACACAGGTTTTGTCATCTGGTTGGAGTTCACAGCAACTTCCTTAAAAGCAAAAATATGACAAAATATCTGATGAGAGTCTAAACAGCTTGTGGGATTTAACTGGCTCTTTCAGCTCCTAGTCACTGGTTCAAATCCACCTAGTTTGGGAATAACCAAGAACAATAGCCAATGGTTGTTTATTGGCCTTTGTGAAATGAGTTGGTGCATTCAACAGGGACACAACTGACACCCTTGCTTGATATCTCATCACAGGATGCCATAGATGGAATAGACACTCGAAGTTGGTCCCATTGCTCAGAGTGGAAGCAAGTTGGTAGGGCAGAGTAGGAAGCTTACCCCATCAAGGTGCCAGTCTCTGTAAAAAGGACTTCAATTTCTGGGGCTGGTACCTGGCACCTGGCACCAGCCCTGCAGTCACTTAACATATCTTGCTCAAAAATATAAAATAGACACCTGAGTGCACCGAATGATTACACTTCGCTAATGCCAGGATCATGCTGCCACATTAATAGAAAGATGCCCATTAACTTTTCTGGGCTTTGGATCAGGCCTTTGGGGCAGGGGAGTCACAGAAGAGTTTAGTTTACCTCGCCCTTTGATACTATTTAAATAAAAGGAAAAGTTCCCATAGGATTTTAAAGTTCAATAACTCAGCCCTGGCCAAAAGTTGCCTGCTTTCCCACGCTGCACTGTCAGTTGGAAAACTGCCACCTGTAAATAATGCTGAACCATCCCATACAATGTGAATTGGTATTTTGTTAACTCACTCATTTCTCAGTTTCTTCTTGTTGCAAAGCACCTTGTTTTAGCAGTCACAAAATGAAGACCCCAGGCTAGACTTTAGCCTAGACTTCACTACAGATCTTAATCAAGACTGGCTGCAGAGGCAATTTGAGGATTTTAGAGATGCCCCTGAAAGAAATGTATCTGAGACCTGCACTGAACTCTTACCTTCACATTGCACAGCTGCTCCCTGATCTAGAACTAGTGAAGTCTATGGGTGATCAGCTTCTTTGGGTTTGGATTGGGCCCTTAGTAGCTGGTTTCTATGCAACTTGAGCAGTCCAGCAGGCTCTTTAGCACATCCATCAATTACACCAGAAAAGCTCTTGGCCTCTGATGTCATTAGTGGGTGTTTAAAAAGCTTGCTGGGTAGCCAGTCAGGCAGGAGTCCTGGTGAGCTGTGAGGCCAGGTAGGGGATAGACAGCAATAGCTCAGATTGTGGGAGAGGTTACCACTGAAGAAGGTGAATGTGACAATAAAATGTAGACAGCGAACAACAGAATTTCAGTGATTAAACTGCAGAATCTAGAGTAGCTAGCTAGCAGTGTCAATACAGCACAGATACTTGGAACAGCCATCCCAGTCCCTTCCCCAAAATGGAAAAAGGGTTATCTACTTGGAAAATACTATGGGATTTCACCCTTTGTTTCTCTCCTTCCATTTTGGATTCATTCTGTCCTTTCTTTCCTGATTTGTAAAATTCTCTTCTCTTATGTTCCCGCTGTGTCTCTTCTTTCTTTCTCTCTCCTTTCCCTTCTTTCATTTTTTCTTGCCCATCCCCTTTGCCCAAGTGATCCACATTATCTCACCTTTGACTCCACTGCACCTGTTCTCTGGTCCATTTGCTCACTGATCGCTCCTCTATCTCCCTCTCTTCTCCTTTTTCTCTCCTGGAATCTCCTAAATATTTCTCATTTGTTCTCTTCCTTGATTCTGTGGGTTCCCATGTTTCTCTCTCCTTATGGCATCTCCCAGACCTATCCCTTGTCCCTTGTTGCTCCCCTTCTCTGTATTCTGTGTAGTGTTCTCCCTTTTACCACATAGCCTCTCTATTCCCCTTGTCACCAACTCTAATCCACTCTCCAGCTCCTGCCCTAGTTCCCATCCAGGTCCCCAGTTCATCTCTCCTCCTCAACCTCAGACTCCACCTGTTATCTCCCTACAGTTCTTCTTTCCCCAGCATCTCCCAACTGCCTTTTTCCTTCCTAGTTAATCTCCAGTTTGTCCCCTTCCAAGTCATTGCTCCAGCCATCCACCCCCAGTTGATCTCTCCAAGCCTTCCTTTTCCCAGTTCATACCTCTCTGGGTCTCTGTCAGTTCATCCCTTCAGCCCCTACTGCCACCGCCTCAGTTCAGGCCCTGCCCTCACCCTGCCCCCCATTCATGCAGGACCCCTCAGTTCATCCACCACCCATAACTTTCCTAGTTTATCCAAAATTGGAGATGCTGTCTCCAATTACACACACACACACTCTTGTTCTCAGTATTTCTTCCCTAAATCCCACCATCTCTGAAACACGGGAGAGTAGGAAACATGCTGCTACTTGTATGGGATGGGACCAGGGCCGGTGCAAGGAAGTTTCGTGCCCTAGGCGAAACTTCCACCTTGCGCCACCCCCCCCCCCGCTACCCCCCCCCCCCGCCCCCCCCCCCCGCCACCAAACCCCCCCACCTGCCCCTCCCACCAGAGGAGCCCCCCCTGAGGCAGCTAACCCCGCCCGCCGTGGCAGCTAACCCAGCCCGCCACCCCCCCACACACCTGGGGAGCCCCCCTGCCACAGCTACCCCCCCCCCCCGGCCACCCCCCCCCCCCCCCCCCCCCACGGCAGCTAACCCCGCCCGCCGCCCCCCTATGGCAGCTAACCCCACCCGGGGAGCCCGCCCCAGCTCACCTCCACTCCGCCTCCTCTGCTGAGCATGCTGGCGCCGCTCTAATTCTCCTCCCCTCCCAGGATTGCGGTGCCGATTGGAGGAGAATTGGAGCGGGGGCTGTGTGCTCAGCGGAGGAGGCAGAGTGGAGGTGATCTGAGGTGGGGAGAGGTTCCCCTGAGCACCCCCCTCCCCCCCGTTACTGCAGGCAGCCCTCCCCGCGTCAGCTCACCTCTACTCCACCTCTTTGCCTGAGCGGGCTTTTAGGCGCCCTCAACCACTAGGCGCCCTAGGCGGCCGCCTAATTCGCCTAGTGGTTGCACCGGCCCTGGATGGGACAAGTGCTGTACCTAGAATCGGCTCTTCTCCCTGCTGCTTGCTTGCTGCCTCCCCTAAAGCACAGAGGCACCAGGGATGGCAGCAGGAAGCAGCAGGCGCAAAACAAAGCAAAAGCTGCATCAGGCGGCACCACTGCAACCCCTGGCTGCTGACGGAGGATGCTGCACCTGAAAGAACAAGCTGTAGCTGGAGGTCTCCCGCAGCAGTACATTTCACAAATTGGCTAGGGTGACCCCAGCTGTCTGGTAAAAGCAGGTACAGGCCAGATACCCATAAATACAATGGGTTTGAATCCAGACTCACCTACAATGCTTTTACATTAGCATAAATGCTTTGACTTCAATGGAGTTGATCCTGTTTTACACCAAAGTAAGCGATAACAGAATCAGCCCCACTGCCTGGGTCTGTACACCTCATGCAGGCTAAAGAGGATTTCAGGATGTTGACTGCCCTCTAAGAGGTACAGCCCAGAACAGCAGCTAATACAATCCCATCATTATGTCTGAGCATATACTGAAAGGAGAGAGAGGAAACAGCCTGAAATGTTTCTAGCTGGTGTACTTTGCTTTAAAGCAAGATGTGGGGCATTTAGCTGCCTAAACAAAGCCAAGTTGTGCTTGTACATTCAGTAGTGCTACATTCCCATGCCAAAGTGCCTGTTTAAGCTTACTGTACTTCCTGATAAATTTGTGTGAGCAATTTATATATTATGATTTATTTTTGTTATTTCAGAGTTCAAAGGAATAGTAAATTTCTGTACATGTGCTATAGGTTATGTGGTTCAATGAGCTGGACCATGCATATGTTTTGAAGTCAGTATTTACAGCGGGGTGAATTAGAACTATTTTAAAGAGTTTTAGGTTTAGCAAAATGTTTAAAGCTAAGCAGGAAAACAAATCAGTAAACCCATCCATTTCTGCAAGAAAAGATCACTGAGAGAAGTGGTGTGAAATGAAGACACAGGTAGTGCTCAGTGGTAAAACAGATGAACATAGATCCATCTTTGGGCCATGCTTGGATATGGGGCTTTGGGTCAGGCTTGTTTCATTAATTCATTCATATAGAGAGAGAGAGAGAGAGAGATAGGTAGTGCAATACATGAGGGCCAGAGAGCAGTGGGAGAGGGGAAATATATAAGCCCTAGGCTAATTAAGGCGTGGTTCCCTGTAGACTAGGGAGGGTTGAGACAGGTTAATTGGAGCACCTGTAGTCAATTAAGACCCTGCCAGGAACCTAATAAAACCCCCTGCTTCAGGCAGTCAGGTTGTCTGAGGAAGGAGAGAGGACTGGAGCTTGGAGGTGTGTTGCTGAGACTTGAAAGACCAGAGAACTGAAGTAAGGGAGACTCCTTCCCCCAGCGTCTAAGGACCGAGGGTAACCCTACTCAAGGGGGAAGAGGGTAAGAAACCTGCTGGGGTTGAGAGGGGCTGGGGCTCAGAATATGGAGTAAACCCAGACCCCTCCCCCACTTCCCTCCTCTACCACCTTCCCAAGCCACTAGAGGGGCCCTCGGCACCCCAAGAGCAGGGGTAAAGGGTGGTGTCTTAGCCCCCCACCAAGAAAAGCATGGGACCCACCATACCAACATTGGCCATTTTGTCACAATAGACATAGTGGAATCTCCCCCAAAAGAATACAACTGCCTGAGACTCAGATCAGAGTCCTAGACACTGACAGCTTTAATATCTATCAACCTTTCAGGGCTAGAAACAGGATCACTGGAAAAAGGAGATTTCCAGCCTCCCCATGGCAACCAATGCAGGGTTCTAAACCAAAAACATCTCAAATTGTTGCAATTTAAAATCATGTCATTGCTATGTATCAAAAAGGTTTTTCAGATCATTTTACAGTTGAACTCGTAGTAATCAAGGCACATGGCTCTACTGGTAGAGTTTTGAATATTTTCACTAACAGTGTTAAAATAGCTTTAGTAATATATGTGGCATATACAGAACACATGTTGCTGTTAAGATGCAAAAGGTTTTATTGTCATCTGCTGCTAAAATTTCCACCTGCTTCCAATAATTTTCCATTTTGGCAGATGCAGGCCTGACTTGGCGTGAGTAATTGGACATGGGTGAGGCCTCATTTCTTGGGAGATGGGGTTAGGGAGGTAAATGGATCAGCAGGCTGGAAACAGAATGTCTGTACTAGCTAAGATAAGGAGAAACATCCAGGGAATCACTTAATGGCCAAGATAACAATGGATCAGATAAGCCTAGAACGTAAGATGAGGTAAAGAGTAAGTTGTGCATGGACAGTGTGTGAGTAGAGCATGCTGTACAGGGATTAGTTCCTACAAAGAGACAACGCTAAACCCAAAACATGTGATGCACTGTACGTGTATATAAAGGAATTGGGTTGGACGTGTGGCATACCCTGTACCCAACCCCTTCACTTAAGCCCAGTCAACTCAAATGTAATTTGATTATATGCTGAATGATGAGACTGGAGCCAAACTGAGATCTTAGGGAACTGAAGAGGTCTTGGGGGGAACCCCAACAATAGAAAACAAAACAAAACACCCCACACGGTTCTTACCTGCATATCTTCCTTACATGTCAAACACAGTTGTGATGTGGAAGCACCTGAGATGCTTGGTGGTCTAAAATATTGGAAAAGGAGGGATAAGTTTAATATATTTTGTTTATCTGTACAAATTACAATGAAAAAAACCCAGAGTCTGTACTTTATTAAAAATGTTGCTCGCTAGAATAGCCTCATGACGTACACATTTATTGTGATGCAAGGGGCCCATAGAGACAGCAGTCATGCAATCCAACCTAAGTACAGTACAGATAAGATAATGCAGAACATTCAGTGCCAAATTTCTCTTCCTCCCCACCCCAATTATATAGATGCTTATTGGACCCAATCCTGCCCAAGTCCCACTGAATCCAAACTTTTGCCATCAGCTAGTTCAGTTTTCCTTTTCCTTCTCCCCAGTGATGGAAGACTAACCCTGCTAGATTCATCATTTCTTTGATTATTTTTAGAAAAATATGAAAAATGTAAATATAAGTTGCCTGAGTACCTTCTCCTCAGTTCTATTTAAAGTGTCCCATTGTAGTATTAGCTTCACTTTACATCACACCCAGCCCCAAAAGGGGCTGAGTAATTTTCAAAATCTCACCATGCAAATACCTAGTAGGAATGCACAGCTTGCCACATGGCACCACTTGCCCCATGGAGAAACAGGTGCTAATTTACTCCTTCCATAACTTTTGGAGAAGTAGTTGTATTCATATTCAGTACATTACATTCACTGTTCACACAGTACCCATCAGGTGTGCTGGGGCTGGAGGTATAAGCTTGTAAAATGAAACTTCGCAAGATGTTCGCCATGTCCAACCCTTGAAACTCAAGTGATGGCTCCAGACTTTGATCACTGTAGATGCTGCTTCTGTTGGCTTGCCCTCCTCCATGTCTGCTACTGACCCTCAAGGCTACTGAATCCACAGAGGTCTCAGACTGTTGCTTTCCCTTATCAAGTTGCTCTGTGTCTTGTCTGCTTCCAAAAGCAGGCTCCAGTACTTTTGTCACTGCAATTCTAGTCAGTCTGGCAGGCATAAATTTTGCAGACTGAGTAAAGACAGTAATACTGTTGGGTGTAGCGGAACCTTAAGAAACACAAAAAAGAGAACAAGTGTATTTTCTTTGTATTGTTTGTTTCAAACCTTGATTTGTAATGACATTGATTAATATATTATCTGCATTCATATACTAATAATAATAATAATAATAACTTTGATTTCTATAGCACAAAGTTAAAATAGAAATCTAGGCATCCCATGGAAACTGGAGAGTAAACCAATAAAGCCCTCCCCAAATTAAGTTCAGATAAAATAATTAAATTAAAGCCAAGGTGCGATGCTGAATACTTTAAGAAACAAGGCTCATTTTTTAAAAGTCTAGATTCATGGTTCATTCCATCTTGGGAAGAGGGTATTTCACTCACCCAAGACTGCTGAAGCAATGATAAAATACTTATCTGCTTTTCCTAGATGTGCATTCACTTTGAAAAAGCCCTGCTCACCCCAAACTGAGAGAAATGACAGATGACCTGCCTTTTGTCCAATACACATAGTTGAGGTCATCAAACAGTCACACTGACAATAAATATAGGACTTTCTCTTATTTAAACAATAATGCCACACCCAAGCATCCAAAAAACATGAGTCAGGCCTCCAAAATCACGAAACTGGCTTAAATTTTTGAGATTAAAAAGAGTACATTTTGGATTCTTTTTCTTTTCGAGTCTATAGAGTGCACTCAAGTTATGTTTTCATGCTGTTCTTTGCAACCAGGAGGGCTAGAAACTTTTTTGTTTTAAATGAAAGCTGAAATTCTCATGAAATCATGTGTTTCCTGGAGCTGGGGCTTTAAGTAAAACATCAACTGTAGCAAGACTCACCATAAAATCATGGAAGTTGGCAACATTGTTTAAACTGTATATCGCTGCCCTCATTCAGATTAAAGCCTGGACCCTGAATGTTGATGAGTGTGTCACTTCAAGACTTTCCTCAGGGGATCAGGCCCCAGTAACTATGTTAAGTGAACTCCTGAGGTTCACTTATGTCACTTGTGTTAGCTGGAAGAAGGAATATACCATAAAAATATTCTATTGGAACTAAGTTGTCAGTAAAATAACACATACCTTTGCTTGCTGTAACTGTTACTTTTAGATCAGTAGGTTTCTGCAGTGGTGTTGGCATTATAGTGCTGGACTTCTTGCTACTAGCAGCAGGTGTTCTGTTTTGTATTTGGTGGGACACAATAGCAGATTCAATCCTTACCCAGTAAACAAAATATGACTGGACTACCGATAAACTGTCAAAAATAACGTATGTTAGGCAAAAATTTAGTCACCCTGTATCATTAATAGAACATCAGAAATTTCCCTAATCAGAAGGAATTATTTAAAAAAACTAAAACAGTGCAAAAAAAATTAATAGATTAGTCCATCAGTTTTTATATTAAAAATAAAACACACTAGAAACCATAGGGAAAATGCAGTGTAATGGTTCACTTATAATTAGGACTGATGAAAAACTGAATGGGAAAATAAAACAATTTCAAATTTTAACAAAAATACATTTGGAAAACTTTTACTAGCTTTGCTTCCATGGGCAAGGAGGCAAGTGGGAGTTACTGATTTAAAAGGCTCATCAATTTTACTTTTATAACAGTATTATAGCGGGGCTGGTAGCACCACCTGTAACTGAGACTGTTGGACACTTTCTATTATAAGCCCCTCTATTCAGTTGCTTATAACTTTGCCAAGCTTTAATCATTCAAGCTGATATTTTTCATGCTGCTTTTCTGCCAGAGGAGGACAGACAAAGGTCTATAACTACTAAAAAACACATTCCTACAGAACCTGGAATTGAACCTAGGAGTCCTGTGTCTCTTGGGGTGTGGCTACACAGCAATTAAACACCTGTGGCAGCCCCGGGTCAGCTGCCATTTCCTAATTCTGGAGTGTTTCACTTTGCAACTTTAAGATTCTTTTAATGACTGTATTTTTGGGTGCAATATGTATTAGTGTAACTCATAACTTATACTGAACTGAGCTATATTATCTGGTCTTGGATATCTAGTGTCCTCTCTGTTACTATCTGATGCAAGCCAATAACTTATTCTGTGAACAATTCTATTTATATTTAACTTTTTAAAGGAGGTAAATAAAAATCAGTGAAATCGTATACAGGGCTACTGATTTCCAAAGTATTTAGGCTGTTTTCCATCTGCAGATTTGTTTAATAGTAGGAGAAAGCTGACCATGTAAATACAAAGGAGCAGATCCTCATCTGCTGTAAATTGCCACTGAAGACAGTGAATCTATGACAATTTACAGCAGCTGAGAAATTACTCCAATATTTGGTGAATGTCAAGCAATATCTAAACACTGTTCCCTGCCCCTCCCCCATTGAACATGGCAAACTGTAAGGGCATCGGGACTTTCCGTAGATATGAACTAGGGTTAGGACCCATATATTCTTACAAGAACTTGATGTCTCCAATGGGCTGGGCAGGTGCCTTCCACACAAATGACAGGTTTCTCTTCAGTGACTTGTCAGAATGGGTTACAGAATCGCCATCTTCAAAACAAGTCAGCAGTTTGGAACCCGAAGGAATGAAAACAAAAGTGCCAGCAACTTGATCATTAGATACCCTGCGAGCTTGAAGCAAAAAGCCCATGAAATCACGAGAGCTCCTCACTGTCACTGCAAAACAAACCATGGTACAAAAAGCAATTTGTCCAAGGCATCCACTTGCATTTCTGACATGAATCATTTCCAATGGAATTTTCTTTGGAATTGGTGAACTTGGGAGTAATCCATATGGAACCAAGCCTGCCATTTTGCCTCTACATTTCTCTCTTAAGCATTCTGAAAATATCAGAACATTCTTTAATGCTGACTCTTTTCCCATGAAAGCTACATGGAAATTTTGCCTGAGTCATTTTTTAATTAGGAACTACTAATCAGCTGATACTCGGAAAAATACAGCTATCTATACACTATTAATATATACATATACACCATATTGATTAATTTTGAAAAGAACTCCTGTATAAGAATTAAACTGTCCTGATGCACAAAAGAGTGCATGCTCCATTTTTGTTTAAGACCTGGTCTTTTGAATAGGAATGAGTATGTGGGTAGGTAGGTAGGATGGACGATATGTTTACGGGTCAGCTTCCTCTTCATTGCCATTTAAAATACTTAGGGCCCGGTCCTACAAAGTTCTCTGTGTGAGAATCTCCCATTGGATCTATGGGCCTGTTTGACTTCAGTGGGGGTTGCCTCGGGCCCAGCATCTATCACATGGGGAAAATCTGAAGAAGACCCCATTGAAATGTACAATTTCATTCTCTGAATTTCCCTAAGTGTAACTGATTGCAGAATGTTCATTAAGACTGAAAGGATTATAATGAGAAAAAAGAATGCATATTTTACATACGTACCATAAATGAAGGTTGCTATCTGTAATTAGGGTAGATGCGTAGAGTATCCCTCTTCTCATCACTCAAAGATTGTCATAATTGAGATTAGTTATCATGTGTTTTTTATATATACACTTCTACCCCGATATAACGCGGTCCTCAACAACCAAAAAAATCTCACCGCGTTATAGGTGAAACCGCGTTATATCCAGAGGTTAAAGCAAGTCGGTATGGTCAGGCTTCCCTGGCGGTGATTTAAAGGGCCCGGTGCTCCAGCCACTGCAGGGAGTCCCGGACCCTTTAAATCCCCATCGGAGCTCCAGCAGCAGGGCTCAGGCGGCGATTTAAAGGGCCTGGGGCTCCCCGCTGCTTTACCGCGTTCTATCCGAATTCGTGTTATTGGGTCGCATTATATTGGGGTAGAGAGGTGTGTGTGTAAATACAAGTTTCCTATTAAATAATTACTCCTTATGAGTCAATAGTGCAGTCTAGAAAACTTCCCTGCTAGATACACAGTAATCAGAATCCGTGCTGCTGTGATTTGCATTTCTCTGCTTGACCCACAACAGGAGAAAACTACTAGCAGCATTGCGACTTTTTCATGAATGTTCTGTGTTGTAAAGTTAGTTAATACTCCTTACCTGGTACCTTATCACCTGGAAAGTAGAAGGACATATTGGTGTGGAGAGTGATATAGTTGTTCCGGGGGTTCTGAAGCTGAGCTCTTATATGTTTGGGTGTCATGTCACCACAGGCGGAAAGGCTCGCACCATGGGAGAAGGCAGCAGTGTACGAAACCGAGCACAAGATTGTGCATGCCCATCCAATGATAACTAGCTGGACTTTCATTCCATCCTCCACCTTATTGTTATTCAAAATAACAGGCATTACACTCTAGGTTAAGTTCAAAGTAATAATTTCTAGGAAGATACAATCAGTAAACATGGCACATGTGTCATCTTTGAATTCATTGAGACATGGAATAATACTTCCCAAAACCTTTCAATTAAAAAAAAAAAAAAAAGGTTCCCTCTGACTCATGGAGCCCTTCTTAGTAACCCAGAATCGAAGAACATTTTAAGAAGTGGTTTGGGAGGTGGGGGATGATCCATAAGAGGATTCTTTTTCTTGTGAAGTTGTCCACAGAGCAAAAAAGCTGGACGACCATTACTCTAAAGAGTCTTGTTACCATTACTGTCAGCAGAAAGGATTCTGCAAGTTCTCATTCATCTACACAGAGTACAAAATCCTTTGCTCAGCACTCACCACCCTGCCCAAGTAACTATGCAGTACACGAGATGGAAACATCTATCCCACAAGTCTGTGGAGCTGCTCCATGGAAACTACTTCATGCCCATCCCAGTGAAAGATTCCATGTAGCAGCAGATCTTCTGTCCCTGCTCCATCTGCACACTGATACATGGAGACAACACCAAGCTGGGCGCTGAATCACATGGCAGTGGGTGGGGGAAGAGCACATACCCTGACTCCACTGTGCACAACAGAACCACAACGGTTCTGCTGAGAGCAAACCCTTCAAGGCTTTGGAAGTATGGGTTGTATTGACCCCAGAATGTCTTTGCTAACTGTGTCCATCAACGTTTAATAATTAACTATTTTTCTAAATTTTCCTCTTCTGTTGACATTGTTTGGTGATAGTGAAACATCCAAGGTGCTAAATTTGAAATCAACATTTGAAGCCAAAGATAAATCCCTACTTATTTTTGGTTAATATATTAGAGTTTAAAGATGAAATCTTGATGAGGAAGCACTATTCACAAAGTTAAGGCCTGCTATCTATCCAGGAACTTATAGCTCTTTTCTCAGAGCCTACGGTAACTGGCATTAAATAAATGCCTAAACCAGACAGAATATACTTATTCCTGTTTCTTCATATTGGTGCTGTCTCCATATAGCAGTGTGCAGGTTTGAAAAGTAATAGAGAATGTGTACACAAATATTTATCACACATGTGGATGAATGTGTACATGAAAGCAGGCTAGCCCTATTTTAATGTACATCTTCAAATAACTCCTTTTCAACATGTAAATTATACTGGCTTTGCTTTCCTTGGCTCATGCATCAGTAAGTGGATATATAAAAGTCAGAGGGAGTCTGAGACTAAAAAAGTCTCGGTTACATCACCTTTCACATCACCTCTGAATTTGCCACTAACTCTGAAAAACTGCCACTGAACATGAAACAGTTTGTTCCCAGCCTCAAGCAGAGAGCAGCCAGGCAGTTTAGCCTTCTCTAGCGCTCCATCACTCCAATCATTGAAGTGCCATGAGGAGCTTGTGGCAGCTCATAGGAGCCCCTCTTAAAATTCCAATCCCCAAACTGAAGATAGAGCTGGTGTGATACCCCTGGCTGGGATGCACTCCCCCACTCCCTGGATACGCTTCAATCAGCAGTTCTCAAACTGTGGGTCAGGATCTCATTTTAATGGGGTCCCCAGGGCCAGCGTTAAATTTACTGGGGCCCGGAGCTAGGGCTGAAGCCAAAGCCCGAGAGCTTCAGCCTGAGGTGGCAGGGCTCAGGCTCCACCCTTTTGCCTCCCTGCCCTCCCACCCAGGGTCCTGTAGTAATTCTTGTTGTCAGAAGGGAGTCGTGGTGCAATGAAGTTTGAGAACCCCTGGCTTAAATCATCCTTGCAAGAGATGGTTTCTCCCTGGGCCTCAAAAAATACTGCTGAACTGCAACCTTTTGCCTTTGGAATTCACCAGATTGCACTCTCTGCTTTTTAACCCTTGGGTGTTTGTTTCCCCACGTATCTCACCCCTTTGCAAGAGCCTGTCACTATCAGACAGGGAGGCCTTAGCCCCAGTACCATTTCAGCTCTGTTCCCTGCCATTGACATTCACTTACCTTGGGACACATTCCTTCAGGCTCACTGTAACCGTTCCCCCTCAGCCTGACAGAGACACATCCTTTAAGGCAAGTTCTTCACTTTCTCCTCTAATGGGAAGTGCACCAGCTGTTACTCTAATACCGACAGGAACTCTCTGCCAGTGCCCAAATCAGCTTTAATCGTATTAGTTTTCCTTCTCATCTCCCACCCATTCACTCATTTTATTTATTAATTCATTTTACCATCAAGTCTCTGGGATGAAAATAAAAACACAGCAAGGGGGGAAAAAGTAGTATGTTCTGTACAGGATCACCCTAGGACTCCGTTACTGATGCTTAGCAGGATGCGGCCCTTGTTCTTTTTTTAATTAGCATGGTAAAGATTTGCAAAACAAAGACGTCAGCTTCCTTTAGTCGTAAGGCCCCGGGAGCTGAATTTTCTTCTCACGCGCGTTTACATGGCAGCAAAAGCAATACTTTGCTAGAAATAAGCAGAACAATTCTCATATGCAATAGAGTAACCATAAGCAGCTGACTTAAATGTAGCAGAGCCAAAACATTCAAAGTTAAAAGGCTCCCACTCCATCCGTAAGTCTCACTTCATTGTCTTTAGTTCCTGGGTCCCAGTAATTAATATAGGTGACACACAATTCACAGCACGAAACCAGACTAAGTAGTATGTATGCTGCAGCTGGGTGCTGTATAAAATTTGTTCCATAATCTTAGAAACCCCCTCCACTCCCCCGCACATGCACAAACCCACCACCAAAACGAACTTCACTAGAGTTAATGTTGACACTATATTGTCCTTTAAAACAATGCTAATAAAATATATTTTTAAGTCTAAGATTTCAGGAAATGGGCTTTTACCCCTTTCCTCTCAGTGAGCTGGAGAGGTATTAGGCAGATCAGAGGCAGGCAGCTGTACTATGAATTTTAGGTCTGGAGATCATCAAGACCTCCCTAAGAGCATCCCTTAAAGAGGAGATTATCAATTCTTTGCTCAAGAAACACTCACTTGATTCTGAGAATATCACCAATTATCACCCAGTCTAATCTCCCTCTTTTATGAAACATTATGCAGGTGATGGCAATACCTGGAGTTCTCAGATTTCCTCGATTTTTGTCACTCCAGCTTTAAGCCTGTGTTTGGGATAGAGACTACACTGTTTTCATCCGTCGGTGACTTCTTCCTAGCAATAGATGAAGATTAGCAGCCAAATTCTCTTCTTTGATACAGCACTTTTGCACCATTAGCTTACAGATATATTTGGAGACTTTGATACCATTAATATGCTGCAGACCCTGGGAGGAATAGCCAGAATGACTTGGTCGGTCCATTTTTGTCTGTTTGTGAGATCCCAAAAGAATAGTTTTGGATGATTTCTCATCAGTGCCTACAGCTCTCTCATCAGAGTTCTGTTCTGTCATGTCTCTTTTATTCAATGGGTATGGGAGGGCATTAAGCTACATAATGAGGCACTGCAGACTGAGTTGATTTCTAGATGTGGATGACACTCAGTTGTACATCTGTTTCACGAGCCCCAGATAGTACATTTGTTTGATTTTTCCCAGCACTTAGAGGCTTGAATGAAAGCTAATTAGCCGAGACTCAACATGCATTGAAAGTATGTAATGCTGGTAGGCTGGGGGAACTAACCAGAGGAAATGGGCGAGGTCATATTGGCTCCCTCAGTTGAAGGAGTGTGTTAACCTATTATTACTCAGGTTCATAAATCGGGGGGCATTGACTCCTGGGCTGATTCTGGATGCCAGATAGTCTCAGTAGCCAAAAGTGCATTTTTCCATGGCTAGGAGATTGTGACCTTTTCTCTCACACATACATCTGGTCACTGTTATTCATGTCACTTCCAGCTTAGATTATTATAACGGACTGTTTGAGGCTTAGCCTGAAAATCATTTGGAATTCTCAACTGAGGCAGACTACAGAACCCCTCTTACTTAACAGTGGCACCCACTGCTCAGAAGTCAGCACTGACTTCCCGTCTGTTCCCAGGTGTTGATTTTGACCAATAAAGCTCTAAAAGCTTTGAATGCTGACTACCATAAGGAGCACCTGCTGCCCCACTTGAGGTCAGTAGATGTTTTAAGCTAAGAGAGGAAAGATTAGAGGAGGCAGCAGTAGCTTATTCAGCTGCTGCTGTTCCAATCTGTAACTGCTGCTATTTTGTACACAAATGAGTACATGTATCTAATGCTATGGATGTATTCATTTTAAATAAATCAGTTTGCAGATAGGAAAAAGTGCTATTTTCTCTGAACTTTCAGCCTGCTGAGCTCAGCCGAATAGCTACACACTAGTTCACTTCAGAAATGAGTGAACCAGTCCAAATAAATAAGAACCAATATGAACCTGAATTTAGTTTGAGTCCTTCAAACTAAATTTTATTTGAGGTTTGAAATAATTTTGTTGCCATTCTAAAGTTAAGTTCTCACTGGTATTTTAAACACTCTTGTTTTTAACTGTAATTCACTTTAAGGTGAGCATAAAATTGTGTATAAATAACACTACATCACGTAAAAATCTGTTAGTAAGATAGAGCACAGATAAGTGACTGTCCAGAGGAAAAGCAGCAGCACTTGATAACAGGTTTTGACTTTGCTTACTCCTATACTAAAATGTATAGGAGGTTTACATCGTTGAATTCACTGAGACTTTACATATTAATGATATATACATATATATTCCTACATAATATTCAGTGCTGGCTGGTGTATCTAACATGCAGGGGCCTAGGTACTTTGCAATTCTTGCCATAGAATTCTGCTCCAGAAGCTAAGCATTCATTGCAATAAAAATATTCTAGCCTTTGGGGTTGCAAAGAAAACTTTGTTAATGTCAGGGCCAGCTCTACTGTTTTTGCTGCCCCAAGCAGCGCGCCGAATTGCCGCCAGACAGATGGGGCAGTCCATGTGCCGTTAGGGCGGCACGCGTGTTTCCGCGGCGGCGGCAATTCGGCGGCAGCTTCTGTCTTCGGCGGCTTTTGTCTTCCGGCTGAATTGCCGCCGCGGGCAGCTGAACATAGAAGCTGCCGCCGAATTGCCGCCACCGCGGAAACGCGCATGCTGCCCTAACGGCACACGGACTGCCCCCGCCGTCCACGGCAGCAATTCAGCGCGCTGCTTGTGGTGGGAAAAACACACGGACTGCCGCCCCTTGCAGATTGCTGCCCCAAGCACCTGCTTGGAATGCTAGTGCCTGGAGCCGGCCCTGGTTAATGTGAATCAAGTGCAAACTGATGTACTCTTCAGAGAGGATGAAGCAGTAGTTCTTAGAAGCATGAATTCTCACTCCAGTCATCTCGATGGATTTCACTCTGAAGCCTAATGCTAACAGTTAAAATGTCAACATGTTTCAGAATTACAGAAACATTCAGCTAACGCATTTATCCCTTACTTACAGCTGTTCGCCGCAATATACTTATTTTTCATGAAATACAGGAACATGGGAATTACCATACTGGATCAGACCAGTGGTCAACTAGTCCAGTATCTGGGCTCTGATAATAGCCTATACCAGCTGCTTCAGAGAACATTGCATTATGAAACTTCATAATGGATATATATGGAAAAAGCCTGCCCACAGAGGAAATTTCTTCCTAACTCCCATCAGCAGACATGCCTTGAAGAATTACTGTTTATATCAATTCAAAAATTTTGTTTTAAATCCTTTCTAAAGTAACTGCAGATGTTCTCATTATCCATATGACCAAGCTTTCCTGAACCTTACAAATCTCTTGGCTTTAGTGATGTCACGGGCAACGAGTCCTGCAGGTTCATTGTACAATATTTCATGTAATCAGTTTTAATTTTTTGCTTTTCTGTTTCACTGATCACCCTTATGCTCCTGTGTTACATGAGAGGATAAATCGGACAGCCCAACTGACCTCTTCTGTACTATTATTATTTTGTATATTCCTGTCATATCCCCTTTTGTCTCTAAACTAAACTGTACCCGTCTTTTTATTCTTATTATAGAAGTAGTTTCATGCCTTTGATCATCTTTAGGGTTAACATTAGATCCTTTCTGGGTCAAAGTGACCAGAACTGCACACAATATTCCAGATGAGCGCATGCCATTGATTCATATCATAGCAATGTATTTTCCATATTATTTTCTATCCCGTTCCTTATGCACCTAAATATTTTGTACTCTTTTTTCATTGTTTACACACAGAGATGTTTTCACTGAGCTGTCTGCAATGACTTTGAGGTCTGTTTCATAAGAAACCAGTAGGAAGACCATGTAGAACACAGAGCAGTAGTGTCATGTGCTACCAGCAAGACAAATTGTTTAAGAATCAGGCTGAAGCATTTTAAACGACCTTAGTTTCTGGGCTGATTTCAAGTATAGTCCTCTGTAAAGCACATCACAGTACTCTACTCTTTGTTGTCAAACGCCTGGTTTACAAGCTACAAGGTCCACATCCAAATGAAAGATTCACAATTTACTCAAACAGAAATGGGAAAAAACCCATCATGATCAGTACTGCTATATGACCACTCAACAGCAACCTCCAAGTGTGAACTTGAACAACAGCTGGCAGGCATACACATTCAATGAAAAGAAGATATAGTCCTCATCATATCTTCTGCTTGCATCTCCCAAGTGAGCAACATTGCCTTTTCTGGATTCACCTTCAGCCAGCTAGACCTCATCCATGCCCCAATCTCAACCAGACACTGGATAAGGCACTTGTTCTCATTACCACTGATAACGTGACACACAAAATACCACATTACATTTCTGTCAACAGGGAAAGAATTTCCTTTTTGATTCTGCTGTGACTTGCTTTGAAGGGAGCGAGACAACCTGCATCCTATTTATTCTTTTCTTATCAGTAGTCTCTGTAAGGAAGCTATTCAGAAACCTCATTTCGGACATAAAAATGTCAGGCATAATTCCATAGCAGCTTGATAACTTATACAAAGAAACCACTAATTCACAACTTTAAATTTCAACAAATTTAGGGGTCAGATTCATCATCAACCCAATAATACTCTTGTCCCAGGATTTTATGCAGCACATTCCTTCCACTCGCAATCTATACTCAACACATACTCTTTTAGCTTTCACTAGAAAATCCATGTATGTTGCAGAGAGAGCCCTCTATTTTCAGTACAAGGAATGTTTTAGAGGTGAACTGAAAAGTGTTTATACCTGCCATGGCCAGAAATCAGAGGTTTGTGTTCCACCTTCAAAAGCTGATGACAACACTACCATCTAAAATGGTGCAGGGGAGCAGCATTCACTTTAGGTGTCAGCACTGTAGTAGGAGAAAAAACCCGAGGAGAAATTTTCAGATATTTTACTTTAAAATGCATTGGTAAATGTGTGCAAGTGTATCTGGCCCAACTGGGGCCCTGCACTATGGGCACGTTAGCAAAGGCAGTGCCACATTTGGAGTTACCATAACAGGCCCTTAAATAATTAAGATCCAAGCAGAACTTTTAATTTTTTTAAAAAGCACTTCAGTTCATCTTTAAAACAGATAACAATGGCCTATGTCTAAAGGAGGCTGGAGATGGAACTCGGCTGTTCTCAATGTTGGCAGATGACAGAACAAGGAGCAATGGTCTCAAGTTGCAGTGGGGGAGGTCTAGGTTGGATATTAGGAAACACTATTTCACTAGGAGGGTGGTGAAGCACTGGAATGCGTTACCTAGGGAGGTGGTGGAATCTCCTCCTTCCTTGGAGGTTTTTAAGGCCCGGCTTGACAAAGCCCTGGCTGGGATGATTTAGTTGGGAATTGGTCCTGCTTTGAGCAGGGGGTTGGACTAAATGACCTCCTGGGGTCTCTTCCAACCCTGATATTCTATGATGAAGAAGAGAACACTTAAAAAATCATTTATTTGGTGAATAGTCACAGCCTGCAAAGACCATGGGAGAAGTTCTGCTCCCACTTACGTTTATAAAGTTCCATTGACTTCAAGGTTGTACAGGTATTACGGAGTAGAATTTGGCACTGAAATAACAAAATATCAAACAATTCGCTGAGCAATTGCTTGTTTTCAAAAATGACAATAGATCAAAGCTGGCAACAAGCAAAGGGATACAAATTAAAGATGTAAGCACTATTTCTTCCATTGTTCCAATGCTATTAGGCCCAAATCCTGCAGACACTTACACGTTTAATTTTAAATAGGGCTGTCAAGCGATTAAAAAAATAATCGAGCTTAATCGTGTGATTAATCACAGTTATACAATAATAGAATACCATTTATTTAAATATTTCTACATTTTCAAATTGATTTCAATTACAACGCAGAATATAAAGAGTAGAGTGCTCACTTTATATTTATTTTTGATTACAAATATTTTCACTGTAAAAAACAAAATAAATAGTATTTTTCAATTTACCTAATACAAATACTGTAGTACAATCTCTTTATCATGAAAGTTGAACATAGAATTATGTACAAAAATAACTGCATTCAAAAATAAAACAATGTAAAACTTTAGAGCCTACACGTCCACTCAGTCTTATTTCTTGTTCAGCCAGTCGCTCAGACAAACAAGTTTGTTTACATTTGCAGGAGATAATCCTGCCCGCTTCTTCTTCACAATGTCACCTGAAAGTGAGAACAGGTCACATGGCACTGTTGCAGCCGGCGTCGCGAGATATTTACATGCGAGACGCGCTAAAGATTCATATGTCCCTTCATGCTTCATCCCCCATTCCAGAGGATATGCTGATGACAGGTTCTGCTCATTAACAATCTAAAGCAGTGCGAACTGACGCATGTTCATTTTCCTCATCTGAGTCAAATGCCACCAGCAGAAGGTTGATTTTTATTTTTTGGTGGTTTGGGTTCTGTAGTTTCTGTATTGGAATATTGCTCTTTTAAGACTTCTGAAAGCATGCTCCACACCTCGTCCCTCTCAGATTTTGGAAGGTACTTCAGATTCTTAAACCTTGGGTTGAGTCCTATAGCTATCTTTAGAAATCTCACATTGGTACCTTCTTTGTGTTTTGTCAAATCTGCAGCGAAAGTGTTCTTAAAATGAATATGTGCTGAGTCATCATCCAAGACTGCTATAACATGAAATATATGGCAGAATGCAGGTAAAACAGAGCCAGAGACATACAATTCTCCCCCAAGGAGTTTGGTCACAAATTTAATTAGTGCATTATTTTTTTAATGAGGGTTATCAGCATGGAAGCATGGCCTCTGGAATGGTGGCCAAAGCATGAAGGGGCATACAAATGTTTAGCATATCTGGCATGTAAATACCTTGCAATGCTGGCTACCAAAGTCCTATGCGAACGCCTGTTCTCATTTTCTGGTGACATTGTAAATAAGAAGATGGCAGCATTATTTGTTTACATTTACAGGAGATGTGTTGTCTTAGCGACTGGCTGAACAAGTAGAACTGCGTGGACTTGTAGGCTCTAAAGGTCTGCATTGTTTTGTTTTTGAGTGCAGTTATGTAACAAAAAAAATCTACATTTATAAGTTGCATTTTCACAATAAAGAGATTGCACTACAGTACTTGTATGAGGTGAACTGAAAAATACTATCCTCATTCTTACAGTGCAAATATTTGTAATAAAAATAATATAAAGTGAGCAGTGTAGACTTTGTATTTTGTGTTGTAATTGAAATCAATACAGGGAGTCCTCGGACTTATGACGCCCAACTTACGCTGCACGCCACTTACGATGATTTTCAATTGACTGCCCGTTTTGCCCCTGTGATGCCTGTTTCGCCCTTGCGATGCTCGATTTGCATAAAGTTGCTTGAAATCACTTCCTGGTTGCGTTATACTGGTATAGAGCTGGAAGGGGTCGCTTCTGATTGGTTTTGAAGCAGCAGGGTACTTTGTTGCTGGGTAGAGTTGCCGCTTGTTTTTGATTGGTTCCCAGCCCTAGGCTCAGCCAATCAGAAAGCTTGAACAGTGATTGTCTGAGACTCAGCATGTGTGCCATTCTCCCTGGCTTTCTGAGCCTGTGTTGCCGGCATTCTGAGCAGCATATGTGAGTTTATATGTTCATTTGAATGCTGTTTACAAAATAGTGTACAGTAAATACATTGATGTTGCACCATTAGTCATCTATAATTCATTTAGTACAAAAATCTGGATTATTGTGGTGAAATTAGTGTATCAAGCCTTGGTTCAGGAATCAGTCGCCCCTTAATACCATTGATTCCTATGGGAAAAGCGGTTTCGACTTACAATTTGTTCCTCAGAATTGCATAAGTCCGAGGACTCCCTGTATAGTTGAAAATGTAGAAAAACATCCAAAAATATTTAATAAATTTCAATTGGTATTCTATTGTTTAACAGTGCAATTAAAACTGTGATTAATCGCAAGTAATTTCTGAGTTAATTGCGTGAGTTAACAGCGATTAATTGACACCCCTAATTTTAATCCCATGGAAATCAATGAGTCATGGCAATAAAGTGGGTTTATTTGCAAACTTGGGCTGTAGCATGATGACAAATCTCAAGTAAAGGCAGCAACTAAAAAGGGATCTAGACATTTGTTTGTCAATGTAATGTCATAGCACAGGAAAGATGGACAGAACTAACCCAAATATAAAACATAATAGGCCTTCGAAATCCTATGCTGGTTTTCACGAGTCCTTCAGAAATGGGGTGTCTGTTCCTTGCCCCTTTCCTAAGAACTGACTGCATGGCCATTGATTTGGGTTTACCGTTTTAAAGGGATTCTTTAAAGGGATCCCAGCATGCTCTTGTAGTAATTAGCCCTTTTATATCTGGGGGATACAGCCAGCTGCAGGTCCAGGAGGATCACTTTGCTTTTGACTACTATAGGATGAAACTCCATCTCTTCCAGCTAATAAGTATTTAGTTCCCTTTAAGATTTTCCCCCCCCCTTTCTTTTCTCATTCTTGATGGTGCAGCAAATCTGAATGTGTATTCACCCTAACCAGGCTATTAGTTGAGAAGCTATAGCTAACAATTTGGTTTTCCCAAATTTCACATGCTTGTGGGAAATAGTGTTTATGGCCAGATTTAGGGATCAAGCATATCCCAGGTCACTACTCTTTCTTGAGTCTATTTTTAGAAATGTGTGGCTGGGAGATGAAGCGCCATATCCTCTCCTTCCACAGCTAGGACCTTGGGCTTCAGAACCATCAGGGCTGATTTCTTAATAGGAGGAGATAGTCTCCCACCATCAAATACAATGCTTCAGGCAAGTGGCACCCTCTTGGGAGCTCTAGAACCAACAGCTCTTTATAGCAACACAGAACAGTCTCTTTAAAACAAGACATAATTGATTAGTCAGCTGGAACACAGTGTTTAGAAACATTAGATTAGAATGGTAAAGTAAAGCCTAGATGCACACAACCTCCCTGGGTTGAATCTCTGCACTGAGTCAGGAATCTTACTGCAGTCTGCTCAGACTTCCGTTCTTTGTCTCTAGTACCAATCATACAGTTTTCACAAGTAGTGCCCCTTGGCCAGCAGTTGTTAAAAGTCAATGGTCCAATCATTAGTCTCTATTCACATACTGACAGTTCTTGATAGACTACTCTTACTGACCCTGACATGCCTACTGACTCATGGCCAGTCACTTCCCTGTTTATACACTGTGCCTGAGAAGAAATTAACCTCTTCACACCCAGTGGGTAGCAATACAAAAGTGAATGGAGAAGCCAAGTCACATACGTTGCATAAAAATAGGAATGTCCTACATTCTCCACAGTAACTATATACTGAAATAGCTCATTTTGGTATATTATGTCTGTACACTTGAATGGCATGCTATTTTGCTTTTACATGTTGATGGATTTTACATGAAATTTTTCTAAAACTTACAACATATGTTTGGATAACAGGGAACCATCCCTGCCTGATTCATTTGCAGTTGGTTTATTGTGATACAAACAATGGTGAAGTAATAGCCCTTCATTTATCTCTTGAACTAAATCCAAGGTGGAAGACATCAGACACCCAAAGTGAGCTACATTTAAATTCAGGAATTCTTGGACAAAGACCAGAGTGATGTTCATTAATATCTTCTTGGGACTTAAGGGTGACATTTCCCAAAAGTGGCTAAAGGAGCTAGGCACCTAACTCCCTTTGAAAGTCACACATCTTTAGTCACTTTTGGGAGTCTCACCCCGAAAGAATGTTTAATTAAAAAAAATCAAAATCACTGAATGAACATCACAACTGTACATCAGTAACATGGAAATACTTATCAACGTCACAAGGGGATTTACCAATATTTTTTCCAGAACCCTGAAGGTAATTTTAAGTATTTTATTCATTTTTATTCTTAAAGTAAATAAAAAAAAATCTTAGCACTTGGCAGAAACTCTGCAAGTTCTAGTTCTCAATGTTAAACAACTTGCATGATTACAAATCATGTGTTCTGGTGACATTTCAGAAGTAGCATCTTATATAGCTGTCATGATTACAAAGTTGTTCCATGACTAAACCTATAGAAATAGAAAAACTTCACTTATGAAGTTGGAGATGCATAATTTTTGTAATAAAATAAAAGCTTCGCAAAATAAGTTGTTCTAGATTTTGGAAAAACAAATAAAATTAGTTACTTCTAAAACAATTTCAGTGAATGCAGGACACCGTAACCTGCCAACCACACACATACTACAAAACTAATGAGAAACTACATACTCCACTTGGAGGCACATCCATTTTCTTCTTAAAAAGTCATTTATAGAAGAGTACATTGGTGATCTCTTCTTACATGCTGGATCCTTGTCAAGCCCTGGTCAAAAAATTATAAATTATTGAAGCATATTATAATGCGGTATCTCTGTATGTTCTGAGGAGTCCTCCACAATGTTTAATGTAGAAAGATTAACTATTAATTGCAAAATAATTGTTTGGAATTATTCCCTCATCTTTATTTAAAAAAAAAAAAAAGAAAAAACACACCATGCATTTCCCTCCCCTGGATTATTGAAATGTTACCATTGCCTACTGACATTGAGAACCTGTTGGTATTTGGGGAGAATGGGCCAATGTAATATTCACACAATTGTTTGGTGCTCATTCATCCACAACTCAGAAGTATTTGTTTTTCCTGAAGACAGCATAAACTGCTCAGAGAATAAAGCAAGGTTTCAGAAAACTCATTAACAAATTGGTTAAACAACCTCTGCATGAGGTACATTACCCAAAATTGTAACCTTGCACTGAGCAACAGGAAAGCATTAAGTACTGGGTATTAGTGCAGTTTTCCACTCTGATTTAGCTTCATAGGTACCCATAAAGCTATTTTTTTTTTTATTGCAATCAAGCAGAAATTAAAGAGAGAGAAAAGTATTTTATAAGCTAGTAAGTAGCCATCCAGAACCTAGCTGAGTTTACTCACTGAGCTTTGACTTAATCTCTTAAAGTTGCTGTGGGATACATGCAGTTTTTTACTTCACTGCTTGTGCAGCAATTCCCCTCTCTCTCCCCATCCTGCTGACACACTACATGCTGAGAGCTTGATATCTATTTGTTCACATTGCTGGCTAGTGCCTAGTTGAAGAATGGAAGAGAGTGTGTGGTATAAGAAGGTGGTGGGAATAATGAAAAAGTGTGAACAGGACACACAATGTGTTTATGTAAGTACACACCACTGAGACTAACAGTCTCACCTGATGAGCAATTTGAAAAAAGCTGTAGATGTATTTTAAAATAAAACCAATTTTAACTTTTTTAAAAACGTCATTATTGTGTTGGTGGGGAGAAGAGAAAGAAGGAAAGAAAACAAAGTAACTGCAATCTGGAGGAAAAAGTTGCTAGGATTTGAAGTGACCTACTGGCTCTGTTGGCATACCAACTAAAGAGCTGTTCACTTGTGTGACTGACTTCTATAGCTGCCACAGTGTTAATCCCTTGGGCTTTTCTTCCATTTGATTCAATTCTTTCCCTGCCCCCATTGTTGAAGTATCGCTGTTACATCCCCTATTCAAATTGATAATTCAAGGGGTTTTGGCCAATTTTGCCAGTCAGCAGCTGAACTTTTTACCCTGTTGACTCTTAGTATAGTCCAGTATTTAAACTTGGCCCTATTTTTTTCCCAAAGTGGGCCACATTATTTTCAACAAAGCATTTGTATAGCTGAGGGAGGGGAGTGATAATTATCACCTGGCCAACACTATAAAGTTCCAATGTGGGGTTATTCTCAAAACCCTTGTTTTCCACTCTGCATTCCTGGAAGTACCAGAAGTAACCAAACCAAATATTGCTTCAAATTTATCTTGTAGCAATACATACGTCACATACTTTTCCATTTTTTATTTAATTCTGCACAGTGTAACAAAGCACTTTTTCACAACTGAAGTTTTCAGAAAAGTTTACAATTGTGTTCTGGTAGTTTGGAATTAAAAAAAACTCTTCTCTCCATAGTCACTGCAGTAACGCCAGCTTTACAGCAAATAACAGAAATATTTAAACAATGTATTGTTCAACCAAGAATTACCAACTACAAATCAAACAGTTCTCATCATTCAGGAAAAAATGGAGCAGTACAAAACCTCTCTCTTTAGGCACCTTCACATCCTCCTCTTCTGTGTGCTTATATACAGAACTGTGAAAAGGAAAAAGTGAAACATGTTATAGAATTCCAGTACATATGGTGCCATGTTTACCCTATCAATTAAATCAGGAAATGTAAAATCTGAAGTTCCAAAAGCAATATTAACTGAGTCAAACTACATACATGTAGTTTCTATTCCAGTTTTCCTTGTAGAACACTTAGTTTAATATATTACTTCATCAAATTGTGCACCATAACGGATAGAGGCTGTACAGATGGATTCTATAGCGTGACTGTTCCTAAAACCAATTTCACTGGAACTGCCTTCTGTGATGCCGAGGAGAGTCCAACCAGATTTTCAGGATGCGTAGATTAAGGGTGTTAGAAATAACAGTCTTGATCTGACAACAAAAGGTTCAGGATCCTCACTCCTTTTCATTTAAAACTTATGGCAAAGGTCACGGTAACCTATGAAGTAGTCTGTACATTCCACTTATTGGACCAGTACCACGGTCTTGTGATAAAGGGATTCCTGCAAGTGTTTAGGAAAGGGTCTCCTTTGGGGCAGAGGGAAAGGAGGAGGAAGTCATGATACTTGCATCTTGGGTGCCCAGAGTGTGAAATATTTCAGAATTAACTATGTTCTCAAACTGAGGGGTGTCACTTCTCAGCTCAACCGGTTTCTAGAGTCTATTACCCCTCTTCTCATTATGAGGTGGGCTGTAAGACCTCTCGCTACCTTGCCATCATCCAGCTTCTTCCCTCAGCCTTTAAAACATGATCTTATTTCCAAGTCTTTAAAAAAAAAAAAAGGGGGGGGGGGAGGAGGTGAGATGGGGGCAAAAACCCCTTGACCATATTTGCTTCTCTAACTTCAATCTCACCTATCCAAATTCTGGAAGAGATGCCTGGCCAACCCTAAAGGTGACTTCTCTATTCTCATCCTCCTATTGAGATAAAGACTGTCTAATTTCTCTCTTTCGCATGGGCTCTGTGCTCCTCTTGTTTTCCTCTTTCTGTCCTTGCCTGTGGATATCCACAGAGTTCAGTTCCTGGCCCTCTCCTTTTTTCCTCTTTACATTTTGCTCCTGGGTGACTTCATCCATTCCTGTGCCTTCACTTCTCTTCTCTACACTGATTCCTCTGCACGTGTGACCTCTGCCCCTCTGTTCATTCTTGAATTTTTGCCCACAACCACCTCCCAACCTCTCTTCCTGGCATTTCCTGCTACCAGGGTGAAAGGTATGCCTATATTACAAATACCTCCATCTCAAGGGGTTGGGTTACACTACCATTATCCCTCAATAAAGTTAAAGATAGGCCATTTTATAATGGGGATAGGACCTTAACTGTCTTTGAACCACACTAAAACTTATCTGTCTAGTTCGGGGTCGGCAACCTTTCAGAAGTGGTGTGCCGAGTCTTCATTTATTCACTCTAATTTAAGGTTTCGTGTGCCTGTAATACATTTTGACGGTTTTAGAAGGTCTCCTTCTATAAGTCTATAATATATAACTAAACTACTGTTGTATGTAAAGTAAATAAAGTTTTTAAAATGTTTAAGAAACTTCATTTAAAATTAAATTAAAATGTAGAGCCCCCCCAGACTGGTGGCCAGGACCCAGGCAGTATGAGTGCCACTGAAAATCAGCTTGCGTGCCATAGGTTGCCTACCCCTGGTCTAATTTTTTATACTCCGCCTATTTCCATGGTAGCTGAGCCTTGGAAAGTCTCATTATAATGTGTCATGGGTCAGTGTTAATTATTGTAATCTTCTTTAATGAGTAAAGTCTTCACCTGTAAGCACAGTCTTAAATATTAATAAATTGCATTAGACAGTTAAGTTAGTCAACATTCAGTTTTGGACAATCAACCTGTGAGTGTATATTACAGCACTATCAATATCCACAGACCCCTATAAATGTACACACTGCTTTACAGAGCAAGACGTGATAAGCTCTGTGAAGCAAGGGACAGCTAGATAGACAAGACCATTCTGGTGAATGTTATTGGTTGGCTGACTAAGAAAAGAAAGGGTCCTGTGATGGGTGGGTTAGAGGGAGGGATAGAAAAGAGAGGTACTTGGTAAAAGACAGGGAGAGAGGAAGGAGTCACAGGGATCAATAAGGAATAGCATAGGACCAGAATAGCAGAGCAGGAGGAAATGAGAACAGACGGTAGGTAAAAGAAAGATTATGTAAGGCCTTTAGCAAGAGTAAAAAGTTTGAAATGGATGTGGCTGGAAACAGGCAGTCACCTACTTTTATTTTCATACATGCCTCAAATTCAAAATTCCATACCAAAACCAATCTCCTAATCAAGAGTATTGCAAGGAGGGAGAGTTACCATTATTTCCTCGGATAAATGCATCCCCATATTTGTTCTTTAATTGACCATTTACATATTCTTCTGTCTGCTCCAGAGCTATGTTCATATACCCATCCAAGCAAGCCAGGACACCTGAAGACATTAACAAGTTTAAAAAAATTTAAAACAAAACACAAATTTCAAAAATCAGGGTAAACATAAATTTGACAGTCTTTTATTCTTCAAATACAACTCAAACCTCTCTTTCTAGATAAACTGCTCTGATTAACTGAAGCATACACTCTACTCTAAGCCAATTAGAAAAATTGTCACCATAGCCTCATCATCCATTAGGCAGTGATTAAATCTTCATCAATCGCTCCGTAAATGAAAAAAACTGCTTGTGATAAAACAGAACTTTGTCACAAGATCAATGGCTTCTGCTTGGAAAGCTGAAAATAGTGCAATTCATTTATGTATTAGCAAGAGATGAACGGCAGAAGGGACTGAGGTGCACCAGAGCCCTTCACGACCCCTCAAATAGTGATCCGTTAGACCCTAAGCAGGTAAGCAAAAACCACCCAGCCAAGGACCAGAGAGCGAGCATGCTCGGTGCCATCTCAGAGCCCTGGTCCCCCTTGTCCAATGTCCCATTTCTAGCCGTGCCCATCTCTAATGCTTCAGAGAAAAGAAATTTAAAAACAACAACAAACAGAAGATACGGGGTTTGTGGGGGTATGAATCCCTTCCTGACTCCTGCACGTGGGTGGCTGAAATCCTGAAGCATAAGCTTTTAGGAACATAAAACAAACTGGAAATGAGCCTCAGGGCTCTTGGGTCCTACCCCCTACCATCACAAGCAACCCCATCATACAATCACACTCATCAATTTGTCCAGCTCTTTCTTAAAACTCATTAAATCATTTGTCCCCACAACTCCTATCGGAGGTTGATCCAGAACCTCACTCCTGTGATAGTTACAAACCTTCTTCTAATTTCCAGCCTGTATTTGTTCACAGCCAGTTTACAGCCATTTGTTCTTGTGCTAACATTCACAGATTCTAAGGCCAGAAGGGACCATTTGTGACCATCTAGTCTGATCTCTTGTATAGCACAGGCCAACTTTCCCAAAATAATTCCTGGAGCAGATCTTTTAGAACATCCAATCTTCATTAAAAATTGTCAGTGGTGGAGACTCCACCATGACCCTTAGTAAATTGTTCCAAAGGTTAATTGCTCTCCCCATTGAAAATTTACACCTTATTTCCAGTCTGAATTTGTCCAATTTCAACTTCCAGCCATTGGATCATGTTATACCTTTCTCTGCTAGACTGAAAAGCCCATTATTTGCTCCCCATGTAGGTTCTTATAGACTGTAATCAAGTCATCCCTTAACCCTTCTCTTTGACATAAATAGATTGAGCTCTTTGAGTTTATCATTATAAGGCATGTTTTCTAATCCTTTAATCATTCTCCTGGCTCTTCTTCCCCTCCCATTTATCACCATCCTTCTTGAATTGTGGGCATCAGAACTACACACCAGTGCTAAATACAGATGTAAAATAATCTCTTTTATCTTACTCAAGATTCCCATGCTTATGTGTCCCAGGATCACATTAGCTCTTCTGTCCACAGTGGGAGTTCATGTTCAGCTGATTATCCACTATAACCCACAAATCTTTTTCAGAGTCAATGCTTCATATGACTGAGTCCTCCATCTGTAAGTATGGCCTACATTCTTTGTTACCAAATGTATACATTTATATTTATCTGTATTAAAACACACTGTCTGCTTGTGCATAGTTTACCAAGTGATCTAGATCGCTCTGACTCAGTAACCTGTCCTCTTCATGATTTACTGTTCCCCCAATTCTTGTCATCTGCAAATTTTATCAGTGATAATTTTGTTTTCTTCCAAGTCACTGATCAAGATGTTAAATAGCGTAGGGACAAGAACTGATCCTTGCAGGATCCCACTGAACCCCCCCCCCACATGATGATGATACCCCATCTACAGTTACATTCTGAGACCTATCATTGAGCTAGTTTTTAATCCATTTAATGTGTGCCATGTTAATTTTATATCATTTTAGTTTTTTAAAAACAAAATGTCACGCGGTACCAAGTCTAAGTATATTATGTCAATACTATTACCTTTATCAACCAAATTTGTAATCTCGTCAAAAAAAATATCAACTTAGTTTGACGGGATTGTGATGGCTTGGATCACAGAAACCCCCTTGGGAACTGCCATCCGATGTGCAAAGACTACCCCTGCTCCTGTTTTCCCTGCCAGCTCAGGACTCCAGCACCCTGTCTTGCTGAGCCAGACACTCCCGTCTGGCTCCAGACACAGACCCAGGGTCTGAATCACTTGCCCCAAAGTTTACCTGAAAACAGCCCCCCGAAGTGTGCTTGTCTTTCGCACTCAGATGCCCAACTCCCAATGGGGTCTAAACCCAAATAAATCCGTTTTACCCTGCATAAAGCTTATGCAGGGCAAACTCATAAATTATTCGCCCTCTATAACACTGATAGAGAGATATGCACAGTTGTTTGCTCCCCCAGGTATTAATACATACTTTGAGTAAATTACTAAATAAAAAGTGATTTTATTAAATACAGACAGTAGGATTTAAGTGGTTCCAAATAGTAACAGACAGAACAAAGTAAGTCACCAAGCAAAATAAAATAAAATGCGCAAATCTATGTCTAATCAAACTAAATACAGATAATCTCACCCTCAGAGATGCTTCAGTAAGTTTTTCTCAGACTGGACACCTTCCAGGCCTGGGCACAATTCTTTCCCCTGGTACAGCTCTTGTTCCAGCTCAGGTGATAGCTAGGGGATTCTTCATGATGGCTTCTCTCTCCCTCTGTTCTCTTCCACCCCTTTATATATCTTTTGCATAAGGCGGGAACCCTTTGTCCCTCTGGGTTTCCACCCTCCCCTCACTGGAAAAGCACCAGGTTAAAGATGGATTCCAGTTCAGGTGACATGATCACATGTCACTGCAAGACTTCATTACTCACTTGCCAGCACACACACATACAGGAAGACTCACAGGTAAACAGCCATCTGCAGACAATGGGAGTCATCAAGATTCCAAACCATCATTAATGGCCCACACTTTACATAATTACAATAGGCCCTCAGAGTTATATTTTATATTTCTAGTTTTAGATACAAGAGTGATACATTTATACAAATCGGATGATCACATTCAGTAGATTATAAGCTTTGTAATGATACCTTACAAGAGACCTTTTGCATGAAGCATATCCCAGTTACATTATATTCACTTATTATCATGTTTTTATAAAACCATATAGACTGCACAACGTCACAGGGATCATTTTCCATAAACCCATGTTAATTTGCATTAAATTACACTCTTTCCGTTAATTTGTTTTTTATTAATCAAGCCCTGTATCAACCACGCCATTATCTTGGCTGAGACTGATGTCAGGCTGACAGGTCTATAATTACCCGGGTCATCCCAATCACCTTTCTAAAAATGACCTAACATTAGCTTTCTTCCAGTCTCCTGGAACTTCCCCAGTGATCCAAGTCTTATTGAAAATCAAAATTAACGATCCAGAGATCACTTCAGACAGCTCTCTTAATCCTTTAGTTTAAATAGTTCTAAATAACTTCAATATCCATGAAGTGATCACCTTAATATAGGATAGCACAATGCCCCATAATGTACCACATTTTACAACAATTTTGATCTACAATATCTTTAAAGAAAAAACTTTGACTGGCAGCTGTTATCTTCATGCTATAAATTACACATTTCAATAAACTTCTCAACACTTTTCTTGAACACAACTCAGCTAAAATTGTAGTAACTGACATATTTACTTTTAAAATACTATAATTTTTTATTTCAATATAACTAAGCTTGCAACATTTTAAAATGCACACATTTTTAAACATGCCACAGGCATCAATTTTCCAAGATAGTTATACAGTTTAGTTACTGGATCACGAAGAAAAATTCCGTGCCCTTTAGTATTTTTTTTTTCTTGACTTTAAACAAATTAATACAAAAGCAATGTTGCTTTTAAAAATATATATCTTCTTTTCCCACTTTTCTCTTAGTCTTCTTCTGCACTGAACTCTATATACAGAATTCACTTCCTGAGCTGGTCCACTAAGTCCCTTATATCCCTCCTCAAGACCTGCTTCTTTTGTGACACCCATGAATCCCTGTTTCTTCAAAAGAGCTCTACCAGCATGGAACTCAGGGCAGGATTAGGATCTTAGCCATCTATTTACTTACTTCTGTTTACTTAATGAACAAATTGTTCATTTATGTAGAGGGAAGGGGTTTAATGTCGGGAGGAACAGGTGCTAGGGACACTAGAACTAAAGCTTGGGGATAGTTTGAACAACAATTTTTTTTTTTTTTTTTTTTTTTTTAGTTTGTTTGTTAGTTAAACACACTAAACTTGCAACTAGTAAGATGTGTGCCCCATCACACTGGTCTTTTTGTATGTTGTATCCCTTCCCCTACTACTCATCATTTTTGTCATCTTCGACTGTATTCTTTAGGGTTGGGACTACGCTTTCCTCTGGGATCGGAAAACATCTGATAATTATTTAGAACCCAAAAAGTATTATAATTTAACTGTATAACTGTCTGGATTAAAGAACAGCAATGTGGAAAAAACAGTCCAGTTGGACTCTTGTCTAGCATACATCCTCACATCTCAGCAGTGTTACCGTAAGATCTTCCATTAAATAACTGGGAATTTGAACTCTCTTGCCAACTTTTATGGTCTTAGGATCACATTTTCCTACAAGTGTTTTTCTTTCTTCTCTTTCCACACAAATAGGAGAAACTGACTGACTACAGACAAAGTGCTGTTAATTGCACAAAATAAACAAAATGAAAGATTCCCCCCTCCCCCCGCCCGATCTCTGTTATAGTAATCTCAGGAATTACTTTTAACAATAGTAGGTAAAAAATAATTTCAGACAAGTGAGACTAAAAATATCACTCAGTATGCCTTAAATGGCAGTGTTTTCACAGCCTTTTTTGTTCCTAGTGTGCGTTCATGCTTATTTCATTCTCTCTTCTTCCCCCTTGTATTTTTCCACTCTACTAACAGGCCTGGCATAAAGTGTTATTGTTACCCAACCTCCTATTTACATTTTAAATGTGTATATACACACACAGGCAAGCAAGTCACACACAGTAACTTATCAAATATGGTTTGTGCTTTTTCATAGCCTCTTCCCTTAAATGTGGCATTCACTTGCCACAGAATTGAGACATTTTGCAATTATTCAGTCATATCTGCATTAAGTGATATTTGTCAAAGTACAATTAGCAACATGGCCTAGAAACAGAAGTAGATAAATTTGTTGACAAATTTGTAACGAGAGTCTGGAATCTTTTATGAACAAAAGGTTTTTTTAAATGTTTTAAGGAATTTCACAAATGCCGCTTACATTATAGTTTCATGTACTATAATAAATCCCCAAGTAAATTTTCCTCACCACAACACATGCGCTATTCTCTCAAACAGCGTAAAGTGAAGTCAGATGAGTTATACCCGTGTAAAAACTGGTGTGATCAGTATCTGGCCCATAACATTTAAATATTTGAAGCACTCAGTAAAATACCGTTTTTGGGGGGTAGGGGCGGGAATTGAAATGTATAGTTTCATGTTAGACAGTGTTTTCTATGTCCCAGCCAGTCTCCTCTTCCTCACTGAAAGCAAGCAGTGAGGTATAAACCTCTGATGACACTGCTAAAAAAAACAGGGAGCCAACAGACCTATTCTGATAGAAGTCACGCTGGGACACTAGACCTGTAAGAAAAGCTTCTCCTTGATAATCCTATGAGAGGATAGGCCCATGACTAACTTGGATTTTCAAAAGCATTTAAGTGATTTTAGAGCAAGAATCCCACTTAGAGCCATTGGAACTTTTGTTCCTACATTACTTAGGTTCTTCTAAAAAAATCCCACTCTAAAGCCTCAATCCAACAGTTAAACATATGCATAACTCAAGAGGATTCGAAATTCCTATGCTGGGAGCCTACACTGCTTCTTTCAAGATTACTGACCTAGACAAATTGTTTTAATCAAAAAACCAAGTGTGTTTTTTTTCCATCTGCAATTTCTCCAGAATTATTTATTTTTATTTAACATTATGCCACCCTTTCCCAAATCTAAAATTGGCTATTCTAACACTTCAGATCACTGCACTACTAACTGGGATCCTCAGTTCAAGATTCCCAACCAAAATTCTCTCTGGAGCTTATGTAAATCACTAAAATAAACATGTCACTCTGGGGCCACATGATACAGGAATTGCACCAGTCACAACAAGAACTTGAGAATCTAACTCAAGCTACTATTACTATAGCAATAATTCCTGATATATGCAAGCCACCATACTAACACAGCCACAGAAAGAAAATACAGGTACCAAGAAATTAACATTCCTGCAAAGTTCTCTTGCTTTTATTAGTTATGGGACAGTCATTGTTTTAAAGTTAAGCACTGTATTTGTCCCTTCCTCCCCCAAACAGTGAGAATGTAGACATTATTCATTATGGGAGAGAGTGGGGAGAACTTACCTCGATAATCAACTCCAGAATTTAACTTTACAACAACAGGCCTTCCTATAATTTGTTTTAAAAAGTCACTAGGGGTTTGCTTCCGTAGACTCATTGTGATGGTCCTGATGGTCTGGGAGGAAAAAAAAATGTTTAGATAAATAACTCAAATACTGATCTTAAAACATATATTCAACTAAGACAGGCAGTCTTGTGGCTCTCAAAGTGTTCAGTAGGGAAAAAATATCAAAGTGGATAAAAGTGAAATCTGCAGAAAAAGAGGACAGACTTAAAACTGCAGTTCCACAGCCATAGCATGAAACATTCTATTTAACTTTTTTGCAGTTTCTGAAATTCTTAATAGGAATCCTCATATGTTTTTCTGTTAAACATCTGTTCACCATGCTGTGCTTCTTGCAAACTTCCAACGTAGCCCGCAAAGGCTTTTATTTTCCATAACACCTTTTGTTAAAGCAGCTTTACTCGAATTATGGAATCAAGAATAGTTAATGAGTGTTTCATATCTAAAAAAATACAGAAATACAATTATATGCAGACTGCTATGTTAAAATGGAAAGAGCAAGGAGATTGTGTTAAAAGTAAAATTTTGGGCATGATTCTGATCTTAGTTACACTAATGAAAATCAAAATAATTTGGTTGAAGTCACTCTCAAACTCAATGAAGTTACATCATGCACACAACATATGGAAATAACCAGTACATGAGTATGTACTGTGCATGCTTTAGATTCAGTTAAAAACATACGTATATACTCGGTCATAAGCCAATTTTTTTTAGTAAAAAAGGGAAGCATCAGAGAAGGGGGTTGGCTTATGAACACGTATAGAGAGGGAGAGGTGGGACATAGGGCCCCCCCCCCCCCAACAGAGGGAGCAAGGAGAGGCAGCACAGCCAGAAGGGAAGAGGTGAGGCCAGATTCTGTTCACTTCTGGCCACGCTACTCTCCCCGCAGCCTCCAAAGCAGCTGCAGCTCCAGGGCTGGCAGGCTGCGTCTGCACCGCCCGGCCCCGCCCGCCGGAGCAGCTCCGGCCAGGCCAGAGACATCCTCACCTGACCCACCCCAGCTAAGGTGGGAAGGAATGGGATGGGGAGAGTGTGGGGGTCCCAGGCTAGGGGTGGGGTCATGTGGGTTACTCCCCTGACCCCCAGCTTCTCTCCCCCCTTCCCCTAAAATTTCCCCACCAGTTGCTGTCCCGGCCTGTCAGGGTAAGCTGCTGGCGGGTCAGGACACTTTGTTTACTTAAGTTTACCTCCGTGCCTGCTGACGCTTGAGGTAAACAAACAGTCTCTGCCCGCCAGAGGCTTATCCTGATGGCCCGGGAGCCAAAGTTTGCCAACCCCTGAATTATAGGGTCGGCTTCTGAATGGGTCATAAAAAATTTCCATTTTTACTTATCCATCTTCGGGGGAGGGAGGTCAAATTATAAATGAACCAGCTTATGATCGAGTATATACGGTACTAAGAACTGATCTGTATTGTCATCTCATCATCTACAAAGTTTCACTTTTAGAAACAAAGCTAACAGCAGCAAATAAAATTACTAAAACAAAACTCTAAACATATTTTAACAAAACTAAAAACAGAAGAAACATTTTAAAGACGTTTTAATACAAAAGACCAAAGAAGTATCTGAACATAACTCCTCTTTATTGTTTTTACTTTAAAAAAATAAATAAATAAAAAGCAAAAGTAGTTTCTAAAACTAATGTCTAGCATCACACACAGCTTACATGAACCACCTAGCTCCCTCCAAAAAAGGCTCAGGTTTAGTGTACTAGTTTTTCCAATACAAAGACTTCCACAGACTGGGGAGCAAGAAGGAAGAGGGAATGCAAAAGTTAGCATGTCAGAGTCCTGGATGCGCAGAAGCTTTTCTTAATGGATTTAAGGTTACTGCAATGGGCACAATAGTAAAATCAGGATGGTGTGTCTGCAAATGTATGTATATATCTTTTATTAGAGGAAAGGCCACAATCTTAGGTCTACCAGCATGTTATTTTACCTGCTGACATTACGTTCACTGCTAATTTTCAGTATGATGTGAATTCAACAATCAAGTTTTAGAACTCATTAAAAATATTACATAAGTTTACACTGGAAATTCTACTCAGGAACGCTCCCACATTACTCTGGTTATTATTTGTATTCTACTAGCATCTAGAGATCCCAACTGAATTTGGGGCCCCATTATGCTATGCACTGTACAAACTACACTGCAAGAGAGAGTCCCCGAAAACTTACAATCTAAATATACAAGACAGCCAATTTATATCAACACCATAAGCAATCTGATCACTTTCAGAGTTCACTCTGGTTCAGCATGATTTCTAAATGTAGATTACAGGTCCTCCTATCACAATGTAACAACATCTTGCTATGCTATTTTCAATGACCCACATTAACCATTGGAGAGCCTTACTCAGAAAAACTTTTACCACTTGACTACTGCGTTTAAAACGTGAAATTAAAAGTATAAATTGTCCTGGGTCCTTATGCTTATTCAGTAGTCAGAATACATATTATCCAGTCTATTCTTATATCTGTTCTAGGTTTTTGTATCTGTGAATTCTAACATCCCTTTTCTACTTCTCGCCTTCTAAATTCTAAAAGAGACAAGACTAGCAACTCTGTAAAACTGCTTCTCAGTTTCCAGGGCAGAAGGGTAGGACTAGTAAACCATAAAACCGTGACTGGAGCCAATGCTGTAAAATTACTTTATTGATCAAAGATGAAGGCTGAACACCTTTAAATCCCAGGTCTTTAAGATAACACTTATCTATTAGATTGGGGGGGGGGCAGGTCATCAAACTTTTGTATAGCGTGGACTGCATAGTGTTTCATGAACCACTTCTTTCTGTTGTGATTACACAGCATCATCTGTGTGTCAACTATAGCAAAAGATACAGAGAAAAATATTAAGTGTATTCAATGTATTTTAACTGTCTAAGACTGGTCTGCACTTGAAAGTTAGGTTGCCTTAAAACTACATCACTCAGTTCTGTGTGGCTCAGGGACCGTCTTTAAATGTGTATATTGGTCAGCATCAAGCACACTCTGTGATATACAAATAAATAAGAATAAGATAAAGATCAAACAAAGCTTCCTTACTTTATATAAGACTACATAAAAACATCCCAAAGGAAACAGAGACCCCACTGATTAAGAGATTTAAAAAGTTCTTGAGAATATTGCCTAAGCAACAATTTTGCATTACATGAATGAGCACATATATTGGGTTACTTTTTCATCTCTCATTTAGGATACTCCAGATCAGAAATGGTACTGCAGATTTTAATAGAACTTTATACATTGTCACTCATCTAGTAATAAGGAGTCTGGTGGCACCTTAAAGACTAACAGATTTATTTGGGCATAAGCTTTCATGGGTAAAAACCTCACTTCTTCAGATGCACAGAGTGAAAGTTACAGATGCAGGCATTATATACTGACACATAGAGAGCAGGGAGTTACTTCGCAAGTGGAGAACCAGTGTTGACAGGGCCAATTCAATCAGGGTGGATGTAGTCCACTCCCA
>NW_020664417.1:18959163-18975430 GCF_002925995.2 Terrapene triunguis | reverse complement strand
CCTAGCAGGCTGGGCCAGTTTATTTACCTGCTGACGCGGCAGGTTCGGCCGATCGTGGCCCCCAGTGGCCGCGGTTCACCGTCCTGGGCCAATGGGGGCGGCGGGAAGCCGCGGTCAGCACATCCCTCGTCCACGCCGCTTCCCGCCGCCCCCATTGGCCCGGGACGGCGAACCGCAGCGAGTGGGGGCCGCTATCGGCCGAACCTGCCGCGTCAGCAGGTAAATAAACTGGCCCGGCCCGCTAGGGTACTTACCCTGGCGAGCCGCGTGCCAAACGTTGCCGACCCCTGGATTAGAAAGTTGGCAACCCTAGGCTCAGCGGGAGTGTCAGGTGCGGTGCCTTTTCCAGGCACATCTCCCTCAGCTGCACTCAGCCCAATTCCTACCCTGACAGAAATCTGAAGGGAGGCACATGAACCCATGAGTCCTCCCCCATGTGTCACCTCTGTTTTCTGCTACATGATGACCGGGCCAAAGGATCAGTCCATCCTAACACAGGAGGTCTGTGAGAGCTGAAGGGTGTCATGTCATGCAGTTTGCTGGTGTTTCATATATGTTTTGTTGCAATACTATTAATAATTGTAGAGCCAAGTGAAAAGTTCTCCCTGACCTTCACTTCTCTTTTCAGAGGATATCATTTAAAGGGTTAATGGTCCAAACTTTCTAATACATTGACTCCTTTGTCTTGTTTCTCCCACTAAGAAAGCTGTTAACTGGTCAAGTCTGAGGTGCTGGAATGTGTGAAGAAGGAAGGGGTAGTGGCAAGTCGTGGTGTGAATGCCTTCCAGCCATGCTCTAACTTCTTGCACACACTCGCTTATGGCTGATACTGAAAACTTCTCTAACATGTTCTGTTTGCCCAATGCATTTGACAGTTCTTAATATGAACTTTACTAGTATATAAAAACTCCACTTGTGTTTATTATCCGTATTTTGTAAGTGAATGCTATGCTTAGGAAACATTTTTGATTGAAAACAGTGGAAATTTAATTCCTCTATTCATAGAGCAGGTACAGCAGCATGCAAGCTTCCTCATATTGAGTCTCCAAGTGTGCCACAAACTTGTTCTGGAGAGACCATCCCTAGGTTTAATCTAGTCTAATCTAGTTTAATCTCTATGACCATTCATTTCTTGTCTTCTATGACTTCTACTGTCAATAAAGCACAATTTGGCACAATTTGTAATAATGTTTTTGTTGATGTTTTCAAATAACCAGAGCTGCTGCTAGAAAATTTGGTTGGTGCTACAAAAGTCATTGGGGAAGGTCTTTTCAGCTGTCAGGGGATGGGATGACTATCACTAGATGGGGCGGGAGGTATCTGCTGATTAGCATCTCCCCCTTACAAGCCTTCTTCCAACATACAAAACTCCACACTTTCTCCCCAGTTAATCATAACTCCCTCCCTTGACCTCTATCCTCCTACTACTTGGAAAGATGAAGTGAGGACACAGCTGGCTCTGTACTGGATCTCTCTGCAGCAGCTGCCTTGGAATTTTTCTATAATATGGTGGGAAATGGAATCTAGTATATTCCAAATTAATTTGGGACAAAATTCATATATGGAGTTCCACATTCTCTCTTGAGCTATATAGTGTTTTGAAAATTGACCTTGAAGATCCTCCCAACCAGATATCCGAAGTCTTGAGATTATGCAATAAACAAGTTGGGAAATAACCTATAATAGTTCTTTCTTTTTGTCCTTTTATTATAATTGTCGTTTTTGCTTCTTCCATTAATAGAGAGAGAATTCTGCACACATTTGAAGGGGTAGGGAGGAGAGAAAGAAATTAGGAAAATATACAGTCTAGAATTTTGATAATATATAGAAAGCTTCTCTGGCTCACAGCAAGAAACTTCTACTTCTTAAATCTGAGTATTTTTGTATTGAGTTATTCCATTTCTATTTTATATCATGTGAAACTTCATCTTGTTATAGACCATAAGTCATATCTATTTTAGAATTATGACAATGCAAAAGCATTATTGATTTCTCATAAAACCACTGAGAAATCTGTCTGAATGTTCCAAGGCTGATTCACCTTTGGAGTTTACTTTGGAATTTTGTGTGTGTCTTATTCACATTTATAGAAGAAAATAATATGTAAATAGAGTTCTTATAGAAAAATATCAGAAGGGTAGCCATGTTAGTCTGTATCCACAAAAACAACGAGGAGTCCTGTGGCACTTTTTTACCCACGAAAGCTTATGCCCAAATAAATCTGTTAGTCTTTAAGGTGCCACCAGACTCCTTGTTGTTCTTTATAGAAAAATGTTGATGCAGAATATAATTTTATTACAATATTATTGCATTCTAGTACAATATTATTCCATTAATGCCCAAATATTCTTGTCTCTATCTTAAGCACTCATAAGGACCCTATTACTGCAGTATTTGTGTACCTCACAAGTTTTAGTATATTTATCCTGACTGTACCTCTGTGAGGTAGGGAAATACTATTATCTTCATTTTACAGATGGAGAACTGAGACACAGAGGAATTACGAGTGGTATTCATAGGGAGGATTCCTGGGAGCAGGGAGACCCAAGTTCAAATCCCTTCTCCATATCAGGCAGAGGGGGTGAATTTGGGTGACCTACATCCTGGCAACACCTCCTCATTCTCTGGCTGTTTTGTGTGGGTTTACAGCATGCCTACTGGATGAGGCCCAAAAGGCAAGTCTAGTCTGTGAATTGTGCTGTAATTGTGATGGGGCTTACTCATGAGTTAGGTGCCAAATTGCTAGTGTCAGGACTAAGGTGGCTGTGTGCATGCCCAGATGCTGAAATGTAGGCACTTGGGGGACTTTAATGTGGAAACTTGGGTGTCTAGGGACTATAGGCACCAGCTGAGTAAGGGTTTTATAAATGTCAGTGATACCTAAATTCTCCTTATGAATCCCACCCAAAGTGACTTGCCTAAGGTCACCCAGGAAGGCTGGGGCAGAGCAAGGAATTGAGTCTCCTTGTCTAGCCCCTAACCACTGGACCATGCATCATTCTCTTTAGAGCGATAGTACTAGGATAGGACTGCTTGTGTTCTCTTAGAAATGTTTCTGGGATCTAGATTTTATATTCATTCTGTCTCTTCAGTCATTATTGTATTAATAACTTATTAAATGATATATGACAAATAATAAAAAGAGAGTAGAGAGTGGAGCTTTAGAAAACAGGTTGATGAAGGTCTCCCTCTCCTCCCTCTGGAGTTATTTAACATATTTTTATTACATTCTTGGTAACATTTTTCTCAAAGCCTAAAAAGTTTTAAAAAGCAAGATATGTGAACCTGATAAAGTTCATCTTACTGGCCTAGGAGTTCTGGAATGGGCATGGCCAAATAAATGGAGCCACATTGCAATTGGGTTGCCAGGCAATTATTGTATTTTCAGGAGCCTCCAAATCTGCTTGATTATATCTAATACTTGAAGCAGGAAAGGACCTAAAATAGTTATTGCTAGGGACAGCCTTGCAAAATTTAACTTGGCCACTAGTCTTCAGTATGTAATATTTTTGGTGGTAAAATACTAGTTTTCCCATTATTATTAGTCAGTATAATAAAGACTGAGCAAAGAGATTTTGTGGACTGCTCAATTTTCATAACAATTTTTGCAAATCTGAACAGTGATATTTTGTGATTGTTGGGCTCTCCTTTTTTGTAATTTGTATTTATTTTTCTGTGTTGTGTTTATATAAATTCTGTTTGTTTGTTCATCACTCATCTCCAGGATCCTAACTTGCAGAACCATTTAGCCTATAGGTTGCTCCCTATTCATGTTGGCTTTATATATATTTTTTCTTTGTATTTTATATTATTCAACAGATGAAATGCCTTTGATTTTTGTCTTTGATGCCATATCAAGCTCACAAATAAGATAACGTTCTACCACCTCCCTAACCTGCCCAGTTTCAGGCCTGGGAATTGAGTTTGCGAACTATACACACTCGGTGCCCCTCAGTTCAGAATTAAAGATATTGAATCAGGAATCCAAATGCTGGTTCCCTTTCTTTGATGACTTGCAGTGTTTCCTGTAGGGCTTGAAGCTCTGTGATGAATTGACCTCAGTGCAATAAGAGGTATATTGTTGAGTATTTTGGTGTAGTGTGATTTGCATCTGGAATGAAAGACTGTTTAATTCCTTCGCTAATATATTCAGAAAGATTATGTAAGCACATCTGTTAATGGGCAGCCTAAAGAATGCTACATTTTCTGAGTGACAAAGTGACCTCAGAAAGGTGGTCTTCGAAGGATTTACATAATCCATATTTAATGGAATTTTTAATGATTTCAAAGCTTCAAAAAATGAAAATAAAATGTAGACTTCATTAGCTAACAATTTTATCTTTTTGTGTCTCACTCATCCAAATGAAAATGGATTTAGATCTAAAACTTTGTATGTTTCGATCTCAATAGGATCTTTTAAATACCATATTGCTTTATCTTTTCATCATGAACTAGGAAAAAGCCTTTTCAGGTTTACAATTCAATGAAATCAGTGAGAAGCTGCCCTTGTGTTTTAATCAAGATGAACTTGAAAGGTGAACATTGTAAGTGGTAGAAATTATTTATAATTTGGTAATAAAAGTTTATGTCTAACACTCCAAATTTCATACAACTGCTATGTGCTGGCCTTGAGATATAAAACAATTGCAGTTGCCTTTACATTTAGCCTGAGATGTAAGGTCATAAATTACACTGATGGAGTCCGTAGTCATTCCCAGCTCCCAAAATTTCCATATTAACATCTTCACCTCAAACATAAATGGTTACAAAATTAAAAAAAAAAAAAGTTGTTGGCCTTTGTCAGTTGAGCTTAATGATGGAAATCTGTATAACATATACCTATTGCTAAGCCTTAAACATGAAGCATTTCAAAATCCTTGTGCAGAGGACCTAATTAAAACTTTAAAAATCTGATGGTCTCTTTCTTCTTTTAATGCAGTAAAAACTGTGTCAAAATTAAGGAGTCGTCCCGCCCCCACCACCACACCCTACTTAAAATGAAAGCCTTTCGAGTGAGACAATGTTGTATAACAGAGTAAAATATGTGTTAAAGGAGTGCCCAATTCCTCACCTTCTATTTCTTGTGGGGGAAAACATTTATATAACTTAAAGACACAAAATTAACAATTCAGATGACAAGAGAAAGGACCCAGTTAAGTACAGACAGCCTGAGCAATTCCAGGCTACAATCACTGGAAGATAAAAGGACGATACAGTAAACAGGAGGACAAAGGCAGCACCTGAAACTGGGGTCTTGAAGGATGAACTTATTCTGCCACCCAAAGAACAAAGAGAATTGGACAGAAAATAACTGCAAACCTCAGTGATTTTAAATGCCTACTCCAGTAAACTCAACTGGAAGAAATAATTGTAGAAATGTATGCTATAATGATGCACAGTGTATCTGTGCCAGTTCAGAACATGTGAGAATGGGGGGAGGAAGGGAAGCAAACTCTTCTGGAACAGTAAGTGGAAACATCTCACTGCAAAAGGGAGAAGCTTGAAAGTTCAAGGTCTCCATGGGAACATTAGAACTACAATGTTGTCTGAGGGTACAGGGGGAAACACTATTATATTTCTTGAAAATCAGAGATAAGGGGTGAAAACCTGGATCCATTGAAGTCAATGGAAGTTTTGCCAATGGAGCCAAAATTTCATCCTGAAATTCTCCAAATGGATGTAAAAAAATTCAAAATGAAGCCAATCCATTGAATTAATGTCTCCCCCAACACTGTAGCCGCTAGTGTAAGGCCCCATAGGTCTATTCTCCAGGTCTGCAGAACTAGCACCTCCAGGTTGCCACCTGGCAGAAGTTATAGCCTGCTTGCACTGCACTTCTCATGACCTGTTATGGACACAGAGCATGGGAAGTTTCATCTCAAGGGTTTGACAGATAGCTTCATGGCTCCTGATTGATGCCCTGCCCTATATAAACCCAAGGGACATTCCGGGAAGTAGCTAGGCAACAGTGTGGATCTAGCTGCTATGACTGTTCCTGAATTCCTGGCTTTGACTCCCCTAGATTTGGATTTTGCCACCTGACTCTGACCATTGGTATCAATCCTGATCTGGAACCTGACTATGAACTCCTCTGTGACTCCCAGCCTCAGGTTTGTTCCTGCTCTGACCCTTGGCCCTGACTGCCCTTGTTGGGATCCTCACAGGCTGAGAAATTAGTTTTTACAACTCTCAGCTGCAAAAGCAATGAAGAGCCTAAGGGTCTGAAGCAAAGCCCATTGAATTAAATTAATGATGGGACTTTGTATCAGGCTCTACATGAGGAAAATCGAGATGGGCCCAAGCAGAAAAGACTGATCCAAATTCCAACTCAAATTTTTCCAAAGTTTGGAGTTGCTTAGGTCCAGGTTTTCATGGCTCATTACAAAGTAGGGTTATCTGCAAAAGTAAAATCCAAACTGTGATTTGAATTTTTCAAAGTTTAAGGGGGTGGTAGGAGCTAGAGTTTTGTTAGCATCTATCTTTAGAAAGTAGATACCAAGTGTATGTTTTAAAGACTGTTCCTCTGGAATCCAAAAGGAGAACTGAATACACTAATAAATGCAAAGAGCTCTGGTTTGTCCTGCTTTACATGGCAATAGCAATACATTTTCAATCTTATAATATGTTTGTGCTGCTCTATCTCATCTACCAGACAAGCACTGCAGCTCCAGTTCAGAGAGAATAGGGATGTTGGATCAGATTCTGTTCTCATTTACACCACTGTAACTCCATTAATTTTTTGGAGTTGCTTCTGGATCAGGCCCATCAAGTTACCATTGTAAGCCTAATTCTGAGTTCACTTATGAAGCTGTACATCAGAGTAACTCTGCTGAAGTCAATGGAGTTACAATGGTATGAAACCAGAGAGAGAGAGAGAGAGTGAGACAGCCTATAGATTTAGAATTCCAATATTTGGGTTTGGGATGATAGGGCCTAATTCAGAGGGATGTTGAGCATCTGCACCTCCAATTGAAATCAGTACTTCTCATGATCATCCCCTATATATGTACAAGGTGACCAGTGACCCCCATTTTTATTAGCTTTTATAGCAGTTTGATCTAGGTACTAGCTGCCACCAGGGGTCCTGCTTATATGGACCACTGATAAACAGGTCAAAATCTCATTTTGAACAAGTAGATATTACTTGGGAAAACTGCTGGGAGAGTGCTTTGTGTGCAAGAATGCTTTTGAGAACAAAAGCTTTCCAGTTTTGCACTTAGTATACCTCCTGAAGCTAGGCACTATTTGAGCCTAGAAATGTCCTGATCACAGGTAACCTTCCCACCACCCCAAAAAACGTTAAATGTCTACATCCGTAGGATAGGGTCCTTGCTAACATACCATATTTCTGTCTCTCCCCCAACCCCATGATTCTCATTAGGTTTGTCAGGACCTTCCAATCCATCTGTAGTCCTTATACTTCTGGGCTGTCTAGGAGATTGGGGCTATACAGGGATGAGTAAATTATTGGTGGGGGCATGGGGAATGCAAGGAGCAAAGCAAGCTAAGGAGCAGTTGGAGAAGATGGGGAAGCACTAGCACTCCCCTGGCTCCTCCAGCTTTCTGTGGTTCACAGCATTAGGACTCCCTATGTGAAGATGATTCTGAGTTTCTAGACCCCCCTGCTCTTGAAGCATCTCATGCCTCCCAGCAAAAGACCCACTTCCTCCATGTCCTCATACCCACTATAATCCCTGACCCAACCTCATGCTCCCAGTCAGATATGCCCCCAGTCTAGATAATACTTGTCCTGCCATGAGTGCAGGGAATTGGACTAGATGACCTCTTGAGGCCCTTTCCAGTCCTATGATTCTATGTTCCTTCTCAACTCATGCTCATCCTCACCCCTTTTAGAGACCCACTGACTCCATGACCTCCCACCAGAGCATTTGGAAAGTGGGTCACTCAGGAGCTTCAAGGATGCAGGAAGAGAAGGCAGAGAGGATGTATTAGCACCTCCGTCCCCTTTCTCCTTAACAGACCTCTAGTTACAGAAGAGAGTAATATTCACTTATTGAAACACAGATTTTTTGGAACACAGCAAGTAACTCCAGCACCACAGGCAGGACTGAATTTCCTCCTAACCCCCCAGATCAAATATGATAACATAGGAGCTGTCCATTAATTATGTAACACTTTTTTTTAGTGATTTTCAAGACCACCTACCCTTTGTTACACTGAAACAAACACTCAAAATTAGGGACCCTCCCACACCCTAATGTGTTATGTAATTTATGAGCAGCCCCATACAAGATGACAACTTAACACTAAGATAAAGATGCAGCACCATCTGTTGGTGGAGGTACTATCTGCACTGAACTTTACAACTTCCCCCCTTTAGCTAAATAAGAACTGAAAACAGTAACTGGTTGGAATCCAAGTAGTCTGCTATCCATGCAGGTTTCCGTGTTGCTCTACCTGCTTTAGTCATATATTCAGTCAGGGACACCTCTGAAATGTCTCTGGTGCATTCATGAATCTGAAAGGGATTCTGCAGACTTGAAACAAAAGAGCCAATACCCCCTCATAGTGGTTGTAGAAGTGTTTGCATAACTGTCTATAAGAACCACAATATGCACTGGGGAGCTCCTGGTAAAAGGCTTTGGCATGACCATCCAAATACACTGCTAGACACAGTGCTGCTTTCTCATCAGTCTACTCATTCACAGAGAGCAACAGCTCAAAGTCTAAGTATTCACAGATTCCCGTCTCATCTGTATGACCAGTAAATTTCTTCTTAGGCAAAAGGACTTTTGCCATCTAGAAGCCACTGCCACCAGTTGTAATACTCACTAATAGAATCTCAGGGATTTACTGGAGCACTGCAAGTACCAACTCCAGCACAGACTGTCAGGACTAAACTTCCTGCTTGACCCTAAATCAGATCAAGATCATCATTACATACAAGACAACTTAACACTAAGATAAAGATACAGTACAATCAGTTGGTAGAGGTGCTGTCTACACTGACCATTGCAGGACCCCTCATGCTGCAAATCACAAATCATAGGAGGATATTAGGAGGTCTTCAGGGAGGGAGAAAGGATTGTGTGAGAACTGGGCTTGGGGAAGAAGAGGAAGTCAGGGGTCATTTCTTTCCTTCTCATGTAGTTTCTCAGGTGTGCAGATAGGGAAAACTTCCAGCATACTTTTGAAGTCTGTTTGAACCCCCTCACAAGCCTTAGGAGGGTTCCCTTTGGCTCCCCCTAGTATACACTTTCATGAGCCTTCAAAGGCTTGGCAGGTGTCTCTTGATGGAAAAATTCAAGCCTCCCTAGCAATTGGGTTATACTTTAAGAGCTCTCTTCGAGACAAGGGCTGGAGACTTACCTTTGTTTTTCTTAAGTGAAAGCTTAGTTCTTCAGCATTTCTTTGCCATGCTATACTAAGATCACCAGAACTGCGGATTCACCACTATGTTCCCAATTAAATAGTTAATGCATTTTAAAATTAGAGCTTAACAATAAAATATTGGTTTTTGCACTAGATTTCAGCTAAAGGAATCTAGTAAAATTCTATTCTACATAGGATCCTATTCTGCCCTCGTCACCGTAGTCTCCACATATCTTCTAGTAGTGCATAAACTAATGTTACTTACATGTGTCATGTTTGTCTCTCCTGTTTTCTGTTCAGTTAAAACATATTTTAACAGATCATCTAAAAAAAATTGTTTCTAGTGTACTAAATAAAGGATGGCAACTCCATTTAATTTCGCCTGTGGCATTTATCATAACTAAATTCTATCCACAACATTAACAAATTGGACTCATTGTTTTATGTTTAGACTTTTTGAAATATTTATGTTAAAGAAACACATGTCCTTGATTTTTCTGGTGTGGAATATCAAATCCACATGCCTTTTCAATTCAAATGTTTCCACAGCCAACTTGGTGGTGCAGATTCAGTACATCAGATTGAAAACAAGTAGGGTCAAGTTCAAGAACAGATATAAGGGATCAGATCACTATGGCTGCTTTGCTCTGTAAGCTAGTGCAAAGCAGCTGCAAAGCCAGCTTACCCAGCTACCTAAGAATTCTCCTGACATAGAGAACATGACCTGAGGAAATGAGGAGTGGCCATGTGATAGCTCTAATTTGCACTCAGGCTGAACCAATACCCAGCTAGCTCCAAGATTCAGAGGGAGAAGTAAATTTAAAAGTGTTCAGACACCTTCCCCCTCCCCCCCCAAACTTGTGCTTTGTGCTCAACAGACTTCAGCTGGATTTAAGGATCTAGTCCATTGTCTACAGTATCAAAGAAGGATCTACAGCGCAGTCAGCTGAATCATGCTAGAAGGCAGATAAATCACTGACCTGCAGGATGAGTATAATATGTCTCTTTACAGGGACTCAGTAGGAAATCATCTATCACCTGATTCTTTTTCTGGTCACCCAGCGTACTTTTGCCACTGTTCTGTATTCTCACAGGTTCTTCATACATGGGAAATTCTGTGTTGCCCTCTTCTAATCAGGAACCTCAGAGCCTCTCCGTTGATTTCAAAAGTATTGGATCATGGATCAAGCCCCAGGTGGACAGTCCAAACTTTGACTATTTGGCAACTGTACTCAGAGACTTATTCCTTAGTTATTCTGCACTTGGATTAGACCAGTCTTCATGATCTTCTCTGGAAATGCAATGTGTAGCCTCATAGAGCTTGTGATGTGTCATTCCATACTCTTTATGAAAATATGCTTATGATATGAATGACATAACTGAGATATACTTTATGCAAGATGGCTCATGAGATACCATTGGAAAGGTTATGATTTACTGAATGTGATTATCCTATTTGTATGCATGTATCATTTCAGGATCTAAAATTAGGAATATTGACTATGTATCTGTATTTCAACTATGCTACTTTGGGTGACGCCCACTGCTAACACTTCAGGTACAACAATGGAAAAGCCAGACAGGGCGGATGGCCCATCAGTAAGGACAATGGACTGTAAAAGAGCTTAGTCTTCCTGTGAACGTGTGGGTCAGCCTGTGAAGAATGGCTACAAGGGCCCTACAGAGTCAGGTGGTCTTGTCACCTAATACTAAAACTTTACCTGGGACTTCTTGTAACTTTCCACTGTAAGGGAAGGGGGGGTCAAACTAGGAAACAAAGGACTCCCGCCTTATGCAAATCCTATTTAAGAGTCGCAAGTGAGGTAATCCTGGTCATCAGTTCTCCTTGCTACCTCACCCAAGAGGACTGCTGGAAACAACTAAGACTGAACGGGGGAAAGAACTGGGCCCAGGCTGGAAGGGTGTCTGGCCTGTGAAGAAGATTATTAGAACCACATTTAGGGTGAGAACTTGCATGTAACCAGTTTATTTAGTGTATTAAGCTTAGTTTGCATGCTCTGTTTTATTTTCTTAGTAATCTGCCTTGTTCTGTCTGCTACCTCCTTAACTACTTAAAATACACCTCTTATAGTTAATAAATGTATTTCTGGTTTATAATATAACCCAGTTTATGCAATTTCTAACTGGGCGGGGAGGGGCAAGAAGTGTGCACATCTCTTCCACATTGAGGGAAGAGGTGAATTTCATAACATATTTTTGGGTCTGTACTCCAAAGGAGGTGGACATCTGAGTGCTGGAGCAAGTCTCTTAACCTGAGTCTTCCCAGAGCTGATCTGCAGCTGGGTGTGGTCCTGCCTGTGTGTATGTTAGAGGAGGTTTTAAGAGCCTGGCTCAGCAAGACAGGTTAAAGGGGGCCCATGCCGGCAGTACAGGTAGACTAAATGGTATCTCAGCACATCAGGTGACGTCCAAAGGGGTCCAATCCATCACAGTGGCGTAGTCGAGCAGGATAGTGTGCACAACTTATTGCCTTGAAACACTGGTGGTGATTTTAAGTGAGTTTTAAGTGTTGTGACTAGAGAACATACAAAGTGGTTACTGGTTTGTTATTTTCTGTTTGCTTATTTCGGGAAAGAGAAGTAGGGACAGAAAAGTAGGAAAATGCGTGAAAGTGAAGTTATCAAAAAGTTGGAGCTACATAGGTTGCAAGTGGAAGAAAATGAAAGGATGCATAAGAGACAGATGGAATTTAAACAGATGGAAATTGAAGCAGAAGCAGCCAGACGGAAAGCTGACCATGAGAGGGAGATCCAGAAGCAAGCCATGGAACTGAGGTCTGGTCTACACTACGGGATTAGGTCGAATTTAGCCATGTTTGGTCGATTTAAAAATGAATGCGTCCACACAACCAACCTCATTCCGTCAACCTAAAAGGCTCTTAAAATCAACTTCTGTACTCCTCACTGGCGAGGGGAGTAGTGCTAAAATCAACTTTGCTGGGTCGAATTTGGGGTAATGCGGACGCAAATCGACGGTATTGGCCTCCGGGAGCTATCCCAGAGTGCTCCATTGTGACCGCTCTGGACAGCACTTTGAACTCGATGCACTAGCCAGGTATACAGGAAAAGCCCCGGGAACTTTTGAATTTCATTTCCTGTTTGGTCAGCGTGGCGAATTCAGCAGCACAGGTGACCATGCAGTCCCCCCAAAATCGCGATGACATGTTTTTCGAGCTCATGCAGTCCTCCCGCACTGATAGGGCATGGCTTAATGCAGAGGCCAGGAAAGAATTAAGTGAGCGTGAAGAGCGGAGGCAGGACGCGATGCTGAGGCTAATGGGGGAGCAAACTGATATGATGAAGCGTCCATTGGGGGAGCAAACGGACATGATGAAGCATCTGTTGGAGCTGCAGGAAAGCCAACAAGAGCACAGACCCCCTGCTGCATCCACTGTATAACCGCCTACCCTCCTCCCCATGTTCCATAGCCTCCTCCCCACCCCAGCTCACCTCCACCTTCGCTGTGCCTCCTCCCCTGAGCACACCGCGCGCTGCTTTTTCCCCCTAGCTCCCAGCGCTTGCTGCCACAAAACAGCTGTTTTGCGGTGGCAAGCGCTGAGAAGGAGGGGGGAGGAGGGGGAACGCAGTGCACTCAGGGAAGAAGCGAGGTCGGGGTGGGGATTTGGGGAAGGGGTCCAATAGGGGCAGGGAGGGGGCGGAGTTGGGGCAGGGACTTTGGGGAAGGGGTTGGAATGGGGGCAGGGGCAGGGCAGGGGTGGAGTTGGGGCAGGGAGGGCCCTATGTATCTGTATTTCAACTATGCTACTTTGGGTGACGCCCACTGCTAACACTTCAGGTACAACAATGGAAAAGCCAGACAGGGCGGATGGCCCATCAATAAGGACAATGGACTGTAAAAGAGCTTAGTCTTCCTGTGAACGTGTGGGTCAGCCTGTGAAGAATTGCTACAAGGACCCTACAGAGTCAGGTGGTCTTGTCACCTAATACTAAAACTTTACCTGGGACTTCTTGTAACTTTCCACTGTAAGGGAAGGGGGGGGTCAAACTAGGAAACAAAGGACTCCCGCCTTATGCAAATCCTATTTAAGAGTCTGGTCATCAGTTCTCCCTGCAACCTCACCCAAGAGGACTGCTGGAAACAACTAAGACTGAACGGGGGAAAGAACTGGGCCCAGGCTGGAAGGGTGTCTGGCCCGTGAAGAAGATTATTAGAACCACATTTAGGGTGAGAACTCACATGTAACCAGTTTCTTTAATGTATTAAGCTTAGTTTGCATGCTCTGTTTTATTTTCTTAGTAATCTGCCTTGTTCTGTCTGCTACCTCCTCAACTCTTAAAATACACCTGTTATGGTTAATAAATGTATTTCTGATATAAAATATAACCCAGTTTATGCAATTTCCAACTGGGGGTGGGGCAAGAAGTTTGCATGTCTCTTTTCCACATTGAGGGAGTAGGCGAATTTCATAATATATCTTTGGGTCTGTACTCCAAGAGAGGTGGACATCTGAGTGCTGGCTCAGACAAGTTAAAGGGGGCCCATGCTGGCAGAACAGGTAGACTCAGTGGTACCTCAGCACATCAGGTGACTTCCAAAGGGGTCCAACCCGTCACAGAGCTAAAATAGCAATATCTGACTGTTGGTGTGTCACCTGTTTCCCTTGTGACAAAAGAAATAGGAGTACAAATAATTACTAATAAGTACAAAACTGAGCATAGGGAGCTTTGGGAAGACTTATTTACTAAGAGCATGATTATTTGTGTAAAATGGATTCTCAACCCAGTAGTTGAGGCAATTTGTATATATATTCACAAATGGGTTAGACAGATTTTAAATAATAAAATATAACAGGGTGAAGCCAGGTAGGCTGGAGTGGAGGGAAGAAGCCTAAAATAAGATAAGAATTGCTTCCTTCCATCCTCAAAGTGTGTATCTTCCAGAGATCAGGAAATGTAAGTCAATCCCAATGGCAGTATTTCATTGGATAGAGTAGTTAACAAAATTTAGGTACATAATACGTTGAAAAGTTGTGAACTGAAATTCACTGACACAGGCCAATATATCATATAGAAAAGGGCAGAGTAACTAAGTGAAATGTGAAAAGTCTGCACTGGAAAAGGTTAAGAAAAATGATAGGAAGATGAAGGACTGAGACCATAGATTGTCAACTCTTTGGAGCAGGAACCATCTCTTTGTTATGTTTGTACAGGGCATAGCATCAAGGGACTGGAGCTTCTAGGCACTACTGCAAAATAAATAATTAATCATAATCATATGTTAGAAGAGAAAAGAAAGAAAATAGGTACAGTATGTGAAAATGATTCAGTAGGGTAGTGTGAGAAGAGTACTTTCCTGGATATCAGCCAGCTTGCCAGCCAGCCACAGGTGGTAGCTGCAAAGTATCTGTTCAGCTACAATGATACAATACTATCATGAGGAAAAAGAGAATGGCTGAGGAACTGAAAATGAACTGAAATGAAGGATGGTGTTGGTTATACAGCACAGGGACCGGAACTCAAGAGATCTGAGTTGTCTCCTGGCTCTGCCATAGACTTCCTATGTCACCTCTGATGAAACACTAAACGCTCAGTACCTCCATTCTCCCACTTGTAAAATGAATATAATTTCTGACAGATGTTTGGTTAGACAAAAGATGTAATAAAAGGGCTAAACATTATTAGTATAAATTTTAAAAGTGATGGGGAAATATGGTTGAAATGTGGAAAATCTCAATTATTAACAGTTTCAGTATTTTTAAACATAAAGATTTAATCCACTGCTAAACTAGGAAACTGAAAATTTAATCTGTTAAGTACTTAAAATATTAGCAATTGTGATGCAATCATCCTATTCTTGCTATGCCATTATTGGCTGGAGCCCTGGAGAGTTCAGTTTCATTAGGAAGGAGAAGTGATTTAGTGTCATTGTTAGGTCACTCTTAGAGCCTTCGTGAGCAGAGATTTTCAGTGGACTCAACTCATGGTCATTGACCATGAAATCATTATGTCTGAGGTTAAGGCAGTGAAACTGAATATGAAAACAATTTTGCTATTTAATAACAAGAATAGATAAATTCAAAAGACATGACTAGAAATAAAAAATACATTTTATAAAAGTAAAATCTTATGAAGCTTTATATAAAGTTACAAGTTCAAGTTTTTAATGAAAAAGAAGACATTCTACATCCCTAAGTTTTTCCTTTTAACTTTGTTTCTTTTTCAGTAGGTACAGTATTCCATTTATTTTTAATAATCTGTAAACATAGAATCAGCCAAAGACCATTTGTCTGTGAACCAGTCCTGATACCTGATCCTTCAGAGGTAGACGAAAAACAAACCATAATGTACTTGATTGTGTAGGGTTTGCACATGAGGGGAAATATTCCTTCCTACTTCATTTCTTGCTCTCTTTTTAAAAAATAAAAGCCTAAACCATCAAAAATAAAACAAAGTAAAATCAGCCACTAAAGATTATGTATTAATGTCTCTCTGCTTTATGGCCAGAGATAGGAATGTAACGTTCTAGGAAAGGGAAACAGCATAGGGCAAGTGGCTCACTACTCCATTGTCCACACTGAGCTTTTCATAAAACTACCCATCAGTGCAGCTCCTCTAGCACTTGGAACAGTGGGAGTGCTATTGCAGACAAGGTGCCAGGGGTTTTACCATTATGTCATATAATGCTTTTCAGAAAGTCTCTAGGTGACACATGGGTAAAAATGCCTGTAACCACCAATGCCTTTCATTAGACATCATACTGTTATTATCACTGGTGGAGCCATGCTGATGTTAGTAACAATGGGAAATTTTGAGAAAAAGCTCAATGTAGATAAGATCTATGACTGTGGAGTTGAAAATGTTTGATTTGTTCTTCTGGAAATAGGATAGATGCCACAAGGGCAGGATCTGTAGCCAGGGCCGGCTCCAGGGTTTTGGCCGCCCCAAGCAGCCAC
>NW_020664417.1:18840432-18959063 GCF_002925995.2 Terrapene triunguis | reverse complement strand
ATCGCAATCTGCGGCGGCACTTCGGCGGGAGGTCCTTCGCTCCGAGCGGGAGTAAGGGACCGTCCGCCGAATTGCCGCCAAATAGCTGGACCTGCCGCCCCTCTCCGGAGTGGCCGCCCCAAGCACCTGCTTGCCAAGCTGGTGCCTGGAGCCGGCCCTGTCTGTAGCTTCTGGGGGCTTGTCTGGCTAGGAAAGTGTTAGATATATTCAGCTGAACTGGGCTATAAATTCTTATGAATTGAACCATAAAAAAAAAACTACACTTCTTACTACTTGGTCTGCTTTATTGAAAATGAAATCTTCTATTCATTCACCTTCTACGTAGAGGAAGAGAGTCACAGAGAGCAGGAGACAGCCTGAAGGTGAGAGGCAAGTCATAGAGGAACAGTGAAAAGCTAGGGCAGAGGGGAGTAGTGGAACACTGAAGGGGAAGCTGGAAGGCTATGGTGAAGTGATGCTGGAAGTGTGATGGTGGTGGGAGAGTTACAGTTGGAAGCTGGCAGACAGGAGGAAAAGAATGAATATCCCTCCCTCCACAACCATGTACCACGTACCCATTCCACTTTCTCTCCATTGCTGTGATCTATTCCTACCTCATTCCCCCTCTAACCCAGTCCATTAACATGAGCTTCAATCTCTTTCCTTCCAACACATACCTACCTCAAACCCTATTTCTACCCACTTCTAGTGACATGTCCCAACTTGACCCCCTCTTCAGCTGCCAAGACCTCTGTCACTGTGCCTCAGTGGATCACAGCTGAGGATACCAAATTCAGGACAAACTGCTGAGAAATAGGCTGGACTCACCCCAAACTGGGGTTATTCTATCATTAGATTATCAAGAGAGTAACAAAAGTTAACTTCTGTCTCACCACACTGGTTAACAAGAAATCAAAAATGCAGTCTCCTTAGGCATTCCAGCCTTTGACTCACCTCCCAGACACTGGACTCTATGATGAGTAGTTACTGAAAACCAATTTCATTGAAAATAGGGTCCTTCTAATCCAGTGGTCCCCAAACTTTTCCCCTCACACCCCCCCCCACACACCCTGGGCCAAGAGCAGAGTTGCAGTGGAGGATGGAAGCTGACAGCAGGGGGTGGGGGCTGGAGGCTGGAGAGAGGGCTGGCAGCTGGGAGCAGGGCTGTGGCTGGGGGCTGGAGCTGCACCTGGGAGCAGAGCTGGGGATGGAGGCAGGCAGCCGAGCTGTGGCCGGGAGCAAGGCTGCAGGCAGGGCGGGGGGCTGGGCTGGAGCACAGCTGGAGTTGGGTGGGCTGAGTGGTGCCCCACAGTTTGGGGACTGTTCTAATCCCAAGTGAACAGCCACTTACCAGGTCAATATATTACTCAGATGTTACGCAATAATCATGCTGATGCCAATCCTTTAGTAACTAAAACTAAAGGTTTAATAATAAAAAAATATAAGCGAGTTAAGAATGGTTAATAGATCATATACATACAAATAATTCCAAAGTCCTTATATCAGTTTTGTAGCAGTGATGGAATAGGCTGCCAGCTTGTAAAGTCTCTCTGGTAACTTCCAAAAGATTGGAAGGTCCTCAGTGCATAGTTCAAAATGCTCCTTTTAGTTGTAAATCCACAGTCCAGAGAATCAGGGCAGGAAAGAGGAAAAATGGAGATGTCTCAGAGGTCTTTTATATCCTCTGCCATGTGCCTGGAAATGTACTGTTCCAAACAAAGCCCACAGCCCCTGGTTATGGAAAGTTACTGGCCCAGGATGAAGTCCAGCATATCCCACGTCCTTACATGGCTTGATGACTCAGAGAGGGAGGCCATTGGTCCCTTGGAGTGTGAGGCATCCACAGAAAGAGCTATCTGGGTGGAATGAGTTTCTTCTATGGCCTATTGTGGCCTCAATACATCAATACATAGCTGGCCATCAATACATGTCTGGCCTCAATGTACATTTTATCTGGTGCAAGTTACCCAGAAATACAACACGCGTATAAGATACAAGTCCGTAGCCAATAGTCATCACTTCAGATACAAAGATGATACATGCATATAAACAGGATAATCAGACTTAGCAAATCATAACTTTTCCATTAATACCTTACATGACATACTTTGTACAAGATTTGTTGCAATTCTATAACAGTGGTAATATCAATGATATAAATGGTCATATTCAGTCATACATCATCACAACCTCCCTATCCCAATCATAAGAAAGTTGTCCCAAGTTTTGCCTTCAACAATTTAATTGCCCTGGACACTTGCCCACTTGGAACTGGACTGAGATCAATTAATTTCACATGGTATGCACAATAGACAGTAAAACAATTATTTCTGCCCCTACTGACATGGTGCTCATATATGAACCAGTGGCTTGGAGATGAAAGGTTTCATAATCCAGTAATAACTCCTTAAGCCATTCATTCTCTACTCAATGAATAGAGTACAAACAACATAATATTTTATGTGGATAATGACATTTGTCAGTGCTCCGTTCTGAAAGATTATCAGTTTGAGAATGAATCCATGTTCTTAAAGAAAATACCAATACAAGTCTCTCAAAATGGAAAATTTTATAATGCAATCTCAAAAAAGTAGTATCCCATTTCTGTGATGATTTTTAGATACAATTCAGATATATTCCACCACCTGAAACAAACTAAGCACTGAATAACAAATTTAAGTAGTGGCTATGTCACTGAACTGGGAGTCAAAAGACATGGGTTCTATACCCAGTTTTGCCACTGACCTGCTGTACGACTTTGGGCAAGTCACTTCACCTCCCTGTACCTCAATTTCCCTTCTGTAAATTGGGGATAATGATAGATCCCCTCCTACATAAAGGGCTTTCTGTTCAATGGATAGAAAACACTACATAGCAGCTAAGTATTATTTAAATGATGCCATGAGACAAAGATCAATAATTATTTATATTTTTCCTTGCTATTTAGGAGATATTTTGCTACCAGACATTTTCTAAAATAGTGTATATAATAGCTGAATACTGTTATGCTGTTTCGTACAGACCACATAGGTCTTTTGATTTAAAGATGAAAAACAGGTTAAATTCTTGTACGGCGTTTCTCTCAAGGCTGGAGGGCTAACGTCAAAGGAAAAGATTAGTGATTTACTGCATGAGCAAGTGTAAAATATATGCATTAATAAATTTTACAGCACTGTATATTCATGCTTTACTCATATGGTTTTTAAGCCTGGATTTTAAAAAAATGAAATAAAAGGATTTCCTTTGAAAATTGCCCCACTTTATATAGTTCACAGTTAAGAAAATGTAAATTTATTTTTTAAAGTAACCTCATTACTAGCAGGCTACTTTTTTTCTTTTGACAGTAAAACAGAGTGCTTATCTTCATATTTTCATAATGAAAGCTCCCCAAGCACAGACTACTGTGGCAGATTTACAGCCTTTGAGCAGGAGAACTGACAGGCATTTTAATATGAAAGGAGATATGATGTCTTTAATGTACAGTGATGTCACTTCTAACAAGGTAGAAGCTGCTTTTTTCACTGCAATCACCATAAAAAGTGAAACCTGCCTGCTGCATGAGTGACCTTTTAACCCAGGGAAAGGTCACAAATAATAGAAAAAAGAAGGGACTCTTCTTACTCAGGTGGAAGGGCACACTCCGAGGTTAGAGAAGCGAGTCTATTGTAGATGTGCATTAGCTGCAGGAAGTAGAAGCCAGGAACAGTCTAGCCAGAGCTAACCTTGAGAACAGAAAAGGGAAGGGTAATGAAAATCCTCAAGGGAGTGTTAAAATAAAAGCTAGATTGCCTGTTGACCATCTTTTTTCCTTTTATGCCACATCGACTGGGCCTAATCATTTCAAAGTGATGTTGACAGCAACATAGTCAGTCATTAGCTAGGTGCATGATTATTTCACTAAGAGAAAGGACAGCAAGCAAATATCAAAACCTGGGATCTTTTATTTGTAAATTAGGCCTTAAGGGTTTAGTATCTTGCTTAGGAAATATTGCCACTGATTCTGAGATGGCTTGAAATTCTTAAACTGATTTCAAATGTTCTTCTTTTAAGCTTCTGCTTAAACCTGCTACCTGCTTCTGACTAAGCTGCATAGGTTTTTAGCATGTAATCCTGAAGCTGTAACTAACATAAGAGAAAATATGTATTCGGAATTGAGTTTTCTGGCCATCTTAAGAGCTTTTGAACCTGCTTTCACATACACAAGACTTAATAACAGGTTCAAAAGGCCTTAAGATGGCCAGAAAACTCAATGCCCAATATGTATATTCTCTTTTTATAGTATATAACTGGTGATTTGGGTCAATGAACAGTGGTCAGGAAAAATAAAGTACCCAGGGAAATACACCAGGTTAGGGAACTCAAGTAGATCCAAATCATTTAAACTAAGATTCTAGAAGATCAAGTTATCAACACAGAATATCACATTGTCTAGTATTTTCACACTTCAGTCTTGAAAGACATACTGAGGAATGAATAGAGTACTGTTGGCATGAGAAGTAGAGTTCTCTTCTCCTGCTACTTGTACAGAAAAGCTTAATTTTCAACAACAACAACAACAACTTCTTCTCCCAGCAGGGTCTGAACCAGTATCCCCTCCTAGAATGATGCTGCAGCAGCACCTGGAGCCCTGCACTCAAATAGTAATAGGTAGCCTGGAGGAATAAGCCAGGGTGTTGGCCAGTTTTCATAATATTATCCCTGGAGCAAATGTCAAGGCCAGTACACCTATATGTACAGGTTTCCTGTGATATCAGCAATCATCACTGGTCTAATGGAGTTCCCATGAAGATTGAATAGTTACTATTTTTAGTTTAGTTTTCACACAAATTTGTATTCTCAGAGCTGAAGTAGTAGACTTTTCCCTCCATTGAAAAAGCTGTCTCATTTCAGTCCTCTTAAAATGTAGGGGAGACAAGCTGCAAAATAAAGTTTACATATAAACATATTAAACCCAAATTATAATAGGCAATATCAGAAATGCTGGCACTGGTAGAAATTTCTTCTCTCTGTTTTAAGCCTGTTAATGTACTCTGACAGACTTGAAACATTTCAAAGACCAGTCCTGTGAGTTGTTGGCAATATGACAGTTATATTTTGCAAAAAAAATTGTGATTCCCCTGCAGATTCATATATATCTGCATTTAGATGCCAATAATGTAATTTAAGTTTGAAATGGTTCGGTAATGATTTGAAAAGTCATGGACTTGTTCAGGACCTGACACAATCAAGGCATGAACTGCTTTCCTTTTTCCTAGCATCATACTTCTGTCAACAAATGCGTTATGGAGCTCTGCAGAGGGTAGTCTTGAAAGATAGAGTTCTCACACTGTCTGGAGTCGCTCATGACTGTGAGTGCCTACCTCATGGCAGACTGTCATACACAGGGCAGATATCCCAAACTGGTGGTGTGTTCTATAATTAGATTTCACCAAGCCAGTAACAAATGTGAACTCCTGGATCACTGTACCAGTCTTACTGTGGAGTCACAGACAGTCCCCTTAGACTCTCCAGCCTATCTTGCCACCCTGACAAACTGGACTTAGTAGTCACTTACACAAAAAATCACACCACATCAGGTTGCTTCCAGTCCCAAGAGACCAGTCACTTATTCCATATCAATTGGTACCCTAAATCTTACACCAAAGATAATGCCTGTAGCCAATCCTATAATAAACTATGTAAAAGTTTAACAGCTAGGAAAAAGAAATAATTCATTTATAGGTTAAAGCAAGCAAACATATACACATAAATGAGTTATCATCTAAATCCTAAGAGTGACAGTGTTGTAGTGATTTGTCAATTCAAAGTGTCTTTCAGGGTGGTCCCAGGAGGTAACCCCTGGGGATCTCTGGCTTCAGTTTGGTGTCTCTAGCCCTGTCAGAGTTCAAACAGTGAAGAGATGGAAAATTTTCCGGTGACTTTGTTTCATTTTCTTTATTCAGCTTCCAAGTCCACAGGATGAGCTCCCTTCACCTTAGCAATACCATCTTCAGGCTCAGATGAATAGATCACCAATAGTGAAGCACTGGGCTCTCATGTAGCTTGTCCACCAGAAAGATCTTCTCGCACAAGACATGTCATTTGCTGCAGTCTCCCTTTGTCTAAATAAATTCTTTCATGGTATAGCTCACCTCTCTCAAGAAAAGCTTCCCCATAAATCCCCTCCTCATATATTTATGTATAAGGATTAGTGGGACTAGAACCTACATCTGTAGAGCCTGGAACAGCTGAGTTCCTATGTTGTCATTGAATGGACATGTAGGGCTCTATACAAACAGCACTGCAGAGATTAGGTGCTGCAGGAAGTACTGTCCCAAGGGTCCAGAGTGACAGCACCTTGCAGCCTTCCGATTGGCCATGCACACTATTTAAACCAGGAGAGTGGCCCAGGATATTGTCTGTGTAATCATGCAGGCTTTTGGCTTGCAGTGATTCCAGGCTGCTTCTTGCTTTCTGTTCTCTAGTCTGACCCTGAGCCCAGCCTGATACTTACCTCTGGTCTCTGACCTGACCCTGACCTCCTGATTTCAACCTGGTAAATACCTCTGGTCTCTTAACCCACCCTGACTGATTCCAGCCTGGTAGCTATCTCTGATCTCCAGTCTCCAATTCTGACCCTGACTCTTGCTTGTTGATCCCAGCTCTAGTGATTCCTCTGATCCCTGCTCACTGACTACTGCCTCATGGCTGTCCTTGACTTGTGGATACCAGCCCAGCTGAAACTGCTAGGCAAGACTATGGACTATGCCCTAGTCCATTATATCATGACTGTGTGGACCAACTCTTTTCTCATGGGTGACAGAATTTCTGTGGCAAGTACAACAATTGTTCACATGGAAAAATATTAGGAAAGAACTTAATGCAACTTTAACTGTCTCTTAATTAAATTTGGCAGCTAGAAACATGAAGGAGGAGCCAGCACCATGTGATCAGTCGGGTCTTTGCAAACATTCAGCAAGTGTTCTGAATATCACTAGCAATCTATGGACCACTATTTTGGAATCTCTAGTCAAAGCCTATGTTTGATTTGAGTCTTGCTTTATTAAAATTAGCTTCTTGTCTTCCTGTCTTAAAGAACCCTGAAGGTAGTATTGAGGGAATTCTACCACCCATCCTATTCGATGTGTATGTGAAGCTATACAAGAAGATAGTGAGTAGTCTGACTTGTAGTGCCATTAGTATGTGGATAACACGGCTGTTTTGTCAAATCTAGATCATATAGTGTCTGGAAGCAGAGCACTTTCTATAGAGGGCTCTCTGCATTAGAATTTTATTCACCAGTTATTTTTGAGCCTTGGTTTGCATACTTTAGGCCATGATGTTAAACCTATCTGTATGCTCAGGGAAGCATTTAATCACTCCTTTTAAACACAAGTAATCCCATTGATTACTAGTCAAGGAGCACACATTCCACTGAAAATTGCAAATAGGCATATGCAGTGTTACTGTAACCGTGTGAGTCCCAGGATATTGGAGAGACAAGGTGGGTCAGGTAATATCTTTTACTGGACCAACTTCTGTTGGTGAGAGAGAGAAGCTTTCAGTTTCCCTGACCTGAAGAAGAGTTGCTTGAAAGCTTGTCTCTCTCACCAACAGAAGTTGGTCCAATAAAAGATATTACCTCACCCACCTTGTCTCCAAAATAGGAATATGTAATATAAAATTCTCGACTCAAAATTAGCTAACTTCAGTGGGACCACTTGCATGCTTAAAGTTAATCATGTGCTTAAGTGCCTTATGCTTTTGCCATGTGAGAACTATTAGAGGGTATGCTGGCAGTTTAACTGTGGGGTTTGATTCTGGCATATGTAGTTTGATTAGCTAATTCTGTAGTGGTTTAAGAGCTTGGTTTATATGTGCCCATTAAGAAGGCGGACAGACATTATTTGAAAGTGCAAAATAAACCCCATATGGTGTTTGCATAACTTTCAGTAGTGCTATGTACAGCTACATACGTAGCCCTGTGTTATTAAGGTAAGAATATATCATATCCTTAAATATCAATTTCCTCATTTAAACAAGTCTGGATTCAAATTGCATCAATTATTCCATCCAATCAAACTTCTTTTGGATTCCTTCCACATATCCAGCATCATTCACATTCAGTTTAAATATCCAGGTTGGTGAGAATGATATTTGATGTTTTAAGTATCTTCTATTTATGACAAATTAAAGGTCATTGTTGGAAAACTGGTCACTTTAGCTCAGTCATTTCTATGTAGTTTGTTAATTCTTCCTGGTTAATTGTCCTTTCAAATTCAGATTCCATGGTTACATCTGACTCACATCAAATGCTCCTCAGAAATAGCAACTCCTGGTGGGAAAAGAGAAGCTATTTCCTTCAAGTATTCCAGTTTTATCTGTGAATTATTGGTATCAAAAGAACATTGATTGGGGTTCTATAGGTACCCAAAATGCTAAAATACTTTGCTGTCATGGTCTGTTGCAAAGGATAGATGTCTCGATTCTAGTCAACTGTGTCTGAGGTCTGAAACCAGCTGAATCTGTCTATCAATTAGGGTGCCCGTGTTTATAACAATATTCTGAGTATAATGGTAATGAGGGACCACAGTCATGGCTCTGGTAGAACATATTAGTATTAACCTCAGTGCTAGGTCATGCACTGTCCTTTTTAATGAGTGATGTTAGGGCTTCTTAGACATGTGCATTCCAAGCTGAAAAGTAACATAACCTCTTCTAGTCTATTATTTCAGGTGGCATATTTAACCCACAGTAGGATAGATTAAGCCAATCTCTCACTACAGATAATTTAATTTCTAAATCATCTTTCTCCCTTATCTCCCATTGAGATGCTGTAGGAGCTAAACAACATTAATAAAAACATATGAAAATAAACAAAAAAGATTGCGGGAATGACACACTGGCCCTTGTCCTCTTCCCCCACCTTAGCAAATTGATTGATTGGAAGGCATTTCACATGCATTAACTGTAGACAGGCAAGCCATTTGTAAGGAAAATAATTGGTGAATTTAGATATCCTCTTCGTTGACTGCCCTGCTTTTGAGGTCATCTGTCTGTGCTTCGTTGTGAAGTAACAGTGCCCTCAGAAGCCTGATGGGTACCTCAGGCAGCCATACCTTCCAACTGTACCTAATTTGCAAGTCCAGTGACTATTTTTCACGGGTGGCAGGGGGGTAAATGAAACTGAATCCATTTGTTAGAGGCACCTGTTAGGCGCCTTGCTCTCATTTTCTCATACTCACTCTCATGTGCATACACGGATAATTTCTTGGTATCTACATTTTAAAATGTACATGCACAATTTAAGAAAATTGAGTATTTTTAGGTTTATAATTGAAAGTTTCCTAGGTGCACCTTCCCTCTTTATCTACTCTGAGACGTGCTCTCTCTCATAGCAAATTTGAAATGTACCTATTTCTCTCTTGCTCGCTTTCTCAAATGTTGAAGGATAAAAGCAATTAATTCCATTAGCCATCACTCAGAGGCAGTGCAGTTTGTAGCTCTGGATGTACTGATTCAGTGTACTGTAGTTTATAGTTGGGAGGCAGTATCATCCAGTGGAATATGCTGCCTACTGCCTTTAGTTACAGGACACTTTGGCTCTAGTCCTCAGGTCTACCTATAATGTGCTTTGTGACCCTGGATGAGTCACCTAAATGCCTTGTGCCTCAGTTTCTCCATCTATAAAATGGTATCGTGATACTGCCCAATTATATCCTCCTTTGTAAAGTGCTTTAAATTGATTACAAGCATTATTAGTGCTATTTATTAGTAGTATTATCAGAGATAGATTACACTAAATAGGTGTGCCCAGTGTATCTTGGGAGTAGAATAAGACTGGTGTATGACTGAATTGCTCTATGCCCTCTGAAATCAACTGAATCCCTCCCTTATAGACAGTCTGAAATTAAAGCAGCAACACCACAAGTTGGTGATTGCCTTGAGCACAGTTCAATCCAGATTGATCAGTCAATGTCCTGTCGATCAAATCAGAGCAGAAGTAGGGTAACAATACATCAGCACTAACAAGGAGTTCTGATTTTGCATCCAAAGAAGTGGGTATTCACCCACGAAAGCTCATGCTCCTATACGTCTGTTAGTCTATAAGGTGCCACAGGACTCTTTGCTACTTTTACAGATCCAGACTAACACGGCTACCCCTTTGATACTGATTTTTATAGTGTCCATCTATTCCTATAGAATTGATCTAATTTCAGTGTAATTATATGTAACTTCCTATTATGAATAGCAGTGTATTTTAGTCATATGAAGACATTCTCTGAGTTTCTTTGGTAGATTCTAGAATTTCCTTTCCTTGAGAGCTACAGTGACTCTGCATATAACTAGAAAGCCAGCTGTTTCCAGAACTTTCGGGAAGTTTTGCTTAGTGGAGTGAGCACCAGCAGCAACAGAAACACGTTGTTGCTGAAATGAGCATTCCTCTCTTAGCCCTCCCATTCATTGATGCCAGTTAGGGACAGCTCTACATCTGAGTTAAGATTCTGATACCGGCTGGATGAGCAATAGCTGGTCAGTCAAGATCTGTTTCTGGTGATTGATTTCAGATGTTGAAGTAAATTTAGTTATCTTTTTATAATGATAAAATTGTTTCTAGTGCATCAAAGTATTGCATTACACCTCTGGAGCACAGCAGCTGTGATAGGGCATCTGAAATAAGGCTTCTTAATCCATTCAGATCCAAGGAAAGAATATGCCTTTGAGTTGCCTGAGGGACAGTGTGATTGGCATCATGTACAGTATAAGCCTGTCTTCTGTTAAAGTTTTTCTATTGTGTTCAGTTCTGATCAATGCCACCCAAACATAGCCATCAATAATAAAAGTAATCCAGGACAGAAAAGGATTGTCTCATATCACAAAGTGCCTCTTGTTAACAGCAATGCTATGCTACTGGGTGCTGGGCTCATAGGATGAAGAATAAAATGACATCCATTTTTATGCCTGCATAACATAATTGCTTGTTATGTTAAAACTTGTGTACTATATATCTGGTTATTTTACAACATCGACTTAAGTATTTTCTTTTTATGGTTGGTCATATTATGGTAGAAAACCATACAGCTAAACTGAACTGTCAGTTTTTGCTTCAGATCTTGCAGTATGTCCTTTGCTGTATGTGAATTGAGAGGAACTGTATTTTGCACCATATCAATACCTGATTTGTTTATTCATTTTCATGTTCGCCATCTATCTCTTCTTCTGTTACATAAAAGAATGTATGACCTCCTCAGGACCGCCCAGAGCATTCAGGGGGCCTGGGGTCTTCGGCCGCGGGGGGCCCCCGCCACCGAATTGCTGCCAAAGACCCAGCACTTCAGTGGCGGGTCCCGGGGCGGAAGGACCCCCCGCCGCGGGTCTTCAGGGCACTTCGGCGGCGGGTCCCGGAGCGGAAGGACGCCCCGCCGCTGAATTGCAGCCGAAGATCTGGAGCGGAAGAAGCTCCGGGGGCCTTGGGCCCCCGGAGCAAGTGAAGGACCCCGCTCCAGGGGCCCCGAAAACTCTTGTGGGGGGCCCCTGCGGGGCCTGGGGCAAATTGCCCCACTTGCCCCCCTCTGGGCAGCCCTGGACCTCCTGCCCGCTTTTTCCCCCCCATTCAATACTGCTTTAAGCAGCAGCATGATTGAGAACAGCTGGGATACAGGAACACCTGAGTTGTAATCTTAGCTCTGCCCATCAGTCATTATAGACCTGATCCAAGCCAATTGAAGTTAATGGGAAGACTCTCATTGACTTCAGTGCATTTTGGATCAGGCATTATGTAGCATTTACCAAGTTTCTTAGACCAAAACTTTCAACAGTTGGGTGTCAAACTTAGGGCCTAATTCTCAGAGTTGCTAAACACCCATAATTCTAACTGAAGTCAATGGGAATTGTGGAAGCTCAAAACCTCTGAAAATTGAGCCATAGCCATCTAAAGGTGGGAATCAAAAATCTGATGCATTAAAAGTTATAGGCCACTTGAAAATGTGAGCCTTAATTTTTATGTTCTGTTTCTCCACTTGTAAAATGGGGCTATCAATGCATACATACACACCCAAGGGTATTGTGGAGGTTTTTGTCGATATCAGCCTTTGAAAATATAAAGCACTATGTAAGTACAAAGTGTTTTAACTTCTCTGATTCCTGTACAAACTATGTCCTGGGCAAACCATAGAATGTTTACTGAATTAGTCTGATACTGAATACAAAATAAAATCAATAACTCAGCAGAATAAATTAAGCTACCATGTAGATATTTTGCTTTTCCCCAAATTGAATGATTGAGCAGAGGATTATGAACAACAGCAAAAGCAGGATGTTCTGTAGCATCACTTTTTAACTAATTAGAGCTGTGCAAAATGTTGGACTCAAGCCTTAAATGCAGTTGCAATCAGCCCTGGTTCAAGTTCAGCTTGTGCTGGTGAATCAGCAGTGGGTTTTGCTTTGATATTTTTATGGCCATGAACCTTTCATCAATTATGGATGTGAACTTTTTTCCTCTGGATGTTTGTAAATATTTTGAAGCTGCTGTTCATGGATTCCCCTCAAGTTTGAACCTTGTTCACTGAGAGTGAAAACATGGAGCAAGCTACATCAGGTCTCTCTCCTGTGTCCCTGACTGGCTGAGACTAGCTCTTTTTTTGATGCTTCCTTTATGCCTGCCTCCAGGCTTTTTTTTTTATGCTGCCCCTCTGTATGCAATGCCCTCCCTATCCCTGTTTGCTAATCCACTTCCTTTACCCCCATCCAATCCCTCCTCAGAATGTATTCCTGTCATATTGCCTGCATGTGTCTATATTGCAATCGGGGGAGTTACTGCTGCTCAAGTGGACATACTCAAGCTAATCTGGCTAGCTCTGGTACCTGAGCACTGAAGCCATGGCTGTGCACTCTTCATTGTATGCCAGCCCCCTGAGTAATTACCCAGGACTCCAGGCAGGCTTGTATGGCTCACACTGAAGCTTGCACTGCCACAGGTTCTCCTCTCTGGTACCTGAGCTAGCTAGAGTAAAACTAGCTCAAGTATGTCTGCATGAGTTGAAATCACACCCTGTGACTACAGAGCTAATTTGCTAACAAACAAAGCCTACATAAATTACATATTCCACTGAACTATTAATTTGTGCAAATAGCTTAAATTGATTAACTGCATGACCTATCTGATGTAGGGAGAGGTCTTCATAGGCACAATGGAATTGTACACCTAATAACCTGTGTTTTTGTCTTTGAAAGTCTTCCCTGAACCATCTTTTCTCTCCTCATTTTTTCTCTAATGTTTGCTACCTACATTTGTTGCCTCATGTGTATCAATAATAAAGCCTTTGGGACAGGAATCATCAGAGGTGAAAGTAAGCTGGTATGCCCTGGTACGGCATATGGGCAAGAGCTGGTGCACTGTACCGGGGTAGATCGGCTTCCCCTGGTGGCAATTTAAAGGGCCTGGGGCCACCCGAGCCACCATGCTGGAGCCCTGGGGTAGCAGTGGCAGCCGGGGGCTTGGGTGGTGATTTAAAGGGCCCGGGGATCCGGCTGCCGCTATCACCCCAGGCCTTTAAATTGCCACCAGAGCCCATTGCCGGAACCCTGGGGTAGCGGTGGCAGGGCTCCAGCAGCTATTTAAAGGGTCCGGGGCTGCAGCGGCCGCTACCACCCCAGCCCTTAAAATAGCCGCCGGAGCACTGCCGCCACTACTCCAGGGCTCCGGCAGCCGGGCTATGGGGACGATTTAAAGGGCCTGGGGTGGTAGCGACAGCTGGAGCCCCGGGTCCTTTAAATCACCACCCAAGCCCCCGGCTGCCGCTGCTACACCGGGGCTCCAGCATGGCGGTTCGGGTGGTGATTTAAAGGGCTTGGGGCTCCCACTGCCGCTACCCTGCAGGGGCCTTTAAATCGTCACCTGAGCCCCACTGCTGGAGCCCTGGGGTAGCGGCGGCAGCCGGGGGCTTGGGTGGTGATTTAAAGGACCCGGGGCTCTGGTTGTCGCAGCTGGTAGCTCTGGAGGTGATTTAAAGAGCCTGGGGCTCCCAGCTGCTGCTACCGCAGCCCCAGCCCCTTTAAATCCTGATTTAAAGTGCCCAGGGATTTAAAGGCCACGCCTCTTCCGGTTGAGGCCCTGCCCCCTCCGAAGGACTCCGGAGTACTGGTAAGTCCTTTAAGTTACTTTCACCCCTGGGAATCATGTATTTTTATTTATTCTGTAAAATGCCTAATCCACTGCTCAGCATTGTAAAGATAAATAATAATTAAAATGAATGTGATTAGTAGATCAGAGGAGGTATTGTCACTCTTTCTCTGAAAGAAAGGCTATGGTTTAGCTGTTCATTCTGATCCAGTTTAAAATAAGGGAAATGTTCTTACCTTTTTTACATCACATACAAAATAATGAAAATAGAGGAAGGAAGCATAATTGTTTGATTTTATGCCACTGGCAAAAAATCCATGACCATCTCATTCATAAGTGAAAAAGGTCTAATAAAATAACAAACTACAACATAGGAAGTCCTAACCAGCACAGAATAAAATCCGGCAGGTAACCTATATACTTGGTAGTGGCCAATCACTAGTCTAATACAAAAGCTCTCAGAATAGGTTCTGTGGCCAAAGCTATATCTGTGCTCCTGATGCTGAGAGCTCAGTGAAGCCAATGGAATCTGTAACATTGCTACCACCAGCTTTGCTAGCAGCCCAAACTCCATCTTTTCCCTCTTGCCATTTGAAGTATATGATAAGGGAGTAGAACTGAAGGCTGTCCAGATATCAGCTCCACAACTACCCTGTCTCCTCCCAATATGAGGCTCAAGGGAAAGCAGTCAGAGCTGGCCTGTTTCCCTTCATCAGAGGGATCTGACCATCATGGCTTTCTTTTCCCCACAAGACCCTTATGCTTCCACCACTTCAGTGTATTCAGTAATTTATACAGTGTGAGTTCATCAAAAGTTATTGCACCCAACTCTCTGCATCAGCCTCCAGCCCTGGAAAATAGTGCAACCTGAGCTGAGGCTCAGACAGCTGTCTAGCACAAGTGAAGGTAGAAAGAAGGGAAAAAATCTATGATTTTTGGGAAAAAAATAGTGAGGGGTCTGCAAGTGGTTCTCAGGCTTCTAGTATGAAAAGAAACTATTCACCTGTACAGTATTTAACATTTGTTAGTCTTGTAAATATTGGCACAGACAGCAGTGTATATAAACGAGGCCTGCATCAGTTAAATCAGTTTTGTCTATCAGGCAATAAATTCCTAATAGTACAGTATCAATTATATCAGATTGAGGGAACTGGTTTTAGCCTAATAAAGCTATTATTTTTGAAGGCAAAAGTTCCCTGATCTCTGTGTGCAACAGTCTGACACAAACAGTAGATTAGGGAAGTCTAGTTTATGCATCTGCCTTGCAGGCCTAGCATATAAATTCCATCTGTAAACCTGTGAAACATTTTGGAACCTGTGAATAGATGGACAAACCCACAGGCAAAAGAGTTTAGCAAACCTCTCTGAGGCCCCAAACCCACAAATGCTTATGCATGTTTAACTGTAAGCACGTGAACAGTCTCACAGAAGTCACTGACTGCCCTTATGCTCAAAGCTATTATGTGAGTGTTTGCAAATTTGAGACCTTGCTGATTAGGAATGAGATTAATATATGGGGGGAAATAAATTAATTTGATCCCAACCCTTTTGACTCTCAGGGTTTGCAAACTTAGCATGAACTGGTTCTGAAGAAAACATTTGAACCAATTTGGATGCAGACTTGAAAGGGTCCAATCTGCAGATGCAGTAAACAAGCTTTGGGAATGACAGCATCCATGTGAAAGTCATTTAGAAAAACAAAATGTTTAAGCAATCTTATTCCAAGTCATAAGAAAACCATGACCTAAAGTATGTCATAGTCATCATACTAAAAAAAAAATGCCAACTGGCTAAAAACCTATTACTGAATTTGTTTTCAGTAGTTCACATGCAGAAATACGTTCTTGAATAGATAGCCTCATTCATGAACAGTTCCATATATTTTACTGTTACTTGCTAGTCCAGTCAGTGGACTAGTAGCATCACTGTTAGCTTGAAGATAAGCATCACACATGCTTATTGTAATATTTTTACGTGAAGAGAACTAGATAATGTTCACACTTCACCTGCTTCTATGAACTATGCACTAAACTCTAAGAAGAACAGAGCCCTCATCAAGAAATCTCTGAGTCTTTGCAGGTTAGTCAAATTGCCTCATGTTGTGGTGTCCCTCTTTATTGGTTGGAACAGATCTAATTCTCTTCATGAAGCATCACATTAGCCTGAGCTGTTGTGAAGTAATGTAAGATTGTGATAACTCGGATTATTCAAATTCTCCCTCTGATGGAGAAAAAACAGCTAGTAGTCTGTAGCCATCAGATCCGATAAAGTAGATGTCACATCACTGAGATACATATCACTTCACCACTGGCTTGGGGAATGGCAGGCATATGGAGAAATGGAATGCAACACAGTGAACAATAGCTGAGGGAGTGAAATTTTTGGCCAGTGACACCAGGGCAAATTCCTACTCTCAAGAAAAGTTCCATGGGGTCTTTAATATTAATTAGACTATAAGAACCTAGGTTTATAAGGACTTGCCTGAAAGACCAAAGCCAGTCAAATGCTGATGTTGTCTACCTCACATTAAATGTCATGGCAGCCGGTTTATCTACTTCAGTAAAGTAAAACGCTCAATTGACCCTGTTGGGATTTGAGCCTGTGGCATAAGATGGGTAGGTATTTTTCAAACCGAATATATTATGCTCGTCTCTCAGATTCAACCTTACATCAGGAGGTATCCTCATACAGCTGAACCAATGTGCAGGTTTGTTTTGTAGATTTACCAAGATTCTGTTAATTTACAAGGATGCACTTGGGGCCTGATTCTGCAAAGTGCTGAGTACTTCTTGTGAGGTGCTTTCATTTTCCATTGGCTTCAGAGGGACTTTAAGATGCTTGTCATCTCACAGCAGGTGCCCGGCACTCTGGCCCGGCTGAGATTTGATCAAATGCAGAGAGAGTTTACAGGATGCTCAGATTTAGACAAAAAATCTCACTGTGTTTGGTGTTGCCAATTCTCATACTGTTATCAGTAGTTTTATGATATTTAGTATTTTTCTTCAAGCCTCAACTCCAGGAGTCCTGGGATTATACAAGACTATTCACTTTCACTGGATGGGAGAAAAGTTTGACATCATGAACCCTAAAGGCTCAAAAGCCGGGAGCAAAAAAGACTAACATTTTATTATGTTTTAAAGTGATTTGGGGAAAGCCTGATTCATGACTTTTGAATATTTGGGGTTGGTGTTACTCGGGCTTGCACGTTTGTTTCAGCAATTCTAATTTAACTAAAATAAGATAAACTTGGCAGAAGTCTCTGGCTATGTTCCTGCCATGGAGCTTTATAGTCAGTTCGCTTTCCAACACAAAACAAATGTACAAAGCAACAAACATGGAAGTTTTTCTGCTATCCCAGAGCTCCCTTCCTATCTTCTGGACAGCAAAATCCTCTCTCCCTACACAACATGAGTAACCTGGCACCTTTGCACATTACTGAGACTAACTAGCTGTGTCTAGACAGAGTTTGCTCCCAGCTGGGAATACATCCTTGGGCCTACTATGGACACCAACAGTGCAAGGTGTTTGAGGGCTATGGGGACACAGAAATGGGATGCTGGAGAGGCAGAGAGAGGAGTGCTGTGGACACTGTGTCAGATACCTTGTAGATGCAGTCCCTCAGCCAGTAGCACCAATTAATTTCTAAAATACCATTTTTTTACACTGAACACACAAATCCTTCTGATGGGCAGCTGTAATTCCACTAGAGAAAAAATAATAAAGATTGTAATGTTCTTACATAACATCAAGTACTGTCTGCAATGAATTGGTCATCTTTCCTTGTTATGTCAAGATTTTGCTTTCTTCCATAGCTCCCTAATTTTTTAATGGTTTCATGTATTTTTATTATATTAATTGTAGTTTTATATAGTGACCATTATAAAAGCAGGGTTAGGATGTGAGCCAGCACCTTTCATATGAGACCCTGTTACTACATCACTAGACTTTTAGTATACATAAATAATTAGCATTAGTCTTTTTTCAAAGTAGTTGGCTATCCTATTAGAAAACCACTCTATTTTCATAAAACTTTCTACAGCAGTTCTTCTGTGTAATGTTTTAGTATTAACATATAAAAGATGCTTTTCTGCTTGCCTGCCTGGATTATGAATCTTACATCTGAAAGATGCAATTTATTATCAATACATGAAGTGGATTGCTGTGCTTCTGCAGTTTATTAATAGCTGTATCCATTATTTTCTTTAAAAAAAAAAAAAAAAAAAGCTCCTACGCCCTTCCTGTGATATAAGCAATACTGTTAACTGAAGAGTTGGCTGGAAAGTATGATAGTGTACCCTGCTATTATAAATCAAGTGAGCTCACCTTTAAATGTCTGTCTTGCTGGCCTTATGCTCCCCTTTGGGCATTGTTCCAGTTACTTTTTGGCCTTTTTTATTTTAAAGAAAAATCCTATCCATATGGTCAAATGACAGAAGTATACTTGCCCTCAGATTCAATTAATGTGTGTTTTTTCTATATTATACAAGACTGCCATTGTGCGAGGGGGTGGAGGGTGTTAAGGTTTCAAATGAAAATAGTAAATTACTAACCTAGCTGCATCAAACAATAAAAGGCCTTGTTGGAAAATACAATTCATCTAAATATGCATGCCGTGTTTCACATGGATGGTAAAACTCTGAGACATAGGCATTATTTGACCTATATAATAATTCAAGCCATATAACAAAGTTTACAAACTCCACACTGGAAAGCAAGGGGTTAAGGAGCAGTTCTGGGTCCAACTGGCCTCGCCCAACCACACCTACAAAGCCTGCACAAGCTGGCACTGGGACTTAAAAGGGGAAGCAGAGGAGCTCAGAAGGTGGCAGGGAGTGGAAGGGAGCAGACTGCTGTTCTGAGGTAAGTTCTGCCTAGGAGCTGACTGTCTGAGACCTGAACAAACCTAGCAAGAAGATGCAGGTGAGAGACTTTATCTGAGATCCTTTAATTTTACTCTGTGGGGAAAAGGAGACTTTGGTAGGAAGTGGTCAAGGGGGGTGGTTGCTTATCACCCCAAGATTTACAGGGTAACTTCCCACTAGTGAGCACCAGAGACTGGTGGACCTGGACTCCCCTAAGAAGACAGAACAACAACAGGAGTCTTCATCCCACAGAAGAAACCAGCTGAGGAAGACCCTGACCATTCAGGGGCACAGACCCCCAAAGTCCCTGTGCTAAAGGGGAAGACTGGAAACCCTTAGGGACTGTATTTGCAACAGGGAAATGACCTGCCACATGCCTGCCTCACCACTAGATAGCACTGTTGGTGGTTCTCCTTGTACAAACCATTATTATGAAGAGGCTGTCGCCCATCGTAAGGATGTCACCAGCTCCATTATTAGGAAGCACTAATTTTGTTTACCTATATCTCTGCCTTAAACGAATTTGGCTGTAAAATTGCTAGATTTTTCTCTAAAGGGAAAGCAGAAAGCTTCTGCAAAATTTGAAGAAAATTGGTCCAAATTTTTTGAGTTACAGATCATTTAAAATATTACCATTATTTTAAATGTTGACATTTCCCCTGTAACTCAAAAATATCTTATTACTCCTTCAATCTTTCCATATAGGAGTTTTTAAGAAGATACAACTATATTTGAAAAAAAGGTTGTAATTAAGCAAAATTTATTAAGTTTTTGTGATGGATGGTTTGGGGTCCGATCTTCCTTTCATTTATGTTAATAGGAGTTCTTGCCACCCGTTGAACTGGGGATAGGATCTGGAACTGTATGCATAAAATGTTTGGCTCAGATCTGTAAAGGGACTTATGGATTGTGAGTATTGCAACACTAAACTTTTAGGCACCTTGAAAATCACTGAATCTACAAAGCCTGAATTAGGCCTCTAGGCTCACTATCCACAAAAGCCAGCACTAGGTGGAGAGCTGCCTAAACTAGCCAGGGATGAGGGTTGTGTCCTAAGACCCTCCCCTTCTATGAAATTAGGTGCCTCTCTTTACTTGTGATCCACAGCTGGGAACCCTTCTCCTGGAGTTAGGCAGCGTAAGGCCCCTATGCTGTTTCTTGGAAGACTGGCTTAGGTGCCTGCCTAACCACACAGGGTGTAGCGAGGCAGCAGCCTGTGGGAGATTCCAGTTCCAAATCGCCTCTCTGCCTGATGAAGAAAAGGGATTTGAACAGGGATTTCCCACCTCTCAAGTGAGTGCCCTAGCCACTGGCATACGGGATATTCTGCTGTAGGGCTGTCTCTCTTGTTGAAGCTGTTGTTCCACTTTGTATCAAATATTAAGTGGGCCAGGGAGTGCATGAGTGGCACTATAGCCTAGGGGTTAGGGCTCTGACCTGGAATGTGGGAAACCCCTGTTTAAATAACTTCTCATCAGGCAGGGAGAGGGGGGGAATTGAACTGGAGTTTTCCAGGTGAGTGCCCAAACCAGTGAGCTAAAGATTATAATAGAAGCCTGCCAGTTTGGGTGGAGTTAAACATACTCCGCATATACCTACCAGAGTGGGCCCTGCAGGCAAGATAAGCATTGCTCTACCTATCTTCACCTGGTTTGAGGATCATGCTGGGGCTTAGATATAAGAGAGGCATCTGGGCGCCAGCCTGAGGCAGCAGTATGGATGCCCAGAGGCAGAAAGGTAGTACCTATGGCAACTCTTACAGCACAAATTTAGGTGCCACGTGAGTTTAGGGATCTACAGAGTTAGGTGGCAGTTGAGCAAGGGTTTTGTGGATCAGTGGTGCCTTAGGTGTCTAAATCCCTTTGAATCTGGGTTTTTCTTTCTGTTGCCTGGTTGCACTTTATAAAATAACATAATGGTTTTTCTGTAGAGAGTAGCTCATGGAAACTTTCCTGTAGCTCAAGGGGAAGATACACATGTTTTGGAGCTATAGGGCCAGCTTTCTAGTTCCAGTTCTGCAGGTGTCTGACTTATTATGGAGAGGAGATATCCTCTTCATAGGTCAAGCTAATTTTGATCCTCTGTTAATTAAAAAAGAGAGTGAAATGCTTATACCGCTAACTCTTGTTGGGGAAAAGTCCATAGTTTGTTGAGGAAGAGTCAACATGGTTTTGTGAAGGGAAATCATGCCTCACCAATCTAGAATTCTTTGAGGGGGTCAACAAGCATGTGGACAAAGGGGATCCAGTGGATATAGAGTACTTAGATTTTCAGAAAGCCTTGCCAAGGTCCCTCACCAAAGGCTCTTAAGCAAAATAAGCTGTCGTGGGATAAAAGGGAAAGGTCCTCTCATGGATTGGTAACTGGTTAAAAGATAGGAAACAAAGGGTAGGAATAAATGGTCCATTTTCAGAATGGAGAGAGGTAAATTGTGGTGTCCCCCAGGGGTCTGTACTGGGCCCATTCAATATATTCATAAATGATCTGGAAAAAGGGTAAAATTTGCAGACGATACAAAATTGCTCAAGATAGTTAAGTCCCAGGCAGACTGTGAAGAGTTACAAAAGGATCTCTCAAAACTGGGTGACTGGGCAACAAAATTGCAGATGAAATTCAGTGTTGATAAATGCAAAGTAATGTATATTGGAAAACATAATCCCAACTATACATACAAAATGATGGGGTCTAAATTGGCTGTTACCACTCAAGAAAGATCTTGGAGTCATTGTGGATAGTTCTCTGAAAACATCCACTCAATGTGCAGCGGCAGTCAAAAAAATGAACAGAATGTTGGGAGTCATTAAGAAAGGGATAGATAATAAGACAGAAAATATCATATTGCCTCTATATAAATCCATGGTATGCCCACATCTTGAATACTGCGTGCAGATGTGGTCGCCTCATCTCAAAAAAGATATATTGGAATTGGAAAAGGTTCAGAAAAGGGCAACAAAAATGATTACGTGTATGGAACGGCTGCCATATGAGTAGAGATTAATAAGACTTGGACTTTTCAGCTTGGAAAAGAGACAACTAAGGGGGGAATATGATAGAGGTCTATAAAAACATGACTCGTGTGGAGAAAGTAAATAAGGAAGTCTTATTTACTCCTTCTCATAACACAAGAACTACGGGTCACCAAATGAAATTAATAGGCAGCAGGTTTAAAATGCAAAAAAGGACTCCAGATATTAGGACTTCAGATATTTTTAAAAAGAGAGCACAGTGTCTCAGATCTTTGTGTTCCTCCATCTGCCTAATGAAATCCCATTACCATCACATTTGAAATATTGGCAGATTCTGACACTGGCTCACAAGGCAGGTTTTAAGGGCCAGGGAGCAAACTGCTTAGAAAATTGTATCTATAGGTTCAAAATAACCACAACTTATTGTCATTAAAAGCCAACAAAGAAAAAAATGTGATAGAGAATACTTTTATTGTTCAAAGTGGTTTTGAAAATACTTTTCAAAACTGAAAGGGAACTCCAAGAGCTGGTCAAATGACTGCTCCTTGAATTCCCCTTCAAAGTGTCCCCTTTACCTTTGAGAAAGATATGTAGGTCCTGAATTCTAGGCCCATTTCATACAGTGAAAAGCCTTAATAAACCTCTGCCTTTCACAACCCTTACTTAGTGTCTGTTCATACCATTTCCAAAAGACCACTATTGTTAACCCCGTTTTCCAGTGAGGCGATGGAGAGTTTAAGCAACTTGCCAAAGGCCACAGAAGAGATCTGCTGCGGATCCAGGAAAAGAAACCTAACCTATGATGGAGCAGACTGACATTCTAGATACTAGACCAGAGTGCCTCTCTTACAAACTGCTTCTAATCTTGCTACTTAAAACAGCTGTAAAATCGGGCTAATAATTCTTACTCACTTTCATAAAGAGCTTTGAGACTTAAAAATGAAAAGTCATCTCAGCAAATGCTAAACATTATTTTTCAGTTGGGGTAATTAAAACATGGGGAATATTTTCAAAACATTTATGGGATTTAGGAGCACAATGACTTTCAATGGGACTTCCCTTGTGCTCCTAAACTCCGTAGGCACTTTTGAAATTCCTTCCTAGAGAAGTTCAGGCCCAGCTCCACAAAGGTATTTAGGCTCTATCTTCTAGACCTCACTGATGTGGCTTTGAAAGACTGTATAGTTAATGGGAATTGAAAAGAAAAGTTGTGGCTCTAGTTCTGGGACTTCCAATTAACATGATATGATATTTTTTTTAGTACTTCTTACCAAATTTGGAAGTGAAGTTATAATGAGCTACATATATGTAGTGAACGCTGCATACTTAAAGTGTACATGGTGTTAGATCTGAATCATTGGATACTTGATAAGATCTCTTAAGGCATGTAGGAAATGGCACTTTGGTGTCTAGCCAAATAATTCCAGGTTATGGAATTTGTCTTTCCTTTCCCCTCCCTTCTCCTCCGATTCTCCCCCCCATCTAAAATTCCATATAAAAATTATGTTGAGAATATTAGCTGTTTAACCATGCATCATAAAAGTCAGGAAATGTGAAAGGTCAGATTTCACATATAGCCAATATGTTATATTATTTTATTACATGATGATTTCTCATATAATGAAAAAGCATCCATTTTCTACAACTTTATATCAGGTACATGTAATGACTCCCCCTCCCATGGTTAGTCAGCTAGCATGGAACCTAGGATCTTTAGCACCAAAAGCACAAGCTTATACTACTTAAGCTAAAAGTTGTCTATAAATAGTTGGTAGATTCTTTTGTTCTGTGTGAGCCAGCTACTATGTGATCACCGACATTGTGGCCTCGTTTTCAAAGAATCTGAGCACCTGCATCTCCCACTGACTTTGGTGGGATTTAAGGGTGCTCAATCTTTCTGAAAATTAGGCCATTAGGTGTTACACACTTGCCTCTTTTAGTGGAAGCTTGTCCCAAACAGGAGTTCACGTCCTCATGAGACCCCATTTTGTACTAAGGCCATCATGAATCGCTATCAGGGATAGGAACTATGGACTTAAGCACCAAAGCACAAACACTTACCATGTGAGCATATGACTGCTCTCTTCTAGAGACCCCATGAGTGCAAAAAAAAAAAAAAAGCCTCAGGGACAGAGGAGGGGACCATCAGCGAGTAGCATATGGGAGTTTGCTGCACTGTGTCAGGGCAGCTCCACGTTGCCTCACTGCAGGCCAGTGTACAAAGGGCACTATCTGGCCTAGAGATGGGACAAAACCAGAATCCCAGATACAATCACCTCCAAACTTTGTAGAAGTTCAGATCTGGATCCAAACTTTGCAGGTAGGTCCAATCTCTGCTTTGAGAAACCAGCCACCACTGATGAATTAACTCAGCCAGAGGCAAAATAAATTAGTTTTCAATACAACAAACCACATCCTGCTATTTTTGGTTCTGGTTTCTCCTTTTTCAAAAGCTTTTAAGACCAACATAGCAACATTCTTATTCTAACAACTGGTTGACTCTGAAAAGGGAATGTTTTAATCCAGGGGTTTAGCGTGAGTACTCCAGAATCTAACCACTGGCTTGCAGAATGGCTAATCAATCTCTGCCTACAGTTGCTGTACATTTGAACTTTTGTATCCTTTCTCCATTATGTAATAGACTAGAGGTCATATGTGTTCCTCTGCTTTGAATAATACATATCTATGAAACTTCAGTATTTCTGTTTTATAAATTTATTTCTTTCATTTTAATATTTTATCAATTTTGTCCTAAAAGGATGACCTTAACTGGTTGCAGTTCATTTCATTTTTTCTCTGCTTAAATATTTTAAAGGTTCAAAAGTACAAACATTACTCATACCACGTATAACAAATGCTCAGCTTAAGCTTTAAGTTATTTAATTGTAATTAGCAGGCTTTTATTAAACAAGATTTTTACTTTTTCCAATTTTTTTCCCTTTTTGGTTTTTTTACTTTTGTCATGTGCATAGCTGGTTTTACTGTTGGTGTTTAGTCATGTTGCTGACTGCTTTTATACAAGCTATACAATGCCATTGCGTCACTACATAACACCATAGATTCATAGATTATAAAGCCAGAAGGGAGCATTGTGATTGTCTAGTTTGATCTCAAGTCTTGGGACTTCCCTAAATTTAATTCCTCTTTGAACTAGAGCACCAGTGCCCTCCGTTGGTGATAACAGCCTGCTTCTTCTGAGCTTCTGCCAAGAACTACAAAGACTACATGGTGGCGGACAGGTAGCATGTTAGGCCATGCTAATACCTAGAGAAAATACTTACTTATAGTAGCAAATCCAGCTAAATACAATCATCTGTTTTTTGGCAATCGCAAACCTATGTCTGTCTTATGAAAAAATTATGACCTGGTACTGCTTTGTGCTGTGGATTCTCTTGGATTTTACTAAGGTCAGAAAGGGCAATACTAGAATGGTAAACCTCCAGGAAACATATATTTTCAGCAGGAAGCGATGGTAGTGAATGAGCTGCTGGCCAGGACCGGCTCTAGGCACCAGCAAACCAAGCACGTGCTTGGGGCGGCACAATTTCCGGGGCGGCATTCCGGGCGCTCTCAGAGGTTGGTTTTTTGTTTTTTTTTTGTTTTTTTGCTTGGGGTGGCAAAAAACCTAGAGCCGGCCCTGCTGCTGGCACCCTTAATTAATGGGGATGCTGTACTGCTGCACTTCTTGTCCTGTTGGATGAGACATAAAATCAGTGTCCAGATTTGTCTTGACAATGACTTTGGTAAAGATGCCATTGCATTCTGTGTAAGAGTAGCAGCTCTAGCCATTCCCAAATCTCATTCAGATAATTAAATCCTGGCTACCTAAACGTCTCCTTCAGCTTCAATTGGATATAGGTTTCGTCACATCCGGTCCTGAACTGCCAAGTGCTGTTTCACACCAAGAGTATTTGAATTTCTGGGGTTGGTGATCCTTATAATCTGTAATGTGCTTTGGGATCCTTGGAGATGAAAGGCAGTAAATACTGGTAAATGCAAGCTATTTTTAGTATTATTATTCTGCATATATGCTATGGTAAGGCAAAACTCATATATATACACATCAAACATACAGTAACATTTTTATTAAAGATATAAGTAAACCGTGAATAACTGATTCTAGAAGAACTTTACTTTGTTGCAAATAAGTTTAAAAATCAGAATGCAGCCTGTTCTTTAGCACTTTAAAAGGAAATAGAAAGTCATTATGTTGAGGGGTTATTTTAGTTGGGTTTACATTTATTTTGGTAGTTACCTTTCCAATTTTCTTTATTCTGTTCTTTAGTTAACACTAAAACCTTTGGCAATCGCAAACCTATCGGCATCTTTTGTTCAAATTTAGGTTGATTTATCAAGGCTTTGTGCCATGTTACAGCATCTTCAGAGGTCTAATTCTGGTATAATATTCTGCACTAGAAATGCAAATAAAAGCCCTTTTTTTCTCAGTCATTAACTACCATGATGAGTTCAGAGTGAAAGAAATGAATACCTCCTCTCTGGCTATTTCCTTTCTCTTTGGGTGGTACCACAACAGCTGAGATCATCTGAGGCACTCAAGTTATCATCTTCATAGTTTACAAACAGGGGCATGGAGGCTGGTTATTTTCAGTGAGAGGTCTTAAAATGTGGAATTAACTTCCCTTTGTACAGGAGTGAGGAACGGCAGAGCTGCTAGGAAGTAGAGTGGGTGACTGGATATGGAGTTTTAGTTGACCATGGGATGAAGCTCTGGGAGGGTCTGGTTCCACTGGACATTGGTGCAACTGTTTGCCCTGGTAGATGTTTTTAAAGTAATTATATATTCAGCAAGAGCTTTGGCTGGCTGTGTATAAATTGTGATAAATGCTATGGATGTATTTTCAAAGAACACTTGAAACATACTGAAAATGGTTCCTCTCCTCGCAGAAATAATTGTCCATGTTCCTGGTGCTATTTCAAATGGAATAAGCAGGCTAAACAATGATGCTTTTGTATCTACATTTGTATCTTATTCAGATGATGTGGGTCAGGCTTTCTTCACCTAACAGGCAGTGTGCTCAACGTAATCCTTCAGAAAGTTTATACAAACACATCCTCCACCTCCCTAAATACAAAAGTAAGAGTATAAGTACTGAAAATCCTACTTCAATACTTTACCTACATTCTAAAATGTCCCTACACTGAAGTATCAGATTAGACAAGAATGTGAAAAAGCTTAGCAATGTTTCTGGGTTCTACTGGAATTTCTCAGAATCTCACAGTTGTGTACATGTTCTCTGTATTAATGAAAAGCAAATATCAAGATCACAAGTATTGCACCTCAAGTTTGTATGTTAACTTTAATATAGTTGAAAACTCATTTCCAGCAGATGTTGGTTGTATAAATAGACAAGATAGACAAAGAGTGGGAGAAAGGGGTAGAATATACAGTACAAGCAAAAGATTAGGAACTGAGGCACAGTAATTTAGTAAAAATCACTACCAAGAATGTTCAAAGAATAGCCAATGCATGGCTAATGGTCTAGATCTGACAGGCGCTGCTCATCAGTAGCTCAACAATAAGCATAAGTACTTTGAAAACCATATGAAGCTGGCATTTTTCTAGAAGTAGATTTGCCTGGGAATTATGTTACTCTAGGATATATCGGCTTAAGTGGAAAATGTACTGCTACCCTTTACCTGTGTTTGGGGAGCCTAAGGTTATGAATTCAAATCCCAGTCTCCAAGATGCATGGATACAGTTGGCTGAAAACAATAGTGTCTGTATGTATACAGCCATGGATCATTACAGCAGCACAAGTCAATTAGCCTTTTGTGATTCTCCATCACCCTGTGAAATAATTTTATGAATACTGAAGGGAATATTGCAAAAGGATGGCACTGAGAACCACAGTCCAGAAAGGGTAAGTGTAGCACAATAACTAGCTTTTCCACAAGCCCCCAAGTACCTCTGTGTTTACAGATACCTGAACTCTTCTAAGCCTATTTGGTCTCTCCTGAAAAAAGTATAACAATTAACCTTTACTTATCACAAACCATGAAAAACAATTGAAGATACTCCAAGGCTACATGTCTCTTTTGATCTGTCGGCTGATGCCTGCAGTGATATGCATTATGTGCAAGTGAAGATGGCTACACTGAGGTTCCTGATTAAAATGTGATTCTATCAGTCCTGATTTGTCTAAGCAGTGACACACAAGTTGTCTTCTAAATTAACATGTGACACATCACAACTAGAATATTAGTATAAGATGTTGCCCATTAATTCCATAGTAGCTCCCTTTTATTCATGGTACGTTGTGAAATAGCAAACGCTTGCCAGGAGAATAATTCATATCACCAGCCTTTTGTAGATGGTTGCCCACCTTTGCCACCAAAATCTGTTTGTCCCAAAGTTTTAATTTAGCTTGGATTCATCTAAGAGTGTAAGGATCGAGAGGACTGGAACCCAGGTCTGTAGGTGACCAACATGTCCATGCCACAGCAGCCATGGCACACCTTTAATCCATGCCCTAGAAATGCTGGGGAACTAAGCACCACAGGAAGTGCTGCCATGGGGGACCCAATTGGCCACACTGCCTATGAATGCTGATTGGTCCAGGTGCACTATCTAAGCATGGCGGGAGTTAGAGGAAGCTGTCTGTGCAACCTGACAGTATATGACCTGTTGGTACAACAGACCCTGCTCTTGTTCTCTGACTCTGATCTCTGGCTAGACTCCTGATTCCTGACTCTGGCTCTGACCCTTGCCTTGACTCCTGCTCTGACCCCTAAGCTGGACTCCTGGTCAGACTCCCCATATCCTGATGTCCCTTCAGTGAAATCAGTTGCTAACTCGAGGTCTGTGACCTTCCATGGGGAAAGAACCCTGTGTCCTTTGCTTGCTCCTTTTGACTACAAAGTAGGGTGACCAGATGTCCCGATTTTATAGGGACAGTCCTGTTTTGGGGGGTCTTTTTCTTATATGGGTTCTTATTAACCCCCCACCCACTGTCCCGATTTTTCACACTTGTTGTCTGGTCACCCTATTACAGAGCCAACAGAAACCTCTCTTGGTGAGCAGTAAATAATCTAAGATAAGATATTCACTGCAATACTTAGTTCATATGATTGTGCCTCAGGAGAAAACATAAGCCTTAACTCCCCGTATCCGGGCTCTTGTTGGGTTTTGGTTTGGTTTTTTTAATGCCATAATCTTCACATTACTTTAATGTAGCTTTTTATGTATGAATTTCCTTCTCTTTTAAAAAAAATCCATGGAAGTTCGAGAGCTGAGAAATTTTCCTTGGAACAAAAAGTCAATAGAGAGACTAACTGAAGTAGACGTAGTATATAGTGACATTAAACATGGTTCCTCACAACATGCTTGTGGGAAACATAATATATATATGGATTAGATGGAAATGTTATATCGGGGGGATGGATACACAACTAGCTTTAAAAAAAATCAGGGATTTAGGGCTAAATACTGTTTGGTTCAATAGTCCCAGTAAAGTCAAATACATAGTCCCATTGACCATAGTGCCAGGTGGGATTTCTGATTGAATACTTCAACAGCTTGGACGATGTAATGGAAAGTACATCGACTGTGCAGATGATCTGAAGCTGGGAGGATTGTAAATACCCTGTAGAACAGGAGTAAGATACAGTACAGTCATGATAAATTGCAGAAATGGGCTGCAATAAATAAAATGAAATTCAATAAAGACCTAGTACTACATAGAAAAAATAATAAAATAAAATATACAAATCTAGGATGGAAGAAAGAGAGCCAGACAATAATATACAAAGTATCTCTAAAGAAGAGGGTATAATAAAGGAGAGGTTTCAGAGTAGCAGCCGTGTTAGTCTGTATCCGCAAAAAGAACAGGAGTACTTGTGGCACCTTAGAGACTAACAAATTTATTAGAGCATAAGCTTTCGTGGGCTACATATGTTTCACTCTATATGCATCCGAAGAAGTGGGTTGTAGCCCACGAAAGCTTATGCTCTAATAAATTTGTTAGTCTCTAAGGTGCCACAAGTACTCCTGGTTTTTTAATAAAGGAGAGTAACACTGTTAATATATATAAACAATATTTTTATTATATATATATATGTGTGTGTGTGATATATATTTAGCTGTACTAATACTAGCTTAGATTATTAAAACTGAAAGAATGTCATACTTAGTTTTACCATTTATGTTCTCTACTTACTTTCTGCATTCCACAGAACTTGAATAATAAAACTAGATGAATCTGCCGATAGTCCCTTTCACTTCTAATTCACTAGCACACTTTGGCTTTGCTTGGATTGCAAATGTCTGCAGGGGAATACTGCATTATTTAAAATTAATGTAAAATTGTATTCAAAATTAACAAAAACATTTACGTTAAATGTGACCAGCAAAAGAAAAGTATGGTTTTCGACCACTTTTTGCTGCTTTATGATCCTCCAAGAAAGCCCCCCTCTCTCTGCCTCCCCATTCCCCCCCACTTCCCCTCCCCCAACACTTGTTATTTGCAAAACAAATTTAGGTCTTGTCTATTATTTTTTGTGGAAGACTCTATGGATGACTGGAGATTTAGTAGACTTATTAAATCCTAGATACCAAAGAAGTGAAATGATCTGGAGCAAAGTAGTCTTTAGATAGGATTTATAAGTGTTTGTTTTGTTAATTATTTAACTCAAACACCTTATGTACAATTGCAACCAAAGACTCTTTCTTAAACATTCAATATTCTTATACCTTCAGTTAAAGACTAAGAAATCTCACAGTCCACTTTATTTTTTTCTCCAGTTGAGACCTGCAGCAAAAACTGGGAAGACAGGACTTGCTATTCTTGACATCTAAGGTAAAAAGCAAGTGTGTGGGGGGGGGGGAGAATGACAACAAAGCCACCTAAAAACCCAACAGTAACAACAAGTAATTCAGCCCTACTTTATATATCATTTAAAAGTCAAAGAGGCTTTGGGCCTAATTTTTCCCCATTTTGTAGTTGCCTTTTAATGTTAAAAACTAGACCAGGTTGAAATTTTTTTGCTGAAAAGTTTTTTGCACTGAAAAATTTAGTTGATTCAAAAACAAAATTAACTTAAAAAAAGTCATTCACCCAAAAAAACTGCCTGAATTTGGTTTACTGAAAATGAGAAATTGAAAACATTTGTGGTATTAGAAACTGTGAAGTTCCCACCTTCCCTCCCCACCCTGTTTTTCCACAGAACAAAGTGTGTGTGTGGGAGGGAACATTTCTGGTCTATTTTTACTTAGTATGACAAAAGTACAAACATTAACACTTTTTTAAAAGCTTTTTTCCCACACTTTCTGAATGGGGGAAAAGTATATAAATGAGAGAATTATTTCCTTCTGTTTTTTTACCTTTTTGCCATTGGGAACATGTGAAAAGTTTGTTTTTATAATTTTTTTTCAAAAAAACTGTTAAAGAAAGTAACACTCAGACTTCACTCAGGTGAATAAAATCATAAGAAATCATATCTCATGGGTAGTGTAAAATTCCTCATTGGTTAATATGGTAACACCTGTTAAATAGAGAAATCTATTACTGTATATTTCTCTTAACAAAATCTCACTGTTGTAGTGATCAGGGCCAGCTCTAGGTTTTTTGCTGCCCCAACCAAAAAAAATTTTGGCTGCTCCCCCCCGCACCCTCCTGCTGCCCCAGTCCTGAGTCACTGGTAACTCGCTCCCAGGGCGGGTCATTCAGCAGGAATTTTGGATGTGCACAGAACACAGACAGGACTGGTTCCCATATGGTTACAGAACTGCAGTAAAGTGGAACAATTTTCAGCTTGTGTGATTGAAGGCTATCTGGATGCATATTATAAGACTGTCCTACATAAATGAGGAAAAGTTGAGGTGCCTTTATTATTCTTTTGTTCCATTCTTTGTTTCTATGGGGAATTTGCCAATGTAATATCACTGTCTTCCTTTTAAACAAATAAAACTAAAACTTAAAAATAATAATAATAATAATAATAATAATAAAAAAAAGCAATGGCTGTTGAAAATAGCAATTCCAGTCCTAATAACCACTGGGAAGCATTTCTTGCTCAATTTATTCTACTTTTTCCTACAGCAAGTTACAGTGGATCAGTATATTTGATTTGGGAGAAATGAAGTAACAGCTGCCCAAATTGAGCTTGAGCACTCCTGAATTTTGGGGGTGTTCAAATCTGGAAGGCAGGTGCTGGATTCCCTTTCTGAATATTAGCTAAATCTGGAAAAGAAAAGTCAATTTCTGCTTCCATGGCTCAGAAGTGTAAATCCTCCTACGTGCCTGGTACTGTATCTAAAGCTGCCCAGTCTAGTAGAGCCTCCCCTCCCTTACTTTTCATTTTAAATTCTAGTGGGATCCACGTACCTGACTTGCTAGGCTTCAGATAGAGAGGTGCAATGTCCATTTAGTCCACCCAATTCTTTCTTTGGGAGAGAGCCCAGGGCTGGGGCGGCAGGAGGTGCGGGTGGGGGTGGGGGGAAGAGCCCAGGCTGGGGCGGCAGGAGGTGCAGGTGGGGGCCAGAGCTGGGGCAGCAGGGAGTGTGGGTGCAAGGGGTGGGGAGAAGAGCCCAGGGCTGGGGTGGCAGGAGATGCGGGTGGGGGAAGAGCCCAGGGCTGGGGTGGCAGGAGGTACGGGGGGGAGAAGAGCCCAGGGCTGGGGGGAGAGCCCAGGGCTGGGGCGGCAGGGGGGTGCAGGTGGGGGCCAGAGCTGGGGCAGCAGGGGGTGTGGGCGGGGGAGAATCCAGGGCTGGGGCAACACAGGGGTGCGGGGGGAGCCCAGGGCTGAGGTGGGGGGCGGCAAAAAACCTAGAGCTGCCTCTGTTCCTACCATTTACAGCAAGCTGTAGCATGAGGTTTCAGTTTTACACTCCTTCCCTCTCCCTTTCCTGTTAATTGCGGCCGAGGGAATGCTGGGAAATGTAGTTCTTTCCCTGCTCCAGGGCTGGCTCTATAGGCAGGGAGCTAACCAAGGAACTACAGCTCCCAGGGCTCCCTGTTGGTTCTCAGCTCTCATGCTGGATTCTTGCGCCCCTGCAAATTTGCTGCCCCAAGCACCTGCTTGCTTTGCTGGTGCCTAGAGCCGGCCCTGGTAGTGATTGTTTTGTCTCTAACATTTACATGGCAAGGATCTGCAAACCTGCTAAAATGTCCTAAATAGTTATATATATAAACACCATCATGAACAAGCAGAAAAAAAAAAGAAAATTTGGAGCAGGGAATATTTAAATAACTGAAAGAAAAGGGTGAAGTGGAAATGTTTGGGTTGCGGGGACTCAATAAGGAAATCAAAACAACACAAAACTAAATTTTTCATTTGGTTTCAAACTTTGTCAAATCAAACTTTTTTGTAGAAAAACTTTGAATGAAAACATTTAATTCAAAGTCGTCGTCCGTTTCCCCAACCCCACCCTGGGAAAACCTCTTTTTTTTTTTTTTCACTTTTTTTTTTAAACCCAATATTTTAGGCTTAGCTTAATCAGATAATGTCAAGTACAGGTTAACGATGAGTTGGAAATGAGACATTACCGTTAAAAAGCCTAATGCTATATTGGTTGTATAATGTGAGTATTACATAGTAAAACAGGCAAGGTAACTTAGATTCTATTTTCAATGCCATATTCTGTTGTCGGCCCTATATTTGAACATGACTTCAGTAAATTGGAGAGAATTGAGAAAATGACAATAAATGCTAAAAGATTTGAAAAGTAAGACCAACAAAGAAGGGCTAAGAGATGCCCTACATGGGACATCAGCAGCGTTGGACCCTTTAAATCCCCTGCACAGACTGCTGCCACTTGTTTAAGAGTAACTGATAACGCTCGCTGGTTGTCATCCTCTGTGTAGACCAGTACCACAGGGGATGAAACATGCATTCCTGTCCCTCCACCCTAGTCTCACTTTGGACCCCCTGCATTCTAATCAAATGCCTTCTTCCTTCATGTTGTGTAGGTGCCAGCAGTCAGGGTCATTGAGAGCACAGGAGACACAGGCTTTCTGCTCTCAATCGCAATGCCTGGCCCCACCCAGACTTGAGCATGCTCAGTCAGTCAATGGGGATGATGCATATGCAGTCTGGTCAGCACTAGGAGCTAAGAGAGGCTGAATCATGCTTACTGAGGACAGACTCTTTGGATAATTTATCTGCTAAGTTCTAGAAAGTATCTACTGAGCATGTGTGATTTGGAATTTTTCAAAAGCTTATAACTTGGCTAAATGTGGGCAGGCTTTCACAGGAATAACAAAAGATACCACCTTGACATCAAAGCCGCCTCTTTGCCAACTTTCAAATGCCTGTTCCAAAAAAGGGGGGTACTAGGCCATTTCAAAGAAAAGGTCTGAAGTTATTTTTTAATACAGTATGTATGAAACAATGTATTTTTTCCTTTGCCTTATTCTCAGAAATGGCTGAATTATTTTGGCTGAAAATCTCCAAAACACTCAACCTGAGGAAGATACCCACCATTGACAACTACAGCCCAAATGGTTGAAGTTTTGGCAAAGTTATGGGAAGTTTTGGACAACCCTAATAATAGGCAGTTGTGACGTTCTATACCTCGGGGGAACACAGAGCACCCCCATGTTCATCCTTATAAAATGATTGTGTGGTATCTAATGCAATTTTGTCATGTTGGGTGTCTTCGGAAGGCTCATGATGCACTGAGCTTTGTTGTTATAGTGATGTTATAGGTTGTAATTTCATGTGTATAGTTATGACGCTGAAAATGTGTTCTCATGGCTTACAACAAGCCCAGACAAAAACTCTCCAAGAGGAGAGGGGCAGTTCACACCTCATCAGGGATTGTATGGGACAAGCCCAGCCCAGCCTCATACAGGAACAAAAGACATGACTACCAGCTCTGCCTATAACATAATCTGTTATAATTCTTTTCCCTGAATTCATACTAAGATCTAAGGCAGGATTCATTCCTATTACAAGGAAACATTATAAAGTGAAATCTTAGTTCACAGCTAAGGAAAAACAGTAAGTTTTTCAGGAATGGCTTCTTATAGAGAATAATCAATATGTGGAACCAAGCTACTAAACGAAATAGTTAAGATGGATAAAGTAACTTAAGGATATGGAAATTGTGCTATATCTAGATATTCTTGCTGAGAGGCAGAATAAATCTGCTTTGAGACAGAGAATTGATCAGATGACTTACTAATGGTTGCAGCCATAATATTTCTATTATGGAAAAACTAGAGAAGTGAGCAATTCATGACTGACTTTTTGGCTTATGTCTTTATATTGATGCTTATCTATCATGAAAAATTAGGAGGTGCCTGAACATTAGAGGAGTATGGTATGTTAGTTCATGGTTGTCAAGGCACTGGGGTATCATAATTTGTGAAGGTAGTTCAGAAAATTTATCAAAATTCTAGATTATGGACCTTCTGGGGGCAGGGACTGCCTCTGTATTTTTTTTTTTCTACAGCATCTAGTAAAATGGGTCCTTCATTCTTGTTTGTGGTTCTTAGGCACTACTGTACTAGAAATAATAAATACCTCTGTCTTCCTTTCTCTTATACCAATCAAATACCACATTGTGAGCCAGATCATTACCTAATGTAAATCAACATAGCTCCATTGACTTCAACAGAGCTATGACAATTTACAGCCTCTGAGAATCTGATCTTATATTTCCATACAGGAATGAATTGGATTTATAAGAGCTATATCTTTTGTAATCTAGCAGCTGCACATAAGTTGAAAGACGGGGAGGGAGGGAGGAGAAAGACATTGTTGCAGAGCATCTGAGGAAGAAGAGGATTAGATCACTGACCTATGTAGATAAATTATAAGAAGCCATGCTACCAGTGAATTATTTTGCAAATGTACTGACATGTTTTCTCTGGTATGATTGCCATCCACTTCCCCTGATTGGAGGATATTTGTAAAAGATTGAATTTAATTATGAAAATACTAATATGTAGTTCCTTCAAATATTTAAGTTAAAACTTATTAATCTGAATAACACGACAAATTGATAGAGAGAAATTTTGTGCAACTTTATGGGCCTGATCCTCCATTGATCTGTCCCTTCTATAGTCATTTGCACCTGTGCAAAGAGTGTGTAAAATGCTATCATTGCAATCTGATAACATTTTATACCTACTTTGTACACTTGGCAATGACTACGCAAGGCACAAACCAGTAGGGAATCAGGCCTAGTGTGCCTGTTTTCTTGCATTATTCATGTGTTTGTGTATATACTGATATGGTTACTGTTTCTAGGCCAAAAAACTTTGGAATCAAGGTTGTAAATATAAGTTAATAAGGAGGGAAAAAAACCTCTCCTCTTCCTTCCTTCTATACCTTTTCCTTAGGCTAGGTCTACACTACAGCGGGGTTCCGACCTAAGATACGCAACTTCAGCTACGTGAATACCATAGCTGAAGTTGCGTATTTTAGGTCGGCTTACCTGGCGGTGAGGACGGGGGAAAGCCGACCGCTGCCGCGCTGCCGCCGACTCCGCTGCCGCCTCTTGTTGAGGTGGATTTCCGGAGTCGACGGCAGAGCGATCAGGGATCGATTTTACCGCGTCCTCACGAGACGCGGTAAGTCGATCCCCGATAAACCGATTGCTACCCGCCGGATCGGCGGGTAGTGAAGACGTAGCCTTACTTCCTCTGCTTCCTTTAGTTTTCTTTCTTTCTCTCTCCCCTCCTCTGTTGTTCTTACCATTCTCTTCTTCTCTCCCCCCACACCCATTGCTGCCCTTCTCCTGCTCCTTCACATCCCAGTCACGCAGAAAAATTCCTAAAATGGAATCTTGCTTCCACCTAACTAACAAACAAACAAACCCCCTTTATTTAGGGCCAGATTGAACACTACCTTACATCATGAGTAATCATAATCCAGGGGACTAATTGAAGAGTAAAGTAATATTAAGTATGAGTATGGGGTGGTATGACCCTTAGAAAGAATACAGGAAAAATGAACATGTTGCCTCAGTTTTCAATAAGGATGATAATATAGATCATGGAGGCAACGCAGGATAACTAATGGGAATGGGTGTGTAGAAATGGAAATTACTACATCCAAGGTGGAAGCAAAACTCAAAACTTAATGCACTAAAACTGGGGGGATTGGATAATCTCCATCCCAGAACACTGAAAGACCTGGCCTCTAGAATTGCATGTCCAACAGGAAGGATTTTTAATAAAAATATCAAATGGGGGTGGTGGTACCATATGACAGGAGATCAGCAAATGTAGTACTACCTTTACGTAAAGGGGTGGGGTGAAGTGATCTGCACAACTACAGACATGTTAGTTGGACCTCAATAGTATGCAAGGCTTTAGAACAAATTTGGAAGGAAAGAATAATTAAAGCCATGGAAGTAAACAGAAAATAGGATAAAAAGCAAACATTGTTTTAACACAAGTAAATCATGGCAGACTAACCTGATTTTTTTTATAAGATAACTGAATATTTAAGTAAGGTAAATGAAGTAGATCTAACCTCTCTGGGTTTTTGTCAAGTATTTGGTATGGTACCACATGGGAAAACTTAGTTAAACTGGAGAAGGTGGGGTTTAGTACAAGAATTGTAAGGTAGATAAGGAACTGGCTAAAGGGGAGCCAACAACAGGCTGTGCTGAATGGGTACCTATTGGGCTGGGGGAAGGTTACTAATGGAGTTCCTCGAGGACTGGTCTTGGGACCAATCTTATTTAGTATTTTAAATAATGACAAAAAGGTTGCCATGTACTAATGAAATTTGCTGATGGCACAAAGTTGGGAGGCAGTGTCAATACCGAGGAGGACTGCAATACTACATACGAAGAATTGGATAATCTTGAGAACTGGAGTAATAGAAATGGGATGAAATTTAATAGTACAAAATGCAAAGTCATGCACTTAGGGACAAATAACAAGAATTTCTGCTACCATCCGGGGGCTCATCAGTTGGAAACAACAGAAGAAGCTAAAGACATGGGTGTATTAGTTAATCACAGGATGATTATGAGCCACAAATGTAATGAAGTTATGAAATAGACAAGTAAGATGGTGGGATATATCAGGTGAGGTGTTTCCAGTAGAAATAGGAAAGTATTAATGTCATTGTACAAGGCATTAACAAGTAAGACCTCATCTGTGTGAAATTCTGGTCACCCATGTTAAGAAAGATGAATTCAAACTGGAACAGGTGCAAAGAAGGGCTGCTAGGATGATCAGGGCAATGGAGAGCCTCTTTTATGAGAGGAGACTAAAAGAGCTTGGCTTATTTAGCCTAGCAAAAAGAAGGATGAGAAGGGATAGGATTGCTCTCTATAAATACGTCAGGTAGGTAAACTCCAGAGAGGAAGAAGAGCTGTTTAAGCTAAAGGACAATGTTGACACAAGAAAAAAATGGGTACAAACTGGCCATGAGTAAACTGAGGTTGGAGATTAGAAAAAGGGTTTCTAACCCTCAGAGGAGTGAGGTTCTGGAATAGCCTTCCAATAGGAGCTGTGAGGGCAAACAACATAACTAGTTTTAAGATGGAGCTTGATAAATTTATGTTTTGGATATACAATGGTGTTGCTTGCAATAGCAGGGGACTAGAAACAAGAACCCAGGAGGTGCCTTCCAATCTTCTATTCCTATGATGTAACCTCATTTACGGGGAGAACTGGATGGGCTGAAAATGGGTGAAACAAAAAGGAGTAACGTTTCACTTATGCCCACACCTCCAATTAATATGTACATTAGAGTTTGTTTTAAATATAAAGTACAGACCTTGGGGAGGAGGCCATTAAGCTGCCTACCCAGAAGACAACTGAAAGTAAGTGGAGCAACCCAGGCCTATGTGGAATAAGAGGTTTCTGCAAATGACATAGAAGAAACTGTTTGGCTTCCTCATCCGCTTTTAGGAACATGTGGTGTTTTACTTGACTCATCCCTAAATAAAACTTTTGTATTCATATGTACACTCAAACATAATACATTGGCTATGGGAAGTCTCCAGTCAGACGGATGCATAGCAGCCAGTTTTACATAATCTAGCCTTGTTCTACTCTGTGAGTGTGTGGGAGGTTTTTCTTAATGATGCCTTTTCTTTGAACCATAATCAGTTATTTTCCAGATTGTAAGACCCTCAAAGCCCAAATACAAATGGGAATGCAATTAATAGTGGTGCCATATCGGTATATCTAGTGCCAAATGGTTGGGTCAGGGAGCATTGTGGTATACGCATACCTTTTGTCCTATTGAACTGAATCTGCTCCTGGACCTCCTTCTCTGGATGGTGCCATCTTATAAGAAATACATCATCATCATCAGAGTGCTTTGTTCCAGTAATGTATTACAGTAATACATCTGTTGCTTTAATGATATATTAGTGTAATATATTATCAGAGTGAAGCATACCAATGATATATTACTTAAAAGGTGATGCCATTCAGGAATGAAAGGATTCATGGGCATATTCAACGTAATTAGAAGATAAAAGCCTGGATGCAGCACCATGGAAATGCTTTCTTGGAACTAGGGAGAAATGCCAGCATTATGTTAGCCTCTTTTGGTGCCATTTTCCGGTGCCATAGCACCAGATTTGTAAAACTGTGGTTGTTACATCTCGTAAACCTTTTAAATATACCAAGAGCAACTACCATTAACCTTGGGTCATTGTGAAGCAGACAGTATACAGTTACATCATTTTTGCTATATAGTAGTACAGTACTTACTTTATTTCATATGGTTACAGGTAACTAACATTAACCTCCAGATATATGCTTTTCAGGCTATCTCATTACAATAATCTGGACTCCGGGTTTTTTTTACTCATTAATTATTGTCCATTCTCAAATATTTTCTGTTGCTTGACCATTGAACTTGAGCGTATCATTAACTGTAGGTCTCTTTAATCTTAACCTCAATTCTGCAGAAAAGGACCTGGGGACTACAGTGGACGAGAAGCTGAATATGAGTCAACAGTGTGCCCTTGTTGCCAAAAAGGCTAATGGCATATTGGGCTGTATAAGTAGGAGCATTGCCAGCAGATCAAGGGAAGTGATTATTTGACACTGGTGAGGCCACATCTGGAGTATTGCGTCCAGTTTTGGGGCCCCCACTACAGAAAGGATGTGGACAAATTGTAGAGAGTCCAGCGGAAAGCAACGAAAATTATTAGGGGGCTGGGGCACATGACTTATGAGGAGAGGCTGAGGGAACTGGCTTTATTTAGTCTGCAGAAGAAAAGAGTGAGAGGGGGTTTGATAGCAGCCATCAACTACCTGAAGGGGGGTTCCAAAGAGGATGGAGCTAGGCTGTTCTCAGTGGTATCAGATGACAGAACAAGGAACAATGGTGTCAAGTTGCAGTGTGGGAGGTCTAGGTTGGATATTAGGAAAAACTATTTCACTAGGAGGATGGTGAAGCACTGGAATGGGTTACTTAGGGAAGTAGTGGAATCTCCATCCTTAGAGGTTTTTAAGGCCTGGCTTGACAAAGCCCTGGCTGGGATGATTTAGTTGGGGTTGGTCCTGCTTTGAGCAGGGGGTTGGACTAGATGACCTCCTGAGGTCTCTTCCAACCCTAATCTTCTATGATTCTATGATTTTCTCCACTATCACAAAGCTTTTTTTGCATTTTTTAACCTCTGCGGGATAAAGTCAGCATGGTTCACATTAATTAGCATAATCCACAAAACAAACATTTCTAAACAGCTTCCAGACATCATAGCAAAAAAATATGTCCTTGTTCTTTTCTGTTTCTTGTTTCTATTTCCCAAAAAGTATGGCTATTTAAGAAAGGTGAGAGACTATAAAAGCTCAGAATTCAAACCCTCCTCCTCCTCATCCCTAAAATGAGCTTGATCCAGTCTAAGGAAACATGCTCATGTGGGAGAGGATCACAAGAGCCATATTTCCACCAAGCAGTAGTTTAACTAATGCATAAGCATCAATTCATATTTATTTACTCTTTCCTCCAAATGCACTGACAAAATTGGAAGTGGGAACTTTTCATTAACCTCTACCTAAGTATTCCCCGGGAAATACACTTAACATTTATTGTGCCAGAAGTCCACTCTTGTCTGGCACATTTTCAGTATAGTCCTTTGAACTCCCAGGTCTCACATCTGTCACATCTGCCCCATAGAGAGTTAATACAATCCTGGTCCACATAAACCATTCATTTAGTACAGTGGACCCCAAAGATACTTAAGCTTAATTCAATAAGGTCTCCCAAGGATGTGGCAGGACATTGCCATATCTGTCTCACTTTATGTTATATTGAAAATTAGCAACTTTAAGAAATAGATTCTGCCCTCACTTCAGCCTTGATCCAAAAACTGCTGAAGTCAATGACTCTGTGCATTGATTTCAATGGGTTTTGGATCAGGTCCTTATACTAGTGCATGTCAAAAGAGCTCCATCCAGATATCCTGGTGTGAAGCTGTCATGAGTGAGGGGAGAATTAGGCACGAAGGTCCAGATATACAAAGAGTGATTTAGCCTAGATTTAGGCCAAAGATTATAAGGGGGAAGTCTTCCTCACTCTCAGACATTCAGTGTGGGGATAAGTGGCCTCTGAGTATACTTATTGGATTGAGTCCTTTAGGCAATATAGTCTTTCCTTACCTTCCCCGATTTTAGGATTGTACTGGGGTTTAGGCATAAGATAGGTGTCTGAACATCCTCTTGAGGCTGCAGTATGCATGCTCAGAGGCAGAAACTTGCAGCACCTATATCCCTTTGTGGATCCGGGCCTCAGATTGAAATCCTGGGCCCCCTGAAGTCAACAGGTATTTTGCCATTGACTCCAATGGTGACAAGATTTTACTCTAATTTCTAGAGGAGGGTGTTTCTTTTTCTCTCTCTCTTTTCTTTTTTTTAAGGGGTAGGAGCATTTAGATGGGCTCGGCAAGATGGCAGATGTACAGCATTGTGCAAAGTATGCTTTGTGGGATATCATTTGAAAACTCATAATTTGCTGGTCAGTATTGTCCTGATAAATTGTGTGGCAACATTGTATATAAAGTTATAAGATTCCACTCTATGGTGTTATTAACACATATTCCAAACCACAGTCCTGCCCAAATAGAAGTTGGCCAACATGTCTGTCTCAAACAAAAGAATGTGTGCTTTGCTTAATTTGCTATTAAGCAATAAACAGTCTCATCAAGCACAAAGGAAGCTCCAGCAGGAGATATCTTCCCCTGTAGACTTTTTGTGTCCTGAATCTCAGTTGGAAATGTTTGCTAAGAGGGGGACTGACACTATAAAAATGAGACAAACACCTCAAGGCATCCCTCCTCCTCTCTGACTCTCTGTCCATTGATTGACTGCACCATAAGGAACAAAGGAAGCAGTCATTCCACAAAAGAAGGGGTCCTGGGTGAGAAGCTTGGCTAGTAAAAATGTTGAGAACATGTGATGAGAAAAACTTCGTTTTGAATTTAACATAGATTGTTACATTTTATCTTTATTTTTCTCATAACGATTTCTGACTTTTATGCCTTATTACTTGTTTTCACTTAAAATCTATCTCTTTGTAGTTAATTGGTTAATAAACTTGTTTTATGGTTTGAGCTAACCCAATGTTTGAACTGAAGTGTTCGGGATAGCAGGATTTGTGCATATTATTTCTATTAATAAAATGACGGACTTTATATGAGCTTATATTGTCCTGGAGAGAACGGGGCAGTACATAGGTTTGCCAATATTGTATTTCAGAAATAAGGGTCTGTTTTCTTAGCACCTCCAGCCCACTTCTCCTCCCTATTGTATTATTAGTTATTATGTATTAATTATATAATAATAAGCCATACTTACCTACATTTGGCATGGGATATTTCTTGCTGCTTTTGCAGCACTCAGCAACTCCTGATATTGTTGTACAGAGATGAAAAAATAAGGGACATCCCTTGTAATAAGGGACTGTTGGCAACCCTAGCAGTTCAAGACATACATTTCTGGGGGGAAATGTGGGATTGGGAGTGTGCTGGGATCACCCTGCTGTATAATTCAGGCAGGTAAAAGCCTGGGTGTGAATGGCAGGCTGCAAGTGCATACAGGCATAACTGGGAGTGACTTGCATGCTGGAAGCTACAGCAGCAAAGCACACCCCAGGTTGGAGGGCAGGGTTGACACAGCTACTCATTAGTCTAGATTGTACCCCAGGTATGTAAGAGGGGGTGTTTTTGTTGTTGTTTGTTTGTTTGAAGGGGTAGGGACATTCAGATGGGCTAGGCAAAATGGCAGATGTACAATAGCTGTGCTGTGGCTTATAGTGTTGCCAACCCTCCCGGTTTGGCCTGGAGTCTCCCGGAATCGGCATTGATTTCCCAGTGACTATTGAAAGCAATCTGGGAGATTTTAATAGGCTATTTTAAGAAAATGACATTACGTCATGTTGGGGGAAAATAATCTCCCGGAATAGCTTCAGTCAGAGGTGGCAACCCTAGTGGCTTAGCTTTTGTTTGATCACTTCCAGTTTGTTGTCTTTTACAGAAATAGGGTCTCTTCAGGTTTCTAGGCCTGAAAGAATGGTCGTGGATCCCTTTTGGCACCTACATTGGAGGTGTGTGGCTTACAAAATAGGATTTGGGCAAGGAGAGGCTGCATGGAAAAATAACTCCAGCAAATGAGCAGTGAGTTCTGATATTGCTTTCCTCCTCTAGCCCTTCAGACACTGCATGCTGACCTAAGTGCATTAAATAACTGCATAAAATATTTGTGTGCTCTGTCTCATCAGGTTTTTCTACTATGCTGAAAAGAATGATCTGCAGCAAAAGGCTTTTTTAAACCTGCTGGAACTGTCAGTAGCATTGCAGGCAGTGCCATCTCTAATTGCTGATGTGGTGTCCCTCCCTGGTCTGTTAACAAATATTTCTGGGGTGATTTTTGCAAAGTAGCTATCCTCTACTTAAAGACTAGATGATCTCCAAAGGGCTATGATAGTCAGTAAAAGATTTACAAGTTTGGAATAAGAATTCAGAGAATTGGTAGCTAGAGCTGGAATACTGAAAACAGTTAAGATTTGAGATTATGGCTAGTCAAAAATGTACAGTCAAAACTGTTTGATGGAAAATTGGGGATTTGATTAGACACTTTTTACAAAAAATGTAGTTTGCTTTCTGCAGAAAATGTAGATTATTTTTTGTCAAAAAAAGAAATGAACAGCCAAAAACGGAAGTTTGTTTTTGGCCAAAACAAATTTGGAGCTGAAGCCCAGCCCATAGAGGAAAATGAGGGCATACGGCATCCAAACTACAACTCCCAGAGGCACCATGGAGTATTTCCAAATTGATATTTTCAGCTTTTGATATTTTTTTTTCTTCACCAAAAAGCTGAAATGGTCCATGGGGTGAGAGGGAATTCTGATCAGCTCTACTTAAAACTCTTCCCAGAGATTCTTAAAGACCTAAAAGTATATAAAGAATTTATGAAGGAAATGGAGAAGAGGTTGATCATCCAAAATGTAAAGATTGTTCTGCTCAAAGAGAGGCTAACATGAGAAGAGCTAGAGACTGTTAATGCAAACTAGGAATTTGAAATCATCTAGCATTTTTGCGCTAGCAGCTTGTCCTGTGTCATTGCAGTATACATTTGGACACACAGACCAATTTAGAAGAAGACCATGGAGGAAGAACAATTATTATTATTTTTTTCTGCTTTGTGGAAGCACAGTAATATCTTAGAAGCAGCAAGACCAGCTGCTGGTTTATGGCTAATGAGTCCCACATTTCCCTCTGCCCAGACGACACCACAGCATTGTTAAGGAAGTGTGTGTGTGTGTGTTTCCTTTCTATGTGGATTGCCTAACACATGTGCATTGGTAACATTGTGCTGCTATGAAAAATCATTAATCAGTGTAAATTATAAGGAGAAGGTATGAACTTGCAGAAATCACTTTCAGGATTAAAAGTAGAAGTTTGCACACTCCGTATATGTTCATTAAAAAGGTAATTAAAACTAAAAAAAGTAATGACCATTGAAAAATTGTTGGGTCTTAAACTGAGTGAGCTGGCACCTTCAGTGCTTGGTTTTTTTATTATTGTCATCACTGTTTTAGCATAAGTCCTTCAATTCAAAACCTAAACTGAATGCAGGTCTCTAGCTTTTTATTTTACCCCTTTCCTTGCTGCTGCCATTGGAAGGTTCATGTGTTTTAGCAACTGTTCCCTATGGCTTGTTAGGACATAGCAGGTTTGTCTAGCAACACTTATAAAAACAAGTTGTGAGGAAGAGTCTTGGGGTGGGAATCACAGCAGAACATCATGCAGCAGTTAAATAGTTACCAGTGTTGGCCTTTTATGCAATTATGACTGGCTTCAAAGGTTGGCTTAAAATGAATGGAGAAAATTTACACCGCTCTAAAAGCCTGAGTCTGATCTCACACAGGCTAGTGTAAAAGAGGAGCAACTTCACTGAAGTCAATAGAGTTACACAGGTATACAAGTGGCCTAAGTGAAAGACATATTAGGTCACTTATTGTTATTGTATAAGTCCAGTTAAAGATTCAACATGACATCAAGTGGCTGGTGAAACTATTTTTAGTTTTGAGGGGGGCACCGAGGGGGGAGTTAGTTGGAAGCTTACATTATGAAAAACCTATTAAAATACATTAGAAGACCTTAAATCTGTGCATAGAACATACTGTACTATCCTACATAGTTTTCTCCAAAAACTAGCAGTTAAAGTAGCATGAATGGCAATGCTTTAATTAAGCAATAGGAAAAGGTTGGCTACTATACATAGTGGCAGCTTTGAGTGCACAGTGAGGCATGAGTCCAGCCTGGCAAGAAAATGACCAGGAAGCTTAAATATTTTTTTTAATGGCATTGATGAATTCCTTTAAGTAGTACTTTCCAATTAGTGCTAAAAGCTGACATACACTACTGTTTTCATGACACAAGAGTTAAAGGCCTGTCTGAAATTCCATTCTAAACCTCTATTTTTAGCGATTCAGCATATGTAACTTTAAGTAACAGAAATAGTAATATAACAGACTGTTTCATACACTTCCAAGAGATTTTCTTTTTTCAGTTGTTTTTATATGGCAAGTCTCTAAAAAAAAAAAAAAAAAAAAAAAAAGAGAGAGAGAGAAATTCAATAACAAAACCATGTTAAAATGACCTTAAGAGTCTGAGTTAATGTAGGCTTTTTTTGCTTTTGTTTTTAAGAATGAAATGCACCCAATATCCTCTATATCTCAACATAATGGGACATACTCTTAACTACTTTCTTAAAATGCATCCTATTGTGCTTGCTAATTAGAGGATTTATTGCACATTTCACTTTGGCTTAGTGTGCCAAGTTCATTTTTTGGTTTAACTCCACTCTCTTCTGAAGATTTACCTCAGAGCTGGATTTGGCCCTCTGTGTTTAAATCAGACCCTTCACGTTGCTTTAAAAAAGACGGTGTGGGTTTTTTAGGTGGAGTTACTCAGTTTATGTAATTAGGTTCAGTTAATGGAAAGTAGTTCCAACCAGTAATTTTGCTATGTAAATATGACCATGCAGAACAACTGTTTCAATCATCAGATCAAAGAAAATATAATTTTATTGTGTAATATTCTTTGTAATTAAGAATGCTTTTACTATAAATTTAGTGAGTGGGAGTTAACATGTTTAATTTAATTCTTCCTTTGGATATCCCCTACTGTATGCACAGTAGGCACAATAAAGGAAAAAGTGTGAGCTGTCTAGCTTTGGCCATAGTGCCAAAATCTGACTGGGGAGCCGTACATTTTTCCACACTGCTCCCACAGTGCTAACACTCAGCAATTTATCAACACTCCCTGGAATAAAACAAAGCAAGAAGGCACGCCCCCCTTTCACAGCCCATATATGGACTACAGGCCACTCTGAAACTGTTACACTGACTTAAAGGAGCATGCCCAGAGAGAACACTGACATGGACACATGGTGAAGACTGTCAGAGGAACACTGACAACATCCCCGCAGCTGCCCTTTCTTAAAGGGAAACACATGTGTCTGGTTTATGCCTGCCAGCATTTTGCTAACAGACATTTATGGGCTCTGGCTCCTGAGTGGAGCAAAGCTAAGGGAAACACACCTAGCAAGTAAGCTAGATATGCTTTTTTTTTTTTTTAAGTTTCCCTTAAATTTACAAATCCAGGGAGAAGAATGGAGAAATGCCTCCAAGAACAAAATCAGCATTTTAAAAGCCGTGGTTTTGCTATGGGCACAAAAGCTCTTCCAACCTGGTGCCATTTATTCTAAAGCAAAATACATCTTCAAGAAAATATTTGTTTTTAAATGGCTGTAATTTTTTTAGGCTAACAAATATCATTTACTGTCCCTGTACTGTTGGATTTTATTCCTATGCTCATAAAGCCAGTTTACTTTCATCACAAATAGACAAGAAATGGCCTAAAACCAATAATTCTGCATTCATGATTTTTTATAGTTGTAAGTCTGATTCCTTTCTTGTTCAGCCTTTTCCTCTGGAAGCCTCTCCCTCACAAGACAAAGGAAAGAGTTTTGAGGTACTCCTTATTCAAGGGATGAGGGAAGCCTCCATGAGAAATGAAAAAGCAGTAGTGTAAAGTGGAAGTCAGACCAGCATGGGGAGTGTTACTCGAAACACTGGCTTCTTACTTAGTGATTAGTGGAGAAGGGCAGCCTGAGTACTTTGAAAGAGCCAAATACAGGTTTGTAAATATTCATTGAGTCTGTGCTGAGGGAGGTTGTCAGAAGACAACCATCTATTCCAGGATTTTCCTGAGGAACAGGAGTTTGGAGCTAGGATGGCAGGTACCAAGTATCGGGGGTAGCCGTGTTAGTCTGTATCCACAAAAACAACGAGGAGTCCGGTGGCACCTTAAAGACTAACAGATTTATTTGGGCATAAGCTTTCGTGGGTAAAAAACCCACTTCTTCAGATGCATGGAGTGGCAGGTAATACGTGAGGAAGGGGCAGGTGACAATTGTTTTCAATAGTGAAAATAGATCAGCACTTCTAAATGGGATAGGATGGCTGATAAAGGAAAAGATATAAAGACTAAGGGCTAAATTCACATGGGGAATTTAGGTGTTTAACTGCCACTTTAGGCCCCTAAATCCAACATTGAGGTCCCTGTGGCATTCACAAAACTACCACTGAGCTGTGCCTAACACTGCAGGTATCGAAAGTCAGTGTTTTCACTGGGAAAGTCCTCTAGGTGCCTACATTTCTGCTGATGGGCATGTGCAAAGCCACCTCATTCCTAATGCTAACAAGAAGCTCAGTACCTAACCCCTGGTGGGCTTCACAAAGTAGACATTCTCCCTCACGAAGTCCAACAGACCTTTCAAGACCTACCCTGTGAAGGTCAGGCCCTATTCTCTGAAAAGACAGACAGGAAACTGCACAGTTTAAAAGACTTGAGGGCCACCCTCAAGTCCCTGGGCATACACACTCCCACTACACAGCACAGGCACTTCAGGCCGCAGCCTCCTCCGCAGTTTTACCAGCAAAACCAACAGGATGGTTCCCAGAGGAGGAATAGGGCAGCAGGAAGAGGTCACACCTGTCCTCAGGCCAGGCTCTGGCCAACCCAAGCCGCATTCCGGCCCCAAACTGGCCTTTTGAAGATGTGGTCAACGGCAGCACACCAGAACAAAAACTGGATCTACCCTGCCTCACCGTTTCGTCCCAGCTGTCCCCTTTCTACCGTGCATGGTCCAGTATCACTTTGGACCACTGGGTGCTCTGCCTGGTAGAGAGGGTGTAGCGGGGCAGTTACCCCACTCCTAGGGAAAAAGGTAGGCTGATTGGGGAGGCGGCCACAACTGTGGCCACACCCAATCAGGCCACAGCTGGCCCTGATATAAGGACTAAGGGAAGAGCTGGGTCAGTCTCATTCCAGCCCTGGAGTGAGAAGGGCCTAGCTGCCTGGGAGCACAGGGTATCTCAAGCAGAGCAGAGCAGTGCTGGGGAAGGACAAGAGGAGCTGGGGAGCTCCAGCCTGGCAACTCCCCAGGTTGAGGCCTTGTTAAGGCCTAAGGAGGTACTGGGGCTGAAGAGGTGAAGCCTGGGATAGGCAGAGGCAGCTGGTCTAACCCCCTTGCAAATGATGAGTGGCCATCACAGACTGCAGTTTGCCCCATAGAAAGGGGGCTAGATGACGACTGGCAGTAGCCACTGAGGCAAGGTGGGCTTAGAGGAATTGGGGTTCCCCTGGAAGGGGAAACCCAGAGTGTGGAGGTACTGCTGTGGGCAGAACCCCAAGGTAAGGGGTCTGAGAGGGACACGGGGCCGGAGGCAGGAGAGACACCGGCCAGCAGGAGGCACTCCGAGTGCTGGAATTGAGCTAATTCCTGGACGACCAGAAGGAGGCGCCGCGCCGGTGAGTCAGCGATCTGTTACAGAGGGGATACTCCATCCAATTCTGTGCCCCTCCACCCCCCTTCCCTGTCCCTCTTCAGGGACCCCTCTCACAAGCAACTCCTTATACAGGAGGTGCACTCACTCCTTTCGTTAGTGGCAGTGGAAGAGGTTCCTCGGGAGCAGAAGGGCAAAAGTTTCTAGTCTTGGTATTGCCTAATACCGAAAGCCAAAGGCGGGCTCAAGCCCATCTAGACTGCGAGAACTCAACCAGCTTGAGAAGAAGCTCAAGTTCCGCATGGTCTCTTTGGCTTCCTTCATTGGATCCAGGAGACTGGTATGCTGCCCTCAACTTGAAGGACGCGTACTTTCACATAGCAATAACTCTGGCCCACAGAAAATACCTAAGGTTTGTGGTGAACAACACCCACTGCCAGTTCACAGTCCTTCCATTGGCCTGTCGGCGGCACCCCGAGTGTTCACCAAGTGCATGGTGGTCGTGGCTGCGTTCCAGCGCAGGTGGCAGGTACAGGTGTTCCCGCACCTCGACAACTGGCTCATCAAGGGCCGATCCAGGTCTCAAGTGGAGGCACAAGTCAACTTCATAAGAATGACATTCAACAAACTGGGCCTCCTTCTGAATGAGGGGAAATCAATGCTGTCCCTGATTCAGAGGATACATTTATAGGGGCAGTACTGGACTCAACACAAGCCAGGACATACCTCCCAGAAGCAAGGTTTTGGTCCCTCGGCAACATCATACGAGGCCTCAGGCAGTTCCCCACCATCACAGCAAGGAATTGCCTGAAACGCCTGGGACACGTGGCAGCTTGTACCTACGTAGTACAACATGCCAGACTCAGACTTCGACCTCTTCAGTCGTGGCTAGCGTCAGTGTATCGGCCAGTCCAGGACAGCCTGGACAGGATCGTAACCCTGCCTTGGCCGGTACTCGACTCCCTCCGGTGGTGGCTCGACCCACAGGTAGTATGTGCAGGGGTCCCTTTCACCAGCCCCCCGTTGTCTCTCTAGCTAGTGATGGATGCGTCAGCCTTGGGCTGGGGAGCACATTTGGGAGACCTCAGGACACAAGGCCTTGGTCTCAGGTGGAACTCGCTCTCCACATCAATGTCAGAGAGCTGAGAGCGGTGTGCCTCGCATGCCAGACTTTCCGAGCCCACTTGACAGGGAGATGTGTATCAGTTATGACAGGCAACACCACAGTTATGTTTTATATTAACAAACAGGGGGGTGCACACTCCTCTCCCCTGTGCCAGGAAGCCCTCATGCTGTGGGACTTCTGTGTAGAGCATTCGATACATCTGCAAGCATTGTACCTCCCTGGAGTACAGAATGAGTTGGTGGATTATGTCAGCAGGTTGTTCCACAGCAATGAGTGGTCCCTTCGCCCGGACACTACGAACTCAATCTTCCATCAGTGGGGTTTTCCCCAGATAGAGCAGTTCACCACGCAATGCAACAGGAAGTGCCAGCAGATTTGCTCCTTCCTGAATCAGAGCCCAGGCTCCATCATGGACGCGTTCCGCCTCCCCATGGGGAGGCTGTCTCCTATATGCATTTCCTCCTATCCCCCTTGTTCACAAGGTGCTCCTCAAGATACGGAGGGAACAAGCTTTAGTGATATTGATAGCCCCAGCCTGGCCTTGCCAGCACTGGTACACATCACTCCTGGAAATGTCCATGGAAGCTCCAGTCACCTTGCCGCTCTTCCCGGACATATTAACTCAGGATCATGGTCATATCCAGCACCCGAACCTTGAGTCGCTGCATCTTATGGCATGGAAGCTCCATGGCTGAACCTGACAGAGCTCTCTTGCTTGGACTCGGTTAGACAAATCCTCCTTGGCAGTAGAAATCCCTCCACCAGGGCTACCTACCTTGCCAAGTAGAAGAGATTTTCAATCTGGTCGAGGCAGCATCATTCATCCCTGATGCTCACCTCTATGCCACTCATACTGGACTACCTTCTCCATCTCAATCAGCAGGGGCTGTCCACGTCGTCAATAAAGGTTCACTTGGCCGCCATCTCTGCCTTCTATCCAGGAGCAGAGGGCCGGTGATTTCCTCAAAGGTCTCAACAGGCTATACCCGCAAGTCGGATAGCCGGTCCCGGCTTGGGACCTCAACCTGGTCCTTTTCAGACTGACGGGGCCACCTTTTGAACTGCTGGCAACGTGCTCCCTGCTCTACCTCTCGTACCAGGTGGCATTTCTGATGGCAATAACCTCAGCCAGGAGGGTGTCTGAGCTCAAGGCCCTAACATCAGAGCCCCCTTACACATTGTTCTACAAGGACAAGGTTCATCTTAGGCCACATCAAACTTTCCTCCCTAAGGTTGTCTCCCAATTTCACATTAACCATGACATCTTCCTCCCAGTATTCTATCCTAAGCCACACTCGAGTAGTAGGGAGCAGAGGCTTCACTTGCTGGATGTCTGCAGAGCATTAACCTTCTACATCGAGAGAACAAAGCCATTCCGAAAGTCCATCCAACTATTCGTGGCTGTGGCAGACAGAATGAAGTGTCTTCCAGTCTCAATGAGTTTTGTCATGAATCACGTCTTGCATCGGAGAGTGCTGCAACCTGGCAGGGGTACCTGCCCCTCCGATCACCACGCACTCCACCAGGGTGCAGGTCTCTTCAACGGCTTTCCTGGCTCAGGTTCCTACCCAGGAAATATGCAGAGCAGCAACGTGGTCCTCCATACACACTTTCATCACACATTATGTAATTACACAGCAGGCCAGAGACGACGCGGCCTTTGGTAGAGCGGTACTCCAATCAGTGGACAACTCCGACCCCACCTCTGGAACTTAAGATTGTGATTCACCTGATTGGAATTGCCATGAACAAGCACTTGAAGAAGAAAAAACGGTTACTCACCTTCTCATAACTGTTGTTCTTCAAGATGTGTTGTTCATGTCCATTCCAATACCCACCCTCCTTCCTCTCTGTCGGAGTACCCGGCAAGAAGGAACTGAGTGGGGCATCGGGTCGGCAGGGCCCTATATTGGGTGCCATGAAGGCGTGACTCCAGGGGGTGCCCAGGCTGACCTGACAGATACTGTGTGTGTGAATAAGAGCTTTAACAACACAGTTCTGTCTTGCTCAACCTACTGCCTTATTAGACGCATACTGTCTTATTCTGCTGGTCTGGGACCCCTCCTTCCCAATCAGTGACTTTTAAAATATATGCTGGTAGCTCCTCCCCAATCTGGGCACAGGCGTGGGGAGTACTTTCTCTCCATACTCTTTCAAACCATCCACTGATTTGACTGGTGCAAAATCCTCCCCAAATGTGTGAAAGGATGGGATGGAGACAGAAGCAATCCTGTCCTTAGAAACTCTTCCTGCTTCTGTATCCTCTAATTTCCTCTTCAGAGAAACATACTCTAAAATCACAAAAATGAAGAGGAGTTTGTTGTTGCAGATGTAAAAAGGAACAAACCAGATGCGTGCTTTATTGTTCTGGTAAATCACATTGCTTTCCATTACATTCCTTCCCCCAACCTTCATGTGTACGCTGCCTATTTAGAGCAAGATTTTGTAGGATAGTAGAGGGACAAAAAGCCTCACTGCACAATTCTCCTCTGTAACCTGCCCACATTGCTGCTCGAGGTATGGCAGCAGAGGAAGCTGAATGGGGCCATATTCCTGTCTGTAAGTGAGAATATATTACTCCTTGCTGAAAGCCACCATTATCTGTGTTGAGCAGTACTTTAGGCCAGGACTAGTCCTACTGAAATCAATTGGAATATGTCATATATGCAGCTTAAGGTACTACTGACTATAAGTAAGGGAATCAGAATCTGGCCTGAATAAATAAGAGAAAACAAATGAGGAAAAACAAGGATAGCAAAAGACTGAAATGATGCATGTACTTACCAATTAATGTTTGTTTCCATGAAGAAAGAAGGATCCATTAGGTCATGGTGGCCAATATACTTCAGGCAGTTTAAAGCTGAATACTTATTGGTAAAAAAAAAAAAGAGAGAGAGAGAATTGCAGAGATGATGTGGAAATGTGGATCAATAAGAAAGAGAATTTAAATTCAGTTTAGGTGGTCATAGGCATTTTCTACATGCTTAGATGGTAGTCGGGAATAGGAACCTTAAATTCTATGGTTGGCTCTGTCATGGAAATGCTGTGTGACCTTGGTAAGTCACTTCATTTTTCTGTGCCTTGGTTTCCCCATATGTCAAATTGGAATAATGGTACTTATCCTTCTTTGTAAAGGATTTTGAGTTCTATGGATCAGAAGAGGTAAGTATTCTTGCTAAGAAGAAAAGGAAAAAGATCAAATCTTGAGTGTGCAGTCTGTCACGTATAAAATACCAGTACTGTACCTGCTCCCTTTTCAGTTTGTCTTCACTTGTCATGTTACATCTTAATTTAGACTAAATTCTTCAGAGAAGAATCGTCTACCACACTGTGGGCACTGTTTAAATAATAATAATTACTACATTTTGTTATCAAGAAGATCATAAACCAATAGGGATTTCTTGATAAATGTTCTGATGTTAAGAAAAGGAAGTTTGATGTTAAGAGTTAGGGGGAGATGGGCAGTAAAATACCTTTGTTAGTAATAAGTAATAAATGCTGTGGAATATCTGTGTTTGTGTAAACTAATCCTAATCCCAAATACACAGATATTACATGTAGGAATGGAAGAAGCCAGTGATTCAGTATTATATGCTTCCTCTTCCCTGTTTTAGACACAGTACTGGTCTTCAGGCATCCCATATCTGACTTGGGACTCAGAATCTCTGGGATATCTCTCCCTTATTAAACCAATAAGTCTGCATGTACTGTTCAAAGTGTTCAGATACATAGTGCTCAAACTGTTTCTTTAAAGAGAAAGTAGGGGGATTAGGTTATACCTAGGACTGGCTGCTCTTTGAGAGACAGCAGATCCTTGTTGGGTAGTGCAGTTTAGTGCAACTATTCAGGTAAAGGGAACAGCTTGTTGTGTTTGGCTCGCCCTACTACATACTGCTGATATTTTCACTGCAATTTTGGCATAAGAGGTGTGCCATCACCACGGAAGCTCTTCAGTGGTTGGGATAGTGCTGTGGGAAAAGAAAGAAGTTGCAGTAATAATTATTCTTATCTGCTACAGCTAATCAAACAGCAATGTGGATAGTTTGGGTAATGCCCCTTTAACAGGAAAAGGAGTGAAATGTTGGAGTTGGAAGTTTTCTGTAAGGTTCCATGGCAGTTGTGAATGACAGTTGAGGGCTGACAGTTATAAATTATGAGATTTGAAAACAAAACAAAAAATCATTGGGTTTTTTTGCTTCTTTTTTCCCCACCTTTTAAAAGGGAGCCACTCACCCCCAGTTTTTGTGTGTCCATTTTAAGATTCAACCTGAAATACATACAAAAATGCAGCTTCCCTGTTCTCTGATTGGAGGGCACTCCATTTACCTTCCCCTCTACCCCGAGGTGTGGGAACATGCCATTCTATTCCCCTCTATCTACCTGCCAGCTACACAAGATAGGAAGCTGCACCACTCATGCTCCCTTACACAGTCTCCTGCCCTCTCCCCTGTCCATATGACCTTCCCTTTCCTCTGAAAGTCATGTCATATTCCCCAGCACTCCACTCAGTCGCCCGTCTGCTCAGTGCCCACTTCAACTCTTCTCAAGCCCCTCATATTTCTGCACACCTTCAGTCTGCCTCCTGCTCCCCATATCACCCCTCTTCAGAGCTGCCAAGTATTGTGCTATTCCGTGCATGACATTTTATGCAAATTATTTAATTAGTTAATTTTTACATAGCTAAATAATTTACAAATTGCCAGAAACATCAAGTTTAAAAACACTAGGTGGGTTTAGTGGTGGCGAAAGGCATTGGCTAGAGATTAAATGTCCACTGATCAGTAGGAGCAGGTGTGGGAAGGCAGAATCTTATTCCTTGCATTTCCCAAAGAGAAGGGACACTGATTCTATGATGCCTCACTCGTTGCCTCCCCTCTGCTGCTCCACATGCCGGGGAAAGCAGAGAGCACCCAGAAGAGAGGACAAATGATATGTCTACACTGCAAAATTAAACAACTCACAGCAGTGAGTCTCAGGGCCCAAGTCTACAGCCTCGGGCTTGCACTACAGCACCAAAAATAGCAGTGTAGATGTTCTTGCTCGGGCTGGAGCTCAGGGTGTGAGACCCACCCCCTTCGCAGGGTTTCAGAGAAGTATAATAGGTAAATGTGGTGTGATTGTCCTTCTCAGAAGCCATGACAGTTGTCCCATAATATATCATCTTCATCTACATTTTTTAAATATTTTTCTTCACTACTCTGCTTTCTTTGTGTCACTGGAGTGGTGTAAAGGGGATGGAAATTGGCCTCATCTCCCCACAGGGGATAAGAGGTGGCAAAGGCATTTTCTACACCCTCCTTTCCCCTACCCTCTACTCCCTGGTGTAGGGCTGGTATCAGAGCAGAGAGGGTGTGTGAGCAGAGAAAAATCCGCAACTGGCAGACAGTCCCTTAGGGTCCATTGCCAGTTCTCAGGGGTTAGAGCAATCTCCGGTAAGCTCCCCTGCCCCACAGCATTGACACAAAATCAACCAGAGAAGCAAGAAGTTGTAACTGGCTGACAGGCCACCCCTCCTGTGCTGCACTGAACATAGCTACGGCCCAGCAGGGAGTCTTGTCCTAAATGATCACAGTTTGGAAATCAAATTGGTGGCCAACAAAATGTTAACGTAAAGCAAAATGACAAGAGTGAAAGATCAGAATTAGGCCCAGAGTTAACTTACACCAGGGTAACACTGTTGTAGAGCCATTAACTTGAATGGAGTTACTTCTGACTTACAAGATCAAAATCAGGCCCTATGTTTGCCTATCTGTCCAAACTGGTAACTGCAGCAATCCAGAGTTAAGTATCTACATTAAAAATGTTGTCACTAAAAAAATTCTTCCTTAGAATAACAAACATGTTTGAAATGCAGTCCAAATCTCCTGGCTTGCCAAATTTGTAGGGGCATATACCCATGGAGATTTAAGATCAGCCACCGTGCATGGATCTTATTAATATTGATTTTTTTAATAGAAATTGGGCTCTGTATCATCTGTTATATGCAGAGACTGTAGTATTCAAACAGCAGCAAAATGTAAATGCCACCATTATTGTAAAGAGTACATGCTAACATTTGCATAGCAGCTAACGGTATCTTGTGGCATTGTTACTGCAAAACAATTCATGCTAGTTCATTTGCCAGGTTTTGTTAGAGACACTTGCAAAAACCAGTTGTGCTTTGGATGTTAGATATCAGCATGACATACTGTGCTTTTCCTTCTTTGTGGCTTTCAGCTCTAGATCTATGAGCATGCAGAATATATTGAAATTTACAAGATTTTTGAGCACTTCCAAGAGAGTTATTTCAATGTACTATCTGCTCACAAGGATGGTGCAGATGCTTAAGAGTGAGAGAAGTGGCATCAGTGCTTATCTCTGATTTCAGAGAAGAACTGTGTACTGGGTTGTTATAGTGAGCTCACAAACAGTGCACTTTTTTGTTTTTGTTAAATAAATGTACTTAAAGATGTTAGGGTGGTGGTCTTTGGGGGAAGGCAGGGTGCGTTGTCTGTTTAAAAACTAAAGCAGGGGACTGAATGGGTTAGAACTGGTGGGCTACACAGCTTTTCACCTTTGGGTGGTTATTTATAATCTGTTCCTAGGTGATCATGGTCAAAAAATGATGGCTGTTCATTGGCCTCTGTGAAACAAATTGGTAGCCTCACCAGTTATTGTTAACTTTTCCATTGTTCATTATTTAAAAAAAATTACATGGTGCTATTCCTTCCCATAGGAAATCAATGGGACTTAGGCACCTAAATACCTTTGAGAATCTGGGCCTTAGTGCTGAGTGTGGTGCCATTGAAATCAGTAGTGGTAGAGAGAAGAGGAGTTTGAGACAGAGCATGAGGGATGTGCCTTCTAGGGTGGGTGGGATAGTCGATATATGATTGGTAGTAAATGCTACACTTGATCATAAGGGTTAGGAGGATTAGGCCTATAAGTAAGATTAGATTGTAATATCGCAGGGATCGGCAACCTTTGACATGCGTCCCGCCAGGGTAAGCACCCTGGCGGGCCAGGCCGGTTTGTTTACCTGCCGCGTCCACAGGTTCAGCCGATTGCGGTTCCCACTGGCCGCGGTTCACAGCTCCAGGCCAACGGAGGCTGCGGGAAGCGGCGCGGGCCAAGGGATGTGCTGACCGCCGCCCCATTGGCCTGGAGCGGCGAACCGCGGCTAGTGGGAGCCACAATTGCCCAAACCCGTGGATGCGGCAGGTAAACAAACCGGCCCGGCAGGGTGCTTACCCTGGCGGGACGCCTGCCAAAGGTTGCCAATCCCTGTAATATCGTCTTCTTTGCCCTGCAAAATTACAATTTTAATAAAACAAGACTGGACACCATGTCAGGAGAGCGCAAGAAACCTGATTAGCATTCATATTATACACGTATGCACACTCAGCTGGCCTGACAGAACAGTTTGGGGCAAGTTAAGAGATCATACTTCTTGAAATTGCTCCTGGGCTGGTCCACTTATTATGAGTAGTATGGTTTCACAGGGGGCCCAATATTTGCTTACACTGGCTTTGCTTTTCATAACCACTGAATTCACTTTTTTGTTTTTGTTTTTTGTTTAAATCAGGGCCCTGGGAAAAAATGTAAGGTAGAAAAATACAAACATAAGAATGGTCGTACTGGGTCAGACCAATGGTCCATCTAGCCCAGTATCTTGTCTTCCAACAGAGTCTGGTGCCAGATGTTTCAGGGAATGAACAAAACAAAACAGGGCAATTATCAAATGATCCATCCCCTGTGGTCCAGTTCCAGCTTCTGGCCGAAATGTTAGCCTACCATTCTTAGGTGTCTCATTAATAACTCAGGCACCCATCATACTGTTGGCACTATACAAATAATGCCATATTACACCAATATAGAACCCAGGCAGTTAGAATGCTATGTCTGTGGATAGACTGAAGTGGATATTCAGTTGAAGGTTCCAAAGATCTAATATCAACAGATTATTCCATTTACCCTGTTACATCATGTATGACTTTGAGGCAGACACCTACTATTCATGCCTCAGTTTCCTCATCTGTCAAATGCTTACTTTAGTCACAAGGATTTACTGAGGCTGTATTAATTCATGTCTGTAACAAGGTTTGTGGTTTGGAAGATGATGTAGCCATGGAAAGTATTAACTATAATTGATTATTAGTAGGGCCTGCAGATGGAATTCATTATTTACGGTATATTATTTATACAACAAAAAGACTTGTCATTGTTTTGTGTTCATATATCGAGTTCAAAGGATCTGAGAAATCTCAGAAATGTGGTCAATTGAATTTTTTCAACATTTTAAAATATTTCAACCATTACTATCATGATGGAAGTTGAATACAAAAATTGTATAATTGCATAATATTAGTCATATAATCTTCCCTAAGCCAATAAACAAACATTAAGACTGTTGCTGCATCTTTGATTTTCATATTTTGCCTAGAAAATACAGTATGTTATATTCTTCTAAGACCCATGCAATTGTACAATACAATTAGGCAAGAAAGAACAAAAAGCCAAGTTGTCCTTATATGGGTTATTCACACACACAGGACTAGAAACCCCACAAGTTCGGATTTATAATTTCTGCCTGATAGTTTGTTCAAGATGCAGGATTTCTTTCTCCGTGGAACAGAAGTAGGATTTGGCCCCAAAAACCTTTGGATCTACACAGGCCCTCTGCCACTGTAGTGATTGCCAGTCCCCATGACCCTACAGCTCTTTCAAGGGATCCGTGTCCTCATAATGTCTCTGATTGCTGCAGCTACCTAAACTCCCCTAAAGGGGGTTTCAAACTAGGGACAGGAAATTGGCATATTGTAAATTAATGCTGACACTGTCGGTGTTAATTTGTACCAGAAATCCATGCGGAATAGAAGGGAGGGATAGAGGTGATTATTGCAGAAAGCAACAGTCCTCACACCCCATCCGCTCCTGAGCAGTGACAGTATCCTAGAGCCAGCACTCCCTCCCTACCTGAATCCACTACTCTATGGTCTTCTTCATTGCAGGGAACATTTGGACAGAAGAGAAGTCTTAGTCAGAAAGCCTATGTAGTTCAGTGCAAAAAGAGCTGCATACAGGGTATATTTTAAAAACAGTACAAGAGGATTTAGTCCCACAACTTCTATTAATTTTAACAAAAGGTATGTAGCTAAAGTCCCACATATTTAGACATTAGTATTAAGGTAGGGTTCACCTGCCAAGATTTGGATTATAATGAAGGGTATTTTATGACATTGTTAGTACACATTGTTAATTTTATATAATATGTTTAGGGAAACAGCACAGTCTGGAGAACTGAGTCTAGGACCTAAGAACCGAGGAAGTCCTGCTCTGCCATTAACTGGGGTTGGCCTTGGGCAAGTAATTTAACCTTTCTGTATCTTAGTTTTTCCAGCTGTAAAATGGGTATATTGGTATTACTTAATTACCTCACAGGATTGTTATATTAAGTAATAGATGAGTGCACTGTGCTTCAAAGATGTAGTGTGCCTCACTATTGCTGTGTATCCATCTAACTGTATCTGATATTTGAGCATTTTGAAGTTAGCAGGATAAAATGTAATGTGATAAAATGATGAGTCAGATTGTCAAAAGCAAAAATCCAAAAAGGTGGTATACATAGCAGAATAATGCATTTTTTTTTATTTTTACTACCTGACTCATGATTTATATTATGCATTCTACTAAGTTCAAAGTTTCCTTTCACAAAGAGAGAGCTATATGAAACAGCTGTGCCTCAAATCATTTTACTTCAATTGTAGTAGCAGGTTTTAGAGTTTAAATCATTAACAACCTCTAAGTGAACTTTTATCCAAATGACTGCAAGTCACAAAGAGAACACTTCTCTTTCACCAACTACCTTTTGTGCTTTAGTGAGACCTAGTCCCTTTTCTATTTTTTTCTCCTCCTTCATGTCTTTCTTTGAAGAAAGATGTGTGATTTGTGAAGTAATGAAAGTAGGTATCAGTTAATGAAAACTGCTATACTGGGTTCTTAATGCACATTGGAATTGCTTTAGGATAAAGCTTCATATACCTGCTTTACAGCAGGAAAAAAGTAAATTTCAGAAGTCAAGATTGCTGTGTGCACTGTAGGAGTATTATGTAGCAGTTAAACCATCCATTGGGGTGATCTAATCTTGATTTTTCCCCTCCTCTCTTTTTGTCAGGGAGTTGTGATTTGCATGCTGACTGCATTTTTTCATATTTTTAACTGCACTAGGGATTTTTAAAACCTGATATTATATTATTGCATCAGTGCAGTTATTTATCCATCACACTTTTTGTTTTTTCCCATATAATAATTTATTTTTCAGAGGGGGAAGGGAAAGAGGTTATCCACACCTTTCCCCAATTAAATTAAATTGAAATTAACTACACAAGCTGTTTCTTTTTCTCCAAAAATCTGGAAATTTTTCCTCCCCCCCAAAAAGCACTTTAATCAGATTTGTTTTAAAAAGTAATCAATTATTTTATTTGGTTGTACAGGAAACGTGACTGAATTGCAGTGTGAATGGTCGACACAACAAACTCTCCCCCCCCTTCAGATCGAACGAAGACAACTGGGCAAATAATTTAGGAATTGCATCCTCTCCTTGTGAACCCTTCCTAAACGGGGCGCTTGCAATTCCGTGTCTAAAGTACAGCCTGGGAGCCTGGGGGCACCTTCCTCTTTGCTCTGCCTCTCCCTCTGTGTGTGTCTGTCTCTCTCTCTCCAGCCTGTGTGTGAGCTGGGAGCTCTGCCGCCGCCGCCGCTGCCCTTTGATCCCTGCATTAGTGTTAGTTAGGGGCTTGGAGACACACAGGGAGCAGCCATAGACACCGCCGCACCAGCCCTCATTATTGACACCGCACATAGCACACACTCACTCTCACACAGATTAGATCCATTCCCATTGAAGAATATTGCGACCGGGGACAAGCCAGGTGCACGACCGGGGGAGGGGGATCGGGGGGACGAAAGAAAGAAAAGGGGGAAAGCAAAAGAAACCCCCCTTCTTGTTGGCTCCAGGAAAACCAGCTTCAATCCCATTCCCCAGCAGAAGAGGAAACCCCCCGCTACCGGCCACCCCCGACCCCCGCTTTGTGCCTGCCTTTGCCCCCTTTTGGTTTTATTTGATCTCCCATTAAACCAAGGAGGAGAATGTGAAAAAAGGGGGAAAATGCCCAGGAGGAAGCAGGAGCAGCCCAAGCGCCTCTCTTCACGTAAGTGACCCCTCTTTTGCCATTTTCTCCTTCCTTCTCTCCCTGTCTCCTTCCCCTCTGCAGCCTCCTCCGTTGTTTTGTGCATTAGTTTAGGGTTACAGAGGTGAAACTGACAAAGACACAGCCTGGGTTATTCCTCTTTTAGGTCTGAGCTAAGGCAGCCATGTTGGTGATGAACAGCCTTGTGCCCTTTTAATTTTTCCTCTCTCCCTCTCCTTTCCCCCCGTGCTTTGCTTCCTTCGCCCTCTCCCCCCTTCCCTCCCCTCTCCGCTGATTGTGCATTTGTGCCGGAGTGCGGGTTTCTCCCGGGGGCCGGACGGGGGCTCTTTTATTGGGGTGGGGAGGGGGGTGGCATTGGAGGGGAAGCGGCTGCTGGCGTCTTGTGCAGAATCAATCGAGAGGTCCGTCTCCGGCTAAAGGTTGCGGCTGGGCTTGTCGGCCCCGGAGCCGGGGGGGACGCAGGAGGAGGGGAAGCGGGGGAGGGCGAGGCGGGGAGCGGCCGAGGAGGGCACAAGGGGTGGGGGACCCACACACACGGAGCCGGGGCTGTTGCTGGCGGGAGGCAGGGGGCAGATCGTGGCATGCGAGGTCCCTGCAGAGCAAGGGAGGCGGCGGGAGGCAGCATGGGGGCTGCTCCTGGCCGCAATAAAATGAAGGGTCAGACGAGCCAGGCTAGACTCAAGGCTTCGGTGCTGCTGCCCCAGCCTAGAGAAGCAGAGCTCGGGACTAAAGTGCATCCCAGCCCTCCTAGCCTGCAGGCAACGCATTGACACAGAGCTCACCCTCCCCCGGCTCCTTTTCTGCCCCCTCCCCCATTTTTTCCTCTTTGCAAAACAGTTAACTTTTCTTCCTCTCTCCTTGCATTAAGCGATCGGATGCTATCGAGCGCGGGGGGGAAGAAAACCTATAAATATCGTGCCCCGGCGTGGCGTTAGGGTCGGTCTAAGGAGAGCGGGGGTGGATTTAGGGGTCATTTTTCTGTCTCCAGCACATATGTTCTGTGCCTGTCTGCAGCCCCTCCTCGCAGTGCCCCAGGGTTCAGTGTCTGGTGAGAGCTGAACTGCTTATGTGTCAAAGCCATGGTCGGTCACCTGAAGTTCACCAGGGAGGGGGGGAGGGTTAAGGTTGTGGTATATGGTGCGCTGTGTTTTTTCCGCTGCAGACAGAGTGCGATCGATTACCTCTCTCCATATATTTTTAGCTATCGGGGAAGGGTTGAGGCACCGCTTCCCCTCCTAGTCCTTTACCACCTCCCGGACACTGTCAACCTGGCACATAAGCCAACGCAGAGGTGGGGGAAGAAATGGCACTTGCAGCTCCACAAATATTTCTCTCTCCCTTTCTTTCCGCTGGAGCCGACTCACAGGGCTTGGGGTTGTGCTTTTTTTTATTTGCCCCTGTACAGTTCTTGCACCGTCTGCCCGCTAGAGGATCTAAGTCTGAAACACACACAGAGAGAGAATTCCCCATGTAGAAATCTATCTAGTTCAGGAAGCTTGCACAAGTGAGTTCATGAAAGTGCAGTGGTCTATGTTTGCACCACTGCTGCTTTCCTCCAGTTCACTGATCTCTAATAAGGGAAAGAAGAGAGAGGAGGGGGGCTAATCTCTCCTTTGTATGTATGATTTGGGTGTTGGCGTAGATATCAAACTTCCATAAATAATAACTTTGAGAATAGTGGGTGAGAAAACAAGATTTTAATTTTAAACTTTTGTGTGTGTTGGGGGGTGTTCGACTGGTGAGGGCAGAAAATGCTTCTGGATTGACAGAGTTTGGAAATTGAGTTCTGTGTGTGCAGATCAGATAGCTTTGCAGGCAGCTGCAGACTGCCCTGCTGGTGACCTTGACCCTGACCTGGTGCGACTACCCTCTGTCTGTTTCTCTAGGGCTGAGATGAAATTCAGTCTCCATTTTAGTTCACTTGGGGTGTGCCTCTCATGTGCACAGACTGCTAGTAATTATGCTCCTTTTTGTGTACTGGCTTTTCTTCACCCCTCAGGTTGCATGCTGTTACCCACTCACCCAGACTCCCTGCTCTAGTAAAATAACATTTGCTGAACTGAGGAGCAATTGCCTTTGTTGAGTACTGTGCAAATCTAGGTGTTTAAACACAGGGCATAATTTGCAGAGCTTTTACACTAATTTTTGAGCTAAGTAGTGTTTTTTTCCCCCGATGTGTGCTGTATGCACTAGATTTTTCTAAACTAATGTCACTTTTGCTTGATGGGATTTATATTTTTATAGACAAATTGCATTTGGATTAAAAGATATTCTTGGAAAAGAATGTATTAGGGAATTCAGTAAGAATTGTACAAATGTGCATTCAAAGGGTCCTACAGAGTTAGAAAATGTCTTGGGAGTCAATTGCAATTAGTGTGCAAATGCTATAAATAGTGACTTTTGTGACATTTAGTGTTAATGCATACTCAATGTAAAATATAGTTTGATTCTAAGGTTCAAATTGATTTTAGCAATATGTTTCCTAAGATGAACAATATTTACATATTTCATTCAAAAAGATCCCCAAAACCGAAACTGCAGTAGGAGAATGTTAAGGTTGCATAGTTAAGCACTCAAGTCTGGAAATGAAATAGTTAAGAATGTACTCAACAACCTTAGATACACAACAATATATGTATATTATATTGCATTTAAGAATTAGCAAGTTATTATGTAAATAAAGACTGTATCATAATGTAAATGCATAATGTATGGAAGAGTTAAGGTTGTATGTATGACATATGGGCCAGACAGAGAGTTTTAAAGTCAATTATATGGAAAATACACAATAAAACATTGTCATATAACATACTACAGGTTACTATAACAGAGAATATAGTGAAAATTTGCTGACGTACCTAGTATACTTAAAGGTGTAACTTTTCTCATATAAATAGTCCTGTTGACTTTAATAGGACTTCATATAGGACTAGTCTTGTCCATAAATTTAAGCACATATGTAAGTACTATATTTTCAGGACCAATGCCCTAGTTACTTCTTAGTTAACAGTCTTATTATTTGAATTGCATTTAAGGAAGGCTGTATTGTCCATCAAAAAGAAATTGCAGCAGAATAATACATGGTTATTGACTAAAGCCACAATTCTGTACTTACAGAAACTGACCACAGTTGAAACCACTTACATGTGTAAAGTTACAAGTATTTGCAAGGTTGGGGCCTCAATTATTAAAACACATGCCTCGGAGAGAAAAGTGTATAAAAAGTTTATCAAAGTTATACTGGACCATTACAACAATTAAAATAGTGTAAATATAGAAGAATGAAAACAATTGCAAGATGGTAGCCATGTGTTTCTAAGGTTGTAGAATAAAAGGTATATTATGTTGTATTGAGAAACAGTATTGCCTATCTTTTGGTGGTGGTGTTTTTGGGTTTTTTTACGAACAAGAAATTCCATAATTAAAGTTTTTAGTTAGACAATGCCAGAATGCCTGCCTACCTCCCCCACCTTACAAAATACAGTGAATGCTTCTCTCCTACTTTTAAAGGTGCAAATGAATAAGGCTAAGGTTTAACAAATTGCTGTGGAGCCGTTGGCTCAGTCGCTACCCATCCTCATTAAATTTTTCACTGGACACCTAAGTTAGTCACAGCCATATGTAGCATAGTCTTTCTTAGGGCTGGTCTATACTTAGCCGCTAGTTCGGCGGCTGGAAATCGAACTTCCTGGTTCGATTTATCGCGTCTGGTCTGGACGCGATAAATCGAACCAGGAAGTGCTCGCCTTCGACTGCGGTACTCCAGCTCAACGAGAGGAGTACCGCGGAGTCGATGGGGAGCCTGCCTGCCGCGTGTGGACCGCATCTGAACCGCGGTAAGTTTGAAGTAAGGTATGTCGACTTCAGCTACATTATTCACGTAGCTGAAGTTGCGTACCTTACTTCGACTTGGAGGGTTAGTGTAGACCAGGCCTCAGTTTACAAACCTAGTTATAATACCTTTATTAAAAACTTGCCATGCATGTGGAAAGTGTGGTTTTCCCAAATGCTTATAACTTGCATAAATCAACCAGTTTCAACTGGAACACTCAAAGACTGTCTCCTCAATGAGGGATATTTCCATAGCATATCTACTTCAGGGCTTAGAGATAATTTAAAAAAAAAAAGTTGTAGGTGTGTGTTTTATAATAGAGAAAATATTTGCTTGTTTACCTCCTCTCTTCCTTCCCTCATTTTGAAATGTTTTTTCTTGGACTTGCCAACAAAAATTCACTTTCTGGCAGAAAGTGGAAACATGCCTTACTGGAAACATGGCAGTCTGAAAAGTGAAAGTTTCAAAAAGTTGTGAGGCTTGAAACAGGTGATTAGAATGGAAACTTTCAAGTCACCTTTACTATTGCAGTCACTATTGCTTTGACTTTAATTCAGTTTTAAGGGCTTACAAGAAGTGCAGAATGCAAACTAGTAGACTGATATTATATAATAAGTGCAAACTAAATTATAAGACTGATCTGGACAATACTCTCGTAAATGTAAAATGGCTGTTGTCTGAGGAATGTATTTAATCAAGTACAAACTTCAATATAACTCTCTGTTGAATTTATTTTGCTAATTAAGTAAATGTAATTGTGGCACTATATTGGTACAAACAGCATAGTTGAATTTTTAGGAGGAGCCTCATAACTGTTCAGTCATCATGCCTAGGATACAGCCCTGAACATTCCCTTATACTATTCTGAAACTGAATTTCAACTGCCTCATATTCTACACTTAATTTACCCCGTGTTCCATATAGCCTTTTGTTATCTCATTTTTTGTTGTAGTAATTTATTAACGAAGAGTGTAAAGAAAATTCTGCTAGATAAATTCAATATATTTAAAGTTTCTTTCCTCTTTCTATTTTTTTGTTTATTTGGGGATTTGATGGGTAGAGACTACAGTAGGCATTATAGATGGGACTTTCATACATCACAACAGTCTTTTGCCTTCGTGCAGGAATCTAGAGCTGTGAAAAGTGAAAAGGGCTTTTATCAGCAACAGGAGTCTCTCTCTCTCTCTCTTTTAATAGTATTTATTACCTTACTAGCAGACATCACATGTACATGGAGAAGCTTTTAACATAGTTTCTATTTATTATTTTTAACCTCTTGCCACTGCGGGGGTCATGGTATAGCTCATTGCTGACAAGAGAATACATGTAGGGAAAATTATTATTCTTAGTGAATTCGGGTTAATAATTTCATTGCTATCATCATAGTTATCCTTGTGGTATTGTAGTATTTTTACGTAAAGAGCAGTGTGAGATGCATGTAGTGTTGTCTGCATTGCTCCACCTAAAAAATATTGATCCTGTTTGGTCCCTCCCATTGTTTTCCTTGAGGAAGAAAGATCAGATAAATAAAGTATGCCCAAATAAATTAGGTACATACTTCAAACCACAAAAAGAAAAAGAATCAACCTCTTATGATTGTATTTTTAAAAATAATTTCTCAGCATTACACTGGGACACTTGTCAAAAGTCAGACAATGGTAGTATGTGTCTTAGTGTTGTGCGATAGTACAAAACATTAATAAATCATGTTGCTAGAGCATAAATTAGACTGCCCAAGAGCCAGCTTTGGAGCTCACTGAGCCATGTACAATTTTAGGATCTTTTGAATCACATTTGGGATAGGGTGGGGATGCAAATTAGCGTAAAGTACAAATGCAACTTCTAACAGCCCCAACAGAAGGCCACTGTGGTGGGGTGGGGTGGGGTGGAGGGTTGGGGTATGGAGACGACAGAACAGAATGCGTTCTTTTAAATATATGAGAAAATTAATTTAACCTCACCCTTTGTAAAAGAGAGTGATTTTCTTCTTTCTTTTTCATATGTAAGAAGGTAGGGATGGAGGGAATTAAGGAAATAAATAAAACCGAACAGCCAAGAGGAGCTGGTCTGTTCAGAATGAAGTATTAGTAATTTCCTATAATTTAATCAGACCAGATCCCAGAACAAGATAATGAGAGCGTGACCTACAAAAGAGAACTTTTTGGAAGTTAAAAGGTTTTCTAGCATGAGGTTTCATAAGCCATGTGATTTGTCATGAAGCACCATATATGAGACTTTTTTTGTTTTACCCCTCTTGAAAGAAATCAAGATCTAGACATCAGTTCAGATGTCTATGAAGAGGTAATTTGGCTTATGCCTAGAATCCCTTCACAGTTATGTTTTAGTTACGCTGCACAGTCATACTTGAGTGTATTTTGTAAATAATGATGATGTGCCCTGTTTCTGATGTACCATTTTCTGCTGCCTAGTTTGCCAAGTGTAGTACTGTAATGCAAACCATTTAGGTGTAAGTGTTCAAAACACTTCATGGTGTAAGGAGGCTGAAAGATCTCCTGATATATTTTATAAGAAAATGTTTGCAAATGCCTAGACTTCAAAGTAGCTAACAGTACATGATGAACCCCAGTTTGAGGGTTTTCTCTTTTATTTTTTTCTCCTACAAGCAAGTCTTTTATTTTCATGATAAGTTTGTAAATTAAATTTTTATGGTATGAAAGTACAGTACATGACTAGATGCTGAAGCAAAAAGTCCCAGGTAGGTGAATATTATCATTCCCTAAAGCCTACTTTTAGAGGGAATTTCTTCTACTAGAAAATAGTTTCATAAATTAAAATAATAAAACTTAGGCTTGATTCTGATCTTAGATACATGTTGCTGAGTATCTTGTAAAATCAGCTACTGGATCTACACACATGCAGTGCAGTGTAGCTGATTTTACAAAATGTTCAGTGATACACACCCAGAGATCTGAGATAAGAATATGTCCTTTATTTAGTAGCTTTCTTTTCACAGATTGACTGAGGGTCATAGTTAAATGCAGTAAGTGTTATGCTCCCAAGAGGCAGTTTTTCTTTTCCAGATGTATCTGTGTCAGCATGAATAGTCTGACTTCCTCTTGGGTCAAGACACTAAAGTTTTTTGGGTGCTTAATTCCAATCTCAGTCAGCTCAACAGAGGTGCAATCCTGGCCCTTGAAGTTCTTCCTACCCTACAGAGGATTTCCTGCTGTGCAAGGTGATTCGATTGAATAATAGACTCCCTGGTTAAAATAAACAAAATAAAATACTCCTTTTCTGCAGGACAGGTTGAATTTTAAGACTCCAGACTGAGAACCAAAGAAGAGGAAAAAGCAGACTTCATGAAGCAGGGCCTTTTCTCCTTTTGCACCAACACTTTGTCAGCACAAATGGAGTGGGAGAGTGGGTAGAACTGATGAAGACCCAAGAAGAGAAGTTAGGTGTTAGGACAAACTGTTTACAAGACCTGTGAGGAAACCAAATTCTCTTTTCCTTTGCTCCCTCCATCCCTGTCTCAAGTGCAGAAAAAGAGTAAGAATCAGGCCCTCAGTCACTAGTTGCCAGGTCTGCCTTTGAGATAGTGACCTAGATGTGAAATGTTCTGCCTGTAATTCAAAAGCCAGAGAAGACACTGGAACTTGCACGTAGGCTCCCATTCCCTATATCTGAAACGGGAGCAAATTCAAGGTCAAGGAAGGAGCTGGGAGAGGGCTCTTCAAACTTGTCAGTCCGGAGGCCTGGGACGGAGACACCAGTAGGCAGCAGGAGCCAGGTGAAGGGAAGCCTCAGCTGAGCAGGGCCCTAGCCCTGGAGGAAGGGGTATAAGGATGGCAAAGCCTGGAGACAAAGGCTAGACAAGACTTTGAGACTGGCTTGCTTTGAGCTGTTCTGAATCTTTGTTTCTATGTTAATAAAGAAAAGCCCAGATCAAAGGAACTGGAACAGTGCACCAATGCAGTTGTTTGGGCTACTATTTCACTCTTCTGGCTGGTGGATCAGCCTGACAACTTACAAGAACATTTACCACTTACAGTAGAACTTCAGAATTACAAACACCTCGGGAATGAAGGTTGTTTGTAACTCTGAAATGTTTGTAACTCTGAACAAAATGTTATGGTTCTTAAAAGTTTACAACTGAACATTGACTTAATACAGCTTTGAAACTTTATTATACAGAAGAAAAATGCTGCTTTTAACCATCTTAATTTAAATGAAACAAGCACAGAAAGTTTCCTTACCTTGTCAAATCCTTTTTTTAAAATTTCCCTTTATTTTTTTTAGTAGCTTACATTTAACACAGTACTGTACTGTATTTGCTTATTTTTTGTCTCTGCTGCTGCCTGATAGTGTACCTCCGGTTCCAAATTAGGTATGTGGTTGACCGATCAGTTCTTAACTCTGAGGTTCTACTGTGCTACACATTCCACTTGTAATGTAACTTCTTCCACCTTTGCATTTCTCATATTCTGGGTCCCTTACCAGTCCCCAGTGTAAGATAGAGCAACCTTAGGGCTGCTCTAATTTATATTCTGCTTCCCATGGGCCCAGAACCAGTGCATTCTAAGCTTACTCTGATTCATCCCCGTTCCTGGGAACTGACATAGAACCCTTTTGCCACTACTACACTGAAAAGGGAAACCCTCTGCACAGGGGCTATTCTGAGGGGGCCTCTTCTGTACACTTTTAATGTCCCTTTACACTGGTGTAAAAGGGCCTTTGCAAAAGTGTGAATCAGACTCTTGAAATCATTGCATTTGAAGGCAGTTTAGCGGCCTGTATGAAATGAGTTGGTAAACTCAGTAGTGTTCCTAAAGGAGAAGTGTGCATATATATTTTTTAAAAGATCACACTTGGCACACTTGTTGACTATCTCAGCAGAGAAGCCAAAGACTGGGCATGGAGAAGAAACTTCCCTCGCTCCTTGATGTGGTCCTCCAGGTCAGAGTTTAGATGCGTTGTTAGGGCAGGATGGAGAAATGTATTGCTGCTGTTTATGCGGTACCTGTTCTGTGGGTAATCACAAGACTTTATTTTCCTGTACCAACAAGTTGGGATGAAATCTACATTCTCTTTAAAATAAAACAAGGTTTGAGGAAAGAAGGTCTTTTATTCAGTCCTAGAATGTTGATTATATGACCTCTGACCTCTGTCGAGGGTCGAAAGCTGGGGCAGTGTCTTAAACAACATGTTGAAGAGTGAGCAATGCCTATTCCGCATGGAGAGGACTGCTTCACTGTTTTAGCCTATAACTATGAGTAGCTTCCTAATCCTCTCTTGTTTGGCTCTGCTTGTTAACCCCAAGCAATCCTCTCAGGAGCACAGAAAGCAGCTGTCTTTGGTAGAAAACACAGCACGACAAAACAAACACTTCTTGAAATTTCCCATAGATACGTACCAGAATGCCTTCTTTGTGGGAAAAATTAAAAACACAAAGAATATAATTTACCATGTTCTAATCTGACTTTAGGAAAGAGAAAAGTCAAATTACAGTGAGATAGATTTCTGTGACATTTATAGCATATAGGAGTAATTTCACCATCAAGAGGCAGGAACACAACAACCTGAAACCTTTGTCTCTGAACCCAGGGGAATGCTACCAGACTTAAAGTACCATGAGTGAGTAGGAGAGAGAACAAAAGTAACTATTTTAAATGGTAAATCAGATTCATATTATTTACGAGAAATATAGCAGAAATTAAATATAGCAAAATGAAATACAAACCAATTAAAAATAAAAATCTCTGTGACCTGATGTCACCTGTTAGGCTCGAGTATTGCAGTGCATATGGTATATGAGATCACCTTTTACTTTGTGACCCCTTGATAGAGGACGTGAGCACAATAGGGATAATTAAGGACACGTAGCAGCTTGAGCTTGTTTTGTTTATCTCAGCCTAAATACTATGGTAACAAGGTTTTTTAATTGATTTCCTTGTTTGTTTTATTAGACTAATCACTTGAACAACCATTATAAAGCTAGTCTCTAGCAATAGCTCCAAATACTGTAGTAGCACTAGTAAAATTTAGTGTTTTGAAACATTACTGTAGAAAACTGTGGTGTTTTTTATAAAAAGGAAACAATTAATTACAACATATGCTCTATAGCTACTTTTTAAACTTTAAATATTTGAATAATATAATTTCACTGAATTCAAATTAACTTTTATTTTTAAATTACAACTTAAAACTAACAGTGTTGTCAGCTATGGGCCAGATTCACAGGCTCACTCTGCTCCCTTTGCACTGCTAAAATGATGCAGTGGAAGCTGCTTGTGTGTTCCTAGCTGGAGATGGCATTGGGGAGTTCCCAGTGGGTCGAGATCCACCATAACTGTCTTTTATTTCTCCATCCTTCTACAGCCCAGTGTAGGGAGTGTGTCAGGGCTGGAAAGTGGTAGAGAGGAGGGTGTGGTTAGAGCACTCAGCATTCCAGGTATCGGCAGCTAGTAAGTCATTGCCAGCTGACATAGGTTAGAGCAGTCCCTGGGCCTAAACAGAATGTAAAGTGATACCTCAGTTTTGGGAGCTTTCTGGGTCAGGCGCAGTGCCAACTAAGATGAACTTTAAGGTTCATCTGGACAACTCACAGGACAAAGGGGCTTTAGCTTTCAGGGGTTCTTGTTTTTCCTCTGGATCAACTAGGAACTTCTATTGAGAGGCTACCCTTGCCCCTGGGGCTAACATGTTGCAGGCTTCTTTTCTTTGCCTCTGGCTTAATCTTTGGTTGATATTGCTATACTGACAAGAACCTCTCTGAATACAGTGGGGGTCAGGAGAAATCTGCTCCCCTGTTTTCCTCCTCTGCCTCTCCTAAAAGAGTTAGAGTATAATAACCACTTGCTTCATTCCTGCAACTGATTATAAATCTTGTTCTGTTTCCATCTCTGGCCAATGTTCATGATATCTTTTCTAGACCAGATGGAGAAGACATGGCATGTGATATTGACCAGTCTTTCCCTACAGATAAGGAAGCTGCATCATCATCCTTTCCTCCTCTTGATAATATTTCATCATCAGTGCCATTTCCTGATGACTACAACCTGTTTCAGGAATTGATAGTTCGAATGAGAAATTATTTGGAACTGGACACTACTATAGTTCAGGAGAAGACACATTGTTTCTTTAATGTCTTGAAGACTGAGGAAAAGATGAAGATTACCTTTCCCATTAATGAAGGCATGTAAAACCCTGCTTGAGATATCTGGTTGACTCTGGCATCTGTGGTCATCAAGAAGATCGATCAGTTATACAGTAACTCCTCACTTAACGTTGTAGTTATGTTCCTGAAAAATGCAACTTTAAATGAAATGATGTTAAGCGAATCCAATTTCCCCATAAGAATTAATGTAAATGAGGGGGTTAGGTTCCAGGGAAATATTTTTCACCAGACAAAAGACTATACATACACACACACACACACACACACACACACACACACACACACACACACACACAGTATAAGTTTTAAACAAACAATTTAATACTGGTACACAGTGATGATGATTGCGAAGCTTGGTTGAGGTGGAGGAGTCAGAGGGTGGGATATTTCCCTTACTGCTAAATGATGAACTGGCAATTGGCTGAGCCCTCGAGGGTTAACTCTCTCTCTACACAAGGCAGCAGGAATGGAGGGAGATATGCGCATTTCCCTTAAGTACACTGCCTTGTTAATTAGATCAGCTTGCTGAGACGCAGCTGCTGCAAGCTCCCTGTCTGTCCCCCCTGCTCTATGGAAGGTGGGGTAAGTGGGGTGCAAGAGCAGGGGTGAGGGGTACACCGTGACATTAGCCCCCCTCTTCCTTCCCTCCCCCCTGCACAGGAAGCAGGAGTCTCGGGGAGCATCTCGAAGGCCGAGGGCAGGAGCAGCACATGGCAGTGGGGGGAGGGACACAGCTGAACTCCAGGCAGCTGCTGTACAGGGAACTTAGGGGGCGGGGAGCTGATTGATAGGGGGCTGCCGGTCCACCCTGGTTCTAAGCCCCCACCAGCTAGCTGCAAGGGGCTGCTCTTCCTGCAAGCAATAGACAAAGCAGGCGGCTGCCAAACGACGTTAGAAGGGAGCATTACACAACTTTAAACGAGCACGTTCCCTAATTGATCAGCAACGTAACAACGAAACAACGTTAACTGGGACGACTTTAAGTGAGGAATTACTGTACCAGGTCCTCCTTCAGCTTTCTTCACTCACCCACCCATCTCGAAGGGCTGTTAAGTACTATGTCATCTGAGAAAGAGGCTCAGAAGAATGATTTCTTAGGCAGAAAGATATACTCCTCGCTTACTCTGGGAATTCAAGTTGCTAATTATCAGCCCATCAGGGCTAGATACCAGAACTTATGGATCTGGATGTTTCTCTTCATGATCTTCTCTTTGAGGAGCAGGGGTAAGTAGTGAAGGGCATTGACCTAACAGGTTCAAATGGTTTCTAGACTTGTTTGATGAACATTTTACAATGTTTTTGAAACCTCTTCAAGGGCGTTTGCTCAGGTGTCACTCTTCAAAGATCTTTCTGGCTTAAATCATCCAGTCTTTCAGCTGGAGTGCCGCCAAGCTAGAAGTTCTCCCCTTAAAAGGAGAGGGTCTTCTCAGTTCTAAAACAGATGATTTGTTTGAAAGATAAAAGAAACCATATATATTGCCAAGTCTCTGGGACTGATTCATTATATTTAGAAGGAGAAGAGCATTATTTCATCTTCTTTCAGATTCCAGAGTCAGTACAGACACTTTCCAGGAGTTCTAGATTCACCAGCAACTGAGAAGATAGGGTAGAGTGAAGTTCATTTCAAAGATGAAGTTCTTTTTCAGCTTTCAGCTCACTCATCTTCTGCATCTGTTCAGCCACAAATTTGACAATTCACCCTGAAACCTAGATCTGTTCTCCACTTCTAGGCTGGGACCATATCTTTGTCTCATTTGTGCAGCATCTAGTACAATGGAGCCCTGATCTTCAGGTGCCCCTACATTAAACCTTTGGAATTGTACAGTTCTTTAGACTCCCACAAGTGGGAATATGCAGAGTTCCCCCTGGAAAAGAAACCAGTGATTACAGTTCTTTGAGAGTGTTGCCTCAGAGTTCTACCCTCACATAGGACTTTGGGATGTAGTACAAGGAACTGAGATGGCGGGGGACTGCATGGCCCTTTTATATATCATTGGCTGCACAATGGGGCACTGATGCAGAACCAGTAGGCACTGCTTCTGTGGAAGATTCTTGTAGCCCACTGGTGCTACGGGCAGGAAAGGTGCAGATGACAAAAATGTAAATATGCATAGACAAAATTTTCAAAGAATACTTGTGAGTAATCTTTATTTTCCAAGACTACAGCTTTGTTTTTAGAATCCTTTTTTAATAAGCAAATTGTAATTCTATTTAGCTCAATTAAGGATCTCCTGGTAATTTAAACAATTGTTTTTTCAATGCACACATCATCTTGTAACAGGTATTGGTAATGTAAGGATGAAAACATTTATATAAGAAGAATAAAAGTCAAGGAAGCAGATAATTGACCAATTTATCAACCTTAGCAGACAATTTTTTCTGATAACATTGTGGCAGCTATGGTAAATTTACTTCTGATTGCTTAAGGGGACAGATCCTATATGGTGTGAACAACACATAACAGCAACCCCTTCAAATGAATGGGTAAAGGATCAGGTAATCAGGCTGTGCAACTTTGGTTCCTAGATCGGCCTTTTGGCTAATGGTGTGTCCATAGGTGCTGGAAATAGGGCTGCTGAGGGTGAAGCAGCACCCTCTGGTTTGAAGTGGTTTCCATCATGTACAGGATTTACAGTTTTGTTCAATGGCTTTCTGCACTCCCACTATAAAAATTGTTCCAGCACTGCTGGGTGTGTCCTTTTGAGGAAAATTTAAAATGATCCTGCTCTGCTCAATTAATAACTCCAGTGCTTTACTGCCTTTTCCAATAGTCTTTAAACCAATTTCAGGCTTTCAATGGCTTTCAGAATTATTGTGATAACTGAAGTGCATTTGGTAGACCTTGATAATAAGTTGCAGTTATGATCAGAGAACTCTTAGCTTCATTGCAAATTGTTTGTGTGCAACAAGGCATGCTTATATACTTTTCTTACTTTTAGTCAGTCCTTTGTGCCATCTGAACTGACACTCACAACTTCCTCTTGTCCACCCTCTTTTTCAACTGGAAGGGTGACTGAAATCTAGTTGTCCTGACGACCCTGGCAGGTTTAAATGAGTGGCTGCACTCAAATAAGTTGCATGCATTGAGGTGCATTGAAGTTTTATTAATCTATAGCCTAAACAAATCACTTTAGTCTTGGCTGCTCTAAATTGCCCAGTACATAGAAGTGTGCTTATGCCTACTTTTGGCTGTAGGACCTGAAGGTGTGGCAAGGATTGCAATACATTTTAGGTGACGGAAGATGCACTTTGTTTCAAGAAGCAGTGAAAACAGCTATTGGTGCACCCATTTATGGAGCATTGGCAGGCCCCATGCAGGCTCTAATTTAGATGAAGTCAGAGACAATTGAAGGCACTGAGAGAATAGGCAGGAGATTCTGGGGAGTAAGATTTTGGTGAAATCAATAGTAGAAATATAGATATTGTGCAAAACAGATTGGACCACCAGTTTTTATCTGATGTGGCTATCCAGTTAAGTCAGGATTAGAAGGCAAGATGTTCTTGCTTTTTTATTAGAATCAGAACTTAGAAGACACATTTTGCATAAATAGTACGTACACTAAACACCCCTCTCCAGTCTCTTCTCAGAAGGTCCATTTCTCGTGAATGGCCACTCCATAAAAACTAAGCTGCATAGGAACTCTCCCTCTTCTTTTGGTGTTTTCCACAGCCTTGACAGGAAGGTAGAATATAGTAACCTTAAGATCGATGCCTTGATCTATCCTGTTGGCAGATACATCCTCCAAAACATGTGTTTGGCTTGGGGAGTGAGCATGACAACTCCACAGCACCATTTACAAAATTGGCTTACGGATTTTTTAAAAACAGGAGGGAAATGTTGCTGGTATTACTTGAGCTGTTCAAGGCAGGGGCCTACCTGTCACCGTTCTTTCCTCTCCAAAAATGTGGATGTTCCATTTTCTGAGCCCTCTGACTCAGATTGCTATATTTAAGTCTTGTCTGGTCTCATGATCATTCCTCCTTTAAATCTCTGAGCTCCTCCCTCCCTCCCTCCAATGCATTGTCCTTCAAGGGATAAAAGAAATCCCTAAGATCAAAGATCATTGTTCCACCCCTTTACCTTCACATATCCTAAGCATGTGGTATGGTTCTTCCCATTTCATCAAATAGAAGTATTCCCCCTAACTAGATTTCACATTCCACAAGCCTTAGATAAAACTGCATGCTGCTTTGCTGGTCGACACTATGGTGATACCTTCACTAAACCCTATTTTCCTCATTTGCTGTGTCTAGGGAGGACAACACACTGATAGCACCAAGGGATCTTGTCTGAACAAATTTGTGGTTATGACTGTCTTTAGTCTAGGGTCTCTGAGGTGGCAGCCCCTTCCTTAGAATCTGGCCATTGTGCAAGGTTCCGATCCATTTGAAAGTGGGCTGCCAGGTAACTGAGTCTGCCATCTGCAGATAGCCAGTATTTGGCCCTCCTGTATTTCTGCTCAAAATGCACCAATCTGGACTTTGGTTCTGTGGCTAATGTGAAACTTTTCAATGTGAACTTCATTAATGAGCAACTAAAGTTCTTTCAGTATCCACAGGGCCAAATTCTTGTTCAAGAATGTCCCAAAACCATTGCAGGTCCCTCAGGGGCAAGCAGGAAGGATCATTCACTTGGCCATCACTTAAAACAATTTGACTCAGAACAGACACTGCGAAGATCTTGTATAGGCTGCGGATGTCAAGATCATATATCTAGGGATCCTTTTGGATACAGAGCCAGCTTTTCCAGACAGCTACCTAGACTGGTGTACGGCTTAATACCCATATTGATGTGCTCTATGGGGGAGCTTAAATGGTCTTTCCCAGACAACTTCTGTTAGCAGCAAGACTCCAGTTTCTCCTCCTTAGATGACAAGGCTTCCTTGTGTGCTAGAGATGGCAGAAGTGTTGAGGTGGCAGCTGACGTTATTTGCGTTTCAGGAAAGCCAGCATCTCTGCCAACCCTGGGATCTGACACTTCCTGATTGGAGCAACTTGTCACTGTACAAAGATGTTCAGAAGATGTCAAAGCAACCCTCCCCCCCCCCCAAAAGTAAACAATATTTTGTGTAACTCAAGAGAATCGTATCAAATTTAAAAGTTCTCTTTTCCTAGTAGCCAAAGGAAGGCTAAGATTTCAATGGTCCACCTGAGCGCCCTGGTGTGTAAATGTACCCACCATTTTAAGTGTACAGTGAGGAATGTGATGCATTGCCACTTCAGCATGGAGAGACCATAAGGAGAGAATCTGTGTCCTCAAGTACGATCACCTTCTAGACAACTTCATGGGCCAGGTGGACTATCAAATCACTAGTGCTGACTGTAGTTTCAATGGGAAGTATAGGAGTAGTAATTGATCTCCCTCCCATTTGGACAGCTTCATAGGGCTTCATCAAAATCTCTGTTTGACAGCTTGGCTGATTTAAGGGGACTCAGAGAAAACTCAGGCCCTTGGTAAAGGGCTTCCCAGTCATTAGTCTCAGGTTCGAAAAAGGTCTGGGTGGTTGATGCCAGCAAAGGTATTTGGATCCCAGTCACAGTTTATCTCTTTCTTCATATAAACAAGGTGAACTCTTTTGATCTATTAATGTACAGACAGATTAGCTCTCTCAGGTAGGCACGTTCCTTTAAAGGTAAGTCAGTGAGGTCGCCATCTGGTGGTAAGGTTATGAAAGGTGTGTCCAAATCTAAATATCTGTTGTGATGAACTGGGACTGTTCTTAATGTTTCCTCTGAATACTGTGCCTCAGTTCCCCCATGCATTTCTTAAGTCTCTAGAGGGTGACATTGTTGCAGAGCAAAGGGCTGGTCTACACTGGGGGGGGGATCGATCTAAGATACGCAACTTGCTGAAGTCGAAGTATCTTAGTTCGACTTACCTGGCCGCCCTCACGGCGGCAAGTCGACCGCTGCGGCTCCCCCGTCGACTCCGCTTACTCCTCCTGCCAAGGGGGAGTACGGGCGTCGATTCGGGGATTGATTACTACCTGCCGATCCGGCGGGTAGTGTAGACATGGCCAAAGGGCCAGTGTGCATAAATGGCCGGCACTCTGTCTCCTGGCAACTAATGGCCGGGGCCCTTCCCCCCTGCAAGGAGATAGCTAAAGGTGTTGGAGACCAAAGTAATCAGGTGACCTCCTGGCCCGGGAAAGGAACAAAGCAGAGGAGGTGGGGCTGGAGGGAGAGTCAGTTTGGAGCTGGCTGGGGAAATGGAGGGGAGCCCAGACAGGGCTCGGGCTTCCCAACGGGGCTGTGGTGTCCCAAGATGGACCTAACTAAGGGAGTCTTGTTGTCTGTACCTGCAAGACCTGACTTGGACTGTGTGCCTGTCGTCTAAATAAACCTTCTGTTTTACTGGCTGGCTGAAAGTCATGGTGAGTCGCAGGAAGCTGGGGGTGCAGGGCCTTGTCTCCCCCACACTCCGTGACATCTATTATGGGATGTTACTTCATAGGGCCTTAGTTCTCTTTCAGCAAAGTTGGCTACTGTAGTTTACTCATTCCCCATTAAAACTAAAAGCATTAGATACCATGGGATATGTTGTGGGAGGAGTGGAATTTTTTGCTGCATTTTAGGTCTTTGAACTGCTCCTCTGTGTACTTGGTTGACATCAGCAGTACTAAGGGAGGTTTATTTCCTTTTGACTCTCTCAAAAGGAGATAAGGTCTTTTTCTCATTTTATAAACATCTGCTATTGTTGTCCACTCTATCAGGTGGATAGTGGTCCAACCAGGTATTGATAGCACTTTTTATAGCCTGCTCTTGTACGGCCTACAAGATAGTCTCCTTTGAAAATATTTTTATGGCATCTGACTGATCTCAGAATGTTATGGTTAAAAAAGTTCTAGTGATTTCTTTGAGGTTTATAATGACAATTTAAACAAAGAATGGTAATAGAGCTGCTGTGTCTTGCCTTAAAATTGTGATTTTTTTTTTCCTTTGGGGAAACCCTTATTTTAGAAGACATGGAGATGAAATATAGTCTCTCTCCCAGGGCTTTTGTCTCTATCTAACTGTGTTTATATTTGCACATATTTTAAATATGGGGGAGAAAGACAGAATGTAGGAGCAGTTGTTTTCTGGCTTTTTCCTGCTACTCTCTAGGTCACTCTACAATTGAGACATTTGGTGTTAACCCCCTGGTTAGGGTACCAGCCACATTGATAAATCATTTTGTGATGAGGCCAAGAGTTGTATGGTCCTTAGATGAATCATCAGTGAACCAAAAGTTCCACTGAGAGAAGAGACAGACTTCCTGTGCGTCTTACCTATTATAGGTCACCAGTATCATGAGGGAACTATGGGGGATGGTGTGCACTCCAGCATCCATGTGCTGTTTATGCAACGGTGTCTTTTCAGTTTTATTTGGTGTTGTGAATGTAATACAGAAGCTAAGGCAGGCCTTTATTAAAATCATGATTTTTCTTCAGCATCCCTGTGGGAAAATCAACATTCTACCGCTCTGAATGTATAGTCTATTCCGAGACTGCTGTAAATGCCGTTCTGTGGAGGGGAGTTTCTGGAACTTCAGTGAGGAACGTATCCCCCACTCCATAGCAGTATCTGCAAGATTGGTACAGTCCAGTCAGTGCAGAAACCCGTAAAAGTTCCCCAACTCCCAAAACTGCCTACTAGCTTTTATTATTCTAACTGGTCAAAAGGCAGCCTTTTTCAGCATTTCAAATGATAAAAAGTTGGTAGGCAGTTTTTTGAGCTGGGTTGGACAACTTTATGGGATTCCATAAAATTAACTTCCCAGGTATTTTTGATCATGTGGTTGCACAGCTACTATTCTTTAGCCCTATAGTTGCTGACTTTCTGTCACACCTTGGTGTGAAATTAACAAAGATTCATGTGGAGTTGACAGCCAGAGGCACACAGATAAAAGTGACGCAGAATTAGCATGTGATCTTTTGGGGGAGGGAAGGGTTTCAGAGTTAAAAATAATGTATTTGCAGGTAAGTTATTTACATTGTGAAGATATGTACTGTATTAGGAAAGCTGAGATATCCATTATTTTCTTCCATATATTTCCAATAGGGTTGCCAGGTGTCCGATTTTCAACTGTAACACCCAATTGAAAAGGGACCCTGGCAGCTCCAGTCTGCACTGCTGACCTGGCCACTAAAAGTCCGGTTGGAGGGGTTGGCAGGCTCTCTACCTGGCTCCTCACAGTCGCCAGGAAGGGTGACATGTCCCTGCAGCCGTAGGCGCAGGGGTGGCCAGGGAGACTCCGCGTGCTTCCCCCACCCTGAGCGCTGGCTCTGCAGCTCATGTTGGCCAGGAACTGCATCCTGAACCCTGCATTTCTGGCCACAGCCAGAGCCCGCACCCCAACTCCTTTCCCCAGCCCAGTGAAAATGAGCGAGTGCATGAGGGTAGGTGAGAGCAAGCGACAGAGGGAGGGGGGATGAGTGAGCAGGGGCAGGGACTCGGAGAAGGGGCAGGACAGGGCCTCGGGGCAAGGGCTGGGCGAGGGCGTTTGGTGTTTTGTGCGATTTGAAAGTTGGCAATCCTAATTTTCACGTTTGTATTAAATTCTGAGATACGATTTCCTTGTTGATTGATATAGTGCCCACTGAATGTGCTGTTTACAAGCACTGCTTTGAGTTCCTCTCCTCTCATTTCATGTTGGATCCCCTCCAATCTGGTTTCTATCCTCTCCACTCCACTGACATTGTTCTGTCCAAGGTTTCCAGCGACTTTTTACTGGCTAAATTTCAAGCCCTCTGCTCCTTCATCCTTGGCCCCTGGCTGCATTTGACACTGATTGACAATCCTTGCCTTCTCAAAATCTTGCCCTTCCTTGTCTTCCATGACACCATCTTCTCCTGATTCCATTTCTTTTCCTTTCCCACTGTCCTTAGTTTTCCTCCCAGATCATCTTCAAGCTGATAATTTGGAAGTCATCTTCAATGCCTCCTTTTTTCTAACTGTGTCTAGGTTTTCCCATTTTGCCTCTAACGTTTTTGCGGTCTGATCATTTATTTCTATTCACACAGCTAAAGCTTGTTCAGGCTTTCTATTTGGCCTGTGTTGACTACTGCATCCTCCTCATCCCTGGACTCTCTGACATGTACATCACCCTACCTTTACTTCATTCATCTCCCTTGCCTTTCACTCTCCTGTGTGGCAAGCATGTATTGTATTGGTGCTAGAGAAACAATTCCAGCAGTTGATTTAGGATGGATATGTCCAAGGCATAATTAACTAGGTTTTTTTCAGTTTTCAGAAATAAGTCTTTTTTTTTTAATTGAAGCTTGTGTAATATCCACAGCAAATTCTAATGCACTGATACTTTTAAATAAAAAGGGAAAATACCCATAGGGTACAATCATAAAATATAATTTCGTAAGAACATAAGAATGGCCATAATGGGTCTGACCAAAGGTCCATCTGGCCCAAGTATCCTGTTTTCCGACAGTGGCCTATGCCAGGTGCCCCAGGGAATGAACAGAACAGGTAATCATCAAGTGATCCATCCCCCGTCGTCCATTCCCAGCTTCTGGCAAACAGAGGCTAGGGACACCATCCCTACCCATTCTGGCTAATAGTCATTGATGCACCTATCCTCCATGAACCTATCTAGTTCTTTTTTTAACCCTCTCCATGAACTTATCTAGTCATTATTTCTGGTCATTAGGATTTGCCTTTGAATCTGATTTCCCCTCAAAGCAGAGTGTCACTATATTTTTTACAAGATGAATAAGTTAGTAAAGAGGGTTTGGCACTTTTACTGTTCCACATATTTGGGGTTCTATGGAAATATGCCTCACACTGAGCTAAATCAGTGGCAGCAGTTGTCGAAGTATTTGGTTGGATTTTTAACACTGTTAGCAAGTTTAGGATGTACTTTGAGTGGCTCATTTCTGTCCTCTAATGGTGTAATCCTGAGACATGCTGAGCACTTACAACTTCCACTGGTGTAAAATACTGACAAACAATTCAAGGACCAATCCTACAAATGCTCTGTGTGTACAGAGCTCCCATGGGAGTCAGCAAAGAAGAATCTTTACAGGATCAGCCCCTTAATCTTTGACAAGGAGAGAAACTTGAACAATTGTTGGATAATTTACATAGAAGTTAGTGAGATGCTTCAGCCAAATTCTGCTCCCACTGAAGTTAATGAGAATTTGGCCCAAAATTTAATTTAACTTATCCATTTGCAAAGTCCAGGCGATTTATACCCCCAAGACCAGAACTTAATTTTCTAATTAAAAAAGTTCAATACCAACCCTTGTGCTCATAAGTATCCCTACAGTAACAACATATAGCGTGTATATGATGGAAATGGAAAAATTCAGTAAGGAAATATATTTTCCTTCCAAGTTTTCCAGGACTCCTCATAAGCAGTGAGTCAGATATGATTATGAGAAAATCTTGTGTCTCTTCAAATAGTGCTGTGCAAATTGTCCAACACAAACTCAAAATAGAGCCAGATAGGCTCCCTGAGGATGGCACAATTCAAGCAGACCAACTCCAACTGTCAAATGAACATCCTGGATTCTGGGGAGGGAATTATGATTTAATTTGAAACCATAGGAAAGTTGGTGGGTTCAGGTGCGTTTCTTTGAGTTTTCAGGTTTGCTCGAGCTCAGAGGGGCATGAATCCATATGAACTAAACTCCTCCCCAACATGCATCTGCTCCCCTGTGATACAAAACCATCAGGCTTCAGAGTGCTTCTTTAAAACCAAAACACTAATGTTTAAAAGGAAGTTGAACTGTGTTCATGATAGGATTCAGATGCCAACTCTCAGCATTAGCCTTAAAGTAAAGAGGACTTGATGCTGCAGTGAGGGAAGTACTGAGAAGTGGAGAACTAGAACAGTGGCAGCGATTAGAAGAGATCCGGTTTCAGTGCACTGAAGGAGCTGATGGGTAAAAAATCCTAGTTGGTGTTGGGGGTAGAGATGCTGGGGAAGAACTTTCTCTCCACAGTCAGAGACGAGTTTGGGATCTGGAGGCAGCCACATTGCAGTAGTTAAAGTAGAGTGAAACAGAAGGAGGAATTCTCGCTGCTCCAGCCAGATAGGAAGTGCTCATTGCAACACACCTGGGGCAGAGGGGGAGTTCCCCTTTAGTATAAGAAGGGGTGCTGCACTCCCTTCTGGTCCCCCTCACTTGAACCTCTGCAGGTGTGTCTTCCTAATGGGTGGAGTCAATGGAGAATGTATGTGTGACTTTGCACTCCATATGATTTTATGAAAATATGCTAATGAGTGTGAATATAATGTAACTGGATTATGCTTCATGCAAAAGGTCTCTTGTAAGGTATCTTTACAAAGCTTATAATCTACTGAGTGTGGTCATCCTATTTGTATAAATGTATCATTCTTGTATCTGAAACTAGAAATATGAAATATAACTTTGAGATCCTATTGTAATTATGCAAAGTGTGGGCCATTAATGGTGGTTTGGAATCTTGATGGCTCCCATCAACTAGGACAATTGATTGTAGATGGCTCTGTTTACTTGCAAGCCTTCCTGTGAGTCAGGCTGGGAAGAATGAAGGATTGGAGTCTCACAAGACATGTGACCATGTCACCTGGTACTGGAATCCACCTTAAACCTGGGGCTTTTCCATTTAGAAGGAGGGATGGGGACCCAAAAAGACAAAAGATTCCCGCCTTGTGCCAAATCTATATAAGGGAGTGGAACAGAACAAAAGGGGCTGCAGTCATGAGAAATCCCCTAGCTACAACCTGAGCTGGAACAAGGACTGTACCAGGGGAAAGGATTGGGCCCAGACTAGGAAGGCATCCAGTCTGTGAAAGCAGCTTATTGAAACGTCTCTGAGGGTGAGATTTTATCTGTATTCAGTTTTCTTCTGTATTAGGCTTAGACTTGTGTGTTTAATTTTATTTTGTTTGGTAATTTACTTTGTTCTGTCTGTTATTACCTGGAACCACTCAAATCCTACTTTTTGTATTTAATCACTTTATACTTATTAATTAACCCAGAGTATGTATTAATACCTGGGGGAGCAAACAGTTGTGCATATCGCTCTATCAATGTTATAGAGGGAGAACAATTTATGAGTTTATCCTGTATAAGCTTTATACAGGGTAAAACGGATTTATTTGGGGTCTGGACCCTATTAGGAGCTGGGTATCTGAGTGTTGGAGACAGGAGCACTTCTTAAGCTGTTTTCAGTTAAGCCTGCAGCTTGTGGGGGACGTTATTCAGACTTGGATCTGTGTTTGCAGCAGGGAAGCGTGTCTGGCTCAAACAAGGCAAGGTACTGAAGTCCCAAGCTGGCAGGGAAAACAGGCTCAGAGGTAGTCTCAGCACATCAGGTAGGAGTCCCAAGGGGGTTTCTGTGATCCAACCCGTCGCGGTGTGTGCTGGGTGGAAGAGGGGAGAATACTACAGAAGCTGCTCTCTACTCCATTTCTCTCATTCACTGTCATCTCAGACACACACATAGTACAACTGTGTTGCTAGCCTTGAAAGGCTTCATTATGGTTCTGTGATAACAGATACAGGTCCTTCCCCATCCCTTTTTGTTTTGAATAAGGGACTCTAACTTGGACAGTCCTGTATGTGCTGGTGTCCCATTTCTCAGACATTGCAAATTTTCTCTGACAAGTGAAAACTAAAGAGGAGGGTTGGATTGTGAAAATTTATTCAAGGCATTAATCTCTGTGGTTAGACAAAAAAAGTCATAAATGAGAAGGAAGAGTTGCATTACAGATTGGTAAAACGTGTTATTTAATTCATATTGTAAAAGGCTGGTTGTAACTAGGAAGTATAGTGTGTGTAACAACAAAAATAGAGGAACATGATAGGGAGAAAACTACGTTTTTACACAAGGGCATAGATTTCTCTCAGTCATAAGATAATTATATGGCCCCCATCACTGTGGAATCTAAGCGCCTCCCAACATATTTGTGAAGTTGTGAAGAACTATTATCACTATTTTACAGATGGGAAACTGAGGCACAGAGAGACACTGACTTGCCCAATGTCACACAGGATACGTATGATAGAGCAGGGACTTGAAGCAATGTCTTCCACAACCTAGGCTGGAACTCTAACCGCTGACTAGCATCATTCATCTCTATACATATCTACAGGGTATTGGCCCTGCCATGCACCTTTTCCTTAATCCTGACGATTCATTCATTTTTCAGAGAACCATTCTAACCTTTTATTTGATCCTAGATAATGTCAAAATAATTGTATATGAAATTTTTAATTAAAAAGTTTTGGACTTCTCTCACTTTAAAGCATGGGTTAAGTTATTGTCTGTAGTATCCTCTCCAAATTTTGGTGAAAATTTCCCAGGAAAGGTTATTGAGAGAACAACTGAATATGAAGACATCTGTCTTCATACATTTTCTATGGCAGTTTTTATTTAAATATCTGTTGGCTGAGGCTGCATGTGTGGATGAAAGGTGCAGTATAGTGCTAAATAGTAATTATTACCTAGTCATCAGCTGCTATCTAAAGTTTTTCAACTTGTTGGAAATGAATAAGGAATCAGGGACTATACAGTATGTACCATAAAATCCTAATAGCAGTGTCCATAGTTTTAAAAAAAATCCTTTTGTTGATTTGCAGTAGTATGATTCCTATGACTCTTTCATACTGTGGGACATTCAGCCTAAAAGCAAGATATGCGAGAAAGGTATCTGGCAAGAGGAGATAACATAAATTTAATTCTAACATTGCTATTGTTCTTGACTACATTCTGATTGGCCAGCTAGATGGACAAAAATCTTTAGTCACATCTATATCTCTCTGAATAACCATTGTGAAGAAGAGCAATCCAGGGTCACCACACTTTAAACACTGCCAGTCAGCTCTCGAGAGAGAGACTAGATATGTTGGAATCACCTGTCAAGAAGAAATGTGGCTAACTGTACGAAAGAAACACTTTTCATTTGATAAAACAAAATCCCATTTAGTATATTCTTTGTTTTAACTTTTAGGTCTTCCTTAAGATTGTTTGTTAAAGCAAGAAAATTTGTATGTTACGTTTCCTCTCTAAATAGCTGGCGAGATCAATACATTAGCTTGCAGTTTAAGTGTTACTGCTCCCCGCTATTCAGAAAAGAAACATCATGCATTACAGCAACAAATTTTCTTTTTTTTTTTTTTTCAAAATAGGGCACAGTGCAGATTGGACTAAGATTAAAATAACTGTAGGCAACTACTTTTAATATGAGTGATTCAACACCTGGTCTGTTTTTTGAAGACATCTCTGCACTAAGCTTACAGAGTTTTAGGTACAGTATATAATACTCAATGAGTCAAATACATCACTGCTTTAACATCACTGAAATTATAACATTGTGAGAAATTAGCGGCCTATGTTGGTTTAAATAATAGCAATATATAAATGATGCCCATGCTCTGGTCATGCAAATACATTACTGCAATTATACAGTTACACTGACTTAGCAAGTTTTTAAGGACTTACTGATAAGTCCATCATGCTTTCATTTTTATTCCACTATTTTCTTTTTTATTCCACTCTTTCATTCTTTCTTTTTTTTCTGAAAGCTACCTCTTCTGACTAGTCCAGATGCCAAACGAAAGCACTTGAGACAAATGTTTAGTAACTGTTCAAAATGCTCCAGCTGATGCAATTTTCCCTAGCATTCATTAGAATCTTGTTGAGGTGAGACAAGAACTGGAGGTATTCAGAGAAATTTACACACTTAGCATTAAGGACACATTAATATTTTGGAAATAAACTTCTTGTTCTTGGTATCCCACAGATGGTACTAGACAGGAGGAAGTGGAAGGTGAACTTAGTGAAGAAGAACACTGGTTTGGAAACTCTTCAGAGACCCCATCGGAAGCATCATATGGAGAAGTCCAGGAAAACTTCAAGTTATCTCTTGAGGATAGAATCCAGGCGCAGTCCACTTCTCCGGATACTTCTCTGGGAAGTGCAACTCCTAGCAGCAACACGCTGGAGCTGATAGCTATTGAAAATGAGGCTTTAAGAGAGACGTTACAGAGCAAAGAACACCTTTCTCCTGATGTGTCGTCTTTGTGTGAAGATGAATCTCCTGGCCCAAATAAGCCACTGAGCAGTAACCTGAGAAGGCTTCTGGAGGCCGGTTCTCTCAAGCTGGACACTGCTGTTACAGTCAATGGCAAGGTCGAGTCCCCTGTAAATGTTGGTTCAAATCTCTCCTTTTCTCCACCTTCTCATCATGCCCAGCAGCTAAGTGTTCTTGCCAGAAAGCTTGCTGAGAAACAGGAACAAAATGACCAATACAATGCAAATAATCGGTTTATATGGAATCAAGGTAAGTGGTTGCCAAACTCAACCACCACCTGTGGTTTGTCCCCAGATTCAGCTATCCTGAAATTGAAAGCCGCAGCCAATGCAGTTCTTCAGGACAAATCACTTTCAAGGACTGAAGATACTATAAGATTTGAATCCTTTTCTTCACCTTTTAATTCTCAGTCTGCCAGCTCAACCTTAGCAGCTTTATCAAAGAAAGTTAGTGAAAGAAGCATGACTCCTGGGCAGGACCACCCACCTCCAGCCAGTTCTTTCCTTTCCCTGGCCTCAATGACCTCCTCAGCTGCCCTACTCAAGGAGGTGGCTGCAAGGGCTGCAGGCAGCCTGTTGGCTGAGAAGAAAAAGTCACTAGTTGCAGAGGATCCCCTGCAGATTTCAGAGATGAAGCAAGAGAAAGTAACTCCACCACAGTCTTTGGAATTATTGCTACTTCCAGTCCCTAAAGGAAGAATTTCTAAGCCCACTAATACAGGTACGGACCTTATCTTAACCATCAAGTAAGGCATGTTTGTTTTGCTCTAGATTTATTTAACTCTTCTTCCCTTGTCTGGTTTGTATTGTTTCCACCTATTATGAAAATAAGAACAAAATAAACAATAGGATAGCTTTTAAACTCCCATTTGAAGATCAAACCTTCACAAATGTTTCCATATTTGAAAGGTAATGAGTGTACAGTTCAATACATTTTTTTTATTCCATACAAATGTATTTTTTCCTCACCAAGTTCAGAATAGGTCCACACAAGAAATATTTAATGGGGAAGATGAAAGAATCCCTGTCAGGGAGCTCGTGGTATCAGGGAACATGTACAAAACCAGTGCTTTTGAAATACTGGACAAGGGAGAATTTTCCCTCCTGCTGTCTCTGTCACAAATGGACTTTTGTATAATCGCTTACTACCCTGTCCTAATTTACCGGAGTATATTATTATGTTGCCACTTTTCATTAAAATTTTCTGCAGAAGCACGAACAAATCTCTCATGTTCATTCTTTCACAATTCTTTGTCATAAAAAAATAGAAGAAAATGAACTGCTTTTTCCTAATTCTGCTCAACAAAACCCGCTTTATACTTCTTGGCCCACCCCCTCCCTCTTCCTCTCCTAGTTCTGTCAGCATTCTAAGATATAGGCCTATTGCAAACTGTTCTGCTAACAAAAGAAATCAGGAAAGAATGTGGGGAATTACATTATTTCAATTATCCAAATAAGCAATATTTTCTTATACATACTGACATTTCTTTTTTAAAAAATTGTATGCATCACATGTTCGTGTTTCCATGGACATCTCCATGGAATTTAGGTGTTATCTTGCTAACAATGAAATTCTGATAAATAGGATGAGGAAGCTGGTCAAAAGCCTTCACAAGATAAAAGGCTTGGGTGTTAGTTTGTTAGGGATTGTCTACATGGCAAAGTTTTAGCGGTATAGTAAAACTGATATAGTTTTTTGGACACTTTTATTCCTGCATAAAAGAGGTTTTTTTCAGGTAAGTTTATGTTGCTTCGGAAGGGGTTTACATTAAATTATACTAGTGTAAATGTATTGATTTAAATTCACACCTTAATGTTATAGTGGTATAACTGTCTCACATAGACAAGCCTTTAAAGAGAGGGGATAGCAAGGATTCAGTTACATTTAATATAATACGCCATTCCAAAAATGTTAATATTATCTGCTTATATACTGCATGTGCAAAAGGCATTCACATGATTTGTTACTTGATAAGGAAGAGTAATGCAGAAGAGAAACTTTTTTATTGTAGTAAAATCCAACTTCTATATGTTTGGCTAGCGAATTGTGAATTGTGGAATCTTATCTGTACACCTTGGAAAAGAGGAGTGCAGTCTATGTATATATGCAGTGCTGGCAATTCATAATCTGGCTGTGATGCAGTGAAATCTCTAGTGTCTACTCTGCTTAAGACACAAGAATGCTGAAAGGCAGTAATGGGAGCATGTTACCTCAGGGCCTTGGTAATCATGAAACAATCATTTTCCTTTGCTTTATATATAAAAAATATCATCAGTTTATATGTACTGGGCCTTCACCAACCTCAGTTGGCATGCAAACAAACTTTATCATGATAGATTAATAACAAAGATATTTGTTGAATTCTAGCTCCCTTTCTGACATGTTCATTAGTTTTTGACTTGAAAGGAATTAACCAAATGAAAATAAGAGACCAAGAAAAGCTATGAGATAGGGTATTTGGATTTTGAAGGAATTTGGTTCTCTGTAATCATTCTTTCTGCTGTAGAGACGTACAACTTGCAGAAAGAGGTCACTGTTGTGTGACTTTTGAGCAGTAGACATTACAGTACTCCTCTAAAATATTGAGTTGGGCACTTGATCATGTATATTTGCTATGAAAATAAATGTCACACATTCCTTTGATTCTTTTTGCAGCCATGGTTTTATGGAAGTAATTCTTTTTGCAGCCACGTTTTTATGGCACTGAAACCGTAATATGATATTTCATTTTATAAAGTTTTGTCTGTTTGTGTGGGCCTTCTCTTGAGGACATGCTTGTGTTGCCAGTAAAATAAACATATTTTCCCTGATGGCACTGATTGGAAGATTTTGCCATATATTTTATAGTTGAAGAAAGTCTGCTTCCAGTTATTATGAGTCAGCTTCTTTCATCAGCAATGAAGATATCCGTGATAGCCAATGGTCACTGAGATCAACTACTAGATATTGGAAAAAATAAGGAGGCAGTAAAGGGGGAAATATGCTTGTAAAAAAAAAAAGGCACTCTTACCAGGCCTACAGCATGAATTAAGCTCTGAGTTCATAAACTTTTTTTAGTACATAAGGAGCAATAGCACATCAGATTGTAGTCTTGTCAGAGCTCATGTGCTAACCTTAGTTAGGCCTGATCATTACTTGGATGGGAGATGCTCAGTAAAGCTCAAGATGGTTCAGGAAGAGACTGAAGTGGGACCCACTAAATCACTGTACCAGCAGTGTTATGAAACATTTTAAAGTTGGTATTGCTGTCTTTTGGATGAAATGTAAAATGAAGTCCTGACCTATGTTCCCTCTAAAGTGCGTGCATGCGCAGTCACGCAGGAGGCCACCAAGGGCTGTGCACTTAGCAGAGCCGCGCAGTGCACGCTGCACTCAGGGGTGTGGCCACAGGTGGGCCTGGAAGATGGCAGTGGGATGAGGTGGGAAATAGGGAGTATGTGGAGGCAGTGGGGTGAGGTGGAGGGAAGTGATGGGGGAGCTTGGGGCATGCCGGGCTGCGGCGGGGCCAGACACCTCTCCCTCCCAGCTGCGGGGCTGCTGCAGCGGGGCTAGATGCCTTCCCCCTGCCAAGCCCCGGGGCTGCTGCGGTGGGGCGAGGCTCCTCTTCCCTAGCCCCGGAGCTGCTGTGGCGGGGCAAGGCGCCTCTCCTCCCTCCACCCACCCCACAGCCCTGGGGCTGCTGTGGGGGGAGAGGGCTGTGGGGAATCCTCTCTCCCTGCTGCACTCCTGGGGCAGCCTGCACCCTGAGCCGGAGCCCTCACCCCCTGCACTCCAACCCTCTTCCCCAGCCCTGAGCCCCCTCCCACACTCCGAAACCCTCAGCCCCACCCTTGCTACACATAAACTCCATATTGGTGCACATAACAAAATTCATTCCGCACATGGATGGGAAAATTAGAGGGAACATTGGCCCTGACTCCCTGTTTAAGATCCCATGCCACTTTTGCAAGAATATGAGTGTTAGCCCCTATGCCTAGATCAAATTCCCATTTGAGCAATAAACACTTTGCATGGAACACGTACAGCATTCTTCCTGATTTTCAGTTGGATTCAGTGAGTCTGATTCTCCTCTCACATCAGTTTTACAGTCATGTAGCTCCATAGAATTAATTGGAGTTGTTCCTGATTTTACATCAGTATAAGTGAGAGGTGACACAGGCCCAGTATTCTTTGCTTCTTATGCTAAAGCATTGTGTAGTGTTATAAGCAACTCTTGTGTTCCACCCAAGAAATGGCTGCATTGTTGTGGTGGATCACACAATTCCTGTATATTAGGAATTCTCATTGTTATCAGCGGAGTTTTACTCGCTCACTCCAGTTCTGGGTTTGGCCTAAAGTAATGTGCAAAATTGCTGGTAAGCCACCTTGTTTATAGACCTATTATTAGTGGGTTAGAAAATAGGTGACAGAACTTGCTACATTTATTTCTGATTCCCTTCTGATGATAACCAGTTGCTGAAAAGGAGACATGATAGAAGGAAATGACTTGATGAGTAAAAATGCTACTAATATATATTTCTGTAGTTTGTCTCTTACCTTTTATAAAGAAATGAGGAAAGACATGAAAAAAGTGAAACACTAGCAATTATAGTGTTGGTTTCCGCTGACTTTTCAAAGATGCAATGACGGAGCAATTTAATAATATATTGAGTGTGATAGAAATTCTACTCATGAAGTTTCTGAAGCTGCAAAACACACATTGAAATGTACTCTTTCTCTCAGGCTTGTTGATTAGGTCAGAAGGACTATGTAATCAGATGAATTATATTTTTGTCTCCTACCAGCTAGTAGAAATTATACTGAAACATATTACAAAATCATTCTGGAGGTTTTATTAGTTGGTTTCCAATCACAGGAAATGTTAAATTTCATGAATTCTTGCAGGTAGAAAATAGCTGATGAATACATTAGATAATGACCTGAAATAGTCTGGAAATAATTCCAAATAGCAGGATAGACACTACTAACTTCTGGATTTTCAGAAATAATCAAACTGCCTTTTAGCAATCATAAAAATTGTCTTCTAGTTCAATGACAACACTACAAACTTCCTCGTAATGGGCAGAGGCATTTGTAGTGAGATGTCAGAATGTTTCATTGTGTCACGTCAACAACAAAGAATCTCCCTTCCCCTTAGCCTGGTGATTATTCCATACTTAGTAGATAAATTATATTTGCTTGACAAATACAAACATCTTTCCTGGGCCTTGGTTGCCATTCTCTCTTACAATGGACGATACTGTGCAAAATAGTGTCCAGATGTCTAGAAAAAGGCAGTAGGTTTAATGCACTGGCAAGCAGAGAAACAGGATAGAAGAAGAAAAAAATCCCATGACCCGAAGACCACCTGATGACTGAAGTGGCAGCAGCATCTGCTTGAGCCATAAGTAAACAAGTTCAACAGCAGGGATTCTGAAATCACTCGGTTCTGGCCTTGAGCGTGTCAGGTTTATGACGCCAGCATGGTTTTTGATTAAGAAGTGTGAATTCTGTATTTAATATCTTCTTTTTTCATTATCCATCAAATACTGGAATTCATCACTTTTAAAATCAAGAGTTAAGCATTTTTCCCTGATCAAGCTGATAGTAGATAGGAAATTTGGCTACCGAATGATGTTTGTGAGAAGTACAGGGCCAGGTGAGGAAGAGTAGCATCACCTACTGGCTATCCAATGAGTTTTTGAGACTTTAACTTGATAAATGAATCTTAAATTACAGCTCTTAAGAGGGAGCATAACTAGATTAGGGAGGTTTGAATATGGAAGAAGAGGAATTGAAATCTTTGGTGGATGTTGGTGTTTAACCAGTACTGTGTCTGTCTTTGCAGATGAAAATCTAAAGTTGTAAAATGATATTTGGGTATGTTTATGAGGGGAAAGTATTCTACCAGTGGCTGTAAAGGACCTTCTCTTTTTCTTTTCTCCCTCCACTAAGCCTCAGAAGAAGAAGGAGGAAAACCTTTTCAGTGTCCAATCTGTGGGTTGGTTATAAAGAGGAAGAGTTACTGGAAACGACACATGGTGATTCATACAGGTTTAAAAAGTCATCAGTGCCCACTCTGTCCATTTCGCTGTGCACGCAAGGACAATCTCAAATCACACATGAAGGTAAGGGCAGTGTTTACTGACAATGAAGAGACTGGCTCAGTGAGCAAAAATATATAGAAAAGAAACTATCTGGTTAAAAATCACACAATTTTTTTAAAAAAAATCTCATTTCCATACCTGTGCTACTAATAACATCTTATTAAAAATGAATGCACAAAAAGTTTTAGATTTTAAAATTTCAATTTGTTTGCCTTTTGGTATAATTTGGGCAATGAAAACAGACTGGTCAGTTTCACCTTCCGGCTCTCCTTTATGGGCACTACAATGCTGTAAAGTTTGGTTTGCAGGCATTTCAGGGGAATGTTCAAAACCAAAACAATAACTGTTTTCACTGTAATGTGCTTTTGTAAAGAATGTTTTTATTAACTTTAGGTTTTATTTATTATACACAACTTATATTTCAAGCCTAACCTACCTGAAGGTTAAATATCCATGTTAAACTGGCAAAAATGAACAAATTCAACAAAGAAACTTAATGGAAAGGCAGTAAAGTGCTGCAGGGGTTAAAGAATATGGTGTGATGGTTCTTGTGTACCATAATGTGTGCTTCAATGCATGGACACCGGGGAAGTGAATGTTGGTGAATGAAGATGAATGGTGAAGTGAAGATGGGCTTTGGCTCATCCAGTCTCTATATAAAATTACTGAACAGAATCGCTAAGTTTCCTTCATTGGCATACTTGACCTGTTATAGTAGCAGTACAATTTTATGTTTGTCTGAATTATTTGTTTATAGTTATTAACACAGATAAATATGTTTAAAGTACACAGGGAAATATTGGGCTTTTAGGCATGATATGTTACAGCATTTGTTACGTTAAAACGTTTTAGAACACTGGGCCAGATTCTGATCTCACTTACATCAGAACAACTATTTACTTAAGTGGAGTCATCTTGATTTACACTTGTCATGGTTACAGGGCTAGCTGCACCTCTCTTCCCTCTCCAGTCTCTGAGTGCACCACCTCAGGTCTCCGACCTTGTGCCTTTACATCTCCTGAGGTGGAACCAGGCAATTCCCCCACTCTTAGACAGGGTCCTGGGCTACAGTACCCTGTGTATCGATTGTGCTTACCTGGCAGGTCTAACCGGATTCAGTACCTGTAGTTCTTTGGGAGTCAGTGACCAGTGGTAAATACAGTGACCAGACAGCCTTCTCAAACAAAAATATTCTTTACTCTTAAGAGTAGAAACAAAGCATAGCATAAGAGAGAGAAAAAAGGGCATTTTAAACAATAAACAGCCTATATGCAGATCTGTCTCACCTAGAGGCTTGTCACCCCTTCTTAAAAACCCTAGGCAGGCCTCTTTACGGTCTCCTGCGAACAATTCTCCCTTCCCTAGAGAGAGTCACTTTTAATCCCTCTGAGAAGTCCTCTATTTCAGTTTCTGGGGCCTTTAGGTTCTCCTTTGTTTACCAGATGGGTCCCCTGTCTTGACAAGCTCTTCTGGTGAGTTTAGCAGAGGGTCAGAGGTAGGACATCAAAGTAAATGAATGGTTCTTGCACTGTCTCTTAATTGTTGGTTGCTGGATGGCTACGTGAAGCCATGCTACTCTTTCCTACCTACGGGGTATCAGCCTCTCCTTGAATTATCTCTGTCTTCATACAGTAAAGTCCCTTACAACAATCAGACAAATATACAGATCATATAGTATTCTATGCAATAATGTGGTGATGATTTTATGGAAACTTCTCTGTAACACAGATTAAAAACATTAAACTGTCCAATAACCATTTTTCAAAATTTGTCTTCAACAACAATTTTCAAAGTAACAAAAAATACCAAGGAATTAATTAGGTAAAGCAGAGTCCTCAAAAGAAATCTGACAGCACCAAAAATTATTTTTAGTTGCTCTACTATATATTGAGAAACAGTGTTTAACCAAGTCAAGCTATTCATGCTCAGAAAAATTGCAATTACATTGACAACTAGTATGCCAGTTTTATCCCAATGTCAGTTAAAACAATGTTTTTATAAATCCATAAAAGCAAAATTGTAATAGAAATTACAACTGATCCTAGCTGTGTGCACCTTTATGATACAAACCCTAGCTTGTGACAGTATCACAACTGAGAGTTGCAGGGTTTATATAGGTTATATTGTCTTAAAATGCTTTCAGAACAAATCGATAACCAGTACAGTAAAGGACTTATGAATGCAAGGAGTATATTTAAATTCTTGATCATAACCATTGAGACAAGTATTTATATTTCTGTGTGGGTGGGTTAGGAATAAAATAAAAAACAAACCCTGAATTAGAATTTTTATAAATATGATTAACCCTGCCACCACCACTATATGCACACACTTTTCTCCAGCGCTAGCAACATTTTGAAGAAGACTTGGTTACATCATTGCTTTCTCTAATATGTTTACATGTGAGAAGCGTCCATACTGCCAAACCAAGGGCCACTTAGATATAAAATTACTTTAGTTCATAATGACGGTAGAGCAGGAGTGGGCAAACTATGGCCCGTGGGCTGGATCCCGCCCGTGGGATTGCCACTGTGGCGCCACGGGCTAAGGCAGGCTCCCTGCCTGCCCTGGCCCCTCGCCACTCCCAGAAGCGGCCGGCACCACGTCCCTGCGGCCCCCGGGGGGGGAATCTGGGGGGGACAGAAGGCTCCGTGCTCTGTCCTCACCTGCGGGTACCTCCTCCGTAGCTCCCATTGGCTGGGAACGGGGAACTGTGGCCAATGGGAGCTTCGGGAGAAGGTACCCGCAGGCGAGGGCAGCGCACGGAGCCCTCTGCCCCTCCTCCCCCAGGGGCTGCAGGGACGTGGTGCTGGCCGCTTCCGGAAGCGGCACAGAGCCAGAGTAGGCAGGGAGCCTGCCTTAGCCCCGCTGCGTGCCGCTGCCACCCCTGAGCTGCTCAAGGTAAGCGGCGCTGGGCTGGAGCCCGAACCCTTGCCCTGAGCCCCCTCCCACACGCCGCACCTCCTCCTGCACCCAAGTCCCCTGCTACACGCTACACCCCACCTGCACCCAACCCCTTGCCCTGAGCCGTTCCTGCACACAGCACGCACTCCCTCCCGCACCTCAACCCCCTGCCCTGAGCCCCCAACCCTCTGCCTTGATCCCCCTGCACCGAGCCCCCTGCCGCACCCCTCCTGCACCTCAACCCCCTGCTGCACTCCACACCCCTCCCTGCACCCCAGTCCCCTGCCCTGAGCCCCCTTGTACACCCTGCACCTCTCCTGCACTTCGACCCCTTGCCCTGAGCCCCTTCCTGCTTACCGCACCCCCTCTCACACCCCACACTCCCTCCCACACCCCAACCCCCTGCCCCAGCCCTACATTCATGGCCCTGCATGCAATTTCCTCACCCAGATTTGGCCCTCAAGCCAAAAAGTTTGCCCACCCCTGCACTAGAGGGTGGTGTTGAGTAGCCACTAATCTGCCCTGAGGCTGGTCTCATGGATAGTCCCACAAGTTCTCACTCTGACACCCCTTCTGCTCATGTGTGTGTGAGGCCTTTATGTGTCCAGATGTGATTCAAAGTGTTGATAGTGATCTTTAAAATCCTTTATGGCTCAAATAACTTGTATCTGTAAGCCTGTATTTTCCCCCCATTTCACCATAATGCGTGAGATCAACTGACATGTACTTGAACAAAGTGTTCCCAGATTTAAACCTCTGCAGGTAGGTGACAGAGTGTTCTGAATGGAGGGCCCTCTACTCTGTCATTCATTCCTCCTTTGTTCTAACAGAGTCTGCATATCAATATGAAGTAAAAGCCCATTGGTTTTCTCTTTATTTTAAGTGAGTGAGTATAGGGACATTGTGTTAAGTTTACTCCTGGTTTGTAGAATGAAGTGTATCTACTAGGGATTAATATTAATTAACTTGGTGGGGATTTAAAAAAAAACATGTTCATACACCCTGAGTCAATTGTAAGAGATGAGATTTTATACATGAATCAACAAGTAAAATAAACTGGAGCAAATTACAGTCCCCTTATCCATGATATAGAGGTGAGGCCTGCAGACTGCAAATATCAGCATTCAACACCGTGTGATGTCACAGGTCAAAATGGACCATTACATAGTGGGAACTATGGCCTTCACTGGTCACACCACCCTATTAGAGATAAGGGCATACAAGGATTGTATGGGCCACATTCGGTCTCACATGCTCACTTTGGCAGTCTCTGGTTTACGGGTACATTCAAAGGATCAGAATTACAGTAAAAGAGTTTGGAAAATATATTCTGTTGATAGTACAGTGACATTGGGGCTTGAGATAAATTTATATATATTCTCTTTTGAGTAGGCCCCTGGTAACAATGTGGTGCATCAGGGAGGACAAAATCAAGATGAATCCAAAATGCATGTGTGGCTGGTAAGGGGGATAGAGAATATAATGTTTGATAAAGTCACTGGCACCCTGCCAGAATGACATGAGTTTTCTTTGGTGACGGGGTAAGCTGATGACAAAAGAGGCACAGATGTATTTTACCACAATAGAAAACGTTTCCTTAACCCTCTCTATTTAAAAAAAAAAAAAAAGTGTTTCCAAAAACAAAAGTGCACAGACATAAAATACGAACAAAAAACTAAAACCAAAACCAAAAGAAAAATTACATAGAAAAGGGTAAAACAAAAACTAAAGCTGTTAATCAGAGGCACAGTATACTTTCTCTTGCTGGAGATTTCACAGCCTTTCAGTGTCCTATCATTCCTCTGAAACTACTTTATCTTACTCTGGCAGATAGGAGTCTCTCCTCTTTATCCTACACAAACTGTTGCCACTAGCCACACCCCTTGAGTCTACTATAAATTCAGGCTAAATCCCTGGCTGCAGCCGAGATTGTATGCCATCTCCAGGGCCTGTGGTTTCTAGAACAAAAGAATGACTCAAAAATGAAGTCTGTAATGGAATGGATTTGTTTGTCAATCTGCATCATCTGCTCAGACAGGATTCCATCAAAATCCAACCCTTTTTTTGTATAAGTGTGTTGAGAGATTTGTGTCATGTTTTATGTTCAGTAGAGCAGGATGGCAGACAGGATTGTTCAAAGCATTAATCTATTGCAGTCTTCACCCACTGTCATCAAAATCTAGGAGCCTTTTCTTAATTTTGTTTCTTACGGCAGCATAGCCTTGAGTCACAATACCTTTACCCTCCTCTAGAATTCTAGATGTTATGCACCTTTCTATTATAATTCGGGAATCTGAGTTTTGATTTTTATTAGTGACTTGTAGGTGTTTGCTTAGGGCATCTTTTTTGCCTTTTCATTTCTTAGAAAATCAGTTTTGATAGCTTTATGTTAACTGTCATGACAATGAGTTTGGACCAGAATACAACATTGCAAGGAGCAGAGCACTTCTGGTATCTTGACTCCAGCTATAGAACATGTAACTACAGGGTACTGGACTGATTCTAACCCTGACTGTGTTCAGCTTTATACCTACGTTTTTGATAAAGTTTTATCCAAGGATCCCTTTCCACCACCAACTTGCAACTGGAGGCAAGGAAGTGAAAGGCAGGAAGGAAAAATACCCACAAGTGCCTTTTATAAACAAGGGAGGCTGTGAGAATATTGTCATTTAGGGCACACACATTTTTATGTTTAATAGTTGTATGATATATGGATTCCATAATGATACCCATAGAAAAACCTAAAATAGATTCAGTACAGAAATGTACACTAAACTAGTTTTATTCACCTGGGATGGGACAAAAATCATTCATAACCCAAAGTTTCAGTCCTTATGCTTGGAAGGCCTGCTCCCAGGAACTCAGGACTCATTTCTGGTACTGCAACATGATTTAAACTGGTGCTACACCTGTGGAAAGTGATGTTGACTGGCATAAGGATGGAACAAAGAGGATTTCTGAAGAGAAAAAAAAAAGGCAACAAAAATGACAGTTTGTGAGTCCTTCTCTGTCTGGGTTTAATATACAACTGGAATTTATTTTCCTAATTTAAAAAAGATTGTTATGTACTTATTTTGAAATGGCAAAAAATAACATAAGGGAGAGTGATAATCTGGGAATAAAATCTCAATTTTTTCAATTTCCCCTGGTAGGTAGGTATGGATGAAATTCACCTCAGAACACTGCTGCAGGCTTCAGGCACCCAACTTCCGGCCACTCCATATCTATGGAGCATGCGCATGCTAGGACGCCGCTTCCTGCTCCTCTTCCAACACTACTTGCAGAGGGGTTGGTTACAAAGTTATGTTTCAGAAGAGCAACAGGGTATCCGCTTAGGGACTTAAGAATAAGCATATGGCCAAAAATAAGTATGTGTCTATATAACAATACAAGAACCTTAAAGCAAAAATAGGGGTGAACTCGATTGCCTAGCAATTGAAGTGTACCTTGACACAGTTGACATAGCAAGCATTGCTGAATCACTGTGGAATAACAAACAATAAGAATCTGTATTACATGGGTATAAACCAGTGGCTCTCAAACTTTTTTTACTGGTGACCCCTTTCACATAGCAAAGCTCTGAGTGCAACCCCCCCTTATAAATTAAGAACACTTTTTTATATATTTAACACCATTATAAATGCTGGAGGCAAAGCGGGGTTTGGGGTGGAGGTTGACAGCTCGCGACCCCCCATGTAATAACCTTGTGACCCCCCTGAGGGGTCCCGACCCCCAGTTTGAGAACCCCTGGTATAAACTATTCAGAAAACATAAATTAGTTTGCAGGGATAAGTAGAATTATACCCAATCAAAGATTCTGTGTGAAGAGGACAATACTGTGGAATCTGTAAAAATCCCATGCCATAGGAATACAAATATATTATCCTCCTGATTAGAAAATGGATACTGAATGCACAACATTGAGGAATAGCAAAGCAGCAGCAAAGTCTATTATAATAATAATGGGTAACTTCAAAGATCTGTATATAAACTGGTCAATTTTCACATTAGGACAAGATAAAAAGAAGAAATTTGACACTTCAAATTATTGTTTTTCTGGAACAGCTCGTCCTAGAGCACACATGGGGAGAGGCTATTCTCAATTCAACTCCTCTGCATTATTTAGACTAATTAAGAGTGTAAGTTCAACATCCTTAGGGGAGGGATCATACCAAAGCTAGCATCAGGAAGTTTAGACTTGAAATTAGACGAAGGTTTCTAACCATCAGAGGAGTGAAATTCTGGAATAGCCTTCCAAGAGGAGCAGTGGAGGCAAAAGACATATCTGGCTTCAAGACTAAGCTTGATAAGTTTATAGAAGGGATGGTATGATGGGATAGCCTAATTCTGGCAATTAATTGATCTTTGACTATTAGCGGTAAATATGCCCAATGGCCTGTGATGGGACACTAGATAGGGTGGGATCTGAGTTACTACAGAGAATTCTTTCCTGGGTTTCTGGCTGGTGAGTCTTGCCCACATGCTCAGGGTTTAGCTGATCGCCATATTTGGGGTCGGGAAGGAATTTTCCTCCAGGCAGATTGGCAGAGGCCCTGGGGGTTTTTCGCCTTCCTCTGCAGCGTGAGGCACGAGTCACTTGCTGGAGGATTCTCTGCACCTTGAAGTCTTTAAACCACAAATTGAAGACTTCAATAGCTCAGGCATAGGTCAGGGGTTTGTTACAGGAGTGGGTGGGTGAGATTCTGTGGCCTGTGTTGTGCAGGAGGTCAGACTAGAAGATCATAATGGTCCCTTCTGACTTTAAAGTCTATGGTGTAATAGGGTTGGCATCCATCTCTCATGAGTGCCCCCTCTGGTTAGGTGTGTCCACAGTCTTTAAACGAGTTCCGGCCCTGGTATGGGGCCATATCCCCAGGGCTTCCTCCCTGGAGGCAATACCTTCCTGCGGCCCTCCCCTACTTGGTCTCCGCAGCCAGCCAGGTGCTCCTTCATTGCTCCCCTGGTCCCTGCTAGCAAGCTGCCTTTAGCTCAGTCTTGGCAGCCAGCCAGGAGCCTGTCCCCACTTAGCTGTCCATGATCGTGCTTCTTTTCCAGCCAAGCACACAGTCCTTCCTTCTCCAGCTCTAAGCCACTTCTAACTTCTGCTATGTTCTGCAGGTCCTTTTATATGGTCCTCCTGGGCCTTGATTGGCTGCTTCCCCTGCAGCCACTCTAGCCTGCTTGGAGGACCTCTCCACTGTTCCATTCCTGTAAGTAAGTAAAGAGCATAAACTATGACAACTAAATTGTCAGATAGTAAGTAGGAGGTCAGAAATAAAAATGTTTTTTGTTTATTTACTCTTTAAATTCTAAGTGTATTAGACTCAGGACGTCTGAGAGAATTGGTGGGTCCACTTGACTGCCAAGAAGTTAAGGGAACAATTAAGGAGGATAATGATGTTTCACAGAAACTAAAGGTTGTCTTTGCATCAGAATTCATCACATTGGGAAGATACTTCAGAGCTACTCTTTACAAGTAATAAAGGTGAGACCCTGTCAGAGGCTGAGTTGCCAAAAAAAGTAGTTCGGGAACAAGTAGGTAAATGTATAGAACAATGAGTGACCTACACCAGGTGATGTACACCCAAAAGTTCTGAAGGAATTTAAAAATAAAGTGACCAACCTGCTGAGAAAAATGACACTTATTAAAATCAGCCAGTAGACTGAAAGTTTGCAAATCTTGAACCTGTCTTTAAAAAAGACACAAGGGGTTGATCCTGTAAATCACAGACCAATACAAGGGAAACTGGTTAAAATGACAAAAATAGAATGGAACACCTTGAATAACATGATATGATAGGGGCACATGGCTTCTGTAAAGGAAAATCATATTCTCATATACTGGGAAACTTTGAGTGTGTCATCAAAATAATGGATAAAGGAGATTCAGTTGAGATAATTAATTTGGCCTTTAAAAAAGCCTTTGGCAAAGTCCCTCACCAAGAGGCTGTCAAGAAAATTAAGTAGTTGTGGAGTGAGGGGTAAAGTACTATCACAGATTAGAAATTGGTTAAGAGACAGTCAAACAACAGTTAGGAATATATTAATCTGTGAAGTATGACAAGAGGTTAACTGCAGATTTCTCTATACTAGGATTAGTATTGTTTGATCTATTTAGTAATGATCTAGAAAAAGGAGTGAATAGTGAACTGGCAAAATTGCAGATGACGCAACATTACTTAGGAGAGTCAAGACGAGGAGGAATTGAGAAGATCTTGAGAAGGCCTAAAAAAGCTAGGTGATTAGTCAGCACAATGGCAAAGGAAATTATTGTTGATAAATGCAAGGGCATGCTTATTAGAAGGAACAGTTTAAACTAGTCATGCACATTCAGGAAAAATATCTGAGTAGCACTGTAGATAGCTGAATGAAAACATCTTCTCATTGTGCAGTAGTGGTTAAAAGAGCAAACAAAATGTTTGAATGTATGTAGAATGGGACAGCAATAATACTGAAAATACTATAATGCCATTCTATAAATAGATGGCACGCTCTCACCTGTAATTCTGTATTCAGTTCTGCTCAATCAAAAAGCTATATTAGAGACACAAGAGGTTCAAAAACAGGCAACAAAATGATTAGCAGCATGGTAAGAACTTCCTATGAAGAAAGGAACTGAAAATCATTTAATTGCTTAGATTAGAGAGGAGGTGACTAGATTGAAGTAATGAATGTGATGGAGAAGGTAAATTGAACTTCTTTTTATTCTTTCTTGTAATATGGGAACAAGAGGACACTGAATTCACCTGCCAGAAACAAATTTAAAACTGATGAAAAGGAAATATTTTAATCCCCACCTAATTGGGACCAATTCTGCAAACATGCACAAGCTAAAGTTTAAGTGAGGAGATCCATTGAAGTCAATGGGACTACTAGCATGCTTCAGGTTAATTGATGCAAAAGTCATTTCAGGATCATAGCCTGAGCCTTTATAACCCATTGTCACAGGATCTCATTTCAGACCAAGAACACTGCAGCATTAAAACAAAGACAAGGAGAACATCCACAGTTATATTAAATAGGATAAAAAAATAAGGTCCTCATGCTCCAAGGCATAAGCTGAATAGGATTTAGGAAGAAACTTGCACTATAGGCAGGTTATATTATAGCTATCCACTACAGGGTTTATTGCTTCTCCTTGTGAAACATCTGGAAGTAGTCATTATCAGAGAGAGGAGACTGGACAACTGTAGATGGACCATCCAATATGTCAATAACTAAATTCTTTCCTGCAGTCCAGAACCAGGAAGTGAATGACAGTTAAAATCCCTTTAAATGAAGATGATCTTTTTCTGTTTTTATCAGTATTTATATTTTCAAACTAATTTATTTATTGGAATTTTTAAAATACTACTATAGGCGTGCTAGTCAGTGCTCTGGAAACTTGTTTCATCCATTTCCTGTGGTTTAAACAGGAATCCCTGAATTTAGATCCAGTGAGCAAGAATTTTTCCTTTTTTATTTATTGTATAATCTGCAAAATTGTAACCTAACAAGCATTTTGTTTCAAAATAAAGCAAGTCATGGTCAGCTTGGTGATGTTGCTGTTGTGACCTGTCACAAGAGAAATCCAAAACAGACAGACCCGTCACCTCTCTCTGAACTCTGGAAAGTGCACAGGTGGCATTCTGAGCCCCTGGGAAAAGAAACTGGGCTTCCACACAAACTTTGCCACCTGACAGCAGCAGTGACTTTGACAGCCTTCAAAAAGAGTCATATTTATGACATGGGTCCTCTGGCAGAAATGGTTAAATGTGGGCGCAGGGAGACATTGATTGGTGGGGATCCTAAAGATGCAGCCTGGCACACAGGAATTTAGTGGGTGTAGGAGATAAAGTTGCCATACTGAAGGAGCTTGCAACTGTTAGTACATCTCAGTGCCTCCTGATAAAGAAAAAAGTCACCTCTATATCACAGTATTTCCAGTAGTACAGATAACTAATTTTGTTGATGTTTTCATTACAAATTCTTATTATTTATGATATATTATACAAATGTTCTGCTGTAAGCGGGGGTTGTTTTAAAACCCACTTTGGGTGCTATAAGGACTGGGTTTCAGCATTAGCTCTTAATATCTTAGTTTTTGTTAGCTGCAACTTTTAACATCTTAAAATTATTTTTGGCTGTAAATAACACATTTCTATCACATTGAGAATGTCATTCTGTAAACTCGGTGCAGCAAGGATTATCTCGTACTCAGTGTTTGTACAGCACATACACAATGAGGCCTGATCCTGTTTGGGGCATTTGGGTGCTGCTGCAGTATAAACCTTAGCAGCAGCAATGAAATGTACTTTCACTGAATGCAGAAGGGCTAAATGGCATGTGAGATTTGATTGCTTCACTAACCTTACATCTCTGCAGACCTGAGTTCAAATCCTGTTTAGGTCACAAGTGAAAATGAGTGTGTTGATCTCAGTTGAGTGCCATTTTGTCCAGATTATACAATCACCAAATAGAATGGAACAAATGTACATCTTTAGCAGTATTTGTAAAAGAAATACCCAGGGCTGGAATAGCATGGTTGCTAGAGTCTGAATTTAAAGTACGTTGGGAAAGTTTGCTATCATTATGCTTAGGGCCCTACCAAATTCATGGTCCATTTTGGTCAATTTCATGGTCATAAGATTTTTTAAATTATAAATGTCATGATTTCAGCTATTATAATCAGAAATTTCAAGGTGTTGTAATTTTAGGGGTCCTGATCCATAAAGGAATTGTGGGTCGGGGGTTGCAAGGTTATTGTAAGGGGAGAGAGGTTGTGGTACTGTTACCCTTCTGCGCTGCTGCTGGAGAGCAGCGGCTGCTGGCCAGGAGCCCAGCTCTGAAGGCAGAGCTGCCGCAAGCAGCAACACAGAAGTAAGAATGGCATGGTATGGTATTGCCACTCTTACTTCTGTGATGCTGCCTGCAGAGCTGGGCCCTCAGTCAGCAGCCGCCTCTATCTGGACGCCCGGCTCTGAAGGCAGCAGCACAGAAGTAAGGGTGGCATGGTATGGCATTGCCACCCTTACTTCCGCGCTGCTGCTGACGGGGTGCTGCCTTCAGAGCTGGGTGCCCGGCTAACAGTCGCCACTCTCCAGCTGCCCAGATCTGAAGGCAGTGCAGAAGTAAGGGTGGCAATAATGTGAACCCCCTAAAATAACTTTGTGACCCCCCTGCAACTCCCTTTTGGGTCAGGCCCCTCAATTTGAGAAACGCTGGTCTCTCCTGTGAAATCTGTATAGTATAGGTAAAAGCACACAAAAGATCAGATTTCACGGGGGGAGAGGAGAGAGACCAGATTTCATGGTCCGTGACACAATTTTCATGGTCACAAATTTGGTAGGGCCCTAATTATGCTTGTTCCCTCCCTGTCATGAATACTAAATTAATCTTCAAATTAGAGAGAGAGAGTGTGTGTGTGTGTGTGTGTGTGTGTGTGTGTGTGTGTGTACATACACAAGTGGTAACTCCCAAAGGCCATAGTCAGGGCCGGCTCCAGGCACCAGCAAACCAAGCAGGTGCTTGGGGCAGCACATTTTCAGGGGCAGCATTCCAGCCAGCCTCTTCTTTTTATTTTTATTTTTTTTTGGCGCTTGGGCGGCAAAAGCCGAGAGCCGGCCCTGGCAGCAGCAGCGCCTGCACCGGGGGTGCCCTGGGGCCACTGTGGTTCGCGTCGGGGAGCAGCAGCCGCACCTTATGGCCGGGCGGGCTCTGAGTGCGGGACACTCGGGCTGGGGGCCGCCCCTCGGGGCACACGGAGCCGCCTGCAGGTGCCGCAGGGCGGCCACCCCCCAGCGCCGCAGCCGGGGCTGGGTGAAGCGGCCAGAGCCGCCCAGGGACTGCAGCAGGGCGGCCAGGAGCAGCAGCAGGAGCGGGGCCATAGAGGGCGGGGTGCTGCTGTGCGGGGCCTGTGTCCCGCTCTCCGGGGCTCCGCTCCCTCTGGGGCTGCCCTGGCTCCTCAGCCCCCTGCCGGGGCGGTCCCCCAGCTCTGTCCTCCCCGGTCCCAGCCAGCCCTAGAGGCGGGAGCCCCGGCTGGAGGGACCCTGGGCTGAGGCGCGGCCTGGGAGCCCCACTGCTTACCCCGACCCTGCCAGCGCTGGACCGGCTGAAGGCGAGGGGGGAGTGGGCGGAGTCAGCACTGGTGGGGGGAAGCCCAGCACTGGGGCAGCAGGCGGTGCGGGTGGGGAGGGGGGAGAGCCCAGAGGTGGGGCGGCGGGGGGTGCGGGGGGGGGGGGGGAGCCCAGGGCCGGGGGGGGGGGGAGCCAAAAAATTTCTTGCTTGGGGCAGCAAAAAACCTAGTTTTTTGCCCTGGCCATAGTTGGGATTGGAGTCCCATTGTACTGGGCAGTGTACAAACAAACAGGAAGACATGGTCTCTGTGTGGAAGAACTTATAGTCTAAAAATATGGAAGATAAAAGAAAATGTTCACCAGGTAACACCTGATAAATCAGAATGTGATGCAAACACTTTATCGTATCATGTCATAACAGAATCTTTCATTTTTTGCTAGAATTAGTTCTCAACAAACTATTTCAGTGACTATTTGATATAAACAAGAACTGTGTTTTTTCTCATAATGGAGGATTAATATGGGACCTAAATTGATTACAGTATTTGTTATACAAGTTAGCATTTTCAAGGTTTGCACTGAAACATCATTATTTACAGAATGTTATAGGCATAACACTTAACAAAATACACAATAAATAAGATATTTGTCCAAGAACCAGCTGCCTGTCTGAATTGAGGAGTCAGAATTTTATACACTGATAGCATTACAGCCAGGTCATAAAGGTTGATTCGTATAAAAAGGACCTCCAGTTTCTATGGTGCAGAAACAGGACATATCTGGTTTTTGAACTGGGTTCAGAACTTATGTTCTTTGCTGCCTAGGCGGTGCCTTACTATGTTTATTAGAAATTGATCTTTTAGCAAGAGTCTTGTAATGACATGTTCACTAGGGTTACCATATTTCAGCAACAAAAAAGAGGATGGGAGGAGCCCCGCCCCCATCCTGCCCTAGCCCCGCCGCTGCCCCTTCCACTCCCTCCCACTTCCCGCCCCCCTCAGAACCCCCAACCCTCCCCCCCACTCCTTCTCCCCTGATTGCCCCCTCCTGGGACCCCTGCTCTTAACTGCCCTCCAGAACCCCACCCCCTACCTAAGCCTCCCTGTTCTTTGTCCCCTAACTGCCCCCTCCTGAGACCCTACCCTCTACCTGTACCCTGACTGCCCAAAACCTTATCCACACCCCCACCCCCAGAAAGCCCCACCCCGAACTCGCGACCCCCCCCGCTCCCTGTCTCTTGACTGCCCCCTCCAGAACCTCCCTGCCCCTTCTCCGACCCCCTGGCCCCCTTACCCTGCCGCTCAGACCAGCGTGCCGGGGAGGAGGAGCAGGGGGAGGACCTCCAGACTGCCGGTGCGAACGGCCGGCTGGTGATCTGCGAGGGAGGGAGGGAGTGCTCTCAGTTGCAGGGGAGAGGAGGGGGAAGCGGAGGAGGGGCTCTCTCTGGCTGTCGGAGCCCCATGTAAGTGGCACCATCCGGCCGGCTGCCCTGTCAGCCGCGCGCACTCTGCATGGGGGGGAAGTCCGGACATTTACAAATTCCCCCCGGACGCTATTTTTAACTCTAAAAGCCGGACATGTCCGGGGGAATCAGGACGAATGGTAACCCTAATGTTCACTAATGAGTTGACATATTTATAAAAATGTGTGTGAGACAGATATATAGGAGAGACCATTAGAATATTTTTGTAACATTTTCCTTAAATGTATGTGTTTGTTTTCAACCATATAATCAGGTTCATCAGCACCAAGACAGGGGAGAAACCTTCCAATGCCAGCTATGCCCTTTCACTTCTTCACGCCACTTCAGCCTGAAACTCCACATGCGTTGCCATCAGCACTTCCTCAGGACAGAAGCGAAAGTGAAAGAGGAAATCCCAGAAACTGAAGTCAAGGGGTCGCCACAGCTAAATAATGATTCCTGCCCTGGGCAACAGAGGGAAAGAGGATCTGAGCTTACAGGGACAGCATCTGTGTCTAAAACACTTGAGGTGGCTGGGCAGGCCAGTGCTGGTGTCCCACCTTTAGTAGTAAAGGAAGAACCCAAAGATGACAACAGCATCTCAGCTACATCCTTTGCTTTCAGCACTGTTGACAGAGCCACGAACAACACAAAGCTGAAAGACTCCTCTGACTATGTGGCCAATACAGCCTCAGCACTATTCAGCCAGGACATCTCTGTCAAGATGGCATCAGATTTTCTCATGAAGCTGTCAGGTAACTGAACGGCAGGCAGCAGCTGCTGCTCCTCCTCACCTTAAGAACCCCCTTTGGTCTGCATCCACTAATTCTTGGAATTGCCATACGTTTATTTTTTTCACCTGACTTAAAAAAAAAAACAATTTCCTGTTTATTTTTGGGAGGTCACACCTAATTATTATATTAGAGGGCTGGGAATAGGAGCTCCAGATTCTGTTATTGAGTCAATGTGATGACAGACAAGTCCTCTTGGGTATGATTTTCAGAAATGCTGAGCATCCACAATTGCAGCTGAAGTCAATCAGAGCTATTGTTGCCCAGCATCTCTGAAAATCTAGCCTTTAACCTTCCCCAGCCTTTTACCATCTCTTAAATGGGGCTTATAATGCTTGACCCGACTTCATAGGGGTGTGTGAGGCCTAGTTAATCAATGCTAATAAAGAATGGAAGATGTTACTTCATTTTCTTGATTATTATCATCAAAATGTTGGTAGCCTAAGAGGCACGTGAAGAACTTCTAAGAACCTTTGTTTTTAATTGAAATCCCTATTTAATGCAGACCACGCTTCTATTTTTTCCCCTCCCTCTGAGTGTTGCCTGCAGAATAATTTTATGAAATTGAGTATATGTGCCTAGGGAGAATCTGTTGTATTTTCTGTCTTCTATTGTTGGTTTGACTGAACGTTTCAGTTTTGGGAATATGCCAGTTTTGGGAATATCTTCAAAGGTTGGGCTTGAAAATTTAAAAGAGAGGAAGGGAAAAAATGGTTGGTAGAGAATCAGTTCTGTCTTACATGGTGATGGCAGTCCCCAAGGTGATTTCCATATGCCATTTCTGCCCTTTGGAAGTTTACAATACCCTTTTAAATGGAGAATAACTGGTCATTGCATTCCTTTAAATGGAATGTGACTTGCATTTCAGTAAATGTCATTGCCAGGTGAACCAGAGGATCAAGCTCTCGTCTAATGTCCCTTTGCTCAGTCACACTTCAGTCTTGTCTTTTGGAATGGCTTAATGTCCTCATCTGCCCCAGATCTTTGTACTTCTGGGAGTACAGAGACTCTTACCTGAGAACACAGGATGGAACAAGGAGAGATGGAAAATAAAGTCTCAGGGTTCGTAGAGCCGACCCAACACAAAGCAAAAGGGAGAGGAAAAGACGAATGAGAAGTCAGGGATGGGAATAGCAAACAGCTCTCATTACGTTTCAAAAGAAGCTATGGAAACTTCTGGATTTTAGAAGTATATGTTGACTTTTTTTCCCTTTTTTGTTATGGAAAAAGATTTTTTGTTTGTCTGCACTTTATTTTGTTGTTGCTGTTGAGTTTCAAACTTAATCCCTAGAAGAAGCCCATTTTTTGTTGTGGTTCTGACAACTAGTTTAGATTAGTGTTGCTTAAGAGCATGTTATGCAGTAAGTGGCTCTCTAGACCTAAGCTGTACTGCACTGTAGATAATAGAGCTCATGATGGCTGCTTAGAGCAGAAAGCAAGAGGCAAAAAAGCCTGATAACTGAAAAAAAAAACCCACAACATTTTGATCTGTTGTTTTTCATGTAACAGTTGATGGGGAGCTGTTTACAGTTTGGCAGACAATCATGTTTTCAATGACTGATCTGTTGGCATCAGAAAAAGGATACAAATGTACATTATTCATGCAAAAAGACCCATGCAGTTATTTTATGGTGACTTACTAAAGGTCCTGAAACCTGACTTGTATGCACTGTTACCTAGCAACATGCTATAAAGTCACTCGGGGAGTGAGATGTATCTGTAATTTTGTGTGTGTGCATATTTGGATGAAAATGTACTGCCACCATCACCAAGTTTACTATACAAGAAAAGCTATGTTAAAGGGGAAGGAATGTATTTTCCAGAGGGGTTGATATTTTGAAACATAATTCGTAATACTTTATGTTTAGTTGGTGCTATTACCTATGCAATATGTGTGACTATATAGCAGTAGCCATGCTCTTTTATTGAGCAGGTCTGATAAATATTAGCTGTATTTTTTTCTGTTTCCAGGTTTTTCAGTTAGTGTACTGAATCCAGTCCCTTTGATTAGTTACTTATAATGACACTATTAACTCTCAGCCCTTAACTTTTCAAGACTATAAATCTTTTGACTTCTCAAATGGCATGTGACGGACTCTTTCCAGAGAAATTGTCGGGCTAGATGTGACTCTTTAGTTTTTTTCAACTTTTCTGAAACAGAAGATGTAAACCGATTCAGCAATTTTAAAGTCCAAAACCTAAAAAAAAAAACCTGAAATACTTTCCAGATTTTATCATGTAGAGTCAAAACAGTTTAATTTAGAAAAATATTTGCAAGCTGTGTGTGCTAGTGCTGCCTAGTGTTCTAGTTTAAATGAGGCTGGTCTACAGATTTTATTTGGTATGGGGCATAGGACTGGAAGGGACCTGCTGAGTCATCGAGTCCTGTCCCCAGCTATTGCAGGGAACCCGGTCATAATCCTGTTCACAAACTTAGCAAGCTCTATCTTAAAACTAAGGTTGTTTGCCCCGACTACTCCTATTGAAATGTTGTACTAGAACCTCGCTCCTCTGATGGTTAGAAACCTTCCTCTCATTTCCAGCCTAAATTTATTCATGGCCAGTTTATATCCATTTGTTCTTGTGCCAACATTGTCCGTTAGCTGAAATAGCGCATCTCCCTCCCTGGTGGTTACTCCTCCCCACAGCGTATTTATAGAAAGCAATCATGTCCCCTCTGAGCCATCTTTTTGCTAGGTTAAATTAACCAAGCCCTTTTAATCTCCCATCAGAAAATAGGCTCCCTATTTCCTGATCATCCTGGTAGATCTTCTCTGCACCTGTTCCAGTTCCAATTCAATTTTCTGGAACATGGTTGAGCAGAATTGCACACAATATTTTAAGGGAGGTGTCACAGATCTGCAGGTCCAGTGCTCTGAAACTGCTTTGGAGAGGAGGACCCCTTCAGTGTGCCAGACCCCGTTAGGGCCTCACTCTTTCATTAGAGTTAAGCCATTTTGCTTCACCGCCTCCTTGGACTGAACCTTAGAGCCTTCAGCACCCTGATTCACACCATGAGCTCCCTTCAGTGAGTCCACCTGAGATGGGCATCTGAGGGAGACTTATACACACAAAGGAGGTAATGCACCCCTACCTTCAGCATCTGCAGTGACTCTCAGCCAGTGTTGTAAAAACAGTAGGCTTTATTACAGCATTTCTCAACCAGGGGGTCCAGGGCCCTCTTGGGGTTGGGGGAGGGGGCATGAGCAGTTTTCAGAGGGTCCACCAAGCAGGGCTGGCATTAGACTCACTGGTATCTAGGGAAGAAAGCCGATGCCCTGCTGCGTGGGGCTCAAGCCCCAAGCCCTGCTACCCAGGGCTGAAGCTACAGCCTGAGCATCTTAGCTTCACGGGGCCCCCTGTGATGCGGGGCCCCAGGCAACTGCCCTGCTTGCTACCCTCTAATGCCAGCCTTGGCTTTTATAAGCAGAAAAACAGTCATTGTGGCACAGGTGGGCCGTGGAGTTTTTATAGCATGTTGGGGCAGGGGAGGGGCCTCATAAAGGAAAAAGATGAGAATCCCTGGTTTATCAGATGTGTGGAATACAGCGTAGAAAGACCTTGGTTAGCACAGAGAGAAGAAAGTTACACCTTGGTCCATTCTGGTTAGCCCAGAGTCCCAGCCAAGCAGTGTGTCCCTCTTTGGCTCCTGCTCTGTCCCCTCCTGTCCTCTTTGTGCAAATTCCCCGGCGAGTCACACCTGGCCCCTCCTCAGTCCTTTGTTCTCCAGCTGGCCAAACATGGCTGGCTTCTTGACCATCCATGATCGTTAGTTGCTAGGAAGCAAATGTCCCGGGGTCGGCTTTGCCATTGTCTTTATGGACTCTCCAGTGACATGGGCCACAAACTTGAGGCAGCTAGGCTTTATCCACACTGTGTGGTAGCCTGCCTGAGAGTAAACAGCCCTTTTCCATCCCCGAGGTGACCATGCAGCATATAAGGGAAACTGAGGTACTCACAGTATTCATACAAAATATTACAGAAAATTCCCACTCTGTTACATGAGGTCTTTGCTGTACCTTGTACAATGGCATTAATACTTCTACTGGAAATGCCTTGCTTGATACATCCTAGGATTGCATTTGCCTTTTTCACAGCCGCATTACATTGGTCATAGTTATCTTGTGATAGACTAATATACCCAGGTCTTTCTCCTCTTGTGTTGTTTCCAGTTGATAGCAGAAGTTCTTATTTGTCCCCATGACTTTGCACTTTGTACTATTAAATTTCATCCTATTTCTATTGCTCCAGTCCTCAAGATTATCCAATTCTTCCCTTATAATATCCCAACCTTCCTTTGTATTGATGGTACCTCCCAACTTTTTATCATCAGCCGATTTCATTAATGGTCAGTAATTAAAATATAAAATAAGATTGGTCCCAAGACCTGATCCTTGCGAAACTCCACCAGTAACCTCCCTCCAGCTTGATAGTTCTCCTTTCAGCACAGCCTGTTGCCAGTTTCGTACCCAGTTTATAATTCTTCTACTAATCCCCATCTTCTCCAGTTTAATAATTTCCCTTTAGCTTGTTAGCTACTGATTATGATCTGCTTGACTCTGTGTAATGACCCCGATCCAGCAAATCAATTAAGCATGGGTTTTACTTTTTTGCATTTACTTAGTGCAAACAGGCCTAAAGTTAAACACGTTCTTAAGTGCTTTGTTGAATCAGGGCCAACATGTTTTTTCATTTTGTTTTAGTTTTCTGTACATCAATTCCATACAGAAACCTTGTAACTGCATTTGTAACTTAATCTGCAGAAGGTTAGTTTCTATTTTTATGGTTTAAATTTTAGCAGATTCAAAGTATGTATCTGTGTGAAAATTTTTCCCTTTCACTCATTTTAAAAATGTTGTTTCCTATTGTTATAAAACAGTGTTTTCTCACAATAAGCCAAATTGCCATGGCTAGCATAGTATAACAACATCCTTACTGTGCTAGTTTTATGTGCGGTGTTTACTTTTCATCACATTTTAAAATAAATGAGTCCCATTGAAATAAATGTCATTCTGATTTCAAAGGGACTTTGTGTGGAAACAATAATTGTAAAGCATACTTCATTCCCTTTCTCCTCCTTGTGTTCACGCAATTGCATTGCCCTAGACAATATCTTTTTTTATCTTAGGGTGTACTTTGCTTCTACAGTTCTTTTTATGTTGTTCAAATTGCTCATGTAAAAACACTCTAATATGGGGGAAAAGCTAACAGGAGCACTCATCAATATATAAAGATTGGCCAGCCTTGCTTGTTAAAGAAACTACAATCTGTGTTTAAGGAGGGGGAGGGGGGAATCCCTTTTAATTCATAACTGATATCACAGCCACACGAAGATGCACATTTTAGGAATAATACTGTCTTGGGATTCTGATGACTGCAAAACACTAAACTCTGTACTCATGTTTTCTCAGCTGAATCCATTGATAGAATAATAAACTACTAAATCAGCTGACTGCTACATACAGTATATAATTAGGTAATTTGCATTATTAGTTAGAAAGATTATCCATACTGTGTGGGTTCTTGAAAACCTTTGTACTTATGTGATGTCAAGCAAAATCTCCCGGCAAAGTTTCCCATTAACAGTGCTGAATTTGCTGGTTTGGAGACTCTTCAAAAGGTTATTTTTAAAAGAATAAAAAGTACACCCAATTAAATTGTCATAACTGATATATTTCTTTAGCAATTCCAAGGAAAAGAATATACTGCATATGTTTAAAGTCCATAGTTTATGCCCAAATCAGAGATTTCAAATAGAATATGTAAGCACACATGGCTGGCAAATATTTGGTCATGTCCTTAAGTTAAAAACATTGTAAATTCCATATGCTGCTGTCAGTGTAGATATTTCTGATGTCAAGATAGCTCTTTGAAGTGTCTCTTCAGATTCACATTTTCATAATTTCCATCTAGATCTTTAATTGAAAATAAAACCCAAAAAGGGCAATAGCACAGTTAATTAAAAGTTGGACAAATAAAAGCTTTTAATAACCTCTGCTTCTGATATATCACCAGCTTCATCTTCCCTTCCCCAATAGATTGCTGTTTTACATCCAAGAATTTCTTGGCATCATCAAAATCAAATCTCTCATATTTTACACCTCCCAGAAACGCACAGAATTTAGCAGTATACAGGAATGCAAAGTCTGAGCTAATGAAGAGTGATTTGAACTTTAGTACAACAAACTGCTTCCCAGTGCATTTCCCCAAGACACAGCAAGGAATATACAACCCTGTGCTTCTAGAAAGTGTATATTTTCAACCTAGATTTAAAATGTGCACAAACTACTATTCACAGAACCAAATATAATGATAATTCTGTTTGTTCTGTGACGGGATCTACTGCTTTGAGCAGAAGTCATAACTTATGGGCCTTTCAGTCAGATCCACTGGCAAAAAGACAGAGTTTAATTCGCTCGTTCTTTGAAAGCTCTTTCTACCGGCATTTTTGCTAAGCCAAACTGCCCCTTCCCTAGTATCTGTGCTTTCATGGAGGAGAGCAGATGTTTTCTGTGCTGCTGCCTGTGAGAGAGCCTTCTGCAAGAAAGACTTTCCCATGGGAAACAAATCATTTCCCACCCTCTTCCTCTAGCTTAGTCTTCATCTGATAGGATGGAAAGGGCTCTCGCAGAGGATCTCACTTTGCTGCACAACAGACTAGGGACGTATCAGTGGGTTCAGCAGGATGGTTTTAGCACTTGGTACTGACGTGCTTTCTCTTCAGGATCATGCCTCTGTTGCGATGGGCTGTGCTCCATGTTGCTGGCAAACAGGGGGATGGCTCTGAGGACAGTAGTAGAGGTGTTTTTAAACCAAAATTTTCCTGTCTTCACCCTACCAGAACCTGCATCACACCATGTAGCTTGCAAGCAGGTTCCCAGTAAGGGAAGGAAAACTCATTCAGCGGGCTCCACACAGACAAGCAGCCCCCATTTTTCTGTGCATCTCTCCCTATGGCCAGTCATACTCCTACTCTGCATGGTTTCTTTTCTGGGTTCACTGTTCAGAACTAGCTGTAATTCAGCCAGTAGTGGTGAGGGAAGGGATTTCTTCTGGCAATACTTGTGTGTGAACTAGCACTCTGTGGTTTCCTTAAAGGTGTCTCCCCCACCTCCCCCCCAGCACTTAGGTTCAAAGCAGTTTAAGAGAAGGTGGGGCTAATTAGCTAACTTTTTTCGAACCCTTCACTTCTACTATTACTTCCAATTTGCCTTAATGTTCCTAAACAAGATGATTTGGATAACCATAAATTTAAATAGAGTGTTGCACCTGATTGATTGTTGCTCAGGGGTAAGTCTTAACACTCATATCCCTTCACTTTAAGCATGCCTACACTACAGTTTCACCACCCTAGTTCATATGGAACTAGGGTTTCACTTTGACAATGTATATTTCAATTCAGATCCTTGTTGAGGATCTCAAACACACACAGTGAATTTACTGGCAATAGTTCCCATAGAGGTGAATATCTTTGAGTGGGGAGCCTGGGTGGTAGTCTACTTGGTTTTCCTGAGGCAGAGATTGAGTACACAAGGAGTTGGAAACTGAACAGAATTGTGTTATAGCACCTCAGGTATGGTGAGTGACAACTGGTGTTCTGTAATATATCAGATCCTTTGAGGTGAGGCCACCAGAAAGGACAAGAGCAAGTGAGAGACCCAGCTAGATTCTATCCTGTCAGGAGAATGGTATTTCTCTTTCCAAGCCATGTACAGTCTTTTTCTAATAAGTCGAACAGAAACTATCAGGCAAATGGGATCTTATTCTGAAAAGTCAATAACAGATCTCAACCACATAGTTTCTTCCTGCAAAGAGATCAGTTCACCACTTGCTCCTTTTGCAGAGTTTGCAGATTTTACAAACTTCCTGGCTATCTGCAAGTGTGAACTAGGGTCTCACATATAGTTTGCCGAAGTTCACCTCTAGGTGCCCCCCCACCCCGCAACTTTCCCAATATAATAGCAAAAAATAGGTAGGAATACTTATCAGTCATCCTGTTAGCCCTTTACTCATCACAGCTTCCCTTTAGGGTGTGAATGTTCAAAGTCAAACAATGGATCCTTCCAAATATAGTGAATTTGAATCATCAGAATTCTTTGGTTCTTCCTGATCCCCAATGCCCGCAACTTTCCACCTGGAATCTTAGTAAGTATTCACTTAGTGAGTCACTCAGGCGCTCTAGTCTCTATGGGATCCCAGCTAAAACATTATTCCTTTCTTTTCTTCCCATAAACCCTAGGGTTCCATATAGAAAGTTTTCCTTTCTTAGCTTACTTAGCTTCCAGTCTCAGCACTTCATGCCATTGATCCTCACATCTCCCACTGCTGTCTTTGGTTGCATCCTGCTATCTCATGCTTTGTAGTTGTGGCTTACAAGCACCACTTATAAGGCATCCTGGGGCCCGAGGTTATTGCTGTGTGGTACTAGAGCCCTTCATTAGAGCTACTTTCAACCATGGTGTGTCTATTTGCTGGCTCTGTAGATCTCTTTTCTTGCAGCCTTCCCTTCAGCAGGAAGGTTGAGTGGGGATTCTTTTATTTTCGTAAATTCATACTTTCAGCCCTCTAGTAGCTGGACCACAGACCAGTCTTTCATTGTGCCCAACTTATAACACCAAGCTTCACTTGAAGCAGATAATTCCTTTTCCTTTTTTCAATCATAAGTGTTGTTAGCACTGAGAAATACACAGTAAGTGAATTGGTTTGGTCAGCAGCTTCTGTTGAAAACTTTCTGATTCCTTTATTTGTAATGACTATGACATCTGTTCACTATTTCTCTCAATGTGGTTGGTGATTGGTCACTGCATGCTACTTCCCATGTGTTATGATGAATTTTGTCTGGAGCAGTGAAACCAGGACTGAAGAGAGACCAGATTAGTTTTCTTACCTGTAATTTTAATTTATCCTAGTGCAGATCCATCACTGTGGAAAACCTTCTTTATGTTTATCTACTCTTCTATATAGGTTTGGTTTAGCTTGGAATCCTCGTTGTTATCTTTTAAGTTAGAGCGACAGGGAATGTTAAATGGAGCTGTTGTGGTGATATCAACACAATAGTTGGTTCTTTTTTCAATTAATTGTAATAACCAGGGCTTAAATTCAGCTGGAGCCATCCAGAGCTGAGCTCTGATAAATATTTTCAAACCTGTGGGAGCACAGGCAGGGCTGAAGCCCCAAGCCCTGGCACCTCCCCAGGGCTGAAGCCCCCGAAAGCTCCAGTCCGCAGCTGAAGCCTCCTGGAGCCCCAAATGGGGGAGGGACATGGGGGTTCCAGGAAATAGCCTCCAAGAATTTAAGCCCAGGTAATAACTGTCCTAGTTTTGTGTGTCCTCTGGGTTGGAAGTATTCATCTGGGGAGGGTTTTGACAGTTCAGGAAATGTGCCAGCAGGAAGAGCTTTCAGTTAACCAAACAAATATATATTCTGCTGGATGAATTATGACTTCTGTCCAGAGTAATGCATCTATACAAGAGAAAGCAGGAAAGGCAGGAACATCAATTTAGCCTTTTTCCTTGTATAATTTAGCCAAAACCATATCTCTAAAGCTAGGGTTACCATATTCAAACATTTAAAAAAGAGGATACTCCACGGGGTCCCGGTCCCGCCCCTGGCCCTGCCCCAACTCCGCCCCTTCCCTGCCCCCGGCCCCGCCCCAACCCCACCCCTTCTCCGCCCCCATTCCAACCCCTTCCCCAAAGTCCCTGTCCCAACTCTGCCCCCTCCTCTGAGCACCCCGCATTCCCCCTCCTCCCTCCCGCTCTGATCTTGGTTGGGGGTTGCTAAGTGCTTCCCTGCTCCCCACTCGCCCCGCAGCCCCTGCAGCCTCTATGCCCTTGCTTGCCTGCCCTGCTCCTCCTCACCCTGCAGCCTCTGCACCCCCC